>NC_135232.1:816069131-816702702 GCF_051348905.1 Ranitomeya variabilis | reverse complement strand
AACCTTTATGACATCATCGTCGCCATGGCAACCATTATGACATCTACGTCGATACTGTGCCCGTCGCTGATTGGTCGAGGCCTGGCGGCCTCGACCAATCAGAGACGTGGGATTTCCATTATGACATCATCGTCGCCATGCTGTGCCCGTTGCAGATTGGTCGAGGCCTAGCGGCCTCGACCAATCAGCGACGCTGGATTTTCAGGACAGACAGACAGACAGACAGCCAGGCAGACAGACAGACAGAAAAACCCTTAGACAATTATATATATAGATGATGATATTCATTACAGCACTACTCCAGGATTTTTTTGTATTGCACAGCTGGAGGGGTGCTTTAAATGTAAGTCACCTTCTGGCATTTTCATATGTTTTTCCCGCCACTCCCATCGATATCCGGCGAAAAGTGACCTGCCTGCAGCTCCAGTGTTTCATGGAGCTGCACGGAAGTCACTTTTCAATAAAAGTCTATGAGAGCCTTGTTCTGGCTCACATAGACTTGCATTGTGCACTTGTGATGTAGCGTCTGACCTCTGTCCAGTCAGAAGCTGCGTTCACAAGATCGCACAGGGGGACCAGAGCGGCCCTGAAAAAACTGTGAAGACGCCGGAATGTAAGTATATGACCGGAGGAAGTAGGCTTCGATTTAAAGCGCTACTCCAGCCCTGAAAAAAAAACCAATGGAGTAGAGCTTTAAAGTATACAGATCTATACCAGTGGTGTCCTTGTAAAAAACTGTAGATATATTACAGTCATATGGATTGGCATATGGCCAAGGAATTCTCCATCCATAGGTCATCTATATGTACAATTGAAACTAGAAGTTTACATACACTGTATAGAAAGACACATATGCATGCTTTTCTCAATATCTGACATGAAATAAAAATAAACCTTTTAGATCAATTAGGATTATCATAACTATTAATATTTGCCAAATGCCAGAATAATGACAGAGACAGAATGTTTTAAGACATTTTTTTTACTTACTGCAAAGTCAAAATTTTACATACATCTCATTAGTATTTGGTACCTTTGCCCTTAAACTGAATGTCTTGGGTCAACGTTTGGGATATCCTTCCACGAGCTTCTCATAATAGTTGGTCGGAATTTGGGCCCATTCCTTCTGACTAAACTGGTGTAACTGATCGAGGTTTCTAGGTCGCCTTGCTTGCACCTGGCTTTTCAGCTTTGCCCATAAATTTTCAATAGGATTGAGATCAGCGCTTTGTGGTGGCCACTCCAAAACATTGACTTTGTTATCCTTAAGCCAAATTGTTACCATTTTGGCAGTATGCTTGAGGACATTGTCCATTTGGAAGACTCATTTCCACTGAAGCTTTAACTTCCTGGCTAATGTCTTGAGATGTTGTTTCAGTATTGCCACATAATCTTTTTTTCTCATGATGTCATGTATTCTGTGAAGTGCACCAGTCCTTCCTGCAGCAAAGCAACCCCACAACATGATGCTGGCACCCCCGTATTTCACAGTTGGGAGGGTGTTCTTGGGTTTCCAAGCGTCTTCCTTATTCATCGAAACTTAACGATGGTCATTATGCCCAAAAAGTAAAATTTTAGTTTCATCAAACCACAGGACATGTCTCAAAAAAATAAGGTCTTTGTTCCTGTGTGCATTTGCAAACTTTTTATGTTTCTTTTGGAGTAATGGCTTCTTCCTGGCAGAGCGGCCTTTTAGCCCATGTTGATACAGTACTCGATCCACTGTGAATATTGACACAGACTTACCATCTTCCGCCATCATCTTCACAAGGTCTTTTGCTTTCGTCTTTGGGTTGATATACACATGTTGGACCAAAGCACGTTCATCTCTGAGACACAGAACCCATCTCCTTCCTGAGTGGTATGATGGCTGGATATTCCCATCTTGTTTGTACTTGCATATAATTGTTTGTACAGATGAACGAGGCACCTTCGGGTATCTTGAAATTGCACCCAAGAATGAGCCAGACTTGTGCAAGTCCACAATTCTCTTCCTGATATCTTGACTGATTTCTTGAGACTGTCCCATGATATTACACAAAGAAGCATTGTGTTTCAGGTGTGCATTAACCCCTTAACGACCGCCGATACGCCTTTTAACGGCGGCCGCTAAGGGTACTTAAACCACAGCGCCGTTAATTAACGGCGCTGTGGAAAAAGTGAATAGCGCCCCCCAGAGTCGGATTTTCTCTGGGGTCTCGGTTGCCGAGGGTAGCCGAGACCCCAGAGAACATGATTCGGGGGTTTTTTACCGACCCCCGAGTTGCGATCGCCGGTAATTAACCGTTTACCGGCGGTCGCAAGAAAAAAAAAAAAACGCGATTTGCCATTTAATTTCTCTGTCCTCCGATGTGATCGCACATCGGAGGACAGAGAAATGTGGTCCCCGATAGCCCCTGATAGCCCCCCAATACTCACCTACCTCCCCCGGTGCTCCTCGTGGCTCCCGATGGGCGCCGCCATCTTTTTCCGGGGAAATAATGGCGGGCGCATGCGCAGTGCGCCCGGGACCCGGATGTTCTTTGGGGTCTCGGCTGCCGGGGGTAGCCGAGACCCCAAAGAACATGATCGGGGTCGGTTTTTACCGCAAAAAAAAAAAAAAAAAGCGATGTCATTCTCTGTCCTCTGATGTGATCGCACATCAGAGGACAGAGAAATAGGGGGATTCGGGGACCCTGTTATACTTACCGGTGTCCCTGGGTCCTCCTGCTTCTTCTGCTGGCCGCCGGCTTCTTGCTCCGGTAAGAAAATGGCGGGCGCATGCGCAGTGCGCCTGCCATGATCTGCCGGCCGGCAGAAGAAAATTCTTCCTCTTTTTTTATTTTGGTCACTGTGAGATCCTATCACAGTGATCAAAATAAAAAAAATAGTAAATAACCCCCCCCTTTATCACCCCCTTAGTAAGAAAAAAATAATAAAATAAAAAAAATGTAGGAATTTCTATTTTCCAAATAGGGTTAGGGTTAGCGGTAGGGTTAGGGTTAGGGGTAGGGTTAGGGTTAGGGTTAGGGGTAGGGTTAGGGGTAGGGTTAGGGGTAGGGTTAGGGTTAGGGGTAGGGTTAGGGTTAGGGCTAGGGTTAGGGGTAGGGTTAGGATATGTGCACACATAGAGTGGTTCTCTGCGGATTTTTCCTCAGCGGATTAGATAAATCCGCAGGACCAAAACGCTGCGTTTTTCCTGCGGATTTATCGCGGATGTACCGCGGTTTTTGTGCGGATTCCACTGCGGTTTTACACCTGCGGTTTTCTATTATGGAGCAGGTGTAAAACCGCTGCGGAATCAGCAGAAAGAATTGACATGCTGCGGAATGTAAACCGCTGCGTTTCCGTGTGGTTTTTTCCGCAGCATGGGCACAGCGTTTTATGTTTCCCATAGGTTTACATTGTACTGTAAACTCATTGGAAACTGCTGCGAACCCACAGCTGCGGAAACGCTGCGGATCCGCAGCAAAATCCGCAACATGTGCACATAGCCTTAGGGTTAGGGTTAGGGCTTGGGTTAGGGTTAGAGCTAGGATTAGGGTTAGAGCTAGGGTTAGGGCTAGGGTTGGGGCTAGGTTTAGGGCTAAAGTTAGGGTTTGGGCTAAAGTTAGGGTTAGGGCTAGGGTTGGGGCTAAAGTTAGGGTTAGAGTTGGGATTAGGATTTGGATTACGGTTGGCATTAGAGTTACATTTGGGATTAGGGTTAGGTTTGGAATTAGGGTTAAGGCTAGGGTTGGGATTAAGGATAGGGGTGTATTGGGATTAGGGTTAGGTTTTGAGGTTAAGGTTGAGATTAGGATTAGGGGGGTGTTGGGTTTAGGGTTTTGATTAGGGTTATGGTTAGCTTTGGGATTAGGGTTAGGGGTGTTTTGGGGGTTAGGGTTGTGATTAGGATTATGGATCGGGTTGGGATTAGGGTTAGGGGTGTGTTGGGGTTAGGGTTGGAGTTAGAATTGGGGGGTTTCCACTGTTTAGGTACATCAGGGGGTCTCTAAACGCCACAGCCAATTTTGTGCTCAAAAAGTAAAATGGTGCTCCCTACCTTCTGAGCTCTGCCGTGCGCCCAAACAGTGGTTTACCCCAACATATGGGGCATCAGCGTACTCGGGATAAATTGGACAACAACTTTTGGGGTCCAATTTCTCCTGATACCCTTGTGAAAATAAAAACTTGGGGGCTAAATATCTTTTTTTGTGGAAAAAAAAAATATTTTTTATTTTCACGACTCTGCATTATAAACTTCTGTGAAGCACTTGGGCATTCAAAGTTCTCACCACACATCTAGATAAGGTCCTTGGGGGGTCTAGTTTCCAAAATGGGGTCACTTCTGGGGGGTCTCTACTGTTTAGGTATATCTGGGGCTCTGCAAATGCAACATAACGCCCGCAGACCATTCTATCAAAGTCTGCATTCCAAAACGGCACTCCTTCCCTTCCGAGCTCAGCCATGCACCTAAACAGTGGTCCCCCCCCACACATGGGGTATCAGTGTACTCAGGACAAATTGGACAACAACTTTTGGGGTCCAATTTCTCTTGTTACCTTTGTGAAAATAAAAATTGGGGGGCTAAAAAAATCTTTTTTGTGAAAAAAATATTTTTTTTTGTTTTCACGACTCTGCATTATAAACTTCTGTGAAGCACTTGGGCATTCAAAGTTCTCACAACACATCTAGATAAGTTCCTTGGGGGGGTCTAGTTTCCAAAATGAGGTCACTTGTGGGGGGTTTCTACTGTTTAGGTACATCGGGGGCTCTGCAAACGCAACATAATGCCTGCAGACCATTCTATCAAAGTCTGCATTCCAAAACGGCGCTCCTTCCCTTCCAAGCTCTGCCTTGCGCCCAAACAGTGGTTTATCCCCCACATATGGGGTATCAGCCTACTCAGCATAAATTGCACAATAAATTTTGGGGTCCAATTTCTCCTGTTACCCTTGTGAAAGTAAAAATTTGGGGGTGAAAAGATCATTTTTGTGGAAAAAATATGATTTTTTTTATTTTCATGGCTCTACATTATAAACTTCTGTGAAGCAGTTGGGGGTTCCTGGTGCTCACCACACATCTAGATAAGCTCTTTGGGGGGTCTAGTTTCCAAAATGGAGTCACTTGTGGGGGGTTTCTACTGTTTAGGTACATCAGGATCTCTGCAAATGCAACATGACACCTGCAGACCATCCCATCAAAGTCTGCATTCCAAGCGGCGCTCCTTCCCTTCCGAGCCCTGATGGGTGCCCAAACAGTGCCCTCCCCCCACATATGGGATATCAGCGTACTCAGGACAAACTGGTCAACAGATTTTGTGGTCCAATGTCTCCTGTTACCCTTGATAAAATAAAAAATTGCAGGCTAAAAAATCATTTTTGAGTGAAAAAAAAGGATTTTTTATTTTCACGGCTCTACGTTATAAACTTCCGTAAAGCACCTTGGGGTTTAAAGTGCTCACCACACATCTAGATAAGTTCCTCAAGGGGTCTAGTTTCCAAAATGGTGTCATTTGTGGGGGGTTTCCACTGTTTAGGCACATCAGGGGCTCTCCAAACGCGACATGGCATCCGATCTCAATTCCAGCTAATTCTACATTGAAAAAGTAAAATGGCGCTCCTTCTCTTCCAAGCTCTGCAGTGAGCCCAAACAGTGGTTTACCCCCACATATGGGGTATCAACGTACTCAGGAGAAATTGCACAACAACTTTTGTGGTCTAATTTCTCCTGTTACCCTTGGGAAAATAAAAATTTTGGGGCAAAAAGATCATTTTTGTAGAAAAAATGTGATTTTTTATTTTCACGGCTCTACGTTATAAACTTCCGTGAAGCACCTGGGGGATCAAAGTGCTCACCACACATCTAGTTAAGTTTCTTATGGGGTCTAGTTTCCAAAATGGTGTCACTTGTGGGGGGTTTCCACTGTTTAGGCACATCAGGGGCTCTCCAAACGCGACATGGCGTCCGATCTCAATTCCAGCCAATTCTACATTGAAAAAGTAAAACGGCACTCCTTCTCTTCCAAGCTCTGCGGTGCGCCCAAACAGTGGTTTACCCCCACATATGGGGTATCGACGTACTCAGGAGAAATTGCACAACAACTTTTGTGGTCTAATTTCTCCTGTTACCCTTGTGAAAATAAGAATTTGTGGGCGAAAATATCATTTTTGTGTAAACAAATGCGATTTTTTATTTTCACGGCTCTACGTTATAAACTTCTGTGAAGCACTTGGGGGCTCAAAGTGCTCACCACACATCTAGTTAAGTTCCTTAAGAGGTCTAGTTTCCAAAATGGTGTCACTTGTGGGGGGTTTCCACTGTTTAGGCACATCAGGGGCTCTCCAAACGTGACATGGCATCCGATCTCAATTCCAGCCAATTCTGCATTGAAAAAGTCAAACGGTGCTCCTTCACTTCCAAGCTCTGCGGTGCGCCCAAACAGTGGTTTACCTCCACATATGGGGTATCAGCGTATTCAGGAGAAATTGCACAACAAAATGTATGGTTAAATTTCTGTTTTTACACTTGTGAAAATAAAAAAATATGGTTCTGAATTAAAGTGTTTGCAAAAAAAGTTAAATGTTCATTTTTTCCTTCCACATTGTTTGAGTTCCTGTGAAGCACGTAAAGGGTTAATAAACTTCTTGAATGTGGTTTTAAGTACCTTGAGGGGTGCAGTTTTTAGAATGGTGTCACACTTGGTTATTTTCTATCATATAGACCCCTCAAAATGACTTCAAATGTGATGTGGTCCCTAAAAAAAAATGGTGTTGTAAAAATGAGAAATTGCTGGTCAAATTTTAACCCTTATAACTCCCTAACAAAAAAAAATTTTGTTTCCAAAATTGTGCTGATGTAAAGTAGACATGTCGGAAATGTTATTTATTAACTATTTTGTGTGACATATCTCTCTCATTTAAGGGCATAAAAATAAAAAATTTGAAAATTGCAAAATTTTAAAAATTTTCACCATATTTCCATTTTTTTCATAAATAATCGCAAGTAATATCGAAGAAATGTTACCGCTAGCATGAAGTACAACATGTCACGAAAAATCAATCTCAGAATCAGCAGGATCCGTTAAAGCGTTCCAGAGTTATAACCTCATAAAGTGACAGTGGTCAGAATTGTAAAAATTGGCTCGGTCATTAAGTACCAAATTGGCTCTGTCACTAAGGGGTTAAAATGCGCCCACAGTTGTGTCGCTAATTAACTCAGATGCTGCCAAAAAACAGAAGCTTCCATACACATGACATCATCATATGGGCAGTCCATGTTTAAAGGCATAATAATCTCAGTGTATGTAAACTTTTGACTTTACAGTAATTAATAAAAATGCCTTAAAACATTCTCTCTCTCTCATTATTCTGGCATTTGGCAAATAATAATAATTATGATAATCCTAATTGACCTAAAACAGGATAGGTTTATTCTGATTTCATGTCAGATATTGAGAAAACATGTATATGTGTCTTTTTATATAGTGTATGTAAACTTCTAAACTTCAACTGTCCTGTATGTAGCTGGGTTTATTGGCAATATCATCTATAAATGTCTTAACCTCTTGTAGTAGTGCTAAGAAAACTAACAAATTGTCTGTGTATTACCATCAAATGCAGATATTTTCTGTTGTGTGTTCCAGTTACTTGTTTCTTAAAACCTGCTAGTTTACTGACTGGCGGTCATTTAATTGCCTGTTTAGATACACTGTTTGTTCAGATCAATTAAGGTACCTTCACACTAAACGATATCGCTAGCGATCCGTGACGTTGCAGCATCCTGGATAGCGATATCTTTTAGTTTGACACGCAGCAGCGATCAGGATCCTGCTGTGATATCGCTGGTCGTTGAACAAAGTTCAGAACTTTATTTGGTCGTCAGACCGGCGTGTATCGTCGTGTTTGACACCAAAAGCAACGATACCAGCGATGTTTTACACTGGTAACCAGGGTAAACATCGGGTTACTAAGCGCAGGGCCGCGCTTAGTAACCCGATGTTTACCCTGGTTACCAGTGTAAAATGTAAAAAAAACAAACACTACATACTCACATTCGCGTCCCCCGGCGTCCGCTTCCCACACTGACTAAGCGCCGTAAAGTGAAAGTGAAAGTACAGCACAGCGGTGACGTCACCGCTCTGCTGTTAGGGCCGGGCTCAGTCAGTGCAGGAAGCGGACGCCGGGGGACGCGAATGTAAGTATGTACTGTTTGTTTTTTTTACATTTTACACTGGTAACCAGGGTAAACATCGGGTTACTAAGCGCGGCCCTGCGCTTAGTAACCCGATGTTTACCCTGGTTACCCAGGGACCTCGGCATCGTTGGTCGCTGGAGAGCGGTCTGTATGACAGCTCTCCAGCGATCAAACAGGGACGCTGCAGCGATCGGCATCGTTGTCGCTGTCGCTGCAGCGTCGCTTAATGTGAAGGTACCTTTAGTAGCAGATTGCTCGGTGTGCATAGGCTATTGTTCTCGACAGCACAAGTCCTCTTTACACAGAACTGGGTGCTGTCGAGAAAGATGATCTTTTAAGCAAGCCAAAAGATTATTTCACCTGACAGACAAGTGTTTTACTCGCTTGTTGGCTGATCGACAGCCTGTTTACACTGATCAATTATCGGGAAATGAGCATTCCTATGAATCGCTCAAAATTGAGAGCCCTCAGTGGTTGATAACTAATGGCTCACTGAAAAGAAAATAGCAAAGAAAAAGCTTTTCAGATTACTCAGAAAACTTCATTAGTCTTAAGTGATGTGAAGCAGAATTATCAATATGGAACGTTGTGGCAGTAAACATTGATGCAGTTCATAAATAAGGAGTATGAAATGTTTATTGTCCACTGATGGAGGCTTGGTCCATAGTTGTGATGACCCCCCCACACACACACACACACACACACACACCCGCTGTACCAGGCCACCTATGGACAATAAAACTTTCACACTCCTTATTTATAAACTGCATCAATATTTACTGCCACAACTGTTTCTTCCCTTTCCATACTGACAGATCTGCTTCACATCACTTGCCTTATTACTGCACTATTCTATGTCCTGATGTCCTGTGTATAAATATCTGACTCCTCAAATTTTGTAAAAAAAAAAATTAGACAGTGTAGGAGCGTCCCTACCAGGGTCACCTTGTCGACAGTGGGATGGCTTTTATCCTATTTTTGATCAAAAACAGTATCACTAAGAACCCTGTGTTATTTAAATGCACTTTTGCTTTTTACCTATTTAGTTACAGCAGGGTTTTTGCTCATTTTGTTTCTTGTAGGTTTTATATCCTCAAATTTTGTGTTATACTACTGATGAAGTTTTCTGGGTAGTCTCTAAAGCTTGCTATGTGTTACCATCTTTTCAGTTAGTCACTCAATAGGTATCAACTATTGAGGACTTTACCATTTGTATTATTTTTCTGTCTAGTGACTAAAATATTTTTTTTCTGTAGGAACTATCGTTCCCCGATAATCGGCCGGTTTAAATCCAGCTTTACATTCTAACAAGGCTTGAAGTGATCCTGGCTTACTAAGCCTAAAGAAATTGAAGCTTTAAATCGATGCAGCATTCATTCCAAAACAATCAAAACAGTCACTCTGTAGAAACAAAGAAGAGTATAAACAGAAATGTTAATTGTATGGCACCTGAAGGCACTTTTTTTGGACTCTGGGAATCCACCCCTTCACTTCAAAGCAAATTCTGTTTTATCTTTTTCCTTTCATATTCACAGTAAATCTAAATGAAAGACTGTGCTTTTGAAATGGAGACAATTTGGAGTGCTGACAATCCAAGAGCTGTAGAATGACCCATACAGTAGAATTGCATAGGGCAGTGTTCTATAGCCCTCATGACAATACAAATTACTTTCTGTTAGTTACTTAGAGCTTGTTTGACAATCATAGATCATGTTCGCACAGGTCCTATGCAGTTATGAAAAGATAAGATGTATAAAACTTCCATTTCTACTTCTCCTATTAGGTTGTAATTACACTTTGAGCTTAGAAATTATATGTGGCAAGTAGCATGGCCTAGTATAATATGGTTGTATTAATTGTCTGCTTCTCCATTATACAGGGCCGCCATCAGGGCTTTACTGCCTTTTCTGGCTTAGGAGCTCGGTGAGCTCACTCGACCCCAGTGGCCCCAAGGGCAGGATTTGGCCAGTTTAGTAACTGAACATGTATCCTTAGATGCATGTTTAGTTAAAATCTATTGCTGTGCAAGAAGCCACTTACAATGAGAGGTCGGCAGGTGATGTCGGTGCTCACGTCGATGGCGTACGATGTCTCTCTTATGCGCCGGTGCATCAGCACCTCAAATGGATGACCAATGGATTCCACTGGACCAAGGTCAGGTAAGGAAGAACATTTTTTTTATTTTTTCTATAGGGCAGTATGGGAGTGCATATGGGGCCCAGGGTCAAGATGGAGACACTTGGGTCAAATATGAAACATTATATGGGGCCTGTGGCATAATGGCAGAAAATATTGGACCTGGAGGCAGGATGGAGACACATGGGGCCACAATGTTACATCATATGGGACCTGGGGGCAGGATGGAGACATGGGGCCAGGCTCGGAGAACATATGGAGACACATGGGGTCAGGATGGCAGGACACATGGGGGCCAGAATAGAAGAATATATGGGTTCAGAATGGGAGAACTTATGGGGGCAGGATCGAAATACATCGGGCCAGGGTGAGAGAACATATGGAGTCTGGGGGCACTTTGAAGACACATGGAGCCAGGATGAGAGAACATATTGGGCTAGGATAGGAGAACATATGGTGCAAGGATGGGAGAACATATGGGGCCAGGATGGAGACATGGGGCCAGGCTGGGAGAACATATGGAGACACATGGGGTCAGGATGGCAGGACACATGGGGGCCAGAATAGAAGAACATATGGGGTTAGAATGGGAGAACATTATGGGGGCAGGATGGAAATACATGGGGCCAGGACAAGAGAACATATGGGGTCTGGGGGCACTTTGAAGACACATGGAGCCAGGATGGGAGAACATATGGAGACACAGGGGGCAAAGTATGGGAGGACATATGGGGGCAAAATGGAGACACATGGGGCCAGGATGGAGGATATATGGGGCCAGGATGAGAGAACATATAGGAGCAGAATGGAGACACATGAGGCCAGGATGGGAGAAAATATGGGGCTAAGATGGGAGAACATATAGAACAAGCATAGGAGAACATATGAGGCCAGGATGGGAGAACATACAAGGGCAGGATGAAGACACATATGGCCAGGATGGGAGAACATATGGGGCTAGGATAGGAGAACATATGGTGCAAGGATGGGAGAATATATGGGACCAGGATTGAGGAACATGGGTGCAGGATGGAATAACATATGGGTACAGGATGGAGACACATGGAGCCAGGATGGGAGAACATCTGGGGCCTTGGGGCAGGAAGTAGACACATGGGGCAAGGATGGGAGAACATATTGGAGCAGGTTGGATACACATGGGGCCAGGATGGGAGAACATATGGGGCTAGGATGGGATAACATATGGGGGCAGGTTAGAGACAGATGGGGCCAGGATGGGAGAACATATGGGGCTAGGATGGGAGAACATATGGGGAAAGGATGATAGAACATATGGGGCCAGGAGGGGAAAACATATGGGGGCAGTATGGAGACACATGGGGCCACGATGGGAGGATATATGGGGTCAGGAAAGGAGAATATATGGGGCCAGAATGGGAGAACATAAGGGACCAGGATGGGAGAATATATGTGGCTTGGGGGCGGGATGGAAACACATGGTGCCGGGATGGCAGAACACATGGAGGCAGGTTGAAGACACATGGGGCCAGGATGGGAGAACATATGGGGCCTTGGGAAGGATGAAGACACAAGGGCTCAAAATGGGAGAACATATGGAAACACATGGGGACAGGATGGGAGAATATATGGGGGTGGGATGGAGACACATAGGGCCAGGAGAGAACATATGGTGCTAGGATGGGAAAACATATGGTGCAAGGATGGGAGAACATATCGGGCCAGGATTGAGGAACATATGGGTGCAGGAAGGAATAACATATGGGTGTAGGATGGAGACACATGGAGCCAGGATGGGAGAACATCTGGGGCCTTGGGGCAGGAAGTAGACACATGGGGCAAGGATGGGAGGATATATGGAGCTAGAATAGGATAACATATGGGGCAAGGTTAGGAGAACATAAGAAGTGAGGAAGGTAGAACATGTGAGGCCTGGGGGCAGGATGGAAACACATGGTGCCAGGATGGGGGAACATATGGGGCCTGGGGGCATGATGTAGACCCATGGGGCCAAGATGGGACAATATATGGAGTCAGGATAGGAGAATATATAGGACCAGAATGGGAGAACATAAGGGACCAGGATGGGAGAACATATGGGGCCTGGGGGCAGGATGGAAACACATGGTGCCGGGATTGCTGAACATATGGTGGCAGGTTGAAGACACATGGGGCCAGGATGGGAGACCATATGGGGCCAGGGGGAAGGATGAAGACACAAGGGCTCAAAATGGGAGAACATATGGAAACACATGGGGACAGGATGGGAGAATATATGGGGGCAGGATGGAGACACATAGGGCCACGATGAGAGAACATATGGGGCTAGGATGGGAAAACATATGGGAGTAGAATGGGAGAACATATTGGGCAAGGATGGGAGAACATATGGGCCAGGAAGGGAGAAGATATGGGAGCAGAATGGAGACACATGGGGCCAGAATGGGAGAACATATGGGGCCTGGGGGCAGGATGAAGACACATGGGGTCAGGATGGGAGGACATATGGGGTCAGAATACAAGAACATATGGGGGCAGATTGGAGACACATGGGGCCAGGATGGATGAACATATGGGGCTAGAATGGGAGAACATCTAGGGAAAGGATAGTAGAACATATGGGGCAAGGATGGGAGAACTTATGGGGACAGGTTGGAGACACAAGGGTCCAAGATGGGAGAAAATAAGGGTAAAGCATGATAGAACATATGGGGCCAGGAGGGGAAAACACATGAGGCAGTATGGAGACACATAATGTGATGTCTAAGGTGTAGGACACTGGCAACGACCCAGGAGGTACTATGTGATCATAGTCAGTGCTTTACGTACAGTGGCTTGTGAAATTATTCACACCTCGGTCATTTTTCATTTTTTGCTACCTCACAAACTGGAATTTCACCTGGTTTTTTTAGGGTTTGCATCTCTTCATCTAAAGAACATGTCTACAACTGTGAACATTTAGTTTTCTTTTTATTGTGAAGCAAACAACAAAAAGGACAAATTACTGAAACCAGTGTGCATAAAAATTTACCCCCCTAAAGTCAGTACTTTGTAGAGATTTTTTTGCCATAATTACAGCTTCAAGTCACTTTGGATACATCTCTGAGCTTTTCACATCTTGCCAGTGGGATTTTTGCCCATTCCTCAAGGCAAAACAGCTCCAGCTCCTTCAAGCAAGATGCTTTTGTCTGGTGAACAGCAATCTTCTAGTCTGACCAAATATTTTCAATTGGTTTAAGGTCTGGGCTTTGATTAGGCCACTTCAAAACATTTACATGTTTCTGCGTTAAATACTCGAGTGTTGCTTTGGCAGTATGATTTTGGGTCATTGTCTTGTTAGACATATGACCACAGCACCTTCCTCCATATATTTGGGGAGTCTCCAACATGTAATTTGGCACACTCAAATTGAGCCTTACAATTTTTGTGTGTAAGTAAAGACAATTTTCTGTCCAGTCTTCCATAATGGCCACTTCTATGGAGTGCATGGCTAATTGTTTGTCATATGGACAGATACTCCAGTCTCTACTTGGGTATGTAAGGAGAAGACCCGGACCAGGCCTACCTACTCCGTGACGGATCTGGAACTGTCGGGGCTGTCACCCAGGTTTCATGGGGGAAAGCTTAAAGCTTCGGACCGACCTCTGTACCTAGGAGTAGGGGGCGTGGCTAAGATAAAAGGGCCACAATGCATGGGAAATCAGTTAGTTGCCGTGGGAATGTGCATCGCGCAGGAGGGCAGTGTCAGGCCTCCTGCGGGGGGGGTGGGGGGGCAACTGCCAGAGTGAGCAAAAACCAGCAGAGGAAAAAAGCTGTTAACAGAGACTGCCGACAATGACGTACCTGGTCCCCGCTGACATCGCTGACCATGAGTGATAGGATGCCCAGTCAGGACATAAGCCTGCGCACGCACCGATGGGAAAATAGGGACACCCGCTGTGAGTGGTTTCCATTTGCACCTGAATCGAGTTGCTCGTTGTCCCTGTACGCTGACAGGGGGAAAGACTGTGCTCTGTCCAGCTCATCATTTCCTGACACACAGATCATTGACCGGAACACAAGGAATCACCGCCGCCTCCAGGAACCAAGACGTCATCTTTTCCAGGACTACACTGGACCACGAGGAATCACCGCCACCGCCAGGATCCAGGACACTATCTTTTCCAGGATTATACTGGACCCCTCATGCGCCACTGCTTAGGCGCCAACTTCCACATCCTGAACTAACCGCATTCTGAAGTAGTCAGACTGATAAGTTTGCTATCCTTGAATTTCCTACCCTATGCTTCACACCCGCTTCCCCTGAGTTACGTCCCCTGTGTTCCTTTATACTGTTTTATGTTTTCTCCCTGCGAGGAGAAACCCCAGGTTAACACTTGCTCTGCCTCCGACCAGTTACTGCATCTTCCAACCTGCTCACACCAACTCTGCAGCTGCTTCATGGTTACCCTTGGTCTGTGTGCTGCATCTCTGATTAATGCCCTCTTTGCCTGGGCTGAGAGCTTTGGTGGGCGGTCCTCTTTTGACAGGTTTGTTGTGGTACCATGTTCTTTCCATTGGATGATAATGGATTTGATGGTGCTCCAGGGGATCATAAGAGATTGGGATTTTTTTTATAACCCAACTCTAACTTGTACTTCTCAACCACTTTGTCCCTGCCTTGTATGTGTGGTGCCCCTGAGGGTCCAGTCACCATAGAGCATTGCACCTCACCCAGAGGTGTGGTATTCTGCTCTCAGGTAAGGAAGGGGCACTGCACAGGACCCTAACACCTGCATCCAACACTAGACACTTCAGTCAGGGCACCTGGGCATACCCTTAGGGAGACCTCATCCCAGGCTGAATAGGAAAGGGTGTTGGAGGAGTGGGTGGGGTAGGTGGAGTATGGGAGGAGCTTAGTAAACAAGAGTCAGTCAGAGATTGTGAGAGACGTGGAGCTGAGCAGACATGAGGGTCTGCAGCTCCTGTCAGACAGAAAGGGAGAGAGAGGGAGCTGAAGGAAAGTAAAACTACAGAAGGAAGAGAAGGAAAGGGTCCTAGGGGCATGGATAGTGAGAGATCCATCCGTGGGGCCCGTATCTGCTGGAGTGGTCAGTGGAGGGACCAGGTCGCAGTCAGGGGACCGGCCCTAGTCTAGTGGAGAAACTAAGGACTCAGCTACATAACCGGGGGGCTGTTGCTTTTGCAAGAAGCACAGCCACATCTGCAAACATTCGCTGAAAAGGCAGCCATATAGGATCCAGGGGGACTTAGAGCTCACCGCCCAACAAGATCCATGGCTGCTGGCTTGGGACACTGTGTGGCAGGCACAGGGTAGGAGAGGCGAAACCAGTGCAGAGAGATGGCCAGGAAAGGACATATGAAAGAGGGCTCTAGAAAGTGCACCCAAATTGCTTGAGAGCTGTCTGAACCACCTACTCGGAGGGCACAGCACCCCAGCTGGGGCAACTAAGATCTATGAGTAAAGCATTGGAAACTGCACCTTGCTGTGTCTTCACACTTATTTACTGTGCCTTCCACCCTGCACTACCATCCATCATCAACATCTTCATCTTTTACAACCTAAGTGCCCTGGGACTAAAGCTCTACCTGTGGAGAGCTGTAACCAACTCTGCTGCATCACCATCAACCCCAGCGGTCTCTTTAAGCAGCGTCGTCTAACACCTTTATTGCCGAATACCACAGGTGGCATTATGAACATTTTCTCTTATAAATTTTATTCCCAATTACTTCCCCTTTTATTGGATGCCCAGGGCCATGGACTGGGTCACTCACTACTGCCGTGACATGTCCCCTTTAAGAACTGGCTGGTACCGTGTACCCCTCGCCCTGGAGGGCGCTCCATATGGAGATCATCTTGGTCTTCATGGTGTTGTTTGGTTAGTGGAACATCTTGCTTAATGTTGTTTTGCAGCCTCCGTGACCTTTCAGAAAAGTCCAGAAAATGTTACACTTAGATTACATACAAGTAGACTTCCTTTTCTATAAGAATGTGATGAAGGCGGGAGTCACATTAGTGTATCGCATGTGATGTGAGAGCTAATGACACTCAGCTCCTGCTGTGCTGCGAGCGGGAGCCAAATGTCCGTGCTCCGTACCCCGATCCTCCCGCATGAGAGGATCGTAGCACAGCTGCAGATTAGATGGAGAAATTAATTTCTCCATCTCCTCCATTACTAGCGCTCGCTAGAATCGCACTGCACTAGGGTGATATACAAGTACAGTGCGATTTTTCCCGCACACCCACAGGCTTATACGGGTGTGTGCGTTCCAATTCACGGATGCAAGTGCAGTATGCTGAATCAGGATGAGAAAATAATTGCAGATGTGAGCTGGCCTGTGGGTTAACATTCGGCCAAGTGCAATCCGATTATTTATCGGATTGCACTCATCCGAGTACATCGCCAGTGGGAGTGAGCACTTATGAAGGTAACTGCTTGCTTCAGGAATTTTTAGGGTCTTCATCCCAAAAGGGGTGGATACATATGCAGATGAACATTTTTAGTTATTTGATCCTATAAATTTAGTTTATGCCTAACTCAGACTATTTAAGTGCTGATGCAGCCACAAAGAAAAGAAAAAGAGGCACCAAAGATGTGAACATGGAGCGCCCCCAGACGCAGGGCCGCGGGGTACTCGGTACCGGGCCTCTCAGTCTCGGTCCTGGGGTTGTCGCGGTGGCTAGACCCGGTCCGTGACCCTGCTAAGGGGCATCCAATGAACGGTGTGATGAGGGTGTGTGGTGCAGGTCGCGATGAATAACGAGGACACAGGGTTTTAGTCTCTTTACCTCTTTACTGAAGGTTTCGGGACCCGCAATCCAGAGTACTGCTAACAGGGCTGGCTGAGACCGGCCGGTCCAAAGGCACATCCAGAATTTCCTTTGCAGGTGGAAATCAATGCCTACCTTCTAGCGCCTGTGTGTTGTAGTACCTCCCTGCTGAGCACCACGGGATAGTCCTCACAACTGTTGTGTCTGTTTCTGATGTTCTTTCTCACAACTCGTATCTGTTCTGATGTTCTTTCTCTGTCCCCCAGATGATATGGCTAGGACGCACCCGTATGACAGGTAGGCCTGGAGTTCTTCTGGGACCCTAGCGTCGCCCCTCTCCCACAATTGCCCCCTATGTCTGCTTAGGTGACTTAGGTGAGACAGCCAACCTATAATCAACTGTCCTGCCACTGTTTGAAGTAATGCTTGGAGCCCAATACTTCCTCGGCGTTCCGGCCACTGGCTACGCGCCTCAGTAGGATGTTGCCACGATCTTAAGGCACGACTCCTACTGGCTTTATCTCCTTTTTGCTGCGATCTCGTTTCTCACTTCTCCACAATAAACCTCGCTTCGTTTCCTTTCTTAGGATGTCACCGCAACGGGTGCAGGCGCGGCTCCGTAACGTTCTGTTCTTTTCGCTAGGCCACTGTCAGGATCCCACCCCTGACAGAGACCCCCCTGAATCTTCCCCTGCAACACCCTCTGCCACAGGATGTAGCCTGGATCCAACCCAGTCAGCTTCTGACTAACTTCCTATCCAGCCCCCAGTTTTACCAGATTGTGAGGAGTGGCCTAATACATAGAACCCTTTGCTCCCCCTGGTGGCCAGAGTGTGAAGTGTAATGTGTGACTGTGATACCTGGTCAGGTGAACTCCTTTAGTGCCATCAGACGTACCATCACTCCCCTTAGTGGCGGAGCGTCAGTACTGCAACGACCAGGACTCTGGGGCGCTGCACTCCCCCCGGTTAAATCCAGTACTCCCGGACTGGGAAGAAAACAACAATACATGTCAGCAAAAGACATACAAAATTTTGAAATGCAATGAACAAGTAAATATAACAGTGCTTCCCTTTATGGGAGGTGAGGACTCTTGAATGTTACAAACAAAAACATGTTTAAATATTTTAAATAACGTACTATAAATAACTTCTATTACCCAGCCGGGTATTCTACTAGGTGCAAATTCTGAACAATAATTTAACTTTTCCTTTAAGGGCGTAAAGGCTGAACCCACTAAAGGCTTACTATAAAACTCTGAAATATAAATTAACTTTTACTTTATTTCTCTTTTCTAAGTGCAACATTTTTCTTTTTACTCTCTGATTTCTCTTATGCAGGACTGCCCGTCTATTTGCCCAGGCCTACTGCCTCTTTTCTTAGTTCAGGATCAATGAGCCATATCTCTATGGCTCTCAGGAGGACTCACTAACTAACCCCTACGGGTTTACTTTATTGAAATTCGGCTTTCAACTCTTTCCTGTCCTCATTCTCTAGTAACATTATTAAACATTCTCTATAACTATCTAGCTAACTACATATTACTTCTATGTAAAACATTATTACCATCTACTTTCTTTAAGGCAACATTATACTTTAAGTGCAACTAGTGAACGTTCCCTTTAAAAGGGAACCAAGTCTCTTTGAGGTAATGCAGACTCTCTCTATCTGCAAGTCCGGTCAAGGCAAGAGCTCCCATGCTGTACTCAGGAACAGTCTCTTCAAAAAGCTCTCTCCTTTGTAAAACCAGTAAAGGGCACCTTTAAGAAGGTGCGAACTATTTACAATACAGTTTGTGAACCATTCACCGTCCATGATTCGGCAGTCTTTGTAAACATTGATGAACAAAAGCAAAAATAAAAATAAGAGCAAAAATAAAAAGCAATAGGGATCCCGGGTAAACAAAGGGATGCCTTTAAGAATAACCCTGGTCGGGTATTAGCAGCAAAAAGCAGGGAAACAAACAGTCAACTATGTACAGTTTCAGAGCATTAGGATCTACTCTGGTGGCCGTAGCTCTGCAGGCAGCAATGGGCGGGGCCATCCGCCCTGGTACCTGCGGCTACCAAGTGTTGTACCAGAAGCCCCCTCGCTCCAGACAGGGGTCTGGGTACCCACAGTCTTGGATCCTGAAATGACCTGGGTACTGGTCATCACTGCGGCCAAGCTTCCGGCTACCACAGTGGTAGCAACAGTGCAGGTGGTGGTCTTGACAACGGTGCAGGTTGGGGTAACCACTGTGGTCTTTGTGGTAATGGTAGACCGGTCACAAGAGGGCGCCTTCACCACAGGGGACGGCTTCACCGGCACCTTAGTCGGGGGCGTCACGGAGTCCCGCCTCTTGTGGACGTTCAGGGCGAACCACCCCTTTTCCCCAAAGCGCCGGGTGTAGGTGACTTCATCCCCCGGGTAGAGATCCCGATCCGTAGTAAATATAGAAAAACTGACTGAACAGCCATCTAGTCTGAACTGGTGCATAACCAAAAAGTCTTACATAGCAAATAGATAATGGCTGCACTCAAGTTTATTGTGCTAAAGCAAGGAAATGTGCAATACATGAAATGTGAACAGCATAATGGCTTGTGAAATTTATGAAAAAACACATGAGATTTTTAGCACAAGATTTGGCCAAAAGTTGTGAGCCCATTCACCAAACGTCAAGGTAATCTCAGATCGAATGGGTAACTAACCTGTCTGCCTAGTGTGAACACTTACCTATGGCTAATAAAATGGTAAAGCCTGCATTTATAGAGGAGGTTAGAACCAACTGTGTTTGGATGTAATTAAAATCACAGCATGGTGAAGGGCGGGGCGTTCAAGTCAGAAAAAGCAATACATAGTAAATATAGAAAAACTGACTGAACAGCCATCTAGTCTGAACTGGTGCATAACCAAAAAGTCTTACATAGCAAATAGATAATGGCTGCACTCAAGTTTATTGTGCTAAAGCAAGGAAATGTGCAATACATGAAATGTGAACAGCATAATGGCTTGTGAAATTTATGAAAAAACACATGAGATTTTTAGCACAAGATTTGGCCAAAAGTTGTGAGCCCATTCACCAAACGTCAAGGTAATCTCAGATCGAATGGGTAACTAACCTGTCTGCCTAGTGTGAACACTTACCTATGGCTAATAAAATGGTAAAGCCTGCAGTTATAGAGGAGGTTAGAACCAACTGTGTTTGGATGTAATTAAAATCACAGCATGGTGAAGGGCGGGGCGTTCAAGTCAGAAAAAGCAATACATAGTAAATATAGAAAAACTGACTGAACAGCCATCTAGTCTGAACTGGTGCATAACCAAAAAGTCTTACATAGCAAATAGATAATGGCTGCACTCAAGTTTATTGTGCTAAAGCAAGGAAATGTGCAATACATGAAATGTGAACAGCATAATGGCTTGTGAAATTTATGAAAAAACACATGAGATTTTTAGCACAAGATTTGGCCAAAAGTTGTGAGCCCATTCACCAAACGTCAAGGTAATCTCAGATCGAATGGGTAACTAACCTGTCTGCCTAGTGTGAACACTTACCTATGGCTAATAAAATGGTAAAGCCTGCAGTTATAGAGGAGGTTAGAACCAACTGTGTTTGGATGTAATTAAAATCACAGCATGGTGAAGGGCGGGGCGTTCGTCAGAAAAAGCAATACATAGTAAATATAGAAAAACTGACTGAACAGCCATCTAGTCTGAACTGGTGCATAACCAAAAAGTCTTACATAGCAAATAGTTGGTGAATGGGCTCACAACTTTTGGCCAAATCTTGTGCTAAAAATCTTATATGTTTTTTCATAAATTTCACAAGCCATTATGCTGTTCACATTTCATGTATTGCACATTTCCTTGCTTTAGCACAATAAACTTGAGTGCAGCCATTATCTATTTGAGATCCCGATCCGGGTGGCCCTCTCTTAGGTGGGACTCTACATCCCTCCGATTCACGAACACTTCGGCGTACAGGCCCGGCTCTTTAATAAAGCCCCAGCCCCCGCAGAATTTAAAGGCGATGATAATGCCCTGCCGACGCGGGGCCTGGTGAGTGGTGCGGTCCTTGCGGGCCCAGTCCTTCACCGCTAGGTCCCGCTGGTGATGGGCCTCCCACCCGGCCTGGTACTCTTTCTCCTTCTTCTCCCACTGTTGGTTTAGCTGGACCTGGTACTCTTCCCAGCTGAGGGTCTCCACCATCTCCCCTTCCTGCGTCTTTACCCCGGGGAACCCCATGAAGTTGGACCCTGGGTTCACCCAGCGGCACATCGTGCACTCTGCATAGACCGCGCCCGGCAAGGTGATTGGCAAGATCGGGGCCTTTAGAAGGTGCTCCATGCCCGTGGCCTGGTCCCAGGGAAGGAGGTGCTGGAGTCGATAGGTCCCAGGGGGAGGTGGCGCTGCAACTGGGCCTATCAGCAGGTCCTCCACTAGCGGGGCAGGGTCGGTGGGCTTACCGGCCGGTGCGGCGTCCTCCCTCGCGGCTGGCTCCGCTGGTGGTGACGTCGGTGGAGACATCGGCAGCAACTCGAGCAGCGGTACAGGAACCGATGTCGGGGAATCCTCCGCTGGCGTCTCCTGGGGTGCGGCCCTGGTCTCCACCCGCAGTTGGAGGAGTTGTTCAATTAAGTCCTCTATCTCGAGCTGCAGGAGACCCGCATCGGCTGTGGAGACTGGGCAGCTATGCTCCTCCGGGTAGCTGGGGGAGTTCTCCACTTCCACCCCACACTCTGGGTCTGAGCGGTCAGCCATCGCGTCCTCCACGTGGGTCACTTCCTGGCCTTTTTCCCACTCTCTCCTTCGTGGGCGGTTTCTTTTTCTTTGTCTCCGCCCTCCATTGAGGATTAGGAGGCGGATCTCGGCTGCTGACGGACACGTCCTCAAGGTACAGAAATATTTAGACTGGGCGGCCATTGTCTTTCGCGCTCTTCAGCTTGTCTACGCCCACTTCCACGCCCTTCTTCTTCTCCTGTGCTCCCCTTGGCGCTGTAATGGCGGGAAGTGGCAATACACAGTCTTTGCAATAAGTCACAGTTCAAGCACAATTCAGACACAGTTCCAAGGCACACATGACCTGATTCTTCAGGCTTAAGTAGATCCTGTTTGTGACGCCAAGTTGGAGCACCCCCAGACACAGGGCCGCAGGGTACTCGGTACCGGGCCTCTCAGTCTCGGTCCAGGGGTTGTCACGGTGGCTAGACCCGGTCCGTGACCCTGCTAAGGGGCGTCCAATGAACGGTGTGATGAGGGTGCGTGGTGCAGGTCGCGATGAATAACCAGGACACAGGGTTGCAGTCTCTTTACCTCTTTACTGAAGGCTTCGGGATCCGCAATCCAGAGTACTGCTAGTGCAGCGCCCCAGAGTCCTGGTCGTTGCAGTACTGTTGCTCCGCCACTAAGGGGGGCTATGGTACGTCTGATGGCACTGAAGGAGTTCACCTGACCAGGTGTCACAGACACCAATACACTTCACAGTCTGGCCTCCAGGGGGAGCTAAGGGTGCTATGTATTAGGCCACTCCTCACAGTCTGGTAAAACTGAGGGTTAGATAGGAAGTTAGACAGAAGCTGACTGGGTTGGAACCAGGCAACATCCTGTGGCAGAGGGTGTTGCAGGGTAAGAATCAGGGAGGTCCTTGTCAGGGGTGGGATCCTGACAGAGGCCTAGCGAACAGAAAGACCGTTGCGGGACCGTGCCTGCACTTCATTGCGGTGGTACCCCAAGAAAGGACAAGAAGCGAGGTTTATTGTGAAGAGTGAGAAACGAGATCAACGCAACAAGGAGAAAACACCAGTAGGAGTCGTGCTGTAAGATCGAGGCAACATCCTACTGAGGCGCGTAGCCAGTGACCGGAAATGCCGAGGAAGTACTGGCTCCAAGCCCTACTTCAAACCTACGGCAGGACAGTCAGTTATAGGCAGGCTGTCTCACCTAAATCACCTAAGCAGACATAGGGGGCAACAGTGGGAGAGGGGCGACTCTAGGGTCCCGGAAGAACTCCCGGCCTACCCGTCATACGGGTGCGTCCTAGCCATATTATCTGGGGGACGGAGAAGAACATCAGAATCAGTTGTGAGGGAACATTAGAAACAGACACAACAGTTGTGAGGACTATCCCGTGGTGCTCAGCAGGGAAGGACTACCACACACAAGCGCTAGAAGGAAGGCACAGATTTCCACCTGCAAAGGGAACTCCGGATGTGCCTTTGGACTGGCCGGTCTCAGCCAGCCCTGTTAACCGTACTCTGGACTGATCCTGAAGCCTTCAGTAAAGAGGTAAAGAGACTGCAACCCTGTGTCCTCGTTATTCATCGCGCTTTGCACCACACGTCATCCCTCTCAACTTCTACTGGACGCCCCTTAGCAGGGTCACGGACCAGGTCTAGCCACCGTGACAATCCCAGAACTGAGACAGAGAGGCCCGGTACCGGGTACCCCACGGCCCTGCGACTGTGGGGGCGCTCCAACTTGGCGTCATGAACAGGATCTACTTAAGCCTGAAGAATCAGGTCATGTGTGCCTTGGAACTGTGATTTATTGTGCTTGGACTGTGACTTATTGCAAAGACTGTGTATTGCCACTTGCCGCCAAAAATTCCCGCCAAAAAAAAAACGCCGCCATTGCTGTGCCGAAAAAGAAGGAGGGCGTGCCATGAGCGGAGACTATCAAAACGGCGCCAAAAGTGGTGACCATCCCCTCCGACTTCTGCTGCGAGATGATGACCTGCCCAGAAACAGAGAGGAATTGCCCCCTGGCTTGCGACGGCAAGAGCCGAGACCAGAGTGGCCTCGGCCTCGAAGAAATGGCGGAGTCAGGTACATGCATGGCTGCCGATCTCGAGACAGCGAAGGCGACCAGCGAGTACCTGAGCGGCGACGTAGTGATCCAGGATTGTCCCCACCAGCTGGAGGCAGGCCCGAACCTACAGCAGCTGAAGGACCCAAACTCCTGGGAGCCGCCAGTGGAGGAGCTGAATCCACCTATCCAGACTACGGAGCCAGCCGATGCGAAGCGATGGGGAGCGGAGCCATGCCAGGAGGCCGCCTTGGAGGAGCCGCAGTCCGGGCTGCAGCCGATTCCAGTGTCCCTGTCAACGGAACAGATCGACATCGGTGGAATCACCTCAGACGCAGGTATGGAAAGCATCCCTGCTCCCCCGACCGATCCTGCTCTCCTGACCGCTCCCGCTCCCGCGACCGCTCCTCACCCCGACCGGTTCCTCTCAGCGGAGCTGGTGGTGCTAACCCCCGACGCGATGGAGAAGCTGGTGCCTCCGCTACCGACCAAGATGGGGAACCCTTAGATGTGAGCTCAGAGGGGGTGATCTTCCAGTGGGACGCTCCCCGGATTGGGCCAGATGGAGCCCAGGAGGAGGGCCTCACCCTTGCTGTACTCACTTGGGAACAGTATAAGCAATGTTTGATCCTACACTGGAGAAACCGAAAAGAGACAGAACAAATTGACCCACCAAAAGTACAACACCCAAAGCCTGCGCACGGCAGGAAAGACGTGGTAAAGCAGGGAACTGTGCTAGCCTTTCACCCAAAGCGGGGTTGGGGCTCCATACAGGAACCGGGACTACCCACTGACATCTTCGTTACCAGTTACAATGTGAAGACTCCCTTCCGCAACCGATATGGTGACCCATGATTGCAAAGGGGGACCAGGTGACCTACACTCGCCACCAGAGTGCACGAGGATGGTGCGCTCGGGACGTTCAACGTTGTGGGCCTGCAGAGATGTCACCTGTTACCCCGAACATGGCCGATCCGGACTTGACAGATCTTGCTACTATAGCCACCGTCCGCCTTGTTGCTGCTACTGAGCTTGCAGCCAGGGTTAGCCTCCGAATCCAGACACTGGGTGGCCTGACTGCACCTGAGAGACGAACCACTGACATTGACACCGCATCAGCCAGGGACCAGGGACTGAAGCCTCCACGGTCAGGAAACCGTCCACTATCGGCTGATGTCTTGCAACTTACTATGAAGCCCTACAGCTCGACACACTGTATATAGTTAACTGTTTGTCTTTCCATGTGTTTTTCTGCTGCTACAACCCGACTAAGGTTAACTCTTAAAGGGATCCCTTAGTTTACCCGGGATCCCTATTTTTGCCTTTTTGTTTTGTTTTCGTTTATCACTGTTGAAAAGAACTGCTGGATCATGGACACTGCATGATTACAAACTTATTGTAAATAGTTTGCACCTTCTTAAAGGTGCCCCCTACTGGTTTGCAAGGAAAAGGAATCTTTGCGAAGAAACTGTTCCTGGAAACAGTACAGGAGTCCCTGCCTTACACGAACTTGCAGCTTGAGAAGTTGCACTACCTCCAAGAGACTTGGTTCTCTCTTAAAGGGAACGTTCACCAATAGCACTTAAAGTATAATGATGCCTTAAAAGAAGTAGTAATAATGCTTATATGTAAAAGTTATATGTAGTTAGCTAGTTGATTGTAGGAAATGTTTAATAATGTGTTAGAGAATGAGGACAGGAAGTGAACCCGTACGGGGTTAGTTGATGAGTCCTCCTAGGAGCCATATAGAGATGGCTCAGTGATCTTGTGCTGAGAGAAGGTTGATAAGTCCTATACTGTGTATAGAAAGAGAAAGGCAGTAGGCCCAGACGAGGAACGGGGCGGTCCTGCAAAAGAGCGAGAGGCAGTAGGCCTGGGGCAGATAGACAGGCGGTCCTGCGAATGTAAAGTTGGAAAAATGAAGAAAAGTTGATTAGCATTGTAGTGTTCTATAGTAAGCCTTTAGTGGATTCAGCTTATACATCCTTAAAGGCAATGTTAAATTATTGTTCAGAAATTGCACTAAGTAGAATACCCGGTTGGGTAAGAGAAGTTATTTAGAGTATGTTATTTAAAATATTTAACCATGTTTGTAATGTTCAAGTGTTCTCACCTCCCATAAAGGGAAGCTCTGTTAAAATTTACTTGTTTTTGCATTTCTAGAAATTGTATGTCTTTTTGCTGACATGTATTGTTGTTTTCTTCCCAGTCCGGGAGTACTGGATTTAACCTGGGGGGAGTGCAGCGCCCCAGAGTCCTGGTCGTTGCAGTACTGTTGCTCTGCCACTAAGGGGGGCTATGGTACGTCTGATGGCACTGAAGGAGTTCACCTGACCAGGTATCACAGACACCAATACACTTCACAGTCTGGCCTCCAGGGGGAGCTAAGGGTGCTATGTATTAGGCCACTCCTCACAATCTGGTAAAACTGGGGGTTAGAGAGGAAGTTAGTGAGAAGCTGACTGGGTTGGAACCAGGCAACATCCTGTGGCAGAGGGTGTTGCAGGGTAAGATTCAGGGGGGTCCCTGTCAGGGGTGGGATCCTGACAGAGGCCTAGCGGACAGAAAGACCGTTACGGGACCGCGCCTGCACTTCATTGCGGCGGTACCCCAAGAAAGGACAAGAAGCGAGGTTTATTGTGAAGAGTGAGAAACGAGATCAACGCAACAAGGAGAAAACACCAGTAGGAGTCGTGCTGTAGGATCGTGGCAACATCCTACTGAGGCGCGTAGCCGGTGACCGGAAACGTTGAGGAAGTACTGGCTCCAAGCCCTAGTTCAAACCTACAGCAGGACAGTCAGTTATAGGCGGGCTGTCTCACCTAAATCACCTAAGCAGACATAGGGGGCAACAGTGGGAGAGGGGAGACTCTAGGGTCCCTGAAGAACTCCCGGCCTTCCCGTCATACGGGTGCGTCCTAGCCATATTATCTGGGGGACGGAGAAGAACATCAGAATCAGTTGTGAGGGAACATTAGAAACAGACACAACAGTTCTGAGGACTATCCCGTGGTGCTCAGCAGGGAAGGACTACAACACACAAGCGCTAGAAGGAAGGCACAGATTTCCACCTGCAAAGGGAACTCTGGATGTGCCTTTGGACCGGCCGGTCTCAGCCAGCCCTGTTAACCGTACTCTGGACTGAGGATCCTGAAGCCTTCAGTAAAGAGGTAAAGAGACTGCAACCCTGTGTCGTTATTCATCGCTCCTTGCACCACACGTCATCCCTCTCAACTTCTACTGGACGCCCCTTAGCAGGGTCACGGACCGGGTCTAGCCACCGTGACAATCCCAGAACTGAGACAGAGAGGCCTGGTACCGGGTACCCCTCGGCCCTGCGACAGTGGGGGCGCTCCACTAACAGGGCTGGCTGAGACCGGCCGGTCCGAAGGCACATCCAGAGTTTCCTTTGCAGGTGGAAATCAGTGCCTACCTTCTAGCGCCTGTGTGTTGTAGTACCTCCCTGCTGAGCACCACGGGATAGTCCTCACAACTGTTGTGTCTGTTTCTGATGTTCTTTCTCACAACTCGTATCTGTTCTGATGTTCTTTCTTCGTCCCCCAGATGATATGGCTAGGACGCACCCGTATGACGGGTAGGCCTGGAGTTCTTCCAGGACCCTAGCGTCGCCCCTCTCCCACAATTGCCCCCTATGTCTGCTTAGGTGATTTAGGTGAGACAGCCAACCTATAATCAACTGTCCTGCCGCTGTTTGAAGTAATGCTTGGAGCCCAATACTTCCTCGGCGTTCCGGCCACCGGCTACGCGCCTCAGTAGGATGTTGCCACGATCTTAAGGCACGACTCCTACTGGCTTTATCTCCTTTTTGCTGCGATCTCGTTTCTCACTTCTCCACAATAAACCTCGCTTTGTTTCCTTTCTTAGGATGCCACCGCAACAGGTGCAGGCGCGGCTCCGTAACGTTCTGTTCTATTCGCTAGGCCACTGTCAGGATCCCACGCCTGACAGAGACCCCCCTGAATCTTCCTCTGCAACACCCTGTGCCACAGGATGTTGCCTGGATCCAGTGGCGTAGGAAAGGGGGTGCGCCGGGGGCGGGTCCGACCCAGAGAGGAGGAGGAGGAAGAAAAAAAAAGAAAGAGAGAGACGCGGGCCCTTTAAATCTTCGGGCGGCGCCGACCGCTGCCACGACCAGGCCCCCCCCCCCCCCCGATGCCAGCGCTGGCAATGGGCCCCCCTTCTACAGTGCTGGCATTGGGCCCCACGTTCTAATACTCACCTCTCCTGGTTCCTGCGGCAGCTGCAGCATCTTCGGCGCCCTCTGACTGCGACGTCTCAGGGCAGAGGGTGCGATGACGTCATCACTGCGCGCTCAGCCTCTCTGTCCTGAGCGTTGCAGAGCCCGAGAGACGCTGAGTGCAGCGGACCTGCGCTGGGAACGGGAGAGGTGAGGATTTTACTTTTTTTTTTTTTCTTTATGTCTGACTCAGACACACTGGGGGTAATATGCTGGACACACTGGGGCAGATAGATTGCTGGACACACTGTCTGGGGGCAATGCTGGACACACTGGGGCAATGCTGGAGACCCTGGGGCAGATTGCTGGACACACTGGGGCAATGCTGGAGACCCTGGGGCAGATTGCTGGACACACTGGGGCAATGCTGGACACTGGGGCAGATTGCTGGACACACTGGGGGCAATGCTGGACACTGGGGAAGATTGCTGGACACACTGGGGGCAATGCTGGACACTGGGGCAGATTGCTGGACACACTGGGGGCAATGCTGGACACTGGGGCAGATTGCTGGACACACTGGGGGCAATGCTGGACACTGGGGCAGATTGCTGGACACACTGGGGGCAATGCTGGACACTGCGGCAGATTGCTGGACACATTGGGGGCAATGCTGGACACTGGGGCAGATTGCTGGACACACTGGGGGCAATGCTGGACACTGGGGCAGATTGCTGGACACACTCTCTGGGGGCAATGCTGGACACTGGGGCAGATTGCTGGACACACTGTCTGGGGGCAATGCTGGACACACTGGGGCAATTCTGGAGACCCTGGGGCAGATTGCTGGACACACTGGGGGCAATGCTGGACACACTGGGGCAATGCTGGACACTGGGGCAGATTGCTGGACACACTGGGGGCAATGCTGGACACTGGGGCAGATTGCTGGACACACTGGGGGCAATGCTGGACACTGGGGCAGATTGCTGGACACACTGGGGGCAATGCTGGACACTGGGGCAGATTGCTGGACACACTGTCTGGGGGCAATGCTGGACACTGCAGCAGATTGCTGGACACACTGTCTGGGGGCAATGCTGGACACACTGGGGCAATGCTGGAGACCCTGGGGCAGATTGCTGGACACACTGGGGGCAATGCTGGACACACTGGGGCAGATTGCTGGACACACTGGGGGCAATGCTGGACACTGGGGCAGATTGCTGGACACACTGGGGGCAATGCTGGACACTGGGGCAGATTGCTGGACACACTGGGGCAATGCTGGACACTGGGGCAGATTGCTGGACACACTGGGGCAATGCTGGACACTGGGGCAGATTGCTGGACACACTGGGGGCAATGCTGGACACTGGGGCAGATTGCTGGACACACTGGGGGCAATGCTGCACACTGGGGCAGACTGCTGGACACACTGGGGGCAATGCTGGACACTGGAGCAGATTGCTGGACACACTGGGGGCAATGCTGGACACTGGGGCAGATTGCTGGACACACTGGGGCAATGCTGGACACTGCGCCTGTGCGACCGCTCTGCTTGTGAATCCCAGCCCCGCACTCTGCATAATGCATAACACACTGCGGGGCTGGGATTACCAAGGTGGGTGGCCGCACTCACCGCACAGGCGCAGTCTGCAAGCCTGGCTGTGACGTCAGACGGCCAGAGCTCTCTGCCTGCACCAAACAGCGATACACAGCGCAGGCGCTGGATTTCATGAGCAAACAGCGCTGAGGGGGCGGTGCCTGGCGTTGAGTGATGGCAATGGGGGGGGGGGGGGGCGCCAAACTCGGGAACAGCCCCGGGCGGCAAAAGCTCTAGCTACGCCAGTGCCTGGATCCAACCCAGTCAGCTTCTGACTAACTTCCTATCCAGCCCCCAGTTTTACCAGATTGTGAGGAGTGGCCTAATACATAGAACCCTGCATAAAAACATTAAAAACATATAAAAAACATACCCAAATAACACCCTTTGTATATAAGGATGTACACAAGCAGGCACAAAGGGGTAAGATAGCCCCAAACAATTAAACTACTCCAGTGAAAGAGAATTATCACATATGTATAAAGCACAACCAGAAGTTCAAAATGCAGGAAAGTCTATAAATATATAATGATCATATTACACATAGTACATCAATTTTTAGTGCATTTAAGAGTGATAAGAAATGCTGATGCAGCCACACACACAAAATAGGTAAAAAGCCAAGGGGGTGAATATTTTGGCAAGCCACGGTAGCTGATATTCTCAATGGTGTTGGTTAATATTGCTGTATAATAATTATGCAGAGCACATAACTAATACAAATATACTGTAGTTAGTGCTATAATCCTTCAGTGATATAAGCAACTACAAGCCGTCTATGAGCTCTGTTCTGTGAACTAGTTTTACTTGAGGTCAGTCGCCTTAACTGGAGAGGATCATCAGCTTCTGTTTAGTGTGAAAAACCAGCCAAGTGTTCAAAATGTGTTAATTTGCCGGCAACAAACAAATGGTGTTGTTTTTTTTAGGAATGTCACAAACATTCCTTTACAAAGCAGTGGTAGGGCTACTGGATTTTGACATTGTGATCAATTTCTTGGTTATATTGCATTGCATCATTGATGAGCGAACACGCTCGGATAAGATGTTATCTGAGCATGCTTGGGTGCTAATAGAGTGACTTTGGTGTGCTCGAATAATATGTTCGAGTCCCCGCAGCTGCATGTCTCATGGTTGTTCGACAGCTGCAACACATGTAGGGGTTACCTATTTGTTAGCTAATCCCTGCAAGTGTTGCCGCTGTCGAACAGCCGTGAGACATGCAGCCACGGAGACTCGGACATATCATTCGAGCATGCCGAAGACACTTGGTTAGCACCCGAGCATGCTTAGATAACACCTTATCCAAGCACGTTCACTCATCACTACATTGCATAGATGGGGTTTTCAGTGTACTTTCGGTATACACCGTATTTATGAACACCGCTCCCTCTAAGCTGTGCACCCTGGAAATAATAGACTTAAGCTATATCAAACTCTGCAGAGAGGTATATCAGTAATTGGTTATTAACCAAATTATTAATCTGTTTTAACTCTTTGCTTTCCAGATCACTGAGCTTAGAGTGCACTCTGTTCATGAATCTCCTGCAATGCTTCAGCTGGAGCTACACAACAACATTGGTCGTGACACAATTGGTGCAGACAAAGATCGCTATATGCCATTGCTACATCCCAGCATAGTGCATGAACGCTAATGGTGACTCACAATGTACCAACAAGAAAGTTACAAAAAATGCATTCGATTTGACATTTTGTGACTTGCTTTTTGAAGTACTTTGTGGGTTGCAATGCAGCTTCATTCATATGAACCATGCTGTGATAGAACAACAGCATACACCCAACTTTGGCAAAGTGACATTTGTCACAGCCTAAACTTTTTTTCTGACACATCCAAATGCTTCTGTTCTCCGAGACTGTGCCTGATGTATCAGTGACAAAAAAGGAAAACAATGCTTGGTCCAATCTGCGCTTGTTTTCAGGCAGCACCCGCTCCAACAACAGGTTGTGCGCCTTGTTGATGAAAACGGCATGAGAGTGAGAATTTAGAGCAATGTTCCTGACCTGACTAGCTGCAATAGAAAAAGGTTACAATCATATACACTGCTCAAAAAAATAAAGGGAACACTAAAATCCCACATCCTAGATATCACTGAATGAAATATTCCAGTTGTAAACCTTTATTCATTACATAGTGGAATGTGTTGAGAACAATAAAACCTAAAAAATGATTAACGTAAATCACAACTAATATCCCACAGAGGTCTGGAGTTGGAATGATGCTCAAAATCAAAGTGGAAAATGAAGTTACAGTCTGATCCAACTTCAGGGGAAATGCCTCAAGACAAGGAAATGATGCTCAGTAGTGTGTGTGGCCTCCACGTGCCTTTATGATCTCCCTACAATGCCTGGGCATGCTCCTGATGAGGCGGTGGATGGTCTCCTGAGGGATCTTCTCCCAGACCTGGACTAAAGCATCCGCCAACTCCTGGACAGTCTGTGGTGCAACGTGACGTTGGTGGATGGTGCGAGACATGATGTCCCAGATGTGTTCAATCGGATTCAGGTCTGGGGATCGGGCGGGCCAGTCCATAGCTTCAATGCCTACATTTTGCAGGAACTGCTGACGCACCCCAGCCACATAAGGTCTGGCTTTGTCCTGCATTAGGAGGAACCCAGGGCCAACTGCACCAGTATATAGTCTCACAAGGGGTCTGAGGATCTCATCTCGGTACCTAATGGCTACCTCTGGTGAGCACATGGAGGTTTGTGCGGCCCTCCAAAGAAATGCCACCCCACACTATTACTGACCCACTGCCAAACCAGTCATGCTGAAGGATGTTGCAGGCAGCAGATTGCTCTCCACGGCATCTCCAGACTCTGTCACGTCTGTCACATGTGCTCATTGTGAACCTGCTTTCATCTGTGAAGAGCACAGAGCACCAGTACGAATTTGTCAATCCTGGTGTTTTGTGGCGAATGCCAAGCATCCTGCACCATGTTGGGCTGTGAGCACAACCCCCATCTGTGGACATCGGGCACTCCGACCATCCTCATGGAGGCGGTTTCTAACCATTTGTGCAGACACATGCACGTTTGTGGCCTGCTGGAGGTCATTTTGCAGGGCTCTGGCAGTGCTTTTCCTGTTCCTCCTTGCACAAAGGCTGAGGTAGCGGTCCTGCTGCTGGGTTGTTGCCCTCCTACGGCCCCCTCCATGTCTCCTGGAGTACTGGCCTGTCTCCTGGTAGCACCTCCAACCTCTGTACACTATGCTGACAGACACAGCAAACCTTCTTGCCACAGCTCGCATTGATGTGCCATCCTGGATGAGCTGCACTCCCTGAGCCACTTTTGTGGGTTGTAGAGTCCGTCTCATGCTACCACGTGTGAAAGCACAACCAACATTCAAAAGTGCCCAAAACATCGGCCAGAAAGCATTGGTACTGAGATGTGGTCTGTGGTCCCCACCTGCAGAACCACTCCTTTATTGAGTGTGTCTTGATAATTGCCAATAATTTCTATCTGTTGTCTATTCCATTTGCACAACAGCATGTGAAATTGATTGTCAAACAGTGTTGCTTCCTAAGTGGACAGTTTGAATTCACAGAAGTTTGATTTACTTGGAGTTATATTCTGCTGTTTAAGTGTTCCCTTTATTTTTTTGAGCAGTATATTTTCTATGGCATTAGCATAAAGTGGTGTTCTCTCTCATCACCCTCTTGTGATTTCTTACTAGTTTCTCTTGTGTATCACTATACACCAGCGAATGTAAACCAAGGGAATAACCAACATTTTCATGTATCTTTAAAGGACAACCAATCTGAGAGCTGCATGATGTGTACACAGACCCTGACTCCAGCAATGTGTCACTTACTTTGCTAGTTGCTGCAGTTTTGATTAAAAACTGTTTTATTTGTTGCATAAGCTACTGATTGGTAGCTTATGCACAGAGTACTCAGACAGCTGCCAATCAGTGGCGAGGGTGTGGTTGGACTACATGTCAACATTTTTTTCTGGTACCCTGGTGATAATCTCCTGCTTATAAAACAATAATTTGACATCAACTACAGCACACAGCCTAGTAAGTGCTGCATCATTGGAACCAGGATCTAAGCCCCTACATTATGCTGATCCTAGGAAAGGTAACAAAAACCTGGTGACAGATTCCTTTTATTCTTTTAATCTGTAGGGGAACCTGCATTTTTAGTTGGGTGCAAGTGGAGTGGACAGACATATGTGGCCATGCTGCATCTATTCTGGATCAATGAATCAACTCTACATGCAATGTGAAATCCGATTAAATGACAGTAGCATAGAAAGCAAGACATCATCTTTCGGGCTATCTAGCCTAACCTTGAATAGGTATAAGTGGTGAGTATAAGGTATTGTTATTTTATAAGGGGGAACATAATGATTGAGAAGGAGCTGTCTGCATAGTGGACAACCCTTTAATAAGTGAAGCAAGTTAGGCTACGTTCACATTTGCGTTGTGCGCCGCAGCGTCGGCGACGCAACGCACAACGCAAATGTGAACGCATGCATAATGGGAAAAAGTAATGTGAGCATTGCACTAACATATACTGTATATACGCTCATAAGAAAATGTGAGTTCGTGGATGACTCTATCTGTTTGTCGATCTATCGTTCATTTATGTATGAGAAAATGATGACCCGAGTGGGAATGACCGGAAGAAATAGGGTTAAGCAAGGAGGGATTTCCCAAGAGCGTTAAGTATGTTAATGCTCCGAACTCAATCCCTCTGTAGAATGCAGACAGACAGGGTAACTTTTACTAAACTAATCCATACAGTAGTCTGACTGCCATTCTCGGTGCCATCTGTAACCTTCAAACGTGTTCTAATCCCTCTAATACAGAAGAATCCTGCAGAACGCTATATACCGTAATTCCCAGCACACAGTCATTGAATCATGTTAGCGCTTACTAATGTGAAATAATAGTGATGACGAGATAACAGGAGCACTGTGGATGTGAAATATTATATCTCAGTTGTTGTCTTTACCACTATATAATGATGTGATTATAAGACGCATCACAAGACTTTGTGTGATTGCAGCTGTTGCACATAGTATTCATTATAGGTCGCTGGGATTAAGTCATGTGGGTAATCTGGAAGATGGATAGTAACTTAATGCTAGCTACACTGATGATGTAGCCAGGTCTAAAAAAATAACCTATCAGCCTCTGTTCACATATTGCTGTTTTCAGTGTGTGTGTTGCATACACAACACAAGATTCCGGCACATATTTCAAATGTATCCATAGGCCACACATCCCAAACATAACGCCAGAAAGTGTTCTTTTGGCATATGCCAGGTTGATACACAGTACAGCACAAAAGTTTTAGGTAGGTGTGAAAAAATGCAACATTTTTTTGTTTGATGAAGGGTTTCAGATACAATAATGAGTGGTTGTAGGCAACAGTGAAGCATGGTGGAGGTTCCTTGCAAGTTTGGGGCTTCAATTCTCCAAATAGAGTTGGGGATTTGGTCAAGATGAATTGTGTCCTCAGTGCTGTGAAATACAGGCAGATACTGTACATATCTTTCATGCAGTACCATCAGGGAGGTGTCTGACTGGATCCAAATTTATTCTGCAGCACGACAACAACCACAATAATACAGCCAATGTCATTAAAGGGAACCTATCACCCCGTTTTTTTCGGTATGAGATAAAAATACTGTTAAATAGGGCCTGAGCTGTGCATTACAATAGTGTAGTTTGTGGACCCCGATTCCCCACCTATGCTGCCGAAATACCTTACCAAAGTAGTCGTTTTCGCCTGTCAATCAGGCTGGTCAGGTCAGATGGGCGTGGTGTCTTCCCCCAGATATTGCGTAGTTTTCCGTTGGTGGCGTAGTGGTGTGCGCATGTCCAAGGTCCCGAATCCTGCACAGGGGTGTGAAAATAGCAGCGATGTCCGTTATTCCATTGGTGGTCGGTGGGCGCGGCCATCTTGCTTTGACCGCGCGTGCGCAGAAGCGGCGCTCTGCTGGCCGCGGCTTCAGGAAAATGGCCGCCGCGATAGCCATCTGCACACGCGCGGATGCCCGCGGCCATTTTCCTGAAGCCGCGGCCAGCAGAGCGCCGCGGCCAGCAGAGCGCCGCTTCTGCGCACGCGCGGCCAAAGCAAGATGGCCGCGCCCACCGACCACCAATGGAATAACGGACATCGCTGCTATTTTCACACCCCTGTGCAGGATTCGGGACCTTGGACATGCGCACACCACTACGCCACCAACGGAAAACTACGCAAGATCTGGGGGAAGACACCACGCCCATCTGACCTGACCAGCCTGATTGACAGGCGAAAACGACTACTTTGGTAACGTATTTCGGCAGCATAGGTGGGGAATCGGGGTCCACAAACTACACTATTGTAATGCACAGCTCAGGCCCTATTTAACAGTATTTTTATCTCATACCGAAAAAAACGGGGTGATAGGTTCCCTTTAAGAACTATCTACAGCAACAAGGAGACCTGGAAGTGATGACCCCCACAGATCTAAACATCATCAAGTATGTGTGGGATTACATGAAGAGACAGAATGATCTGTTCAAGTGTACATCTACAGAAGATCTGTGGTTAGTTCTCCAAGATGCTTGGAAAAACCTCCTTGTCGGGTTTCTTCAGAAACTGTGCCCAAGTGTACCTAGAAAAATTGATTCAGCTTTGAAAACAAAGACTGTTGGCACCAAATATCGATTTTCTTCTCTTTTTTTTCATTCAGTTTGCATTTTGTTAAGAGATGAAAATAAACTACGAACGCTCCTATTTAAAAAACCAAAACAATTTTATTTTGTAGCATTTTTTTCTACATCTGCCCAAAACTTTTGCACATAATCGCATGTCGACATACTTTTCAGATTTCTGTATGGGAAAGCATTGGCTACTTTTCTTTCCTAGACAGATGGATATCATAATAAGCTCACAAAGGCAGGGTCCGCGCCCCTCTGTATCAGTCTGTCATTGTTAGTTTGTTTACTGTAAGTGATATCTGTAACTTGTATGTAACCCCTTCTCATGTACAGCACCATGGAATCAATGGTGCTATATAAATAAATAATAATAAAAAATACTATGCAACATATACCGTATGTCTATATGCTGCATTTTCCATCATAGGTGTACAGCAGAAGGAAAAAAAGAATATCGCCGTAACTTTAAAGAACTGTTTGAATAACTTTGTCCTAGTAATTGTAAGAAGACCACAAATATATACCTATTTGGGAAAAGTACTTTTACTGTTAGGCCGGAGTCACACTCAGCGTATGTAAATACGGTCCGTTTTTTACGGCCGTAATACGCAGAAATGTTCCAAAAATAGTGATCCGTATGTCATCCGTAGTCAGGGTGTGTCAGCGTATTTTGCGCATGGCATCCTCCGTATGTAATCCGTATGGCATCCGTACTGCGATATTTTCTCGCAGGCTTGCAAAACCGACATCTAATGGATTTATGTGCTCAAATGTTCGTTAAAACATATATACAGTATGTATATATATATATATATATATATATATATATATATATATATATATATGTCATTGAGACACATATATATATATATATATATTCTGTATTTATATTTAATTCAGCGCGAGATATGTGAAAAGCCGGTAATTCAATTGCCGGCTTTTCATTTCTCCTTCCCAAACCCGACATGATATGAGACATGGTTTACATACAGTAAACCATCTCATATCCCTTTTTTTTTGCATATTCCACACTACTAATGTTAGTAGTGTGTATGTGCAAAATGTGGGCACTCTAGCTTGTAAAATAAAGGGTTAAATGGCGGAAAAAAGTGGCGTGGGCTCCCGCGCAATTTTCTCCACCAGAGTGGTAAAGCCAGTGACTGAGGGCAGATATTAATAGCCTAGAGAGGGTCCATGGTTATTGGCCCCCCCTGGCTAAAAAAATCTGCCCCCAGCCACCCCAGAAAAGGCACATCTGGAAGATGCGCCTATTCTGGCACTTGGCCACTCTCTTCCCATTCCCATGTAGCGATGGGATATGGGGTAATGAAGGGTTAATGTCACCTTGCTATTGTAAGGTGACATTAAGCCAGATTAATAATGGAGAGGTGTCAATTATGACACCTATCCATTATTAATCCAATAGTACGAAATGGTTAATAAAACACACAAACATTATTTACCAGTATTTTAATGAAATAAAGACACAGGTTGTTGTAATATTTTATTATACTGGTAATCCACCTGATGACCCTCGTCCTGTAACAAAGGAAAAATAAAAACTCAACAATATCTCATACCTTCTGACGCTCAGGTCAAGTCCCACAAAGTAAATCCATCTGAAGGGGTTAAATCATTTTACAGCCAGGAGCTGTGCTAAAGCAGTGCTCGTGGCTGTAAAACCCCCGGGAATGAATGGATTGCAGGGGAATGACCTGTAGTTACCTTGAGTTGCGGTGAGGCGCCCTCTGCTGGATGTCCTCATGAACTGGAGCCTGGTAAAAGTTCCCACGCTCGAGTTCATTTGAGGACATCCAGCAGAGGGCGCCTCACCGCAACTCCGATTTTACACGCACGTCAAATATGCCTGAGAAAAAATATGGTGATGTGAGCTGCCCCATAGATTAACACTGGGCAGAGTGTATGCGATGTTTTCTCACATAGCACTCTTCCGTATTCTACACTAGTGTGACTCCAGCCTTAGAGGTACATTGCTAGTAATATTAAACATCTCAGTTTCTGCAAAATTGTTTAAGAGGAATCGGGAACTCAAGTCAATGACCGAATAACTTTCTCTTCACATTGAGGTTCCACAGCAGCTGAGGTGAGTATTTTAGTGCCAAGCTATTAGCGACCAGGCCGGTTTTATAGAAAATGGTGCCTTTGGCCTATTCCTCCCAGCAACACCTGTAATTTGCAGATTTAAGCTTTAGTGTAGGGCAGGAGAGGCAGGAGAGAGAGTACTGAGTGGTTGTGATATACAGTGGCATGTAAATGTTTGGGCACCCATGATCAAAATTACTGTTATTGTGAACAGTTAAGCAAGTTGAAGATGAAATTATCTTTAAAAGGGCTAACGTTAAAGATGACCCATTTCCTTTGTATTTTAGGCACATTATATTTTTATTTTTTTCATCTTTTACATTTTAAAAATTACAAAAAGGAAAATGGGCTGATGCAAAACTTTGGGCACCCTGCATGTTTAGTACCTAGTAGTACCCCCTTTTGAAAGTATCACAGCTTGTAAACACTTTTTGTAACCAGATATGAGTCTTTCAATTCTTGTTTGAGGGATTTTTATCCTTACTTTGTTGGAAAATTCATCCAGTTCTGTGAGATTCCTGGGTCGTCTTTCATGCGCTGCTATTTTCAGGTCTAACCACAGATTTTCAGTGATGTACAGATCAGGGGACTCTGAGGGCCATTATAAAACCTTCAGCTTGCACCTTTTGAGGTAGTCTAATGGGGATTTTTACATGTGTTTAGGATCATTATCCATTTGTAGAAGCCATCCTCTTTTCAACTTCAGCTTTTTTACAGATGGTGTTATGTTTGCATCAAGAATTTGTTGAAATTTCATTGAATCCATTCTTCTCTTTGCCTGTGAAATGTTCCCCGTGTCATTGGTTGCAACAGAACCCAAAGTATAATTGATCCACCCCAAAACTTAATAGTCGGCGAGATGTTCTTTTCCTGAAATTCTGGGCCCCTTTTCTCTATTCATATCTTTGATGATTGTGGCCAAAGAGTTCTATTTTAACGTCATCGATTCTCAAACTTGTTTTTAAAATGCATCAGGCTTGTTTAGATTTCTTTTGCATATTTTTGATGCTGAATTTTATGGTGAGGACGCAGGAGAGGTTTTTTTTTATGGCTCTTCCAGGAAAGGCTATATATTTATGCAGTTGTCTCTGAACAGTAGGACAATGTACCACAATTCTAGAGTCTGCTAAATCTTTCTGAAGGTCTTTTGCAGTCAAGCGGGGGTTCTGATTTGTCTCTATAGCAATCTTAAAAGTAGCTCTCACTAAAATTTTGCATGGTCTTTCAGACCTCACATTCACTCTTCCTGTTAACTGCCATTTCTTAATTACATCTCAAACTGAGGAAAGGCAACTTGAAAACATTTTTCTATTTTCTTATAGCCTTCTCCTGCTTTGTCGATCTCCAGCATTTTCATTTTCAGAGTGGTAGACAGCTGCTTAGAAGAACCCATGGCTGCTGTTTTCTGGCACAAGGTTAGATGAGGCTGTGTTTTTTTAAAGCTGGGAAATTTGCATCACTTGGCCTTTCCTAGTGATAACAGTGAACAAGCCATAACCCTAACATAATAATTAAGGATTGAAACCTTGGTCAAAGGTATCGGAGCACACAAATTTCCAAGGGTGCACAAACTTTTGCATTGGCCCACTTTCCTTTAGGAATTTTTTTATAATGGAAAACATGAAAATATATGTTTTATTTTTTTTTGCTTAAAATACAAAGGAAATGTGTCATTTTTAACTTTAGACATAATTTCATCTTCAACTTGCTTAACTGTTCATAATAACAGTAATTTTGACCTGGGTGCCCAAACTTTTATATGCCACTGTACATCCTGACCATTCAGTCTAACTAGTCGTGCTGACAGTACTGACAGTAAAGCAAAATGTTTTTAGGCTCTACTCTAAGGTTCCTTTCAGGGTTCAGGTCTTCAAAATCCTGTGATTTCAGTTTGTCAGTTCCCTAACCCAGTAATATGGCCTCACTCAATTCAACATATACGGTAAATCGAATGAGTGCAATCCAATAAAAAATCGAATTGCACTTGAACCAATGTTATTCAATGAGTCAGTGCTAATATGCGATTTTTGTCTCAGGTGCAATCTGGATAAGAAAAAAATGACAGCACACTGCGAGTTGCTGCATATATCGGACGAGACTTGCCAATGCAAGTCAATGAATGTGAGAAAAAAATTGCATGGCACACGGACCATGCGTGTGTTGTCCGATTTATATGTACACATCTCAAAGGAAGTTTGACATTTCATCAGCCAAGTACAGTACATTCAGAGCCGGAACTGTCAAAATAGAAAAGATAGATAGATAGAAATATGTTGATAAGATATATAATTTGTGCCGTGCGTGTGTAATTTTCTGTACTTTTATTTAGGTAATAAAAAAATAAATAAATGAAAAAAATGCCATGGGCCACCCTTATTTTTAATGACCAGCTAAGGGAAAGCAGACAGCTGTGAGCTGGTCTTATTAGTCTGGAAACTGGCCAATATCCATGGAGCTTCCAGGCTATTAGTATCAGGTCACAGCGGTCTGCATAACCTTTACTGGTTAAGAAAAAGACAATAAAGGCTAAGCAGACTGCTGCGGGAAGATTTTAATTTGATATTGACCCCTTCCCAGTCTAGTAAGATCAGCCCACAGCAGCTCCTGAAATGGCGTATCCATTGGATGCACCTGGTGGCCTGGTGCTGTGGCAATCAAGGTAATGGGTTTGTGGGGTTGATGTCAGTTGTGTAATATATGCTGACATCAAGCCTAGGGGTTAGTACTGGAGAGGCGTCTGTCAGACACCCCCATTAGTAACCCCATTGTCAAATGAAAGAAGCACACACAAAAGTCCTTTATTTATAAAAAGCACTCCCCTCCAAAATCCAAAACCAGCCCTGTGCATGTTCGGCCACTGCTGGCACAGGGTGACCAGTATCCTAGGAGAAGAGCTGAAAACAAACGAAAAACATACAATAGTAGTTATCATGGGAGAGGTGCATAATTTTAATAAGAAGTAATCTGAAAAGGCATTTTAGCCTTCTTGAGCATTAGCACTCTGTGCACCTGGGCAAGTGCCGGGGCCATGAGCAAATGGGGGGCCCACTCGCTGTCGGGGACACCGGCGTGCTATAGGGGCCCAGTGCCTGTGCCAGTACCCAGGAGTTCCTGCCCCTCTTCCTCACTGCCCCGACACTTGCAATACTCATCTCTCCCTGTTTCACCGATGCGGCGTCTTCTGTGTCTTCTGACTGTGACGTTCAGGTCAGAGGACACAATGACATCACTAATGGGCTCCCTCTGCCTGAACAGTCACAGTGCAGAGAGCCGGAAGACCCTGATAATGAGGAGTCCGGAGCAGATCAGCGACCAGCGAGGAGAGGTGAGTATTTAATTATTTTTTTTAATGTTTGTAGCAATATATTTTGGGTCCATCATATACTGGAGCATTATATGGGGCCCGTTATACATAGCGCATTATATGGCGCCCAAAACATATGGAGCATTATATGGGGCCCACTATATATGGGGCCAATCATATACTGGGCATCATATGTGGCCCATCATATACCGGAACATTATATGGGGCCCATTATATATGGAGCATTATATGGGTCCATCACATACTGAAGCATCATATGGGGCCCATTATATATGGATCATCTTATGTGGCCCATTATACTGTATATGGAGCAGTATATTGGACCAATTCTTTTTGGAACAATATATGGGGCCCATCATATACTGGAGCATCATATGGGGTCCATTATATATGGAGCATCATATGGGGTCCATTATATATGGAGCATCATATGGAGCTTATTATATATGGAGCATCTTATGAGGCCCATTATATGTGGAGAATCTTGTGTGGCCCATTATATATGGAGCATTATATGGGACCCATTCTGTTTGGAACAATATATGGGGCCCATCGTATACTGGAGCATTAAATGGGGCTCATCATATAATGTTTGGAGCATTATTTGGGGCCCATTATATATGGAGCATTATATGGGGCCCATCATATACTAGAACATTATGTGGGGCCCATTTTATACTGTATGGAGCATTATATAGGACCCATCATATACTAGAGCATTATATGGGGCCCATCTTATACTGAATGGAGCATTATATGGGGCCCATTATGTACTGTATGGAGCATTAAAATGGTGCCTATTATGTATGGAGCAATTTATGGGGGACATCATATACTGGAGCAATATATGGGGCCCATCATAAACTGTATCAAGCATTATAAGGGGATCATTATGCATGGAGCAAATAAATGGGGCTCTTTATACTGTATAGAGTAATATATGTGGCTCATTATACTGGATGGGTCATTATATGATGTCCATAATTATATGGAGCATTATATGAGGTCCACTATTATGTATGGAGAAATATATGGGGCTCATTATTCTGTATGGAGCAATATATGGTGCTCAGTATACTGTATGGAGCATTATATGAGGTACATTATTCTATATGGAGCTCTATATTTGGCTCATTATTCTGTATGGAGCACTATGTTGTGCCCATAATACTGTATGGAGCAATATACGGGGCTCATTATTCTGTATTGAGCACTATATGGTGCCCATAATACTGTAAGGAGCAATATATGGGGCTCATCATTCTGTATGTAGCACTATGCGGTGTCCATAATCCTGTATGGAGGACTATACTGTCCAGCTTCTGAGCTATTGTAAAATTTACAATAGATATCACTCACGTAATGTAAGAAGTAAGTGAAATCTGTTGTGAAATTGGATTCTGGGCTCCCCCTGTGGCCACTTGTGGAATTTAACTTGTGTGCATCATCCCCTCTGTTCACCTGCTCCTATCAGGATGTGGGAGTCGCTATATAACCTTGCTCCTCTGTCAGTTTCATGCCGGTCAACAATGTAATCAGTAGCCTTTCTGTGCATGTTCCTGCTACTAGACAACTCCCAGCTAAGTTGGACTTTTGTCCTTGTGTGTTTTTGCATTTTGTTCCTGTTCACAGCTGCTGTTTCGTTACTGTGTCTGGAAAGCTCTTGTGAGCGGAAATTGCCACTCTGGTGTTATGAGTTAATGCTAGAGTCTTAAAGTAATTTCTGGATGGTGTTTTGATAGGGCACTTTCATGGTCAGCAGAAAACCCTTTCTGTCTTCATGCTATCTAGTAAGCGGACCTCGATTTTGCTAAACCTATTTTCATACTACGTTTGTCATTTCATCTTAAATCACCGCCAATATATGTGGGGGCCTCTGTCTGCCTTTTGGGAAAATTTCTTTAGAGGTGAGCCAGGACTGTCTTTTCCTCTGCTAGGATTAGGTAGTTCTCCGGCTGGCGCTGGGCATCTAGGGATAAAAAAAACGTAGGCATGCTACCCGGCCACTTCTAGTTGTGCGGCAGGTTTAGTTCATGGTCAGTATAGTTTCCATCTTCCAAGAGCTAGTTCTCATATATGCTGGGCTATGTTCTCTCGCCATTGAGAATCATGACAGTTTGACCGGCCCAAAAAAGGGTTAAATTACTGGCTGAGAAAGGAGAGAAAAAAGAAGTCTGCTACAATTTTTTTTTTTTTTTTTTTTTCCTCTAGTTCTGAGTGTGCTCTTAATTGAATCACTTGCTAGTCTGCCTATACTGCAGCCTTCCTCTCTTCCTCTCCTTCTAATCCTTGAATGGCTCTGTGTTCACCTGTTTCAAATGGATCTTCAGAGTGTAGCTACAGGTTTGAATAATCTCGCCACAAAGGTACAAAATTTGCAAGATTTTGTTGTTCATGCACCTATGTCTGAGCCTAGAATTCCTTTGCCTGAATTCTTCTCGGGGAATAGATCTCACTTTCAAAATTTTAAAAATAATTGCAAATTGTTTTTGTCCCTGAAGTCTCGCTCTGCCGGAGACCCTGCACAGCAGGTCAGGATTGTAATTTCCTTGCTCCGGGGCGACCCTCAAGACTGGGCTTTTGCATTGGCACCAGGGGATCCTGCGTTGCTCAATGTGGATGCGTTTTTTCTGGCCTTGGGGTTGCTTTATGAGGAACCTCATTTAGAGCTTCAGGCGGAAAAGGCCTTGATGTCCTTGTCTCAGGGGCAAGATGAAGCTGAAATATACTGCCAAAAATTCCGCAAATGGTCTGTGCTTACTCAGTGGAATGAGTGCGCCCTGGCGGCGATTTTCAGAGAAGGTCTCTCTGATGCCATTAAGGATGTTATGGTGGGGTTCCCTGTGCCTGCGAGTCTGAATGAGTCCATGACGATGGCTATTCAGATCGATAGGCGTCTGCGGGAGCGCAAACCTGTGCACCATTTGGCGGTGTCTACTGAGAAAACGCCAGAAAATATGCAATGTGATAGAATTCTGTCCAGAAGCGAGCGGCAGAATTTTAGACGAAAAAATGGGTTGTGCTTCTATTGTGGTGATTCAACTCATGTTATATCAGCATGCTTTAAGCATACTAAGAAGCCTGACAAGTCTGTTTCAATTAGCACTTTACAGTCTAAGTTTATTCTATCTGTGACCCTGATTTGTTCTTTGTCATCTATTACCGCGGACGCCTATGTCGACTCTGGCGCTGCTTTGAGTCTTATGGATTGGTCCTTTGCCAAACGCTGTGGGTATGATTTGGAGCCATTGGAGGCTCCGATACCTCTGAAAGGGATTGACTCCACCCCATTGGCTAGTAATAAACCACAATACTGGACACAAGTGACTATGCGTGTTAATCCGGATCACCAGGAGGTTATTCGCTTTCTGGTGCTGTATAATCTACATGATGTTTTGGTGCTGGGATTGCCATGGCTGCAATCTCATAACCCAGTCCTCGACTGGAGAGCTATGTCTGTGTTAAGCTGGGGATGTAAAGGAACTCATGGGGACGTACCTTTGGTTTCCATTTCATCATCTATTCCCTCTGAGATTCCTGAATTCTTCTCTGACTTTCGTGACGTTTTTGAAGAACCCAAGGTTGGTTCACTACCTCCGCACCGGGAGTGCGATTGTGCCATAGACTTGATCCCGGGTAGTAAATACCCTAAGGGTCGTTTATTTAATCTGTCTGTGCCTGAACACGCTGCTATGCGAGAATATATAAAGGAGTCCTTGGAAAAGGGACATATTCGTCCTTCGTCATCTCCCTTAGGAGCCGGTTTTTTCTTTGTGTCTAAGAAAGACGGCTCTTTGAGGCCGTGTATTGATTATCGACTTTTGAATAAAATCACTGTTAAATATCAATATCCGTTACCACTGCTTACTGATTTGTTTGCTCGTATAAAGGGGGCCAAGTGGTTCTCTAAGATTGATCTCCGTGGGGCGTATAATTTGGTGCGAATCAAGCAGGGGGATGAGTGGAAAACCGCATTTAATACGCCCGAGGGCCATTTTGAGTATATGGTGATGCCTTTTGGTCTTTCAAATGCCCCTTCAGTCTTCCAGTCCTTTATGCATGACATTTTCCGCGATTATTTGGATAAATTTATGATTGTGTATCTGGATGATATTCTGATTTTTTCGGATGACTGGGACTCTCATGTCCAGCAGGTCAGGAGGGTTTTTCAGGTTTTGCGGTCTAATTCCTTGTGTGTGAAGGGTTCTAAGTGTGTTTTTGGGGTTCAGAAGATTTCCTTCTTGGGATACATTTTTTCCCCCTCTTCCATCGAGATGGATCCTGTCAAGGTTCAGGCTATTGGTGATTGGACGCAACCCTCTTCTCTTAAGAGTCTTCAGAAATTTTTGGGCTTTGCTAACTTTTATCGTCGATTTATTGCTGGTTTTTCTGATGTTGTAAAACCATTGACTGATTTGACTAAGAAGGGTGCTGATGTTGCTGATTGGTCCCCTGATGCTGTGGAGGCCTTTCGGGAGCTCAAGCGCCGCTTTTCTTCCGCCCCAGTGTTGCGTCAGCCTGATGTTGCTCTTCCTTTTCAGGTTGAGGTCGACGCTTCTGAAATCGGAGCTGGGGCGGTGTTGTCGCAGAGAAGTTCCGACTGCTCCGTGATGAGACCTTGTGCTTTTTTTTCCCGTAAATTTTCGCCCGCCGAGCGGAATTATGATATTGGGAATCGGGAGCTTTTGGCCATGAAGTGGGCTTTTGAGGAGTGGCGTCACTGGCTTGAGGGGGCCAGACATCAGGTGGTGGTATTGACTGACCACAAAAATTTAATTTACCTTGAGTCTGCCAGGTGCCTGAATCCTAGACAAGCGCGCTGGTCGTTGTTTTTCTCTCGGTTTAATTTTGTGGTGTCTTACCTACCGGGTTCTAAGAATGTTAAGGCGGATGCCCTTTCTAGGAGTTTTGAGCCTGACTCCCCTGGTAATTCTGAGCCCACAGGTATCCTTAAAGATGGAGTGATATTGTCTGCCGTTTCTCCAGACCTGCGGCGGGCCTTGCAGGAGTTTCAGGCGGATAGACCTGATCGTTGCCCACCTGGTAGACTGTTTGTTCCTGATGATTGGACCAGTAGAGTCATCTCTGAGGTTCATTCTTCTGCGTTGGCAGGTCATCCTGGAATCTTTGGTACCAGGGATTTGGTGGCAAGGTCCTTCTGGTGGCCTTCCCTGTCACGAGATGTGCGAGGCTTTGTGCAGTCTTGTGACGTTTGTGCTCGGGCCAAGCCTTGTTGTTCTCGGGCTAGTGGATTGTTGTTACCCTTGCCTATCCCGAAGAGGCCTTGGACGCACATCTCGATGGATTTTATTTCGGATCTGCCTGTTTCTCAGAAGATGTCTGTCATCTGGGTGGTGTGTGACCGTTTCTCTAAGATGGTCCATCTGGTTCCCTTGCCTAAGTTGCCTTCTTCTTCCGAGTTGGTTCCTCTGTTTTTTCAAAATGTTGTTCGTTTGCATGGTATTCCGGAGAATATCGTTTCTGACAGAGGGACCCAATTCGTGTCTAGATTTTGGCGGGCATTCTGTGCTAGGATGGGCATAGATTTGTCTTTTTCGTCTGCTTTCCATCCTCAGACTAATGGCCAGACCGAGCGGACTAATCAGACCTTGGAGACATATTTGAGGTGTTTTGTGTCTGCGGATCAGGATGATTGGGTTGCTTTTTTGCCTTTGGCGGAGTTCGCCCTCAATAATCGGGCCAGCTCTGCCACCTTGGTGTCCCCGTTTTTCTGTAATTCGGGGTTTCATCCTCGATTTTCCTCCGGTCAAGTGGAATCTTCGGATTGTCCTGGAGTAGATGCTGTGGTGGAGAGGTTGCATCAGATTTGGGGGCAGGTGGTGGACAATTTGAAGTTGTCCCAGGAGAAGACTCAGCTTTTTGCCAACCGCCGTCGTCGTGTTGGTCCTCGGCTTTGTGTTGGGGACTTGGTGTGGTTGTCTTCTCGTTTTGTCCCTATGAGGGTTTCTTCTCCTAAGTTTAAGCCTCGGTTCATCGGCCCGTACAAGATATTGGAGATTCTTAACCCTGTGTCCTTCCGTTTGGACCTCCCTGCATCCTTTTCGATTCATAATGTTTTTCATCGGTCATTGTTGCGCAGGTATGAGGTACCAGCTGTGCCTTCCGTTGAGCCTCCTGCTCCGGTGTTGGTTGAGGGTGAGTTGGAGTACGTTGTGGAAAAGATCTTGGACTCTCGTGTTTCCAGACGGAAACTCCAGTATCTGGTCAAATGGAAGGGATACGGTCAGGAGGATAATTCTTGGGTCACTGCCTCTGATGTTCATGCCTCCGATCTTGTCCGTGCCTTTCATAGGGCTCATCCTGATCGCCCTGGTGGTTCTGGTGAGGGTTCGGTGCCCCCTCCTTGAGGGGGGGTACTGTTGTGAAATTGGATTCTGGGCTCCCCCTGTGGCCACTTGTGGAATTTAACTTGTGTGCATCATCCCCTCTGTTCACCTGCTCCTATCAGGATGTGGGAGTCGCTATATAACCTTGCTCCTCTGTCAGTTTCATGCCGGTCAACAATGTAATCAGTAGCCTTTCTGTGCATGTTCCTGCTACTAGACAACTCCCAGCTAAGTTGGACTTTTGTCCTTGTGTGTTTTTGCATTTTGTTCCTGTTCACAGCTGCTGTTTCGTTACTGTGTCTGGAAAGCTCTTGTGAGCGGAAATTGCCACTCTGGTGTTATGAGTTAATGCTAGAGTCTTAAAGTAATTTCTGGATGGTGTTTTGATAGGGTTTTCTGCTGACCATGAAAGTGCCCTTTCTGTCTTCATGCTATCTAGTAAGCGGACCTCGATTTTGCTAAACCTATTTTCATACTACGTTTGTCATTTCATCTTAAATCACCGCCAATATATGTGGGGGCCTCTGTCTGCCTTTTGGGAAAATTTCTCTAGAGGTGAGCCAGGACTGTCTTTTCCTCTGCTAGGATTAGGTAGTTCTCCGGCTGGCGCTGGGCATCTAGGGATAAAAAAAACGTAGGCATGCTACCCGGCCACTTCTAGTTGTGCGGCAGGTTTAGTTCATGGTCAGTATAGTTTCCATCTTCCAAGAGCTAGTTCTCATATATGCTGGGCTATGTTCTCTCGCCATTGAGAATCATGACAGAAATCTTTGGCATTGTTCTATACCTATATTTCTCTGCCGTATCTGTGCATCAAGAATCGTGGTATGTGTTGAAGGGGCCCACTGAGACTCTTTCACCCGGGGCCCACGAAAACCTAGCCCTGTTGAGACACATGTCGGTTGGATGTCCATATGTAGAAGTCCGTCATAACATTCCAATGCTTGCTACTATAGAGGAAATTCTATAACACACAGCATTGAAGCAAATAACCACCGAGATTAATATATAATAAATTATCCTTTATTAACAGTACATTACATTAATAAAATAGTGCCAACCAAAACAATATATTATATGTAAGTAAATGCAACCAGAGAGAGTTTGTATGAGGTACAGACGTGCACTCACTAAAATGTGTGGCACAGTGGAGACCGCATGGGATTTAAAATTGGAAGATGCAGGGCAAATAGCAACTACTAAAGGTAATAATAAAGTGCTAATGCATATCGCCAATAGTTGCCTGTTATTCAGTGTTCATTGCATAAATACAATAATAGTAACAGCCCATCTAGCTCACAAAACCAAGAGAGCTACTATATCCCATAAGAACAGTGTTCCCAATTGATAGTCTCACCCATGCTGAAATCCACGTGCGCACACCCGCGCCCCTAGAGCCAGCCCTGTTGAGACACATGTCGGTTGGATGTCCATATGTAGAAGTCCGTCATAACATTCCAATGCTTGCTACTATAGAGGAAATTCCACTGCTTGGTCCCTGACAGGACTCTTCTTATTTCCTTTTGGGTGTAGTGGCTGCAAAGGTGATGTATGGTCACCGCTGTGACCACTGATTAACTTCAGTAGTCAAAGGTTGATAACGAGGGTACTAATGAGCTGTGGGAGATCAGTAAGAGTGAGTACGTGCTTTTATTATTTTTAAAGTACACACATCCTCTTTTAAAATAAAAAAGTTTGGGCAATCTCTTTATTAGATAGTTTTCTTCAGTCTTTTTGTATGTTTTACCGGGGCCATGAGCAGGCGGGGGCCCACTCGCTGTCGGGGACACCGACGCGCTATAGGGACCCGGTGCCTGTGCCAGTGCCCAGGAGTGCCTGTCCCTCTTCCTCAGGGCCCCGACACTTGCGATACTTATCTCTACCTGTTTCACCGCTATGGCGTCTTCTGTGTCTTCTGATAGTGACGTTCAGGTTAGAGGGCTTGATAACGTCACCCTCTACCTCAAAAGTCACAGTGCAGAGAGCTGGAAGACCCTGACGCTGAGGAGTCCGGGGAAGATCAGCAACCAGCAAGGAGAGGTGAGTATTTAATTATTTTTTTTAATGTTTGGAGCAATATATTTTGGGTTCATCATATACTGGAGCATTATATGGGGCCCGTTATACATGGCGCATTATATTATGGCCAAAATATATGGAGCATTACATGGGGTCCATTATATAAAGAGCATTATACGGGGTCTATCTTATACTGGAGAATCATATGGGGCCATTCATATACTGGAACATTATATGGGGCCCATTATATATGGAGCATGATATGAGACCCATCAGATGTGGATCATTATATGAGGCCCATCATATACTGGAGCATCATATGGGGTCCATTATATATGGAGTATCTTGTGGCTGATTATATATGGAGCATTATATGGGACTCATTCTGTCTGGAACAATATATGGGGTCCATCATATACTGGAGCATTAAAAGGGGGCCAATCATAATACTGTATGGAGCATTATTTGAGGCCCATTATATATGGAGCAATATATGGGGCCCATCATATACTAGAGCATTAAGTGGGTCCCATCTTATTCTGTATGGAACATTATATGGGGCCCATTATATACTGTATGGAGATTAAATGGGGCTTATTATGTATAGAGCAATATATGGGGACATCATATACTGGAGCAATATATGGGGCCCATCATAAACTGTATGGAGCATTATAAGGGGCTTATTATGTTTGGAGCACTATATGGGGCTCATTATACTGTATAGAGCAATATATGTGGCTCATTATACTGTATGGCGCATTATGAGATCCATTATACTGTATGGAGATTAAATGGGGCTTATTATGTATAGAGCAATATATGGGGACATCATATACTGGAGCAATATATGGGGCCCATCATAAACTGTATTGAGCATTATAAGGGGCTTATTCTGTATGGAGCAATATATGGGGCTCATTATTCAGTATGAAACAATATATGGTGCTCATTATACTGTATGGAGCATTATATGAGGTACATTGTTCTGTATGGAGCAATATACGGGGATCCTTATACTGTATGGAGCATTATATGAGGTACATTATTCTGTATGGAGCAATATATATGGCTCTTTATACTGTATGGAGTATTATATGAGGTCTATTATTCTGTATGGAGCAATACTGTATATGGAGCTCATTATACTGTATGGAGCATTATATGAGGTACATTATTCTGTATGGAGCAATATATGGTCCTCATTATACTGTATGGAGCATTATATAAGGTACATTATTCTGTATGGAGCAATATATGGGGCTCATTTCTCTGTATGGAGCACTATGCGGCACCCATTATACTGTATGGAGCACTATATGGGGCTCATTATTCTGTATAGAGCACTATATGGTGGCCATAATACTGTATGGAGCAATATATGGGGCTCATTATTCTGTACGGAGCACCATGTGGTGCCCATAATACTGTATGGAGCAATATATGGGGCACATTATTCTGTATTGAGTACTATATGGTGCCCATAACATTGTATGGAGCAATATATGGGGCTCATTATTCTGTATAGAGCACTATGCGGTGGCCATAATACTGTATGGAGCAATTTATGGGGCTCATTATTCTGTATAGAGCACTATGCGGTGGCCATAATCGAGTATGGAGCAATATATGGGGCTCATTATTCTGTATTGAGTACTATATGGTGCCCATAATACTGTATGGAGCAATATATGGGGCTAATTGTTCTGTATGGAGCACTGTGTGGTGTCCATAATACTTTATAGAGCACTATACTGTCCAGTTTCTGAGCTATTGTAGAGTTTACAATAGATATCACTCACGTAATGTAAGAAGTAAGTGAAATGTTTGGCATTGTACTATACCTATATTTCTCTGCTGTATCTGTGCATCAAGAATCGTGGTATGTGTTGAAGGGGCCCACTGAGACTCTTTCGCCCGGGGCCTACGAACACCTAGAGCCAACCCTGTTGAGAAGTATGTCGGAAGGATGTCAATATGTAGAAGTTCGTCATAAGATTCCAGTGCTTGCTACTGTAGAGGAATTTCCACTGCTTGGTCCCTGACAGGACTCTTCTTCTTTCCATTTGGGTGTAGTGGCTGCAGAGGTGATGTGCAGCGCCCCAGAGCCCTGGTCGTTGCAGTACTGACGCTCCGCCACTAAGGAGAGTGATGGTACGTCTGATGGCACTAAAGGAGTTCACCTGACCAGGTATCACAGTCACACATTACACTTCACACTCTGGCCACCAGGGGGAGCAAAGAGTTCTATGTATTAGGCCACTCCTCACAATCTGGTAAAACTGGGGGTTGGATAGGAAGTTAGACAGAAGCTGACTGGGTTTGATCCAGGCAACATCCTGTGGCAGAGGGTGTTGCGGGGAAGATTCAGGGGGGTCTCTGTCAGGGGTGGGATTCTGACAGTGGCCTAGCGAGAAGGACAGAACGTTACGGAGCCACGCCTGCACCCGTTGCGGTGGCATCTTAAGAAAGGACACAAAGCGAGGTTTATTGTGGAGAAGTGAGAAACGAGATCACAGCACAAAGGAGGATAGAACCAGTAGGAGTCGTGCCCTAAGATCGTGGCAACATCCTACTCAGGGGCGTAGCCGGTGGCCGGAACGCTGAGGAAGTATTGGGCTCCAAGCAGTACTTCAAACAGCGGCAGGACAGTTAATTATAGGTTGGCTGTCTCACCTAAAACACCTAAGCAGACATAGGAGGCAATTGTGGGAGAGGGGCGTCTCTAGGGTCCCAGAATAACTCCAGGCCTACCCGTCATACGGGTGCGTCCTAGCCATATCATCTGGGGGACGGAGAAGAACATCAGAACAGATATGACAGTTGTGAGGACTATCCCGTGGTGCTCAGCAGGGAGTTACTACAACACACAGGCGCTAGAAGGTAGGCACGGATTTCCACCTGCAAAGGGAACTCTGGATGTGCCTTCGGACCGGCCGGTCTCAGCCAGCCCCGTTAGCAGTGCTCTGGATTGTGGATGCCGAAGCCTTCAGTAAAGAGGTAGAGACTGCAACCCTGTGTCCTCGTTATTCATCGCGACTTGCACCACGCACCACCATCACTCATTTCATTGGACGCCCCTTAGCAGGGTCACGGACCGGGTCTAGCCACCGTGACAACCCCAGGACCGAGACAGAGAGGCCCGGTACCGAGTACCCTGCGGCCCTGCGTCTGGGGGTGCTCCAGATGTGTGGTCACCGCTGCAGCCACTAATTAGCTGCAGTGGTCAAAGGTTGATAACAGCTGTACTAACAAGCTGTGGAAGATCAGTAAGAGTGAGTATGTGCTTTTTATTGAGCACACTCATCCTCTTTTAAAATAAAAAAAGTTTGGGCAATCTCTTTATTAGGCTGGTTTCACACTTGCGTTTTTATCTGCATGCGTTTTTTAAAAAAACGCATGTGTGAAAAAATGCATGTAATCGCGGCAAAACGCCGCGTTTTTTAGACGCATGCGTTTTTTTTTTCCCCCATGAAAAAATCAACTAGAAAATCCACTAATAGTAGAATTAGCTAGGGTTAGGGTTAGGGTTAGGGGTAGCTTTTTATTAGAAGAATGTCCTGGTCAACGTAACCCTAACCCTACCCCTAACCCCTAAACGTAACTGAAATACGTGGCACTGAAATACGTGGCACTGAAATACGTGGTACGTGGCACTGAAATACGTGGCACTGAAATACGTGGCACTGAAATACGTGGCACTGAAATACGTGGTACGTGGCACTGAAATACATGGCACTGAAATACGTGGTACGTGGCACTGAAATACGTGGCACTGAAATACGTGGCACTGAAATACGTGGCACTGAAATACGTGGCACTGAAATACGTGATACGTGGCACTGAAATACGTGGTACGTGGCACTGAAATACGTGGCACTGAAATACGTGGCACTGAAATACGTGGCACTGAAATACGTGGTACGTGGCACTGAAATACGTGGTACGTGGCACTGAAATACGTGGCACTGAAATACGTGGTACGTGGCACTGAAATACGTGGTACGTGGCACTGAAATACGTGGCACTGAAATACGTGGCACTGAAATACGTGGTACGTGGCACTGAAATACGTGGTACGTGGCACTGAAATACGTGGCACTGAAATACGTGGTACGTGGCACTTAAATACGTGGCACTATGACTGTCAGAAAATGTTCATTAAACGGTTAGGGGTGAGGTTAGGGGTAGAGTTAGGGTATGGCTCCACGGTCTGGAGGGGCGGCGGTATCGCCGCAGCGGCGAAGCCGCTCGGCGCTAAGCCCCGCCCCCTTTCTGGGACGCGATGGTGCCGGATGTGTACAGTACACATCCGGGATCATCGCACCCCTCGCCATAGGGCCCTGTGATATGCCTTGCGGGGACGCTGCGTCCCCGCAAGGTGTACGGACATGCTGCGATCTGAAAAGACGCGCAGCATGTCCGGAGTCGCAGGGCCGCCGCGTGCGGGTTTCCACGCATAGTGGAGACGGGATTTCATAAAATCCCCTCCACTATGCTGGAACATCTGGACGCTGCTTGTTTGACGCTGCAGCGTCAAACAAGCAGCGTTTACTTACCGTGGAAACATACCTTTAGGGTTAGGGTTTGGATCCCTTTTATCACCTTGATGGTGGTGGGTGGCTTTTCAGTCTGTTTTCTGGGTTTTTTCTATAAAAACGCATGCGTTTTTAATGCAAACAAACGCATGTGCTTAAAAACGCATGCGTTTACATAGACAGCAATGCATTTTTTTGCCGCGAAAAAACGCATGCGTTTTTTCGCGGCAAAAAAAAACGCGCAAAAAAATACTACAGGTTGCATTTTTGAAAATGAACGCATGCTGAAAAAAAACGCATGCGTTTGTAAACGCGACCAAACGCATGTGCAAAAAAACGCATGCGTTTTCAATGTTAAATATAGGGGAAAAAAACGCATGCGTTTTTTGTGCAAAAAACGCTGCAGACAAAAACGCAAGTGTGAAACCAGCCTTAGATAGTTTCCCTTCAGCCTTTTTGTATGTTTTAGCGGATGGATTGAAAGGTAATGATATAATAGTGCAAAAGTGATGGATAATGGTGAAAGCATAACTGGATTTTTATATTAATTTTGTCACTGTTATGAGGTCTTGATCCGTCATGGCCAGTTACTTCTGCCATCTGCATTGATCTCCTCAGACCGTGACTTCACATTTATAATCATTAGATTAGGCTGCATTTTCCTGCATGGTCTGAAATGCCAGTATTATAGCAAAAGGTGCTTCCTGAATCCTGAGTCTGCAGCTGTGAATCAGGGAGGAGGTGAACTGTTTCGTTTTTCTATTGTGATGATGATTGAGGATTTGGGAGTTTTTCAAGATACTGCTAGAGCAAATAAATCCGAAACAATAAGGAGCAAAGCAAACACACCCTACTCTTGTCACTTCCAACAATACTTCCTCTCCAGAAATATGGGCCATAGTTTTTGAAATAAAGGAAACTCTCAAGTACATCTGCTCTGGGATACATTTTAGAAGCTCCAGCTCTCCCTACTTAATCTTTAGGGACATTTCTTGCTTTAAAGATATTGTCTGTAATTTTAGACTGAGAAAATAATTTTTATTTTATGTGGTATTAACAAACTCCATATCCAAAATATCCATCTTCTTGATGGATGGTAGTGACATATTGAACATAGCCTTAATTAGACCCATGTAATGAAACAGTATGCAAAAAGGAAGGGTTTCACTATGCCTCTGTTTGGAAGGTCCTAACAGTTTTGAAATATGAAAGATCCAATTATACCATCGGGCCCAATTTATTAAGGTGTTTTCTATGGGAAAATATGCACATAAAACTCAGTGTATTGCAGGTCAGTTTACATTAAGTTAAAAAAAAGCACAGTAGTCATGAGATTTCTATGAGGCTACGTTCCCACAATGAGTTTTTGGTGAGGTTTTTTTTGTGCTATGTATTTTCTAAAAAATGCAAGTAACCTATTTGTTTATTTTTCAAAAAAATGTTTTAAAAAATGCGTGGGCTCCCGCATAATTTTCTTAAGCAGCAGAGGGAAAGCCGACGACTGAGGGCTGATGTTAATATTCTGGGAAGGAGCCAATAGCCAAAGGTTCCCAGGCTATTAATATTAGCTCACAGCTGTTTGCTTAACCTTTACTGTCTAGTTTACAGCGGAACCCCAGAAAAAATTGACATGGGGTTCCCCTATAAAATCAAGACAGCAAAGGCTAGGCAGACAGCTGCGGGCTGATATTAATAGCTTGCGAAGGGGCCATGGATATTGGCACCCCCCAGGCTAGAAACATCAGCTGCCAGCCGCCCCAAAAATGGTGCATCTTATAGCTGCGCCAATTCTGGCACTTAGGCTCACTCTTCCCAGTTGCCCTGTAGTGGTGGCAAGTGGGGTTCATATTTGTAGGGTTGATGTCACCTTTTGTATTGTCAGTTGACATCAAGCCCACCGGTTTGTAATGGAGAGACGTTGATAAGACACTTATCCATTAGTAACCCTTTAGTGATATTGTAGACAAACACAGACACCCAGAATAAAGTCCTTTATTTGAAATAATCACACAGACTCCTTTAATGAATCTAAATTTACCAAACTTACTGAACGCTTAATCCCTGATGCCTTCATCTCCTACAATTAAAAAATAATAAACCAACATATAATACTATCCTGTTTGACGTAGTCCACAATAACGAGTGTTACACGGCGATCTAGAACAGTCACATTGGGAGATGTGACAGCTCTACCTGACCTCTGGCGATACACTGACAGGAGGTAATCGCTCAAGTAGTGCATCACTGAGCTGCCATGAGAGTTCATCGGAGTTCATCAGCTCTCACTTACGGCACTACCGCTGTGTTAGAACTTTCTCACACAGCAGTGCCGTACGTGAGAGCACCAGAGCTGATCAGCTGATGAACTCCGGTGAACTCTCATGGCGGCTCAGTGATACACTGCGGGAGCGATTACCTCCTGTCAGTGTATCGCCGGCGGCCGTGTGAGATCGACGTGGGACACTCGGTATTAAATGGACTATGGCAGAAAGGTGAGTATATGTTGGTTTATTATTTTTTATTGTTTGCAGGAGACACAGCCATCAGGGATTTGGTGTTCGGTGAATATGTATTGTGTATGTGAATAGGTAAATTATGTAAATGTTTTGATTGAACACAGGTGCCGGATGATGAGACTATTCTCCCATCGTCGGCTCATGCTGTCAGTGTTATATGTGACAAAAGATGTAGCCGGATGTGAGTAGTAGTCCCATCAGACCACGCCTGGGTACACATGTTGTGTGGGTACACACACACAGACAGACACACACACATATTCTCCGCTCACACACAGAGACACACACACATATTTTCCGCCCACACACAGACACACACACAGACATAAGCACATATTCTCCGCCCACACACAGAAACACACAGGTATTCTCCACTCACACACAGAGACACACATATATTCTCCGCCCACACAATAGACGCACACACATATTCTCCTCACTCTTCCTCCTTCTGACATAATTTCCCTTTGACAACTTGCAGCGTTTTTTGCAGCAAATCTGCAGCAAATATGCAAACCTTTCTACACCTGCGTTTTTGCTGCAGATTTGACTGACTCAATTGAAGTCAATGAGTCAAAAACGCTGCAGAGGCGCAAAAAGAATTGACATGCTGCAGAAAATAAAACGCTGCAAATACGGATGGAAATGGAAATTTACTGATCATGTGCACAGCACTTCAGGATTGTCATTGAATTATCTTGCTTTAGTATTCCATTGTGTTTTTGGAGCATTTACGCGAGTTAAAAACGCTGCGAAAACTCATCAAAAACGCATTGTGTGCACATAGCCTAATAGAATCACGTCAACATGTCTGCATTTCTCACCCACTCCTGGTTTTGGCTTACAGAAACTGAGGTAAAAAACTCACCAAATACGCAACGTGTGCACGTGGCCTAAGCCTACTTGCCCATGATGAGCTTTTGGTGCATTTTTGAGGTTGTAGATTTTCTGCACCATTTCTGCAGGTTACTTGCATTTTTTCGAAAATACACTGAGTAAAAAACACACTGAAAACTTACTGTGAGGCTGTAATCTAATACACTATGTTTTTTGTGCTGCAAAAATATGCAGTCAAAACCACACCAAAAACTCATTGTGGGAACTTAACCCTACAGTTTCAGCAAAGTTTTATGTGCAGATTTTCAATACCAAATTATTATTATTCTTTTTAGCGTACCAGTGATTCCAGGGTGCTGTACATGAGGAGGGGTTACACTAACAATGGCAGACTGGTACAGAAGGAGGGGGCCCTGCCCTTGTGGGCTTGCGGTCTACAGGTAATGGAGAAGGAGACAGTAGGTTGGGGGTTGCAGAAACTGGTGGTGGTGAGCTGACAGCGGGGGTCATTGCAGGCTGCAAGCTTTCTTGAAGAGATGCGTTTTCAAGTTTCTTCTGAAAGTTATGAACATGGAGGATAATTGGATGTGTTGGGGCACAGAATTCCAGAGGATGAGGGATACTAGAGAGAGATTTTGGTGATTGGGTGAGGAACGTTTAAAGGTATAGGAGAGCAGGAGGTCTTTAGAGGACCAGAGGATGTGGATGTGCAGATATGGATGTGGAGAATCCACAGGTAAAAAATAGGCACAGGCGTTTTTGGAGCATTTCACCTACGGAATCGTACTAAAAATGCATTTAGTTTGCATTTAGTCTGCACATGACTATATCAATAGTTTTGTCAAAGTCAAATACCAGCAAGTATTCAAAACAAAGCAGCTTTATTTAAAACAACTAAAAGAAACCAAACCCACAGTGCCAGAAACACAATAAATTTGCATGTAACAAAACTTCGCTCAGAAACGTTATAAAAAAACCCATATGTAACCTAATTTACCTAATAGGAAAAACTCACCAGATACTAATCGTGGGAACGTAGCCTGAGGAGAACAGATGCAATAAATATGCACAAAGTAGAAGTCATACAAGATTCTAACCCGCCTGCATTGTTTCCTGCAAATTAGTGAATATTAAACAGATTATACCCGAGGCTCTTCATAAGCGTGATATGGCAGTGCTCAGCGCCCCTAGATGAATGTTTTAATGACCCTCTTTAGTGATGAGCCTACAAGGCATCATATTTGCTAGTTTTCTAAATGAAATTATGCTTGCTCGTAATCTGAAATATTGAAGAAAATTATACTCATTACCTCAATTTTAAATTGTCTCTTCAGAGAGGAAGAGAACTAGAACTCTCGTGCCACCTATTAGAAGTAGCAATCCTAACAGTCAATGTCGACCCTTTAACGAGCCTTGTCACATGACTTAGGATAATAGCCAAACCAGAATCTCAATTTGCAGACACTGTTTCGGGGTACTGCCCCTCGTCAGTGCAAACTGTAGATCTGGTTTGCCTGAGTGAGAGGCCTCTGACCGGGATCATGTGACAAGGCTCGTTAAAGGGTCGACATTGACTTGTAGGATTGCTACTTCCAATAGGTGGCACTAGAGCTCTAGTCCTCTTCCTCTCTGAAGAGACAATTTGCATATTTCCCAGAGGAGCATTGCGGCTTTAAGTCTCTTCACCTCGACATGCTTAACATATCACTCTCCGCAAGGAGAAACGATACTTCTACCTAATTTTTACAAATATGTTGGCTGAAGGTATTGTAAATACTCAATAAATAATCTGTAGATCACAGCATGACCTTATACATTTTAAAATGCTTGGCAAATGGCTGATCATACCATAAATGATAATGAAGAATGAGGTTTTCCACCATATGTACAGCCCCTTCTTTATTGTAAATTGTGATGGTAAGGTCTATTAGGAGTTTGGGCTCTCCATACCCTTTCATTAGTCAATATGAAAAATTACTTCGTAGTTGACATGTGGGTAAATGTGGGCAAATCTGGGCAGCACAGTGGCTCGTTGTTAGCACTGCAGCCTTGCAGCGCTGGGGTCCTGGATTCAAATCCCACCAAGGACAGCATCTGCAAAGAGTCTGTATGTTCTCTCCGTGTTTGTGTGGGTTTCCTCTGTCTTCTCTGATTTCTTCCCACATTCCAAAGACATACTGATAGGGAATACAGATTGTGAGCTGATAATGTTAAGCGCTGCAGAATAATGGCACTATATAAATGAGTATAATAATAGGAATGAATATTTTCATGAATATTAAAACACAAGTATGGGCTTCCATATTGGTACAAGTTTATCATAGTCCAGTTCTGGCAATATTTGCAATTGACAGGCTGATAATTGTTTATGAAGCTAGAACATATTAAGGTGATAATGTAGCCAATAAATTGCCATATTGATATTATCCCTGTCATCGTATGTAAGGGGCAAGACTCTGCCCCCCTTATTTTGTTCTCCAGATTGGAAAAACTGACAGTTATAAATTATATTGCCAGATGGTGCTGCCTATAATACTGCCATGCTGACATTTCGGAGAGACGTACATTAATATGTCATATTAGAAGTTGGATTGTTTTGATGACTTAACTTCATCCCCATCTTACTGGAATCTTTGTACTGTGCTGAAGTTGCCGAACCTGACAGATGTTTTATCTCTCCTATTCCCTTCCTGCATTAATCAGATACTGAATTAAATAGTTTCAAACTGAGATGATTTATTCAGCATGCTATTAGGATCCCTACAGTCTCCTTCCCAGTGGGGTGCTCTCCTTCACCCACTGCCACCTGTGCTTCCTTCATCTGTATTGCTAATGGTGTCCAGGGTCTCATGTGTTCTTGGCATTTCAGAGCGCCACAGCATGGGGGCATGGGAGGCCCTTGGCCATCAGTGTGGAGTCACCTCTACTTGTTAGCCCCTCACATTGTGCTCCATTATTCCCAGACATTTCTTCCTGCCATGCATTTCTCACTGAGAACATACATGATTTTGTATAATACAATAAAATTAAAAAAATTAGTCCAAATTTTTTTAGTCTAAAAAAAACCTTTGAGTTAACTACATTCGCTTCAGTTAGAATGAAATTCTCATTTAATTATCAGGGCATTTTATTTAGAGCAAAACTTATACAGGGCTAGTCCTAAAGAGAATCTGTCAGCTGATTTTCGCTACCTCAATTGAGAGCAGGGTAATGTAGGAAAAGAGACCCGGATTCCAGCAATGTATCACTTAGTTTACTGGGTGCAGCAGTGGTGGCACAGAGTTTTAGATGTAGCAGAGCTCAGAAATCTAACCCCACCCATACCACAGCTTTCTGTGTACATTGTCTATTGACAGTGAGCTGCTTATCAGAGGAAGAGGCGTGGTCACACCACTGGGCATTTGGGAGCTAGTCTGGGTAATGATAATCTGGTGACAAAGCATTCATTGTATGGAAACAACAGAACACAGCCTAATAAGTGACTGACCCCTGAAATCAGTGTCTCATCCCCTAAATTGTGCTGTCCTCAATTACATAACAAAAACCTGCTGACAGATTCCCATTAAGCCAGCCATACAAAATAGAAAGCTGTCGGCCTAACGAAGCTTTGGCTGATCATTCATCCAACAGCTATGTAAGCCGACTATCCCATGCTCATTTGGCCAAGCGCTCCTGTGTTCTCTATGAGAAAGCCACCGGCCGACAAGAGAACGATGTGATCAGCAGTCCAAAATCAGACAAGCCGGTCGACATCTCCCCCGACGATCAGTTGGCTGGTGCCCCCATACACATTAGGACTGTGATCTGGTTTGAAGTGGGCACCCATCACTGGTGGATTATGATCAGCACAAAGATATGGTAGCTATTGTGTAGCACGGTTATGAGATTACTTTATGTTATTTGGTAATTTTACATTGGTATTATGTATGCACAGCATGGTGACATTTGGTTTACAATCATGGTAAGGCCGGGGTCACACTTGTGAGTGCAATGCGAGAAACTCGAGCATCCATACCCGGCACAGCCGCAGGCACTCGGGACCAGAGCGTTCAGCTGCATGGAAATACATGCAGGCGCATGCTCCCGTCCCGAGTGCTGGCGGCAGTGCCGGGTATTGATGCGAGAGACTCACACGATTTTCTCGCATTGCACTCACAAGTGTGACCCTGACCTTAGGCATTGCTACTTAGGCTCTGAGAGTAGATTATCATTACAATGTTTTGCAATGGTGGAAACGTATAGTATTGCTATTTACACGAGTGTAAAGTAGTGCACTGTGGTTAATCACTGACACTGTTACTTTGACAGTATGCCATATTGGAGAGGACAGTAAAGGGTAACAAACTGGCACATACAAAGTAAAGATTGCTATGTATTTCTCTAGCAGTACTCAAAAAAGCTTTCACATTCACAGTTTATATTTGCAGAAAAAACAAGTGATAGGAAAAACACGTAGAAAGTTATACCACAATGGTTCAACGTCTTCGTAATTGTTCTAATCTGCAGAATAATATTACTAGATTCAATTTACTGCACGATGAAACTGTAAAAACCGGAGCAGCAAAGACAGATTTGCATTCTTTTTTCACACTTGAACCCTACAAAGAACTATTTATCAGTTTTGGACTAAAATACAGTATAAATATTTATGGTGGTTTTCAAAATTACAGCATCCAAAAAGTTATGTTTCTTGGAAGAAAAAGCATGAAAAAATGAATGATAAACTGACTGATTCTGTGTAATCACGCTCTTTTTCCCACCAAAACTATTTTCAACCAGTCGATATATTATCAATATGGACAAATCTTTACATTATTGTACCTGCCAATTATATCAGGAACCAATCATTAGGTGTTGACACCTATGGATCGCCCCGTCTAGGGCAGTGGGGTACTCGGAGCCAGGCCCTTCAGTTCTCGATGGGGGATGTCACGGTGGCTGACCCGGTCCGTGGCCCTAGGGACGTCAGTTGTGAAAGGGGGAAAGGTCTTTAAAGGGATAACGTTCGTGACGCCACCTGTGGTATTCGGTCAGGGTGACGACGCTGCTGTGAGGGGTCTGCTGGGGTGATATTATGGCAGCTAGACGGTATACCTTCCCACAGGTGAAGTATGTCCCCAGGGCTTCCCAGAGGTGTAGATGGTGGATGGTGTGAGGCGCAGTGAAGAACGAGGACACAAGGTTGCAGTCTCTTTACATTTTTACTGAAGGCTTCAGCATCCACAGTCCAGGGTACGGACCACAGGGCAGGCAGAGTCCGGCCGGTCTGAAGGCTGTGGGGGCTTCCTCTTTATCCCAATTGGTGCCCTCAGATCATGATTGTGTGGTCCTGATGTTTGTCATGGCAATTCACAACCAAATAGCGGCCTTAGAGTCTGACGGCTGTTTTAACCTGTTCAGAAGTTAGCAGAATTTAGGTGGTAAAAATACACTTTTTCATTTCTGTCATACCACTTTGCATTAATTCCTGAAAAGCACCTGAAGAGTTAATAAACTACCTGACAGCAGTTTTCAATATGTCAGGGGGTGCGTTTTTTTTAGAATGGTATAACTTTTGGGGGTTTCCCAATATATAGGTCCACTAAAGGCACTTTAAACATGGATAGGTCCCTAAAAAAATAAATTTGGTAAATTTCCTTGAAAAAATGAAAAATTACTGCTACATTTTTAAACCTCCTAAAATGCTAACAAAATAAAATAACATTTTACAAATGGTGCTGATGTAAAGCAAACATGTGGGAATTGTTATTTATTAATGTTTTGCTGTGGTATGACTATCTGGATTAAAGGGATAATCATTCAAAGTTTGAAAATTGCTAATTTTTTAACATTTTTCTCAAATTTCTGATATTTTTTCATAAATAAACACAAAACATATCAACCTAAATATACCATTATCATAAAGTATAATATTTCACGAAAAAAAACAATTTCAAAATCACTGGGATTTGTTGAAGTATTCCAGAGTTATTACCGCATAAATTGTCACTGGTCAGATTTTAAAAATGTGGCTCCGTCACTAAGGGGTTAAACAATACTTGTGGTGTGAACATAAACAATGATGGACAATCATACAGTATGTGGGTTACTCTGGGGGACACTGAATTAGTGGCTCTTATACATTCTACCATGAGGGATCATCATAAAGTCTGAGCGCCACTATACAGCCTGAGAGCTAATGTGGAGGCCATTATACATTTTAGGACCTACTGTGGGGAGCCTTCTTAAAGTGTGGAGGCCACTATACAGCATGGAAGCTAATGTAGAGGCCATTATACACTTTGCGACTAGTGTGAGGGCCGTAATTAGGGTCCATCACCATAGTTGTAATCAGTTAGGGACCCACTCAGATGTTTCAGCCCAGCTACACCTCTGCTCCAAAGACATGCCGATAGGGAATGTAGATTGTGAAACCCAATGGGGACAGTGATGACAATGTATGTAAAGTGCTGTGGAATTAATGGTGCTATAAAAGTGGGTAAAATGACTAAAGCAGTGAACATTTTAGGGTAATGATGATGTTAGAAACTTGAAATTGAACAGTTTCTCACTGTGTCACCTCAGGCCATTCACAGATGTAAGAACAGATGTAATTTCATTATATTATTCACAGGAAATGCAGCAACTCTTCCATCTTACTAAGAGCAATCCATCAGATAAAGTGGCACAGATTCCTGCAGCTGTTTTCTGAATGCAGTAGCCACTAAGCTCCCGTAATTTTCCTCTGCTGTCAGTATTAGTTCTGGAAACATTTCAAATGTTTTGAGAAAGCAAAGCAGCAAAACAAGTCATGAAGGATCTTGAAATGTTCTATTTGGCAACTGTTCTAAGAAAATATGCCTTTTGGCCCATCAGCTGTTTAATTGCTCTGGAAGTTTCTAAAAATATTGCTTGTCCTTGTCATTAGCATCACTGTAAAACAAAATGTTACTTTCCCATTCTGTTGGGCCATTCTGGTGGTCCAGATTACAATAATGTTATCACAGATGCAAAGATAACGTTTAGTTGTTTTCAAAACTTCTTCTGAGAACTAAACACTAAGGATGGTTGAATCTTTTGAAATTCGAATTCACCAGAAATTGAGTTGCACTTGTCGTCGTCACTTAATGTGGGATGTTCTGAGAAGTTGTGCCTGTTCCAAAGTGAAATGTAAAATCCAAGTACATACAGGAGAGAGAACCACGCTGACACGCTTAGTATTAGAACAGAACTCTGTTTATTACGTCATCGGTCACGGTTTACATAGGTTTTTACTGGACATACATTGGAGCAATATAATTGGCTCAGCTTATCTCTACATATGTGCTGGCATTACAACTAATTGGCAAAAGTTAATATCATCTACACTCTAGGTGTGGCTCTCACTTCTTACTTTCAATTTCTTATGCTATCCCGTAAGGCTACTTTCACACTTCCGTCAAAGTGCCTACATCGCAATGCGTCGTTTTGGAGAAAAAACGCATCCTGCAAAGTTGTCCGCAGGATGCGTTTTTTTCTCCATAGACTTGCATTAGCGACGCATTGCGAAGTATGGCCACTCGTGTGACGGATGTGTCGTGTTTTGGCGGACCGTCGGCACAAAGAAAGTTCCATGTAACGCATGCGCGACTGCAACTCCGCCCCCTCCTCCTCGGACATTACAATGGGGCAGCAGAAGCGTTGAAAAACTGCATCCGCTGCCCCCGTTGTTCATTTATTTCACAACGTCCGTCGGTACGTCAGGCCGACGCATGGCGACGGCCTCGTACCGACGGAAGTGTGAAAGTAGCCTTAGACAAAGAAATTCCTGAGACTCCTTATCTTAAAACATGCACAGACTCCATTTTGGAAAGCAAGGAGATGCACATAGAATAACCAAAACAGAGTCAGGATTAGAGTTGAGCGACTTTTACTTTTTTCGGATCGAGTCGGGTTTCGCGAAACCCGATTTTGTCAAAAGTCGGGTCGGGTGATATCGGCCGATTATTGCGTAAAGTCGGGGGCCGACTGAAACACGAAACCCAATACAAGTCAATGGGGAATCAAAGTCGGCAGTGAGTGGAGGACAGGAAAACACCTACAGTGCCCATTTTAATGCCAAAAACATCAATTCTTATTACTGAAGCTTGTCAATCTTAATTTACTTTATAATAATAGTTAGGCATTGAAAACTGGGGGTCATTTGGCTAAAGTTGTGGGGGGGGTAGGGCTGGCTCAAGATTTTCGTGGGCCCAGGAAACACAGAATACGTCACGGCGGTGGAGCAGGGAGAGGTAAGTATTTCAACTTTGCAAGTGCTGTGATCCTGAGCAAGCAGGGGGGCCCACTCGTTGGCATTGGCACTGGCACAGGGCCCCTCATAGTATGGCAGTGTGTTTGATGGCGGGTGGCGCCTCCCACCGGCAGAGACCCTTTTGTGTACTATGAGGGGCCCTGTGCCACTGACGTCGCCAACGAGTATGCCCCCCCACCTGATGAAGGAACCTGCACTTTCATCTGCACCTTCCTCTTTGTCCCCGTGTAAGGTGGTATAGTATGCGGGAAGGGGAACCTGACTTTCAGCAGGGTCAGATTCTGGCTGTGTAGAGTGCAAGGGGAATGTAGTGGTCAATGTACCAGCAGACTCATTTAGCAGTGGCTGGGCAATGGGCAGGATGAGGAGGAAACACAGATAGAGGCCCAAATAATTAAGTAGGCTAAATGCAGTTCAAAATTGGTAACAGGACTAAACAGGCGGCATTGCTTTGTTCAGTGGAGGACAACTGTAAGGAGTGGCAGACACAGTTAGTAGGCCCAAATAATAAAGTGGGCTAAATGCAGTTCAAAATTGGTAACAGGACTAAACTGACGGCATTGCTTTGTTCAGTGGAGGACAACTGTAATGAGTGGCAGACACAGTTAGTAGGCCCAAATAATAAAGTGGGCTAAATGTCTGCCAAAAAATTGTTCATAAATAAACAGGTGGCATAGCTAGGTACAGGGGTGGGCTCCTCTGCTGAGTAGCAGACAGTGGGAGTAGGCACAAAGTATTAACTGGTCTAAATGGAGGCCAGGGCCCCTGTATATTTTAACTATCATCTATCATTTCAACAAATTTGTATTGGCAGTGCCATTGAAGGATTTAACAGCACAGACTACACAGTAGTGGAGCAGTATTGCAAGTGGTAGAGCACTGTTCGAGCTGGGGGGAACACTCTCTCGTGGGCAGCGGTACTGACACAGGGCCCCTCATATTACGACGGTGTGTCTGACGGTTGTGCACCACCACCGTCAGAGACACTTCATTGTACTATGAGGGACCCTGTGCCAGTGCCGTCGACCAAGAGTGGGCACACCCACCTGTCCAGGCAAACGGCACTTGCATGAGTGCTTGCGCCAGGTGGTGACCACGGCCCTGTGGGGGGAGTCAGCCCATTTAGGGAGGTATAAAAATGGCCTATGTTGGACATTCAGCAGCTGCAAATGGAGGAATTGAAGCAGTCAGTAAGAGGAGGCCAAAAGCAAGACATTTTTCAGGCAAGCTACGTGTCAGCAGGGGAAGGTGGGGCCAAATAATTTGAAATCCATGATTGGTTCATTTTAATAAAGGTTAGATCATCGACATTTCGGGTAGCCAGACGTGTCCTTTTTTCGGTCAGTATTGAACCAGCAGCACTGAAGACTCTTTCGGATAGCACACTAGCAGCAGGGCAAGCGAGCTCCTGTAATGCATATTCTGCCAATTGAGGCCAGGTGTCTATTTTAGATGCCCAGTAATCAAAGGGGAATGACCTGTGAGGGAGAACTTCGATGAGGGAGGAAAAGTAGTTCGTAACCATACTGGAAAAATGCTGTCTCCTGTCACTTTGAATCGATGCAGCAGTGCCTGTCGTGTCAGCGGTCATTGCGAAATCACTCCACAACCTGGTCATAAAGCCCCTCTGTCCAACGCCACTTTGGATTTGTGCACCTCTAACACCTCTGCCATGTTGCCCACTACGGCTCGTGTGAGAACCATCACCACCGCTGTGTGCTGGGAATGCCTGAACCAAACGGTCTACAAGAGTTGCTTGTTTGGTAGCCAGTATTTGCTCAAGGTTCTCATGTGGCATGATATTTTGTAATTTTCCTTTATATCGTTCATCCAGGAGGCAGGCCAACCAGTAATCGTCATCGTCATCGGTCATCATTTGGATAATGCGGGGGTCCCTTTATAGGATACGCAAGGCATACTCAGCCATGTGGGCCAATGTTCAAGGTGTCAATTCACTGCTTGTGCTGGGTTGAGGAGCACTTTCTTGCAAATCAACATCACTTGTGTCCCACAAAAACCCTGTACCTGACCTTGCAATGCCACCAGTTTCTATTTCCCCCTGAGATGTATCCTCCTCCCATAAATATTCATCCCCATCCTCCTCCTCCTCCTCCTCTTCGTCCGCCACCTCGTCCAGGAGAGTTCCTTGAGCAGACAATGGCTGACTGTCATCAAGGCTTCCCTCCTCCTCGGCTGCAGACGTCTGCTCCTTAATGTGCGTCAAACTTTGCATCAGCAGACACATTAGTGGGATGCTCATGCTTATGATGGCATCATCTGCACTTACCAGCCGTGTGCATTCCTCAAAACACTGAAGGACTTGACAGAGGTCTTGTAGCTTCGACCACTGCACACCAGACAACTCCATGTCTGCCATCCAACTGCCTGCCCGTGTATGTGTATCCTCCCACAAATAAATTACAGCATGCCTCTGTTCGCACAGCCTCTGAAGCATGTGCAGTGTGGAGCTCCACCTTGTTGCAACGTCAATTATTAGGGGGAAGATTCAGCGATCGCTGATGGTTCAGCATATGGCTGGAGTGTACGGGCGACCGGCGGATGTGCGAGCAAAGTCTTCGCACCTTCAGGAGCAGGGCTGGTAACTCCGGATAATTTTTCAGGAAGCACTGCACCACCAGGTTCAAGGTGTGAGCCAGGCAAGGTATGTGTTTCATTTCTGAAAGGGCTATGGCAGCCATAAAATTCCTTCCGTTATCACTGACTACCTTGCCTGCCTCAAGATGTACACTGCCCAGCCATGACTGAGTTTCTTGCTGCAAGTACTCGGCCAGTACTTCTGCGGTGTGTCTGTTGTCGCCCAAACACTTCATTTGTAACACAGCCTGCTGACGCTTACCACTAGCTGTTCGATAATGGGACACCTCGTGTGCAACGCTGGCAGCTGCGGATGGAGTGGTCGTGCGACTGCGCTGCGACTGTGGACGAGCTTTCGCTTCTGGAGGAGGAGGAGGAGGGGTGGCGAATGCCTACAGCCAACTGTTTCCTAGACCGTGGGCTAGGCAGAACTGTCCCACTATGGCTGGCCCCTGTGGACCCTGCATCCACCACATTAACCCTGTGCGCCGTGATGGACACGTAACGTCCCTGGCCATGCCTACTGGTCCATGCATCTGTTGTGAGGTGCACCTTTCCACTGACTGATTGCCTCAGTGCATGGACAATGCGGTCTTTGACATGCTGGTAAAGGGCTGTGATGGCTTTTCTCACAAAGAAGTGCCGACTGGGTAGGTCATAGCGTGGTACTGCGTAGGCCATCAGGTAGGGCATCATCTCTAACGAGATTAGTCTAGCAATGTGGGCGTTCAAACCCTGTGTACGCGGATGAGAGGATGAGTACTTTCTTTTCCTAACGAGAGTCTCTTGTAGGGTGAGCTGGACTGGAGAGCTGCATATGGTGGAACTAGCGGTGGTGGTGGTGGACATGGTGGATTGAGAGAGGGTTGGTGATGGTATTCTTGATGTTGGCCCACATACAGTGTTTCCTACCAAAAACCTTGTGATTCCCTGACTGCTTTGGCCTTGCGACGATACCTCCACATTTGCTGCTGGTGGTGTCCTAACCGGTGGGCTTACAGTGAGGGAAGCAATGTAGCGTTACAGACTACCTTCATTCTGAGCAGGTGCACTAACGGTACGTGGCATTTGGTAGTTAGTCCAGGCTTGCAAGTGCATGCTGGTTAAATGTCTACGCATGCACGTTGTATGTAAATTTTGAAGATTCTTCCCTCTGCTAAAGGTCTTTGAGCATTTCTTACAGATAACTTTTGACTGATCATTCCGATCTTGGTTAAAAAATTGCCACACTACACTCTTCATACTATGGAATACCTTTTCAGGCATTGCACGCTGTGCTACTTTCACCAGAGGGCCACGCTGTCCTAAAACTGTTTTTGTTTTTGACACACATTTTTGGCCTGATACGGGCCTGCCAGATGACAGCTGTTGCGATGTAGATGGCTGCGGCGGATCATCCCCCTCCGCTTCTGAGCTACTAGCAGCGGCACCCTCTTCCCCCAATGGCTGCCAATCTGGGTCAACAACTGGGTCATCTATCACTTCCTCTACAATGTCATGTGCACCTTCCTCTGTGTCACCGTGTAAGGTGCTAATGCGTTCGGGACGGGGCACCATAGTCTCATCAGGGTCAGATTCTGGCTGAGTACACTGCGAGGGCAATGTAGTGATCTGAGTCAATGGAACAGCATAATAATCTAGCTGTGGCTATGCATCAGTGCACTCCATTTCCGATTCATCTTGTAATGGGCAGTTAACAATTTCCCTTTCTATCTCAGGCACGGTATGTGTAAAGAGCTCCATGGAGTAACCTGTAGTGTCGCCTGACACATCTTTCACTTTTGGTTTGGGTGAAGGACACAAGGAAACGTCTTGTTCCTGACCGGAGCATCCACTGATGACTCGCTGCTTTTATATTTTGAAATTTCTGAAGAGGAGGCGAAACAGCTAGAGGCTGAGTCAGCAAGGAAAGCCAAAACTTTTTCCTGCTGCTCCGGCATTAAAAGCGGTTTTCCTACTCCAAGATAAGGGAGCCTTTGAGGCCTTGTGTAGCCAGACGATGACGCTGGTTCAACACCTCCAACCTTAGGTGCTACTTTGCTTTTCCCACTACCACCAGATGCTCCACCACCACCATCAGTACCAGCTGGCAACGACCGCCCATGGCCTCTTCCACCAGACTTCCTCATTTTTGGGAAAATCTAACTAAAATAACAACCGTTATATGGTACTGTAAAACAAGGTAGAAAGTGTATATAAACTTGTTGAGAATTTAAATCTCCCTTTTTTGGGGGGGAGACTGCACCAAAACTCAGGCCCAGTGTATAACACAACACAATGTAAGTGGCAGAAAGTGGCTGGAAGATATATGAAAAAATACAAGGACTGTAGTACACTTTCAATCTCCCTACAATGATCTCAGGACAAGTATGGCAGCAATAAAAAGGACTGCTGCACACAAAAGTGTGGACAAATAAACAAGATAACTGGCAGAAAGGAGCAACAGGATTTTTGCTTTTAAAAAGCAGTTGGTTTGCACAGCAGCGTGCAAACAGCAATGCAGCTATCAGGGAGCCTTATAAGGCAGCCTAATAAGCTACAGAGCTGATGCACAAAAATATAGCCTCCACTGTCCCTGCAAAAAAAAGGTGGTGTTGGACAGTGGAAATCGCTACAGCACAAGCGGTTTGGGGGTTAATCTTCCCTCCCTAACTATATCCCTTCTTCTGATGAAGCTGCAGCAACCTCTCCCTATGCTAAGATCGGCAGAAGTAAGATGGCGGTCGGTGTGCACGCCCCTTTATACCCCTTGTGACGCCGCAGAAAGCAAGCCAATCACTGTCATGCCCTTCTCTAAGATGGTGGGGACCGAGACCTATGTCATCACGCTGCCCACACTCTGCGTCCTCCCTCATTGGCTGAAAAATGGCGCTGAACGCGTCATATGAAACGCGCGAAGATCGCCGACCTCATGGCCCATCACACACTAGGATCGGGTCGGGCTTCATGAAACCCGACTTTGCCAAAAGTCGGCGATTTTTGAATTTGTCCGATCCGTTTCGCTCAACCCTAGTCAGGATTGATAAATAAATTCTGCTCTCACAATTCCCTTCTCTTGTGGCAGTGGGTGGATGTTCCAGCCAAAGTGCACGCCTACAGACTCCCCCAGATACATTCTACTCCCCGTAATAGAAGAAGCTGGTCTTCCTACACCACTTTACCAGATTCTCTGGATCAATCTGCCTGTCACACCATCGGATGGACACACACACAGGAAGCCAAAACAAGCAATATTGTTGTTTTTTTTTTAACTTTGTTTCAAGACGATGGTCTTCAGGTGGGTTAAAAGTCTAATAAAATATTACAACAACCTGTGTCTTTATTTCATTAAAATACTTTGTAATAATGTGTGTGTGTTTTATTAACCATTTCATACTATTGGATTAATAATGAATAGGTGTCATAATTGATGCCTCTCCATTATTAATCTGGCTTAATGTCACCTTACAATAGCAAGGTGACATTAACCCTTCATTACCCCATATCCCACCGCTACGCGGGAGTGGGAAGAGAGTGGCCCAAGTGCCAGAATAGGCGCATCTTACAGATGTGCCTCTTCTGGGGTGGCTGGGGGCAGATGTTTGCAGCCAGGGGGGGCCAATAACCATGGACCCTCTCTAGGCTATTAATATCTGCCCTCAGTCACTGGCTTTACCACTCTTGAGGAGAAAATTGCGCGGGAGCCCACGCCAATTTTTTCCGCCATTTAACCCTTTATTTTAGCAGCTACAGCGGCCAAATTTTGCACATACACACTACTAACATTAGTAGTGTGGAATATGCAAAAAAAAAGGGATATGAGATGGTTTACTGTATGTAAGCCATGTCTCATATCCTGTCGGGTTTATGAAGGAGAAATGAAAAGCCGGCAATTGAATTACTGGCTTTTCTGCTATATCTATATATATATATATATATATATATATATATATACATATATGTGTGTCTCAATGACACAAATATATATATATATATATATATATACTGTATATATGTTTTAACGTACATTTGAAGCAAAAAAGCCATTAGATGTCGGTTTTGCAAGCCTGCGAGAAAATCTCGCAGTACGGATGCCATACGGATTGCATACTGAGGATGACATGCGCAAAATACGCTGCCACACTCTGCCTACGGATGACATACGGATCACTATTTTGGGAACATTTCTGCGTATTACGGCCGTAAAAAACGGACCGTATTTACATACGCTGAGTGTGACGCCGGCCTAAGTCATTTGTGATCAAGCAGATCATTCTGTGCAAAACACTTACTCAAACTGATGGCGTCACTGTCAGAAGTAACATCATCCCGCTGTAACTACTGAGATGAGTGATGTACTCAGACAGCTGGTGCAAGTAGTGGTCCTTTTGCTAGCAGCTCCCACATTTTTAGTCATGTTATATTTTTTATTTTTATTTTACGGTACCTTGTTCATTGTTATTGACACTTTTTTTAACATACATTTTGTAGAACACTATAATTAACTTTTGACAATCTTTTCAGCACCAATTCTTCAACCAATACCAAAAAGGGATAATACAAGAAATGCTAATTGGGTACATGTACAGAAAGGGAAGCAGGCCACAGCATAGGTGTGGCATGTACGGTTGTGAAATTGGACTAATAAAAGTTAAATGTTTACATTTTTTTAAAAAAATTATCTTAAAAAAATTCTGCCACTTTACCAAAAATGACATGATAAGAAATGGTAGGTAGGCAAATGTATAAAAAAGGCACTGGATTGGTGTAGCATTTACAGGTGTAAAATTTGATTAGTAAAACAGATGTGCAAAAGAACATTTTTGTTCGTGATGCATACACACATGGTTGGACATACAGATGCAGTTAAATGACCTGGCTTTGAGGATTTTTTTTTTTGCATTTTTAAAAAAACACTTTTTCCTTCCTTCAGAAAAAGAATTGTACAAGAAATGCAAACACACACATCACCTGGGACTAGCAAGCATAATTATCTTGGTCTGACACTGATTTTCAGTCTTTTTTCTCTGTAAAAAATACTGTCTTTTCTTGTTACTGCTTTTTAGTGCATTAAGATTGAAGAAACAAAAGAGTCTATCACTGCCGAAAAGCATTACTGCGCATGCGCCCGCGCACTATGCCCTGGAACACAGTGAAATACTTCCGGGACATAGGGTGCGGGCGCATGCGCAGTAATGCTTTTCGGCTTTGCCCGCAGTAGGGCAAAGCATACTGCGCATGCGCTTCTGAAGACTGCATGGCGCATGCGCCAACTATGGCGCACGCATACTCTTATTCACTAAAATATTGCGGAAAACAGGGACGGACGGGGTGGAGAAATGACGAGGATATACTGCCCATCTGACCGGTAGAAAATCATTTTAATCTCCTGCCAATTTGAGGTGACAGGTTCCCTTTAAGATTTTCTCTTCCTATCTCTATTGGCTACCTGTGATCTCCGACATCCTCTTACTATCCTACATGACCATAGAATGGCTGATGCATTGCCTGCTTAGCGTCTTATTTATGCTATGGCAGTCCCTCCTTTTGGCTGCGCTACACCATGTGATAGCTGCAGGGCATTATGGAGACGTCTGTGTGATCAGGCATTAGAGCATGTCAGCCTTCTGTGCCTGTTGCAAAATTTCTGTAATGTGTAAAAAGGGTGCAGGAATTTGTTTTTGTAATTAATGTATCCCGAAATGTTCAAATTTGTTGTAATTTCATAAAAAATTGCAAAAAATGTGAGGTAGACAGTAACAGTTTTTTAAAAAATATATGTAACCCCTACTACCTTTGACATATCTATATGTCAGAATTGGGAAGGAGCTCCTGACATTTGACATATGGGTACATCATGGCAATCATGCGGGGCACAGGAGCTGTGCCCATGCAATCGCCAAGACCCTGCTGTCAGTGACCGCACCACCACAGACATTTTAACCCCCTAGATGATGCAATCGATATACCATGAGTGCTTACATCATGGTTTACGTGTAAATCTCTGAATTACGTGATTCAGACTAATCCCCCAGTGGTACATTTCCTATATTGCGGTAGATGGAGACACTGTGGATTCTGCCTGTTCTATGATTAGGCGGTGTCTGTCTTTTTAAGCATGCATAAAAGCGCAATCGGCCACAGTTTTGTGCACCTTTGAAAAAAAAGATCCGCAGAACAGAGGCCAGAGTAACTCTGCTGCCTCATCATAGTTACTGGATCGCATGGGGGTGTCATCTGAATCAGGTCATTTGGAGATTTAGATGGAAACCTCGATATAAGTGCTCAGCATAGACCACAAGATAAATGTGATCCAAAATATTAAGTAAAATTTTCCCAGCAAAAGCTTCAACTCAATTCACAAAAAAAGCAAGCCATCACTCAGGACCATCATCTTTGAATGGAAATATAGGGGGCTTCTATGTTACTGGAAAAGCACAATGACTCGTCACCTCCCAAAAGTAATCCAGCACTCCCAAATTCAAATGCCTCCTCCCTCCTGAGCTCCAGAGTGCTTAAACCACATTTAGTGCCCACATTTGGCATTTACTTAGCGATGAGAGCCCGACTAAATTATGGGGTCCATGGCTCCAAAAGCACGAGTTGGGCATAATGTATGGGCATTACAATGTACTGGGCACGACAATGTACTGGGCACTATAGTGGCAGATTTGCAATTTTCACTCAGGAACATCTACTATTGCTTGTTTCTGGAAAAAACACCCATGGAGTCAACATGGTGGCTCAGTGGATAGCATTGCAGCCTTGCAGCGCTGGTGTCCTGGGTTCTAATCCCACCTTGGACAACATCTGCAAGGAGTTTGTATGTTCTCATCGTGTTTGCGTGGGTTTCCTCCGGGTACTCCGGTTTCCTCCCACATTCCAAAGACATACTAATAGGGAATTTAGATTGTGAGCCCCAACGGTAACAGCGATGATAATGTGTGCAAAACTGTAAAGCGCTGCGGAATATGTTAACACTATATAAAATAAAGATTATTAAAATTGTCACTACACCTATATGTCAATTCCTAGAGGGGTGTAATTTCCAAAATGGGGTCACTTGATGGAGGAATCTTCTCTTTTGACACTTAGGGGCTCTATATATTGAGTTCGCAAACTATTCTACAATAATTTACTTGCAGTACTGTACAGCCTCATATGGGGTATTTTGTCACAGGTATACAATTCTGTAACAAACAAACTAAAGCTGCATGCTATAGTATGCGAGCATGGAATATATGAAATTGGAATTGCTTTACTGCTATAGAAAATAAATTAAAAATGAAGATAGTTTGCGCATAAATTGGCCAATTCACCCTTACATAAATTCATTGTGAGGTGCAGTTAGTAAAATGGGGTTATTTATTGATTTATGGGGGTTTCTGCTGTTCTTGTGCAGCGCCCCAGAGTCCTGGTCGTTGCAGTACTGTGGCTCCGCCACTATGGGGAGCTATGGTGCGTCTGATGGCACTGAAGGAGTTCATCTGATCAGGTATCACAGACACCAATACATTTCACAGCTGGGCCTCCGGGGGGAGCTAAGGGTGCTATTCATTAGGCCACTCCCCACCATAGTGGGTAAACTGGGGGTCAGGCAGGAAGTTAGATCAGAAAGCTGACTGGGTTGGAACCAGGCAACACCTTGTGGCAGAGGGTGTTGTAGGGGAAGATACAGTAGGGTCTCTGTCAGGGGTGGGATCCTGACAGAGGCTTGGCAACAAGAAAGAACGTAATGGGACCGTGCCTGCTCCGGGTAGCGGCGGTGCCCAAGGAAGGATTAGAAGAGAGATAGATTGTGCTGAGTGAGAAACGAGATCACGCAAAGGAGAAATACCAGTAGGAGTCGTGCTGTAAGACCGAAGCAACATCCTACTGAGGCGCACTACCGGTGGCCGGAACGCCGAGGGAGTATCATAACATTCAGCTTCAAGCAATACTCCAAACCGCGGCAGGACAGTCAGTTTAAGGCGGGCTGTCTAACACATATCACCTATGCAGTCTTGGGGGGCAACTTGTGGAGAGGAGCGACTCTAGGGTCCCGGAAGAGCTCCGAGCCTACCCGTCAAACGGGTGCCGTCCCAACCAGAACACCAGGGAGGGACGGAGGATTAGCAGAACATCATCTAATCGAGTTGTGAGGGAACTTAAGAAACAGACACAACAGTTGTGGGGGACTTTCCGTAAGCACAGCAGGGAAGGACCACAACACCTAGCGCTAGTAGGAAGGCACCGATTTCCACCTGTGAAGTGAGCTCTGGAGGTGCCATTGGACCGGCCGGACTTGCGCAGCCTGGTGAACCGTGTTCCGGACTGAGGACCCAGAGATCTTCAGTAAAGAGGTAAAGAGACTGCAACCTGGTGTCCTCGTTATTTACTGCACCGCACGACTACAGCGTCACCACCGTCATCGATATCCATCATTCACTGTGCGCCCCTCGGCAGGGTCACGGACTGGGGCCTAGCCACCGTGACAACCCCAGAGCAGAGACTCAGAGGCCCGGTACCGGGTACCCCTCGGCCCTGCGGCAGTGGGGGGCGCTACAAACTTGGCGTCACGAACAGGATCTACTTAAGCCTGAAGAATCAGGTCATGTGTGCCTTGGAACTGTGATTTACTGTGCTTGGACTGTACTTTATTGCAAAGACTGTGGATTGTCGCTTGCCGCCAAAAGTTCGCGCCAAAACCGCCGCCATTACGGCGCTAAGGAGAGCGCAGGAGAAGAAGAAGGGCGTGGAAGTGGGCGTGAACAAGCTGGAGAGCGCGAAAGACAATGGCCGCCCAGTCTAAATATCTCGGCCCCTTGAGGACGTGTCCGTCAGCAGCCGAGATCCGCCTCCTGATCCTCAATGGTGGGCAGAGACAGAGAAAACGAAACCGCCCACGAAGGAGAGAGCGGGAATAGGACCAGGAAGAAGGATTCAGCGACATGGAGGACGCCATGGCCAGCCGCCCGGAGCCGGAGCGTGGGGTCGGAGCCGAGGACTCCCCCAGCTACCCGGAGAGGCACCGCAGCCAGACCTCCATAGTTGACGCTGACCTCCTGCAGACCGGAGCGGACGAGCTGATCCGCCAACCCCTGCAGACGCAGCTGAGCACTGAGGCCGGGTGGAAGAAGACCATCATCGGGAGCCTCACCAGACATCTGTTGGCAGCCTCGCCTGGTCCGGAGCAAGAAGGAAGTTACAGCGCTCCGAAGCCAGAAAGCAAGGCCCTGCCGGAAAGCGAGATGCTGCAAACGGAGATGACAATGCCGCAGCGCAAGGCCCTGCAGCCAGCATTCCAGAACCCAGCGGAGGCAGAGCAGACCGGCACCGGAGGGACCGCATCTGAAGCAGGTATGAAGGACGACCCTGCCCTGACGACCGACACCACTCCAGCGACTGCTAGTGCCACAGCTGCTGACCTCTTTCCAGTGACTGATCTTGCAGCAGCCGCTACCTCTGCTGCAGCAAATGCCCATACTCAAGCTGCGCAGACCTCCATCGCTGTGCATGATTTAACAGTACAGGCAAGACGGATTAACGGCGTTTGTCCAGAACTGGGTGTAACCCTGGACCTCACTTTGCCCAGGCCAAGAAGGGTTAAGTGCCAGGTGCAGCCCTGGAAGCCGTCCAACTAAACCTCAGAAACCTGAAACTGTACATAGTTAACTGTTTGTTTCCCTGCTTTTTGCTACTTTAAACCCGACCTGGGTTATTCTTAAAGGGATCCCTTTGTTTACCCTGGATCCCTTCTTCTGCTTTTTGTTTTGTTTCCTGTTTATTCATCACTGAAAGAACTGCTGGATCATGAACAATGCATGATACAAACTCTTTGTAAGTAGTTGCACCTTCTTAAAGGTGCTCCTTAATGGTTTTACTTAAAGAAGGACTCTTTGTGAAGATACCACACTGGAACCTTTGCTGAGTATGGACTGGTAGCTTGAGAAGGCGTGCTACCTCATAGAGACTTGATCCCCTCTTAAAGGGGATGTTCATTTGTTGCGCTTAAACCGTGATATTGCTTTAAGACTGGAAGCAATAATGTCTTGACCAAAGAAAGAGATGATAATGTTTACATGAAAAGTTATATGTATTTAATTAGTTGATTGTGAAGAAATACTGATGATGCTCTCTGAGAAGAAAAAGGTGAAAGATAAAAGGATGCAGTGGGCCCGTAGGGATAGACGTGGTGTCCAGCATGCATGATAGAAAGAAAGATAGTGAGAAGGCTTAATGTTCAATAGAAAATGTTTTGATAAAGTGATAGATAGTTAGGATAGAAGGTAAACCCTGAGTCCTCATAGGAGTCATGTAGAGATGGCTCAGTGCTCTTAAACTGAAAGTAATGTTATGTTCTATACTGTGTATAGTAGTTGAAAAGGCAGTAGGCCCTGGCTGAACGGGGTGGTCCTGTAACTGAAAGGAGAGGCAGTAGGTCTGGTGCCGATAGGACAGGCGGTCCTGCAGATTTAAAGAAGGAGAATGAGAAAGTTAAATTACCTTATAATGTGATTATAGGAAGGTCTTTAGTGGATTTAGAGTGTATGTCCTTAAAGGCAATGTTAAATTATTGTCCAACAATTTTGCACTTAGTAGAATACCCGGTTGGGTAACAGGAGTTATTATAGCCTGTAATTTATAATGTTAACCATGTTTGTAACGTTCAAGTGTCCTTACCTCCCATAAAGGGAAGCCTGTTCAAGTATACTTATTGTTATTGCACTCAACAAAACTGTATGTCTTTTTGCTAACTTGTATTGTTGTTTTCTTCCCAGTCCCGGAGTACTGTGTTTAACCAGGGGGGAGTGCAGCGCCCCAGAGTCCTGGTCGTTGCAGTACTGTGGCTCCGCCACTATGGGGAGCTATGGTGCGTCTGATGGCACTGAAGGAGTTCATCTGATCAGGTATCACAGACACCAATACATTTCACAGCTGGGCCTCCGGGGGGAGCTAAGGGTGCTATTCATTAGGCCACTCCCCACCATAGTGGGTAAACTGGGGGTCAGGCAGGAAGTTAGATCAGAAAGCTGACTGGGTTGGAACCAGGCAACACCTTGTGGCAGAGGGTGTTGTAGGGGAAGATACAGTAGGGTCTCTGTCAGGGGTGGGATCCTGACAGAGGCTTGGCAACAAGAAAGAACGTAACGGGACCGTGCCTGCTCCGGGTAGCGGCGGTGCCCAAGAAAGGATTAGAAGCGAGATAGATTGTGCTGAGTGAGAAACGAGATCACGCAAAGGAAAAATACCAGTAGGAGTCGTGCTGTAAGACCGAAGCAACATCCTACTGAGGCGCACTACCGGCGGCCGGAACGCCGAGGGAGTAGAATAACATTCAGCTTCAAGCAATACTCCAAACCGCGGCAGGACAGTCAGTTTAAGGTGGGCTATCTAACACATATCACCTATGCAGTCTTGGGGGGCAACTTGTGGAGAGGAGCGACTCTAGGGTCCCGGAAGAGCTCCGAGCCTACCCGTCAAACGGGTGCCGTCCCAACCAGAACACCAGGGAGGGACGGAGGATTAGCAGAACATCATCTAATCGAGTTGTGAGGGAACTTAAGAAACAGACACAACAGTTGTGGGGGACTTTCCGTAAGCACAGCAGGGAAGGACCACAACACCTAGCGCTGGTAGGAAGGCACCGATTTCCACCTGTGAAGTGAGCTCTGGAGGTGCCATTGGACCGGCCGGACTTGCGCAGCCTGGTGAACCGTGTTCCGGACTGAGGACCCAGAGATCTTCAGTAAAGAGGTAAAGAGACTGCAACCTGGTGTCCTCGTTATTTACTGCACCGCACGACTACAGCGTCACCACCGTCATCGATATCCATCATTCACTGTGCGCCCCTCGGCAGGGTCACGGACCGGGGCCTAGCCACCGTGACAACCCCAGAGCAGAGACTCAGAGGCCCGGTACCGGGTACCCCTCGGCCCTGCGGCAGTGGGGGGCGGTACACTTGCATCTCAGGGGCTCTTCTAGTGGGTCATGGCACCCACAAACTGTAACAGCCAAATCTAAACTACAATATGGCGCTCCTTCTCTTCTGAGCTTTCCACTATGGCTGAAAAGCAGTTTCCGATTACATGTAGGGTATTGGCGCACTCAGAAGGATTTGCACAAACTGTGAGGTCCATTTTTTTTCGATTAGCCCTTATAAAAATTAAAAACTTGGGGCTAAAACAGCATTTCAGTGGTAGAAAAGTAATTATTTTTTCTTCACCACCCAATAGTATACAATTCTGTGAGGCACATGTGGTGTCAATATGCTCACTGCACTGCTAGATTAATTCATTGAAAGGTGTAGATTGTAAAATGGGGGTTTGGCACCTCAGGGTCTATGCCAATGTGACATGGCACCCTTAAACTATTTCAGAAAAATCTGTACTCGAATATGACACTCCTTCCCTTCTGATTTTTCCCCTGTACCGCAAAAGTAGTTTTTGACCATATATGGGGTATTTGCGCACTCAGGAGAAATTGTGTAACAAATTATATGGTTTATTTTTTCCTATTACCCCTTCTGAAAATTAAAAACTTGAGGCTAAAGCAACATTATACTGTAAAAAATGGTAATCTTCCATTGACTCAGCCCAATGCTATAGAATTCTGTGAATCACTTGAGGGTTAAAAATGCTCACTACTCCCCTAAATGAATTCCTGAAGAGGAGTAGTTTCCAAAATGGGATTTCTGCTGTTTTAGCATGTCATTGGCTCTTCAAATGTGACATGGCATTCGCAATCTATTCCAACCAAAATTGCACTTCAGAATTTAATTGGCACTCCATCCCTTTCCGCGCTCTGCCATGCGCCCAAACAGTAGTTTTCCACCACATTTAGGATATCATTGTACTCACAAGAAATCGAATAACATATTTTTGGGGCCATTTTCTCCTGTTAAACTTGTGAAAAGGAAAAATGTATTTTTTCATTTTCACGGCTCAATGTTATCAAATTCTGTGAAACACCTGTGGGTTTGAGGTGCTCATCACACAACTAGATAAGTTCCTTGAGGGGTGTAGTTTCCAAAATGGGGTCAATTGTGGGGTTTTACACTGTTTAGGCACATTAGGGGCTGTACAAATGCAACATGGCGTCCTGTTATGATGGCCTGGTGGTTAGGAGCACCCAGAATGAACTGATGGTTAAACTGGAAATCGGGACAAGCTCTGGGGAGTGGGAGCTCTGCTGACCGCAAACCCTAATCCTATCACACAAACACTAGAAATAGCCGTGGAGCGTACCTAACTCTCCCTAGACGCCTCTTCACAGCCTAAGAGCTAACTACCCCTAAAGATAGGAAATAAAGCCTTACCTTGCCTCAGAGAAATTCCCCAAAGGAAAAGGCAGCCCCCCACAAATATCGACGGTGAGTTAAGAGGAAAGTCACAAACACAGGAATGAAACAGGTATTAGCAAAGGAGGCCAGTCTTCACTAAATAGACAGAGGATAGTAAAGGGATCTATGCGGTCAGCACAAAAAACTACAAAAACCATGCAGAGTGTGCAAAAAGCCCTCCACACCGACTCACAGTGTGGAGGTGCAACCCTGCGCCCCCAGAGCTTCCAGCTAGCAAGGAAATATCATGAAATCAAGCTGGACAGAACTTAGCATGTACTAAGAAATATATTCAGAACGCAATGAACAATAAATGAGCTAGCAGTGACTTAGCTTCTGCTGGAACAGTCAGGTCATCAGAGAAATCCAAGAGAGATCTGAACCAGTACAGAGACATTGACAGCAGGCAAGAGGTAACAATCTGAGTGGAGTTAAATAGAGAAGCCAGCCTAGCGATAAACGAGGGCAGCTGGGAAAGCCAACCTCAAGGATCAGCAGTACCACTCAAAGCCACCAATGGGAGTCCAAGAACAGAACTCACTGAAGTACCATTCATGACCACAGGAGGGAGTCCAAGAACGGAATTCACAACAGCGTCCATCAGCTATTCCAGACAATTTTGCGTACCAAAAGTTGAAGGGTGCTACCTCCCTTCCAAGCCCTGCAGTGCATCCAAACAGTAGGTTTCCACCACATACTCAGGAGAAATTACACAACAAATTGTATGGTCCAATTTCTCCTTTTACCCTTTTGAAAATTTAAAATTTAGGGCTAAATCAATATTTTGATGGGTAAAATTAAATTGCTTATTTTTTCCTTCCACATTGTTTTAATTCTTGTGAAGCCCCTAAATGGTTAACAAAACCCTTGAATCTGGCTTTGAACCCTTTGAGGGATATTATTTTTAGAATAGTTTCACTTTTGGGTATTTTCTGTCATATAGGGTTTTCAAATTCGCTTCAAAAGGGATATGGTCCTTAAAAAAAATGGTTTTGTAAATTTTGTTGGAAAAATGAGAAATTACTGATAAACTTTTAAACTTATAAGTTCCTAAGAAAAAAATTATATTTAAAAAATTATGCTGAAGTGAAATAGACATGTGGTAAATATTATTTATTAACTATTTTCTATGATATGACTATATTGTTTAAGGGCATATAAATGTAAAATTAAAAAAATGCAACATTTTCAATTTTGTTGTCAAATTTTGGATATTGTTATAAATAAAGTCAAATCATATCAACCTAAATTTACCACTAATATAAAGCACAACATGTCACAAAAAACAGTCTCAGAATCACTGGGATACGTTGAAGCGTTCCAGAGTTATTATCTCATAAAGTGACACTAGTCAGAATGAAAAAATTTGGCCTGGTCAGGAAGGTGAAAGCCAGGGAAAAACAAGCTCGGTGATGAAGGGGTCAAACAAATGAAACATCGGATAGATAGCACTTGTCTGAGTTATACGCTGGCTACACGCCAGTCTAAGCGAACCCTTAAAGTCACCAAAAGGATTATACAAGAAATGCAGTTGTTTCTGACAAGTATGCACAATACCTCTGACACTGATTTCAGATTTTATTTTTTTGTAAAAAATATTGTGTTGTCCTGCTGCTGCTTTCCAGTGTATTCCTAGTGCATTATGCTGGCTGTTATAGAGAATCCCATGGGGTTCCACGCGCAATGTGCAGTTTTTTTGTGATTCATGTAAAGCGAATCCAAAATTGTCTGAATCACTGGAATTTCATGAAATTTGATCCACATCGATTTGATTTGCTCATCTCCTCTAAGCACACATAAGTGGTGGAGCAATAAATAAAATGAGTAGGTATCACAAAAATCTCAATTATGTGCGAGGTCTACATAAAAGATAGGTATGTTCACTTAGGAATGAGCACTACTAAGAACATTGATCATTAGTCCATATATTGAAGGTACTTAACACAATTATTAACCTGATTTGCCCTATAATCAATGCCTGCCACATATGTTGTGTGACAAAATATTTTCAAGCTAACTTTCATTCAAGAATGACCGATTAACTGGCAATTTTAAATAAGAAAGTGGGGTAACATGCCATCTAGGAGTTTGCCAATGTTGGGTAAAGTAGAGGTTCCTTGGTCTATATTTGTATCAAATTTAAATGGGAGCTACTACTATCTAATATTCTTAGGCTATGTGCACACATTGAGTAAAATTTATGCACCATTTTTGCATTTCTTGGCAGGAAAACGCAGCTTCAAAAACGCACGTTTTTGGTGTGTTTTTACCTGCATTTTTGACTGATTTGAGTGAAGACAATGGTGAAAAACACAGAGAATTGACTTCCTGTAGATTATTCTCTGCACCAAATCTACAAATCAAAAATGTTCAATGTGTGCATGACACTTCAGGTTTCTCATTCACTTTGCTGGCATCAGATTTTGCTTTAGGTTTTGTCACAAATCCACGCAGAAAAAATGCTGCAAAAACGCAACGTGTGAACCCAGTCTTAAAGATCTGTTAGCCCTCATCACCCCGGGCTTCTGAAATACAAAAAAAATGGTTATTTTTATGAAATATTACCATGAACAAAGTTTGGCCTATATACAGTGTGGGAAATACCGTAAGTATTTCTTACAATCCAGAATTTGCAAGTTTTTCTACATACAAAAAATGGAGAGGTCTGTAACGTTTGTTGTAGGTACACTTCACCTGTGAGAGACAGAATCTAAAAATAAAAATGAGAAAATCACATCGTAGGAATTTTAAATAATTATATTGCATTTTATGGCATGAAATAAGTATCTGATGCTATAGAAAAACAGAACTTAATAACAGAACTTAATAATTGGTACAGAAACCTTTGACAGAGGTCAGACGTTTCCTGTAGTTCTTGACCAAGTTTGCACACATTGCAGCAGGGATTTTGGCCCACTCCGCCATACTGATCTTCTCCAGATCTTTCAGGTTTCAGGGCTCTCCATTCTTTGTAGGTGGGAAAACTTGCAAAATCGGCAGTGTATCCAATACTTAAGTCTGGCTATACATGATAACAAAGGAAATAGAAATAAACATTCAAGAGTTGTAAAAGTCAAGGGGATGAATGTTTATGTGTTAATTTACACAGTGGAAACAGCAGAGTATGGCAGCAGACAAGATGAAAGACACAGAAGTTCTTAGAAGTTTTAGCTGTTTGTGGGTTATAAAACGTGTGAAGATTATCCAAAGTTTATGATAAGCGCAGGTGCACTGGAGAATTTTCACAGTCAAACTAAATCTGTATTGCTACCAGCAATTTTAAATGCCAGGTATTTTAAAGGACGAATTGCAGTGATTGAAAGTGTTAACTGATGTCTGCAAATAATGTGTGGTAGTCAGGGCCGGCGTTAGGGGCAGGCAGACCAGGCAGCTGCCTGGGGCCCCCACTCCCCCAGGGGCCCCCCACTCCCCCAGGGGCCCCCAGCTAGCGGCAAATCACGCAGCCGCTATGGGGCCCCTGTGAGGCAGGGGGCCCGCCTGCCGCCAGCGCTGACTCCCCCGCCGCATTGAACTGTACTGGCGTCTGCCGGTACAGTTCAAAGCAATGATGGAGGAGAGAGCGTCACCTGACGCCCCCTCTCCCATCATTCCCCGCTCTGCCTCTGACACAGCGGGTGCGCGCGCACTCACTGTGTCCCAGGCAGAGCAGCTGCAGCCACCGACACAGGAGCAGCGCGGGCACGTGTGGAGAGGTGAGGAGCTTGTGTTTTGTTTTTTTTTTTTCTTTTTACTGGACGGGGAGAGGAGAGGGGAGGAGAGGAGAGGAGAGGGGGGGATGTGAGCTGTGGTGTACACCACTGGGGGCTGTGCTGTATACTACTGGGGGCTCTGCTGTATACCCCTGGGGGCTGTGCTGTATATTACTGGGGGCTCTGCTGTATATTACTGGGGGCTGTGATGTATACTACTGGGGGCTCTGCTGTATACCCCTGGGGGCACTGCTGTACACCACTGGGGGCTGTGCTGTATACTACTGGGGGCTCTGCTGTATACCCCTGGGGGCTCTGCTGTATATTACTGGGGGCTCTGCTGTATATTACTGGGGGCTGTGCTGTATACTACTGGGGGCTCTGCTGTATACCCCTGGGGGCACTGCTGTACACCACTGGGGGCTGTGCTGTATACTACTGGGGGCTCTGCTGTATACCACTGGGGGCTGTGCTGTATACCCCTGGGGGCTCTGCTGTATACCCCTGGGGGCTCTGTTGTATACCCCTGGGGGCTCTGCTGTATACCCCTGGGGGCTCTGCTGTATATTACTGGGGGCTCTGCTGTATATTACTGGGGGCTGTGCTGTATACTACTGGGGGCTCTGCTGTATACCCCTGGGGGCACTGCTGTACACAACTGGGGGCTGTGCTGTATACTACTGGGGGCTCTGCTGTATACCCCTGGGGGCTCTGCTGTATACCCCTGGGGGCTCTGCTGTATATTACTGGGGGCTCTGCTGTATATTACTGGGGGCTGTGCTGTATACTACTGGGGGCTCTGCTGTATACCCCTGGGGGCTCTGCTGTATACCACTGGGGGCTGTGCTGTATACCCCTGGGGGCTCTGCTGTATACCCCTGTGGGCTCTGCTGTATACCCCTGTGGGCTCTGCTGTATACCACTGGGGGCTCTGCTGTATACTACTGTGGGCTCTGCTGTATACTATATGGAGGACTATGGCGTGTGCATTTTACAATATGGAGGACTGTGGTGCACATTATAATATATGGAGGACTATGGGGTGTATTATACTAAACAAGCAACATGCTGCATATTCATTGGGTGATTGGATTGTTTATGCCGGAATAAAAATCATTGTTCTCAGCAGCACATAGCCAGTGTAAACTGTAGATGTGCTGTTGATAACATGATACTGTATGGTGATCTGTTAGTGATCTATTAGTGATGGTTCTGTCCCATCATTCTTTCTCAGATGGTGGAAAGAGGCCGGGAAACAAGCGTCCAACGACTTCAGTATTGTCGATCACACTCGTTTAGCGGCCTGAGATCAGCGCAGGTAAATACAACCGAAATGCTTCTGTGTGACGTGCAATATGTTAGCATTTGGGGCCCCATTTTAAACTTTGCCTAGGGCCCCACTTTGCCTAAAACCGGCCCTGGTGGTAGTGCAATATATGTATACTGTACAATGTAATTTAATAATGCTAATGCACCACAACACGCATTGCCTTTTCACTTGAGGAGGACGCTAGTTTGGTGTGGAAGTATGTTGTGGAATAGGGGCGTACAGTTGTTTTTTATTCTTGAGGAGGCAGCCAGTCTGGCATGTAAGCGTGTTGTGGAATAGGGGACGCTTCTTTTTATTATTGGATCAATGGACACTTGAGGAGGATGTCAGTTCAATGTGGAAGCACGTAGTGTAATATGGGCAGATCCTTTATATTATTGGATAAAGGATCTTCATTTCGGTTAGCACAGCCAAAAACCTTGAATCGTCTTTTCCTTCAGGAGCCCTGGGGAGGTCATCCCCCAGCCATGAAGCACAACAACCATTATTGTGCTTTCAGAGGAGCTATGCCTACACGACTCACTCAGTTGAACATGTTAGGCTACTTTCACACTAGCGTCGGTACGGGGCCGTCGTGCTGCGTCGGCCCCACGTACCGACGCATACTGTGCAAAAAATGCCCGACGTGGGCAGCGGAAGCAGTCTTACGACTCTTCCGCTGCCCCATTGCAAGGTCCGGTGAGGAGGGGGCGGAGTTTCGGCCGTGCATGCGCGGTCGAAAATGGCGGTCTCGACGCACAAAAAAAATTACATGTAACTTTTTTTGTGGCCAGTTGCGACGTGTGGCACTGCGTCGCAATGCGTTGCTAATAAAAGTCTATGGAGAAAAAACGCATCCTGCGGGCAACTTTGCAGGATGCGTTTTTTATCCACAACAACGCATTGCGACGTGCAGTGCACGACGCTAGTGTGAAAGTAGCCTTACCTGGATCGACTGTGTCTTTTTATAAAGGTATCATCATATGGCCTAGTGCGCTCTCTTTCGCTAGAGTGTTTATCCATCTTCACTCCTTCTCCTTGACATTCCTGCCTAATAGGAGCCAAAGGAGGGTGTAGATAGATGGGAAACAGGGAGGTAAGAAGGTAAAAGGGGGCAATAAGTTCCAGTGCTTGGTTTGAACAGTCATTTTATGTTGACAGACTGGCATTAATATAATTATTTGGACCTCCTATCATTATAATAATTGGGAATTCTTTAGCATTATTGTTTGGGCTCTACGTGACCATATTAATTAGGCTGCATGTCCCATCTTTAGGTATGTATGCATAATAATCAGATATCATAAATGGTGTTTCCAATCTATTTGATCTGAAATACCCAATGTTTTCCTGAAGATCCAATTTAACAACGTGCTCATAAAATATGTTAAACATGATGACAATTTGTGTTTACGAAAGATAGAAGACTGCACTACAAAGATGAGAGTGGGTATGACCATAATCTATTGATGTGGCTTCAGATGGGAGGGAGTGGTCAGTCTGTTGGTTTCCAAGCTTCCTGATTCCCATGGTCTGCTTAGTAAGATTCGTTTAAAGAGGCAATTCACATGTCCCATCTTTGGTGTTTCCACAAGGTCAGATAATGACATCAGTAGTTGGTCAGAGTTTTGCTTAGGAAGTATAAATGATAGCTAAGGGTCTTTTTATACCACACCCACACTCATTTGTATTTCAAGGCTTATAAAATAAGAATGTACTTCTACAGCAAAAAAAAAGAAAATTCAGATGCTATATGCGTATAGGAATACATATTAATAACATTGCACACAACAAATGTATTATTTTCTTGTTTTACTACTTAATTCTACATTCTTAACAAGTCAGTTTTAAATGTAACTTCAAGAAACATACCATCAAAGCTAGAACACAACGCATTTGTTATACGGAGGACATGGTAAAATGGTTGACTACAATATTTCTACTTTCTGGTTGAAGAAATCCCAGTATAAAGCTTGATCTAGTATACTTATGGAGCTCCCCCAGACGCAGGGCTGCGGGGTACTCGGTACCGGGCCTCTCTGTCTCAGTTCTGGGGTCGTCACGGTGGCTAGACCCGGTCCATGACCCTGCTAAGAGGCGTCCAATGAAAGATGAGATAATGGTGCGTGGTGTAGGTCGCGATAAATAACGAGGACACAGGGTTGCAGTCTCTTTACCTCTTTACTGAAGGCTTCAGGATCCTCAATCCAGAGTACTGTTAACAAGGCTGGTTGAGACCGGCCGGTCCGAAGGCACCTCCAGAGTTCCCTTTGCAGGTGGAAATCTGTGCCTACCTTCTAGCGCCTGTGTGTTGTAATACTTCCCTGCTGAGCACCACAAGATAGTCCTCACAACGGTTGTGTCTGTTTCTGATGTTCTTTCTCACAACTTATATCTGTTCTGATGTTCCTCTCCGTCCCCCAGATGATATGGCTAGGACGCACCTGTATGACGGGTAGGCCTGGACTTCTTCCGGGACCCTAGTGACGCCCCTCTCCCACAGTTGCCCCCTATGTCTGCTTAGGTGATTTAGGTGAGACAGCCAACCTATAATTAACTGTCCTGCCGTTGGTTTGAAGTAATGCTTGGAGCCCAATACTTCCTCGGCGTTCCGGCCACCGGCTACGCGCCTCAGTAGGATGTTGCCTCGATCTTACGGCACGACTCCTACTGGTGTTATCTCCTTTTTGCTGTGATCTCGTTTCTCACTCTCCACAATAAACCTCGCTTCTTGTCCTTTCTTGAGATACTGCCGCAATGTCGTGCAGGCGTGGTTCCTTAACGCTCTGTCTTGTTCGCTAGGCCTCTGTCAGGATCCCACCCCTGACAGGGACCCCCCTGAATCTTTCCCCTGCAACAGGATGTTGCCTGGTTCCAACCCAGTCAGCTTCTGTCTAACTTCCTATCCAACCCCCAGTTTTACCAGATTGTGAGGAGTGGCCTAATACATAGTACCCTTTGCTCCCCCTGGAGGCCAGACTGTGAAGTGTATTGGTGTCTGTGATACCTGGTCAGGTGAACTCCTTAAGTGCCATCAGACGTACCATCACTCCCCTTAGCGGCGGAGCGTCAGTACTGCAACGACCAGGACTCTGGGGCGCTGAACTTACATATACAGTTGTGTAAAAAGTGTTTGCCCCTTCATGATTTCCTATTCTTTTGCATGTTTGTCAATGCTTCAGATCACGAAAAAATTTAAATAATAGACACAGATAAAACAAGTAAATACAAAATAGGCGGTGCTTAATGAAAAACTCAAATCCCCGCACCGCATGTCTGGCACCTGTTATGCAGCCAATAAGCATGCGAGAGTTGTCCGAGTCACTGTAATGCTGTAGCCATCTTGGTTGTGGCATTACTGTGGTTGACTGGCAGTTTGAAATCATCAGGGATTATAAAAGGACAAGCACCGCCTTGATCGGCACAGTGATGCCACTGCACAGCTCTGTGACACTTACTATTGGATGGAGAGAGTACTTGTATAGGCCTCTGTGCACAGTATAATGAATCAAAGACCTGTAGTGTTGATACTGGTGCTCAAGCTGAGCCATCATATTAACAGCCCTTCTAAGGGCTAATCGTTTGCTTTGCTGTTTGTATGGCATATAGTTTGCATTTAGTATAGTTAGGGAGAGAGAGTCGCAGAAGCAAGTAGAGTGAAAGAATCCAGCCTGTAGACAGGAATTAGGCCTGTGCAGTCTGTTAGCAAATACAGTGGGTAAGGAAAGTATTCAAACCCCTTTAAATTTTTCACTCTTTGTTTCATTGCAGCCATTTCGTAAATTCGAAAAAGTTCATTTTTTCTCATTAATATACACTCTGCACCCCATCTTGACTGAAAAAAAACAGAAATCTAGAAATGTTTGCAAATTTATTCAAAAAGAAAAACTGAAATGTCACATGGTCATAAATATTTAGACCCTTTGCTCAGACACTCATATTTAAGTCACATGCTGTCTATTTCCTTGTGATCCTCCTTGAGATGGTTCTACTCCTTCATTGGATTCCAGCTGTGTTTAATTAAACCGATAGGACTTGATTTGGAAAGGCACACACCTGTCCATATAAGACTTCACAGCTCACAGTGCATGGCAGACCAAATGAGAATCATGAGGTCAAAGGAACTGGCCAAGGAGCTCAGAGACGGAATTGAGGCAAGGCACAGATCTGGCCAAGGTTACAACAGAATTTCTGCAGTACTCAATGTTCCTAGGAGCACAGTGGCCTCCATAATCCTTAAATGGAAGAAGCTTGGGACCACCAGAAGTCTTCCTAGACCTGTCCGTCCAGCCAAACTGAGCAATCGTGAGAGAAGAGCCTTGGTGAGAGAGGTAAAGAAGAACCCCAAGATCACTGTGGCTGAGCTCCAGAGATGCAGTAGGGAGATGGGAGAAAGCTCCACAAAATCAACTATCACTGCAGCCTTCCACCAGTCAGGCCTTTATGGCAGAGTGACCTGACAGAAGCCTCTCCTCTGTGCAAGACACATGAAAGTCCGCATAAAGCTTGCTAAAAAACACATGAAGTACTCCCAGACTATGAGAAATAAGATGAGATGGTCTGATGAGATGAAAATAGGTGATTTTGGTGATAATTCTAAGCAGTATGTGTGGAGAAAACCAGGCACTGCTCATCACCTGTCCAATACAATCCCAACAGTGAAACATGGTGGTGGAAACATCATGCTATGGGGGTGTTTTTCAGCTGCAGGGACAGGACAACTGGTTGTCATTGAAGGAAACATGAATGCAGCTGAGTCACCCGCCAGGGCCATGGGGTACTCGGTACCGGGTGCGGTCGTTGTTAAAGGGGTGGTCACGTTGGTGGCGACCCGGTCCGTGGCTCTGGGCACCCAAGTAAAAGGGAATGTCCTTAAAGGGGTTTGTAAACAAAGTTTGTTTGTGATGCCACCTGTGGTTCTCGGTCAGGGATGACCGACGCTGCTTGAAGGGGTCCACTGGGGTGATGTTATGGCAGCAAAGATGGTATGGCTTCCCACAGGTGAAGCTGGATCCCCAGGGCTCCCGGTGTATAGATGAAGATGGTGGGTGGTATAGCAAGAAACGGAGGACACAGGTTTGCAGTCTACCTGGTTTACTGATGAATTCAGGCAGCCACAGTCCAGGATACCGGATCACAGGTGTCAATGGTTCGGCTGTCTTGGAAATGAGTTGGGAGTCCCCCTTACCAGGTGGGGTTAGAAGCCTTCCCTCTAGCGCTGTGGTGTAGTCCCTTGCTGCCTTAAGCCTCTCACAAGGTCCTCACGTGTTCTCTCTGTCCTCCAGGTTGGTAGGACACTACCCATACGACAGGTAGCTCGAGCCTTTTTACAGGGTCTCTATCACGACCTGGGCTCTATGCGCTACTGTGCCCTCAGGTGTAAGGGCGGACAGGTGACTTGTAATCCAGCTGTCCTGCCAGTTTCTGCTGTGAGATGTGGAGTCCCTCACAACCTCGGTCTTCCGGCTACCGGTATCTGCGCTCAGTAGGGAGGTAGCCCAGTCGCAGCTAACTCCCCAGTTCTTCACTCTCCTGCGCTCCACTTCCCCTACACGCTCACTACAATCTGTTCTTCCTTCTCTTCTGTATCTTGCCAGGAGCTGCAGCACCCTCGTGGCTACACGGCCCCTCTCGTCCTCTTTCCTCTGTCTCTCTGACAGACTGACTGAACTCACTTTCCCTCCAGACCAGAATATATATAGGGGAGCCACCCACAAGCTGGATCGGAGCTCCCCCTTCTGGCCTGGAGTAGGAACATGTTGTATGCTTGTGATTACCTGATAAGAGTGATCCTTCCTCCAAGCGTGACATCACTCTCCCCGTGAGGAAAGCAATGACACTGTAACAACCAGGAACCTGGGGTGTTACACAGCCAACTGCAGAGATATCATGGCTGAAAACCTCTTCCAGAGTGCTCTGGACCTCAGACTTGGCTGAAGGTTCACCTTCCAATAAGACAATGACCCTAAGCACACAGATAAAATAACAAAGGAGTGGCTTCAAAACAACTCTGTGACCATTCTTGACTGGCCCTGCCAGAGCTCGGACCTAAACCCAATTGAGTATCTCTGGAGAGACTTGAAAATGGCTGTCCACCAACGTTCACCATCCAACCTGACAGAACTGGAGAAGAGGATCCCCAAATCCAGGTATGAAAAACTTGTTGCATCATTCCCAATAAGACTCATGGCTGTACTAGCTCAAAAGGGTGCTTCTACTCAATACTGAGCAAAGGAGCTGTGCTCCTCTCCTGGCAGATCCATGTCCAGGTTGTGTTTGACATAGAAGAGAGCTTATTATGGCCAGTGCACAGACAGAGAAAGGGCATCACAATTAAACTAAGCCAGCTATCCTCCTTTACACACATGACTGTGTCAAACCCAAGCCCAATGTAGGTCTTCAAGGATCCATCCATCAGTGAAGATAGCTTCACATTCAGTCACTTCATAGCAGAAATATGTTACTAAATTGCTTGTATTAATTTTTTAAACACACCTAAAGGTTTTTCTTTTCAAGTGGACAACCCTTTAAGATAAGGGGTTTTCCCTGACCCCATAATAGGTGTAAATCTCTATTTCATTGGATAAAGGGATTTAGGCCACAAAAAAAACCCAGATTCCCCATCATATGATGCCAGAGGGGTTTGCATGTAGTTAGGTGCCTCCATGCCCATACATTTGATGGCCTACACCACTAATTTGTCATTAATTGTCTGCAGCAGTCATGTGATGTCCTCCAGTTGACGAGACTGCGAAGAGACCAGCACTGGAAACAGCAGTAGCAGCAATGTTTCTTTTTTTGTCAGACAACTATTGGCCCATTTTAAAATAAATTATGAAATAAGACAGGTAATTAAAGGGGTTGTCCACTACTTTTTTCAATTTTTTTTCCATTTAAAAATAAAGTAAACTCACCAGAACCCTGCTGCTTCTTTCTACTGCTGCTCATGTCCCTGCTCCTCTCCTCACTTCCCTTTCCACTGGGGGACATCACGTGACTGCTGCAGACAATTAATGACCGATTAGTGGTAGAGGTCATCCAATATATGTGCATGGAGGCAGCTATCTATACACCCTCCTCCTCTGATGGCACATTATGGGGAAGGAGGACTTGTTCATGGCTTAACTCCTTTAGGAATATTATGTAATTTTCACCGTAGAGGTGAATTAGAAATATCTCTATTTTCTTTTAGATTAATATTAATAAATATCCGTTAATCCAGTGGTCACAGTTCTGTCTGCACTGAAATTACTCATCGACCCTTTACTAAATTTTATTTACATTGCTTGAAGGATGACAAAAGTAGTTTGAGTGATTCACCATTGACCCAGTCGGTCTTTTCCCTCCTAATTCTGAGCACAGGTATATCTAAGAAAATAGACACCAGAATATATACGTCATCACTTTGACTATAGTGCTATAATATAAATTACATAAGTGACATCTGATTGATTAATGCAGATTTATCTCCAAGACCCCCACCAATTGCAGGAACAGAGGTCCTATGTTTCCATACAAATGGAGAGTCACTCTAATCCAAGTCTATGGAAGTCATGGAGAATAGTCAAAAAAAGCACATGCGTGTCTGCTATTCCTATCCAAGGTTGCCAACATGACTTTCTATATTTTATGGATAGCTTATAAAAAAAATCAGGGACAATATTTTTTACAGCTGTAATGGAAAACCATAGTAAATCATTATTATTATAAGTGATCCATGTGTAAAGCCCAGATTTCAGATATGAATACATCAAATGCATTAACTGAACACTGTAAATTGATGATTATTACAGTCAAAATAATCCGTAGCTTCACAAAAAATAATGGACAACTTAAAGGGAACCTGCGTATACAGAGCGGCGATGGTAACTGCACCCCCAACACTGACTGACCGCCAGGTCTAATGTGCCTAATGTAGAGCCAGTGCCTTGCAGTGCCGGAGGCTGCGGTAACAGCTCTGACTGAGGCGCCGCTCTCACTGATCCCATGCTGGCGCCACCCATTGACCGAAACGTTGCCATTGAGAATAAAGTTCTCCCAGCAGCGTTCGACTACATGCCAGCGCCGGGCCGATTAATAATGCTATTAACCAGCAGATCAACCCCAAACCTGAAGGATAATAGCGTTTTTTCTGGTGCCAGGTTCCTTTTAATAATTTTTTACGGACAGGGCAAAAAAGTGGAATATTTTTACAGACTGTCCTGGAATTTCTGGACAATTGGTAATCCTGCTCCTGTAAAATGGGGGACACGGGACCCTCAATCTAGTTATCAATTTTTGGTCCCTGTAGTGTAGATAGATGGTAACTTTTTATCGTGGGACAGCCCCAGTTGTGCCATTTATTACATTCAAAGTATTGTGTGCACCTTTTTAGGGTTTATGGCATTTTAGCTCAGTGTCTGGCATTTTTCTGTTTTTTCATATACTTGACTATAGAACTTGAAAAATACCATAAAAGATGAATGTTGCAAAATAAAAAATAACACCAAACCTGTGAAAATGCTAAGAAAGATGTGTTACATTCATAGTGTGCACCTCTTAATGATTCAAGAGCATCTGACTCCACAACGTTCCCTCACCAAGACCGACGTTGTTCATGCTGGTCTTTATTAATCGGGTTCTATGGATTCAGTATGACATACAAACCTAACAGTCTTTGATACCGCCATGTGACCCCTGCAGCCAATCGATGGCTTCATCAGTCAGTTGGAATGTATACAAAGACCCTTGGGGACCCCCTGAACAACAAATTTCACAGGAATGTAATTTTCTATTCTTTTTTATTACATTGTCTGCTGGCTCTTTTTTGGTACTTTCTGACATTCACTTTAAATATAATGTAATGATTTAGAAACAATTTGGGGATACTAAATGATGGAATACATTTTATAAATTATTTTGCCTTCTATTCATTCTGATTTGCAGCTGCCATTCTATTGTTGGGAGTAAGAATTAGAAGCTCTGCCTCCTATCTGTAGACAAAAAATGTCAATCATGTACTTAGCTACCGTTTATTGAAATCCTCCCCTTGATAACATACAGTGAGGAGATCAACCAGACTGTTAACAGGCAATCCGAAAAATCAGGCAGACGTCTGTATTCCGAGCACCCTCTGAGTAATTACAGGAGCTTTGATCCACATTTCGATTTCACAGAATGTCTGACTGAAGTGCCTTCCACCTGTTGCAAGGACTGTGATCAAAGCAAGTGAATGAAAGCATACCGCGTGAATAATCATTCATGTATTGAAGCTTTAGAACACGCGTTAACCCAATGTGCATGTACACTTTAGCTAGATTACTGTTGTTAAAAATGGAATCAGTCAATGTGATTCAGAAAAACTGCTAAGAAGTTTTACTGATTTAAAGATGTAATTGTTACATACTTTTCAATTTGTTAATACATAATTGGCACACTTAACTTTGTTCTTGATGTATTTTAAAGCTATGTTTATGTAGATTAATGTAATGCTTTATTGATAAGGTTGAAAAAAAGGCATAGGAGGTGATTTAAGTTTTTTCACCAAATTTGCAGCTAAAAAAAGCTTTAAAAAGTCTAATACTTTGTGCAAAAATAATTGCAACTTTTGGCGTCTTCTTCACGCCATTCTCAACCCAGCACTGATAAGTATGCAGCACTGGGGTGGAATGGGGCAGGGAGTGGCATGGCTAGCCCTGCTCATCAGATTTATGACGAGTTGTGGTGTTCACTATGACACATATATTACTGCAGTTGGGGCTGGAGTAAGATTTGTGGCGAGGCACACATAGAGGTGAATGCCAGTATGCACCTCCCTGATTCATTAAGAGGCATGAACCTCCTAATAAATCAGGGAAGCCTGCTGCTAAACACCCCATGATCAAGACCGGCGAGAGAGTCACCAGTCTTGATCAATAACCCAATAGGTCCATCAAGTCTAACCGATAATACTACTGAGAAAGGTAAACAATCGTATGAGTGCCATATTGGGGGGGAAAAATCTTGTTATAATATATTTTTCTATGAACTCATCCAGACTATTTTTGAAACTGTTAAAGGAATTCACCATCACAGGTAGCAGAGAGTACAATTTTCCCACTGCTCTTACAGTCAAAAGTATAGTCCTTGATGCAATGTTCCCTTTAAGCTGAGTGAGGAGGAGTGAAGGAGCTAAGCAGCCTAAAAATGAGGTTAACAAACTCAATAAGGCCTCTTTCACACTTTTGTCTTTTCAGATTCGTCACAATGCGTAGTTTTGGGCAAAAAAACGCATCCTGCAAATTTGCCAGCAGGATGCGTTTTTTCCCCATAGACTTGTATTAGTGACGGATCGCGACGTATGGCCACACGTTTCGTCCGTCGTGCACTGGATCCATCGAAATTTGGCGGACCATCGTCTGGAAAAAGCGTTCAATGTAACGTTTTTGTCTGCATGGAAAAAACGTGTCACGACTAGTGTTGAGCATTCCGATAACGCAAGTATCGGGTATCGGCCGATACTTGCGGTATTGGAATTCCGATACCGAGATCCGATACTTTTGTGGTATCGGGAATCGGTATCGGATCCATATTACTGTGTAAAATAAAGAATTAAAATAAAAAATATTGATATACTCACCTCTCCGGAGGCCCCTGGACATCACCGCTTGTAACCGGCAGCCTTCTTTGCTTAAAATGAGCGCGTTTAGGGCCTTCCATGACGTCACGGCTTCTGATTGGTCGCGTGCCGCTCATGTGACCGCCACGCGACCAATCACAAGCCGTGACGTCATTCTCAGGCCCTAAGCTCCTCATTCTAGGAATTTAGGACCTGAGAATGACGTCGCGGCTTGTGATTGGTCACGTGGCGGTCACATGAGCGGCACGCGACCAATCAGAAGCCGTGACTTCATGGAAGGCCCTAAACGCGCTCATTTTAAGCAAAGAAGGCTGCCGGTTACAAGCGGTGATGTCCAGGGGCCTCCGGAGAGGTGAGTATATCAATATTTTTTATTTTAATTCTTTATTTTACACAGTAATATGGATCCCAGGGCCTGAAGGAGAGTTTCCTCTCCTTCAGACCCTGGGAACCATCAGGATACCTTCCGATACTTGGTGTCCCATTGACTTGTATTGGTATCGGGTATCGGTATCGGAGATATCCGATACTTTTCGGGTATCGGCCGATACTATCCGATACCGATACTTTCAAGTATCGGACGGTATTGCTCAACACTAGTCGCGACGGATCCTGCAGCATACGTCGTTGGCTAGAATGGAAGCCTATGGACGCAGGATCAGTCATGGCACGTCGTATGACGGAATCGAGCGCTGGAATATGTCTTTTTACACTGAGCATGCTCAGAATCAGGATTTTGTAGCCAATTCACCAGACAGCCCCAAATCTATATAAACCTGGCCTGGGGTGTCACCCCCAAATGTGCCAGCAAGACTCCTGCCAGCATCCAGCCAGAATCTGTGTGTGTTTGCGTGCGCCTGTGAATTATTATTGCCAGCCTATTGGTCTAAAAAATAACATCAGAACATATGGTCGCAATCTTCACAAGCACTCCTTCCATCTCTGCCACTTTCTCTAAATCCTGTCAAAGATGGGGTGTAAAAACAGTCAATATATAGGTTTCCCTTAAAACGTATTAAAAAAAAACAGATAAAACGGATGGTAAAAACGGACAAGACGGATGCAACGGATCCAGTTTTTCAACGGAACCGTCTAGCGGATCCGTCGAAATACTGTATGCGTTGCATCCATTTTTCACTATTTTTGACGCATCTGTCGATACGTCGCGCCGACGCATTGTGACGGCCGCCAGACGACGCAAGTGTGAAAGTAGCCTTACAGATATACCTCTCTGCAGTCAGGTATTTTTTTATTGTTTCCAGAGTGCACAACTTAGAGACCATCCTAAAGGGAACCCTGGGCAGATTTGGGCAAGCAACTCCATCTAGCACATCCCAGATCAACACCATCCTTCACCCTTTACCCTTAGGCCGGTTTCCCACTTGCAACTGCAATGTGAGAAACTCGTGCGAGTCTCTCACCTCAATACCCGGCCCTGCCACTCGGGAGCGGCGTGTGCGGCTGCATGTATTTCTATGCAGCTGAACGCTCTGGTCTGAACCGCCGGCAGCCGGGTATTGAGGCGTGAGTTTCTCACATTGCTTTTGCAAGTGGGACACCGGCCTTACACAATGTTCTGAACTTACAGCGGGGTCCTCTAGGTTGTGCTCATGAAGTAACTAGTCGAAGTAGCAAGCCTTAGGCAAGATTAGTTAAACTAGCTGGCTTGGCAACAGGAGGGACTCAGCCATTGACAGAATTAGGAGACAAGCTGTAGTTAGGGAAATATCCAGGATCAGATACCAGGAAATCAAGCAAGCAAGATCAAACTAGCCATGCTCGGGACTATAAACTGTAGGGAGTTTAAATAGTGTGTGGTACTGTCTCAAAGCGCCAAGGAATAAATGGCGCTAGAATAATAGTAAATAATAATAATAAGAGGCTGTAAGGCGGGACATGATTATACCTGCTAAGTAGCACACACACCTATTTTTATTCTCCCTGTTTGGGCTGAACGACAAGTTACAGCCATACCAGTATTGGATGGCCATTTCTTTCCCCACAGAGTGATATTGGCAATGACACCTCGGTCACTAGAGCAGGTCCAGGCAGGGATAAATAACAGTGGTGCCATTTCCACCACTCACTGTACAATATTGTCTTACCATGTATTACAGTGACAGCACATTTATATTTATAGTTTTTTTTAATGTTCTACTTGTTTTGCATAAGAAAAACACTCAAAAAACTTTGGTCACAGCATACCTGGACCTATAACACATGACTTGTTCCTTGCTGAATAATCTGTAACTTTTTACAACTAAAAAGAAATTCTTGCATCTTTTTTTTTACAATTATTTATGTTTAATTTTTTAATTACAACATTAATTGCTGGATAAAAAAGGCATTGTTCTGTTGAATGTGTCTTGTGTTTGCCAGGATAAAAATTAAATATGCTATATCTTTTATTTTTCTACCTATATAAAGCATGTATCTGCTGTCAGGTTCCCTTTAAGGAACTAGAATAAGGGGCACAGAGTGTTATGCAATTGACACGTGATAACTCTGTAATAGTGGAAATATTTATTGTGTCATATAATGGTGGATTAGAGCTGCCGCCACTGGATGTGAGGGTCTAATATTCTTCCCTAACATACAGTGAGTGAAATAAATATTGAACACTTCACAAATTTTCCAAGTAAATAATATTTGTAAAGGTGCTATTGGCATGAAATTCTGACCAGAAGTTGGTAATAACACATTCAACCCATACAGGCAAAGAAATCAAACCATAGAAGTCCACAAACTAAGTTATGTGTAATAATGAGAAATGACACAGGGAAAAAGGATTGAACACAATGAAAGAGACGTGCAAAAAAGTCATGGACAGTCATGACACCAGCTGAAATCTATCAGTAATTAGAAAGCAATCCTGATACTTAAGTGAAAAATAACATCAGCTGGTTCAACTGATGGCCTATCAAAAGGTGTCTCATTACCAAAGTGCCATAATCATGATGGGTAAAACCAAGTGAGCTGCCTCAAGACTTTCACAACCTTATTGTTGCAAAACATACTGACGGCAATGGATACAGAAAAATTTCTAAACTCCTGAAGGTTCCAGTGAGCACTGTTGGGTCCATAATCCGAAAGTGGAAAGAATATAATTTCACCATAAACTGGCCGCAACCAGGTGCTCCCGGCAAGATTTCAGACAGAGGAGTGAAAAGAATTATCAGAGGAGTTGTCTAAGAGCCAAGGAGCACCTATGTTGAGCCACTGAAAGATCTGGAATCAGCAGGTACAATTGTTTAAAATAAAACTAAAAGTAATGAACTCAACTTCCATGGCCCATATGCATGCTCACCACGCAAGACTCCATTGATGAACTAAAAGCAGGTACAAGTGCATTTAAAGTTTGTTCAACAACATTTAGACAAGCCTTTGAAATAAAGTCTGGTCAGATGAGACCAAAATTGAACTCTTTGGATGCCATAATACACACCATATTTGGAGATCAAAAGGCACTGCATATCACCCCAAAAAAACTCCATACTAAAAGTGAAGTTTGGAGGTGGGAACATCATGGTGTTAGGCTGTTTTTCCGCACGGCACTGGCAAACTTCATATACTTGAAGGAAGGATGAATGAACAAAGGTACCGAGACATTCTTGATAAACATGTGCTGCTATCTACTAGAATGATGAAGATGAAACAAGGATGGGGTAGACATTTCAGCAAGGCAATGATCTCAAACACACAGCCAAGGAAACTCTCAGATGGTTTCAGAAAAAGAAATAAAGCTGCTAGAATGGCCCAGCCAATCACCTGACCTGAGTCCAATAGAAAATTTATGGAAGGAACTAATGCTCAGAATTCATAGAAGGAGGAACAGAACCTTCAGGATCTCAAAAGTGTTTGTGTTAAAGGATGAGTCAAAATCACACTTGACCAATGCATGCGACTAGTTTCTCTATACAGGAGGCATCTTGAAACTGTAATCACCAATTACACAAAGGCTTGTGCCGAAGTATTAAATACATTTCAGTAAGGCTGTTCAATACTTTTTTCCCTGTGTGATTACCCATTATTACACATAACTGAATTTCTACATAATATTTTCACAGACAGGATAGCTTTACTTCACAAACATTTTAACCAGTGACTTTGAGTGGTGTAATGAGTCTGCCCGTCTTTCCTCACACAGAGACAAAGTTGAGCTCCTGTTAACTGACACAACACTGGGTGATTAATCTCTTTAGGCCGCCTCAAAACAAAAGTTAGAGAGCATTATCTGTGCCATTGAACAAAGTTTGCGTGACTGTGGGAAGCTTTCCATGGTATACAAAATCCATGACTCACACAGACAGTCTGTGTGTGAAGATGTTGGTGGACAGATTCTGCGCTACTGACATAATTAAGTCGCATATACCAGTGAAGTAAAATAAAGAGGTGGCTTATTTTGACGCGTTTCGAAGTATACAGTTACTTATTCTTGGATACAGACAGTCTGTGGGCAATAGAAGCTGATAGCTGGAGTGTCCATTCTGAGGAATTGCATAACAAGAAGAGGTTTTGTCTCAAGCATTTCTTGGATTGTTACTGTATGACACAGAAACCAGTTTCTAAAGAATCTGTCATTCCCAAATATTACTTATAAATAATAATTGCTTATGTTTACAACGGTAATCATTAAGCAAGTGTAGTAAAAACTATAATTAGCACGTAATGGCTAAAGATTTTATAGAATAGCATTTTTGTCATTACGTTGAGGGCAGAAGACTTTGTAATATTTTAATATACTTTACTGTAGATCATTAATATATGAGTCAAAATAATCCTGTTGCTTCTCCTTTCTGCACTGGTCATTTATACATTTGATATTTTTAACACAATGCCATGATAATATCCCAATATTACAATGCAAACTGTCATGTTGCTCCCACAGCCAATGTATTTACAGAAAAAATATCAAAATAGTTTTCCTTTAGTTCAGAAGTTTCCAGAAAATGATAAATTCACTGTAATGACTTCTCCAATGAATAGGGTCACATTGCGACCCTGAGCGTACTGGGAGCTGGACTTCTTGCAAGATGATGACTCCTACAATTGCTTCCTATCTCCAGCATTGTTGACTGTGTGATGGATACATCATCTGTCTACATCTCCACTGTTATTAGCAGATTATATTGCAGATACATAGTGCCCGGTTGGTATAAAAAGCTTTTACACTAAAATTCTGGTATAAAAAGCATTGAAAAGTTGCACAATTTTGTCGCCACTGAAGACTGCACTAAAATTTTGTGACTTTTGGTGCTCTCACACCATTTTCACCCAGCTCTGTCAAACTGGGCTAAGTTTTTGCAAAACAGGAGTGTGGCTACCGCCGCTTGTCAAATTCATGAAGAGCGGCGGTGTTTGCGGCTCCACAAATCTTACAGCAGAGGCCGGAGTAAGATTTGTGGCGAGGCGCACACAGAGGCATACGCCACTCGTCACACGCTCCTGATTAATTTCTAAATATATTAGGTTCCTCGCACAGCACCCCACCCTTTCATCAAGATTGGCTTGAAGATCGCTTTTTTACTGATGTAAAAAAAAAATCCAATATTATGGTCAACAAACATAGGCCATTGAACAGTTTGTATATGCACATACAATGGGGAAAAAAAGTATTTAGTCAGCCACCAATTGTGCATGTTCTCCCACTTAAAAAGATGAGAGTGGCCTGTAATTGACATCATAGGTAGACCACAACTATGAGAGTCAAAATGAGAAAACAAATCCAGAAAATCACCTTGTCTGATTTGACAAGATTTATTTTGCCAATTATGGTGGAAAATAAGTATTTGGTCATTAACAAAACTTTGTCTCAATACTTTGTTATATATCCTTTGTTGGCAATGACAGGTCAAACGTTTTCTGTAAGTCTTCACAAGGTTGGCATACACTGTTGGTGGAATGTTGGCCCAGTACTCCATGTAGATCTCTTCTAGAGCAGTGATGTTTTGGGCATGTTGCTGGGCAACACAGATTTTCAACTGCCTCCAAAGGTTTTCTATGGGGTTGAGATCTGGAGACTGGCTCAGAGTATCTGTCATATACCGGCCCCCAGTCTCACCCACCTACTTCCTGGACCATTTCTCAGCCTGGTTTCCACACTTTATGTCCTCAGAACTCCCAACCTTTATCCTAGCTTCCATCACTGACCACTTCTCTTGGCCTCTCACAGTTCTCAATCTCTGAGACACACAAGGTTGGTAACACCCTTGACCTGGTCTTTGTCTGGCTCTGTTTAATCTCGTACCTAAATAACTCATCGCTTCCCCTCTCTGACCACAACATTCTCTCCTTCACACTCACAAATCCTCGCGCATCCCAGCACATGCCTACCTATCATACATTCAGAAATCTATAAGCCATTAACCCTCATACACTTTCAGACTCCCTACACTCATCACTGTCCCCAATCTCCTCTTTTTCCTCTCCTGATCAGGCTGTACACCACTATAATGACACTCTCAGAAGCACCCTGGACCAAGTACTGCCCCTCACCCTCAGAACCTCCAAACACAGATTAAAACAGCTCTGGCTCACATTGCAAACTCGATTTCTCCAGCGATGCACTAGGAGTGTTGAACGGAGGGAAACTCGCACACCAGAAGACTTCATCCATTTGAAATTTATGTTAAAAACCTCTGCCCTTCACCTCGCCAAACAGACCTACTACACCACCCTGATCTCCTCACTATCCAACAACCCCAAAAAACTTTTTGACACTTTTCACTCCCTCCTCATGTCAAAAGCATAAGTCCCTATCACAGACATTTGTGCTGATGACCTGGTCTCCTACTTTATAGAGAAAATAGATAAAATCCATCAGGAAATCCACTCCCAGCCACCAAGTGCAGTGACTCCCATCCCTCCCTGCATTTCCCCTGGCTGACTCTCCACATTCGATCTCATCACAGAAGAAGAAGTCTCCAAGCTCCTCTCTTCTTCTCGTCTGACTACATGCACTGCTGACCCCATTCCCTCACATTTCCTCCAGTCTGTCTTCAATCTCTCCCTCTCCTCAGGCATTTCTCCATACTCCTTCAAACACTCTATTAGTACTCCACTATTAAAGAAACTAGCTCTCGACCCATCCTGCACAAATAACTACAGACCAGTCTCCAATCTCCCCTTCATCTCTAAACTCTTGGAGCGCCTGGTCTACTTCCGCCTTACCCGTTACCTCTCCACTCACTCCCTCCTAGACCCTTCACAGTACGGCTTCTGCCCCCTACATTCGACAGAAACTGCACTCATCAAACTGTCCAACGACCTTCTGACAGCAAAATGTAACGGCGTCCACTCTCTGCTTATTCTTCTTGACCTTTCTGCAGCTTTTGACACTGTTGACCACTGTCTCCTACTCTCTAGGCTCCAGTCGTTAGGCATTACGAACACTGCCCTCTCCTGGTTGTCTTCCTATCTGTCTGACTGCTCTTTCAGTGTTTTGTTTGCTTGCCCCACTTCATCTCCTCTTCCTCTCGCTGTCGGGGTACCTCAGGGCTCAGTCCTTGGCCCCCTTCTCTTCTCTCTCTACACAGCCCCAATTGGACAGACCATCAGATTTGACTTTCAGTACCATCTTTACACGGATGGCACACAACTATACACGTCATACCATGACCTTACCCCCGCTGTACTACAGAACGCTAGTGTCTGTCCGCAGTCCCCAACATCATGTCCCCTCTCTATCTGAAACTCAACCTCTCCAAAACTGAACTTCTTATGCTCCCGCCATCTACTAACCTCCCTAAAGCTGACATTTCCCTCTCCATGGGTGGCACCATAATAACACCTCGGGAGCAGGAGCTCTGTCTGGGTGTTATGTTTGACTCCGATCTCTCCTTCACATCCAATATACAATCTCTTGCCCACTCTTGCCTCTTACACCTGAAGAACATCTCTAGAATCCGCCCTTTTCTCACCATGGAAACAACAATAACCCTCAGTGTCGCCTTGATCCACTCCCGCCTGGACTACTGCAAAGCTCTATTAATTGGCCTCCCCGTTACTCGACTTTCCCCTCTCCAGTCTATCCTTAATGAAGCAGCCAGGGTTGCCCATCTAGCTAATCAGTATTCAGATGTGTCTGCTCTTCACCAGTCATTACACTGGCTGCCCATTCGTTATAGAATCCAATTCAAAGTACTTGTTCTCACCCACAAAGCTCTCCACAGTGTGGCACCCCCTTACATCTCCTCCCTCATTTCTGTCTATCAGCCTAACCAACCACTGCGCTCTGCAAACGACTGTCGACTAACCTCTGCACTAATCCGTAGCTCCCATTCCCGAATCCAAGACTTCTCCCGCACTGCGCCAATCCTCTGAAATGCTCTACTCCAAGATGTTAGGACGATCCACAATTTGCATAGTTTTAGGCGCTCCCTCAAAACACATTTGTTCAGAGCGGCCTATCACGTTCCCTAATGAAAGTAATTTTATGTGTGTGTGTGTGTAGCCCATTCACTACTTCCATCTATCTCCCATCCCCTGAAGATGGCTGGACCATCATTGTAAATACAGACCTCTACCTTGTATCTCCCCCACCTCTTTGTAGATTGAAAGCTCTCACGAGCAGCGTCGTCTTATTTTGTTTTAATTATTGTATTGTTAATGCTGTTACTTATGACTGTTGTGTATTATTATTATTATAATCATTAGGCCACTCCAGGACCTTCATATGCTTCTTACAAAGCCACTCCTTCGTTGCCCTGGCGGTGTGCTTGGGATCATTATCATGCTTGCTGATGGAGGTTTGCACTCAAAATCTCACGATACATGGCCCCATTTATTCTTTCATGTATCAGTCATCCTGGTCTCTTTGCAGAGAAACAGCCCCAAAGAATGATGTTGCCACCCCCATGCTTCACACTAGGTATGGTGTTCTTTGGATGCAACTCAGCAGTCTGTATCCTCCAAACATGACAAGTTTTGTTTTTACCAAACAGTTCTACTTTGGTTTCATCAGACCATATGACATTCTCCCAATAGTCTTCTGGATAATCCAAATGCTCTCTAGCAAACTTCAGATGGGCCCTGACATCTACTGGCTTAAGCAGGGGGACACGTCTGGCACTGCAGGTTCTGAGTCCCTGGCAGCTTAGTGTGTTACTGATGGCAGCCTTTGTTATGATGGTCCCAGCTCTATGCAGGTCATTCACTAGGTTTCCCCATGTGGTTCTGGGATTTTTGCTCACCGTTCTTGTGATCATTTTGACCTCTTGGGGTGAGGTCTTGCATGGAGCCCCAGATCGAGGGAGATTATCAGTCATCTTGCATGTCTTCCATTTTCTTATTATCGCTGCCTATCGCTGCTTGCCTATTGCAGATTCAGTCTTCCCAGTCTGGTGTAGGGCTACAATTTTGTTTCTGGTGTCCTTTGACAGCTCTTTGGTGTTCACCATAGTGGAGTTTGGTATGTGACTGAGGTTGTGAACAGGTGTCTTTTATCCTGATAAGTTCAAACAGGTGCCATTACTACAGGTAATGAGTGGAGGACAGAGGCGCCTCTTAAAGAAGAAGTTACAAGTCTGTGAGAGCCAGAAATCTTGCATGTTTTTAGATGACCAAATACCTATTTTCCACCATAATTTGCAAAATAAATCTTACCAAATCAAACAAGATGATTTTCTAGATTTGTTTTCTCATTTTGACTCTCATAGTTGTGGTCTACCTATTGGTGGCTGACTAAATACTTTTTTCCCCACTGTGCATATCAGAATTTGCTGCAGATGCAGCAGCAGCAAGGTAGATGCGATTGTAACAAATCTTTTCCACATCCTGCAGAAGTAAGGCCAGGTTGACATATCCCTGGTATATGGTAAAAGGTCGGGTGGCAATACTTACCCAAACCAGTGGGTCTCCTAACTCAAAATCAACAGTCACAAATATGGCTATGAGGCTGTTGAGTTCAGGTCAGGAGACCAGCAGCAGGGCTGGAAATAGTGGCCCATGCAAACATTATAAAAGTCGGCCTAACTGATATACAGTGTCGAATTTTTACTCTCCAGAATGTCAATTCTTGTTGACGACTGGTCATGGATTTGATGCAGATTTTAATTGTACTAAGTTTAACTAGGAGGAAAAAATCTGCAGAAAAGCCCACATGTTGCGGATATTTTGTGAAACACCTTTAGATCTGCAAAAGTGGCCAAAAACAAAACTGTATAAAATAAATAAAAAACAGTATATGCCTCTGCCTTTGCCATAGTATCGTTTACCTGGTTCCTTGCTGATTTCTGCATCCGGGCCAGCGTGCCAGAAAGAGTATACTGAATTTTTTTTCACAGTTGAGCAGTTTCAATCTGATGTGGGTAATCAACACCAAAATAATTGGATTTGTCAGACTTGAATACAGATTTTGGGTTGGAATTTTAGCACAATTTTCTTTGCCAAATCTGGCCTGTGTGACCATACCGCTTTTGATGATATATCTAGAAATGGAAAACATACAGGCATAAAAAAAAGAGAAGCAAGTAGTACATGCATTTGGAATCTAAGCTTGCTATCGTTCTGCGTCACTGTGGTGTTCTTACAGTTTTGGTACATGTACTTCTGTGGAAAAATCTTTTTATTATTGCAGCTGTTAGCTCCAGTGTTCCCAAGCAGGAAGAAGCCACCCGCCTTTACATAAGAATCCCACCGATTGTTATGCAGAGATGCAGGAGAGAACATTAGCATGGAAACAGGAAATTTTAAATGGACAGAGAGATCAGTGCACATTTTACGTAGGGGCTGTAGAGGAAAGGTGTCTCGCTGAATAGGCTTCCTCCCCTTCCTAAGAACATTAAGGCAGGCCTGTTGAGTGACTGTTCTAAAGATTACGATAGGCCTTATTACAAGCATATTGAATTTTTTCGAGAACTTTAGAAAGCATTCACTTTCTTACATAAACCCAGAGGGTTTGGGTCAGGGGAGGCGAAACATCTGAGAGAGCCACTTACCAGGTAACTGAGTACAACTATGGTGGCGCAAACTAACTGTGGGTAGAGGGGAACCTTAGCAGATGACTGTGCAGTTGCTGAAAATATCTCACTATACAAAGAACAACGCTGATATTTCTGTCATATGGTGATTTTACAGTGGAAGAACATACTATTGATCACAATTATCGATGGTATAATTGCCCCACATTAGCTCGCATGCTGATTGATTAAGCCACATTAGCTCTTATGTATATAATAGCACCGACATCATCTCATATACTGTATAAAGGCCCCAACATTATCTCCCACAGTGTAAAATTATCTCACATTAGCTTGCATGCTGTATAATGGCCCCAACATTAGCTCTTATGTTGTATAGAGGCCCCACATTAACTCCTCCACTGTATAATGACCCAACATTAGCTCCCATGCTGTGTAGAGTCCCCATATTACCTCAAACACTGTATAATGGCCCCATATAAACTCCCTCGCTATATAATGCTCCCACATTAGCTCCAATGCTGTATAAACCGCCTGACATTAGCTCCCACGCTCTATGATTGAGCCACATTAGCTCCCATGCTGTAGAATGGCCCCAATATCATCTCACATGCTGTATAATGGCTCCAACATTATCTTCCACACTGTATAATTACCTCACATTAACTCCCAAGCTGTATAATGGCCCTAACATTAGCTCTTATGCTGTATAGAGGCCCCACATTAACTCCTCCACTGTATAATGGCCTCACATTAGCTCCCATGCTGTATAATGGCCTCATATCAGCTTCCTCACTGTATAATAGCCCCACATCAGCTCCCTCGCTGTGTAATAGCCCCACATTAGCCCCCATGATGCATAATGGCCCCAGCATCATCTCACACGCTATATAATAGCCCCAGCTTTATCTCCCACACTGTGTAATTGCCTCACATTAGCTCCAATGCTGTATATAGGCTCCACATTAACTCCTCCATGTATAATGGCCTCACATTAGCTCCCTCATTGCATAATGGCCCTACATTAGCTCCATTGCTGTAGTGTAATGGACCCACATGTATAATGGTCCCACATTAGATCCCACACTGTATAAATTGCCCGACATTTAATAAAGTTTGTGTTCGTGATGCCACCTGTGGTGGACCGACGCTGCTTAAAGGGGTCCTCTGGGGTGATGTTACTCCAGCAAAGATGGTGAAGCTTCCCACAGGTGAAGCGGGGTCCCCAGAACTCCCAATGTGTATGGCAAGGGTGGTGAATGCCGGCAAATAAACAGAGGACACAAGGTTATAATGTCTTTACCTGGTTTACTGGTGGTAGCAGGCCACAGTCCTGGGTACCAGGAACAGGTGGTGATACGGTCCGGCTGGCCTGGAGGCAAAGGTGGATTCCTCTCTCAGGTGAGGTCCGTAAACCTTCCTACTCATGCTCGTATGCGAGGTCTTTGCTGCCTGTGGCATTCTGGAAAAGTCCTCTCTCTCCTGTCCTGGGACAGTTACCCGTATTGTGGGCAGTGTGAGCCTTTTTATAGGGTTTGTATCACGACCCGGGTTCTTTGTGTACTGCTGCACCTTCAGGTGTGCGAGTGGGCAAACTACATAAAGTCCTTTGCCCTCCTGTTCTGTTGTGTGACCTGGAGTACAACACAGCCTATGACTCCTGGTACCCGGTTCCTGCACTTCGGCTCAGAGGGTGACCGGCACAGTTCCCCTCTAAGCTCTTTCCTTCTCCTGTGCTCCTTTCCTCAGATGCTCACTACATTCCAACCCTTCAGGTTATCTTCCTTTCCTGGAGGTGCACCTCACATGTGGCTGCACAGCCCCACTCTCTGCTCTCTCTCCTCTCTTTTCCACTTCTGCCACCAACTAACTAACTCCTCCTCCTGACCAGAATATATATATATCTGGGGGAAGCTCCCCTGAATCCGGGTTCGCACCTCTCCCTTCTGGCCTGGATTCAGATGTGTTGCATGTAGGTGCTTACCTGGTAAAGGAAATCCTCCTTGCCTCCAAGCATGATATCACCCTCCCCGAAAGGAAGGCAAGATCACTGTAACAACCGGTTACCTGGGGTGTTACACTTCCCCTCATTATAATGGCCACCACAGTGTATGCGAGCCCCTCAGTAGTCCCTAAAATGTATGAGTGCTCCCAATAGTTTGTGATGCCCCCTATTTACAGCATAAGCTGTAAAACATCTTATACTCACCTAATCCACGATCCTTACAAATCCTTCGGCAAAGCATAGGAAGAGCAACATGCTGATGTCACTGTGCCAACACACACGCAGGACATGAGTCACAGTGCATCACTGTGCCGGGACTCTGACATCCTGTGCTTGCACCGGTGCCTCAGTCAGAACAGAGAGCAGAAGTGGAGGGTGACCATGTCTCCCTGCACTACCGCATGTCTTAGCTATATCAGCATGTACAGATCGCCAATATAGTTAAGGGGTGGGCCCTTCTGAGAGCGAGCCCCGGGGCAACCGCACCCTCTGCCCCCCTCACTGGTAGCTATGCTACGGCATCAACCATAGCGTTTCTATTATAGCAGTTAATATGTTTACATAAGGCATAAATTTCACGATCTCATTGCTTCTGAAAAGTTACGATTTATTGCACCCAAAGGTGAAAAACTTTAAACAATGTATATTTTTAGTGTAAATTAAATAATATTGTATAAAGTTGACAGCAGTCCAGATGATGGTGCATAAATGAGTTCAGATAGTACACTTAAGTCTTGACCTTTATAAGATCACAAAAGTAGTCCAATATTGTGGTATCATACACAAGACTGTAAATCAAGACTGTCGCCTATATTAACCCCATATGAAGGTGAACAGGCAAACACAGATAACCACTTCAATAGGGTTATATATAAAAATATATTTTATTGATCAAATTGTAAAAATAGACTAAACAACCAATTACATTAAAGCAGAAGGTGCCTTTTGTGTGAGGGACTGCACAGTAAATAACCTCTGCATATACTGGCAATGGTAAATTAGTTCATAAAATTTTCTAGAGATCCAAAGATAATTAGAAACTCATCAGGCAATACACAGATTTTTATTATAAAGATCCATATAGATTCACTAATGTCAAAAAGTGCAAGTGCATAGGAACAGGGGTTAAGATTTATCCCGAAATATAGACCGAGTAGCCACTGCTGTGTTGAAACAGAGACATGCTAGACTATATGAGAGGTTTTAAAACAGAACATTACCTATTGGTGCCAGAATCTGTGGAAATCCTGTGAGCTGCCGCAACTTCCTCCTTTGGAAAATACGCCCCCTGAGGAAGTATTTACAAAACGCGCATTGGGGCAGAGGTTGTGAGACAAGGCAACCTTTCAATTTATGGGTACGCTAGATCTATCAGAGGAGGAGCCACTGTTTTTGCAACATAGGGACTGATTCCTCAAGAATAGAGTTGTTGTAGGGTCCACAGCAGTAGTATATGTACAGCATCTTAAAGAGTTTGTCGCATCTTTCAGCTGCGAAAGTGACAGAAATGTACTCCAATTGTAAAATTGCTCTAATTTACAACACTTTTTTTGTATAAGAAAAAGTAAGCTTCAAAATCTTAGCAAAAGTACTACCCTTTTCATTGGTCAGTTATAACTGGATGATCAAACAAATTTAAAGGGAATGTGATGGACTGTGCTGTCGCATTCCTACCCCTGAAGACACCAATCGTGTTGTGTACGTATTGTGTCATGTGTCTTTTGTAAACACCATGTCATATAATATATTGTGTATAGGGTGTCATAACTATTGTTGATGTAATGTGGGATGTGATAATATAAGATATTATAGGGTATAGTAATGTATAGCATAGTGTAAGGTATAGCGTTAAAAACAGGTAGTAGAGGGATGTAGATAGTTGACTGAAGCATAGGTAGTGACTTGTTAGCCAGCTAGGATCTGGAGTGTAGAGTGAGCAGAGCTGCATGAACAGATGACCCTGACCCTAAGTGAGAGGAGATTAAGGAAGAGGGATAGTGTGTTCCTGAAAAGAAGTGACTGACATTACAGAGTGGCCTTCCGGAGAGGGGGCCCTTGGATAGAACACTGAGTCAAGAACCCCAGAGCTTGTAACGCAGAACGTAACGGACCTAAGTAGAACTGAGTACGATAGACTAGTAGGGGTCCCGAATGCAAGGGTTCCAGGGCACCAGTAGTGGAAGAAAGGATGCCAAACTGAAGAGCATTTAAGGAGACGTGCTGAACAAGACAGTAGAATTAAAGCTAAGTTGTATCGGAGTAGACAGAAACACTGTGCCTCACTAGCCCTGGAGTAAACTACAGAAGAAGGATACTGAGAGTGGAACATGCTTTACACTGTAACAGAAACGTCCATAAAAAATTGTACATGTTGTCTCTTGTATATAACCCTTACCAAGTTATCATTCAGTAAAGAATTTATTTTGGAACAGAAGTCTCCCTCATTGAACTGTGAAACACATGGTCCTGGCCAACCCACAACACGGACTACATACAGCCTGCGCAGGCGTATGGCCCTCACAGCACAAGTCCCCATACCCAGCAAAATAAGCAGTAGCCTATTATTTGTCTATGATTACCTTTACATTGGAGGAAGCTCAATTTATTTAGGATCTTTTGGGGTTTGCTTGAAGCATAATTTTCTCTTTTTTGGTGGGTCCCTCTACCTACAGCTCCAGGGGACAGCCAGGGGAGCGGCCTTTGCACCCTACTATGCCAATATGTTCCTAGGACTCTGGGAGAGGGACCTATTCCTGTCACATCAACACTTGTCAATGGACCACGTTCTCTTTTGGGAGCGGTACATTGACAATGTGTTTCTGATGTGGCAGGGAAGTTCACACAAGCTGGCCACTTTTTTGATGACCTCAACACAAATTACTTGAATTTACGCATAACATATAAATCTCATCCAGATGTGATAGACTTCTTGGATGGAACTTTTAAACGTGACAGCAAAGGATTTTTAGAAACAGATCTCTTCCGGAAGGATATATCTGTAAACTCATGCAGAGTCAGCTGATCCCCCACAAGTTGTAAAATCAATACCAACTGGACAATTTCTCAGGCTTCGCCAGATATGTTCATCAGATGCCCATTTTGAAGAGAGAGCCCTGGACCTTAAAAACAGATTTTGTGCAAGGCATTATAGCAACAGGCAAATCAAACTAGAATAGAATAGAGCCGGTAAACAAAATAGGCACGACCTCACTCATACATCACGTGCCAATAATGTAAATATAAGGAATGAGGCCAATAAAGTTAGGATGATCACCAGATACCATTCACAGTGGAACGTGTTGCAGGAAACTGTTGCTAAATACTGGCCTATCCTTTTGGCGGACTGAAAGCTCCAGATATACTTACCATCCATACAAGGCATTACCGCAAGACGAGGCTGGAACCTTAATGACATAAAAGCGATCAAAAATTACTCCCCTTTACTCAGGCTCATGGAGACAGATGGAGTTGCGCCCCATTCGGGAAGTATGTAGCATGCTCCCACATTGAGTGGGCCACTGTGCTTTTCTCCTCAGACGGCAATAAGGAATTTAAAGTCATGCAAACAATCACATGTTCAACAAAGGCAGTAGTTTACTACGCCCGTTGTCCCTGTAATAAGATTTATATAGGTTTAACAACCAGGGCCCTGAAAATCAGAGTAAGGGAACAGTTTGTGACACTACTGCAGCCAAAGAGGAGAAAGACAGACCATCTGCACACTCTACAAAGGCACTTTAATTTACACCATCAGTGCTACCCCTGTGGCCTCTTGACTAGAGCATCATCTTTGGGGTTTAGAGGAGGGGAAATTAGTCATCCTTTAGCTCGGTTGGAGACGAGGTGGATCTGGACCCTTGGATCAATGCATCCAAACGGGTTCATTGTGGCCCTTAGTTTTGTTCCATTCCTCTGAGTCGTCTGTATCAGTTTTTATCATACCTGTTTTTGTGTCTATTTGATTTTAATTTCCTTGTTTTTATTCTAGAGCAAAGTGTTGCTGAATTTTGTGCGGACTACATCTATTGAGTTTTACACCTTTTGGGTACCTGTGGGAAAGTTGTTGGGTTCTGAATCTTTCCCTGTCTTTTCCTTGGGTCCCCTTTTATTGGAAAATACCTATAAGTGAAACAAGCAATATGTGAGGAATATTTTAAGTTGGACTATTTACATGAACATTTTCCATAAAGCAACTATCCTTGGGGCCCTACTGTTCCCCTTTTTGATGCAATGAGTATAGTATCTATAGTTTCTGTTTAGAATACAGGACTTATTATTGTCCATATTTGTTATGGCTTTATAATAACCCTTGATTCACATATATATACAGTATACACCACTTTAGTGTGTAGTATTCAGTTCTTTTTCTGCCATAGTATTATATGTACAGACACACTTTTACGTATTATTATAGTTTCATTTTTGCCACCAGTATTATGTGTACACACACATTATTATAGATTTAATTCTATATTTATACACATTGCACATTTATTTTTGTGTCAATTTCATATTGCTTTTTACATTACACACCCCCTTTTTACATTCTTCACTTTGTTTACCCTACCATAATTCATTATTTATATATATCCTGTCTTATACTCTTCACTAAGTTTACTTCACATTAATTCTATTGTTTATATCTTATGTATTCAATCATATCATGATTGGTTTTGTTGATTGTATATGCATACATGTGGTTATGCTATTTTTCTTCTTTTTGTATTATGGGAATATTCACTTAGTAATTAAGTATACTAAGTACTTTTTGCATCAATGCACTCATATACTGTACACTCCTTTTCTTCTGTTCTTTGTTGCTATGTGGTACGCTATACCGGTATTGGTGTCTGCATGGCAGGTGATGAGAGATGACAGAGAAATCCTGTTTTTTTCTTGCTTGTGTCCTGGAGTGCAGCTGTGTGCATGCGCTCGTCAGTGTGGCTTGGGAGCATTGTGGGGTGTGTCTTCCGGGCCGGAGCTACGGTCATGTGACTTGACCCACGCTCACGTGTTTACGTGGGCGTGGTTTGACCTGCAACTGGACCGCTGGTCTAGATGCTCTCCGGGATGCCCCCTCCCTCACTATCTGGTGTGGCATGCGCCACCATAGTGAAGCGCCCCAGGACATATGATGGGCTTATTGATAAGGCTTAGGGATGTGAAGCACAAGCACTTTTTTCTGCATAAGGGAAGGTCCCTTCACACATTCATTATGGGGATGTACGATGTGTTTTAGGGAAGCCCCAAGATACATGATTGGTCGGGTATTATTCCATATCAAAATAGCCCACCCACCTGATATATTGCACAAGCACTTTATTTGCTTTTTTAAATAAGAGGTGGTCTTTCTATTCATGAGACATAGGTATATATTATGTGCCTAGTGACGTCACAGGTATACGATTGGTTGGAAACATACATCACTCCCCAAACACTCGATTCATGATTGGCTTGCTGTAAACTATATAACCTAGCTCCTGCTGGTGTGATGACACCCCCAGAAGAAGGCAATAGCCGAAACGTGCATTGGGGCAGGCACCATCACCCACAAGAGGTAGTCTTTCTATTATTTTGACTATTTCTTATAGTCCACCACGCTTTTGTATCATCCTGTGAAGTGTGTTACTATACCAACCGCTATGTACAACCTCTGTATAGCATGTGGTGAGTATATGGTACCAATTTCTTGGTTTTCCACTTTTTAATAACCTTGTCTGTTTTTTGCTTTTTTGTTAATACAATTTTGTACTTTTTAATTATGATTGGCTCTTGTGTACATTTTTCTTCCTGAATTTACCTTATTGTACTGAACCCTATATATGTCCATTTTTGTTGGCACTTTATCATTATTTTTTGTATATTGAATAGGGTGTATTTTGCTTCAATGCCATAAATGTTGACCCACCCTCCCTATGACCTATACTTTCACCAGGGAGAAACAGGAGTCGAGTGCCTCACCCAAGGCTATCACCCTGCCCTGCGCTACAGCAGCAAAAATCAGAGTCTAGCTGCACAATTGCAGCCAGGTATATTTTTCCCTGACATGCTCCAGTTTTTAATAGAAAACATAGTTTGAAGAGGTTACGCGAATGATAGGGAAAGATCTAACAAGGCCAGTGCTGCCCATATGCAGATTTTTGACATGCTGCTCCTGGCAATTGACAAGTATTTCCCATGTGTGTATTTAAAAAAAAACTGACAATCATCTGGAGTGGAGCAGGAAGAAGCTGGCCTAGTCTGGTCCAGGCCCAGAATTAGGGATGGGCCCAAGGGGTCCGGGCCCTGGGCCACCCACCAATTGGGGGCCTTCCATCAATATAGGAATAAATATCTCAAAACATGTAAAATACATGCTATGAACCATTTCTAATGATAAGGAACATTTAACAAAAGAGAAACTATTAAAAGTGTAGGGACTTGGCTATGGTCCTCCATCTCAGTGGCTGGCGCAGAGCGGAAGAGTCATCATGGCACCTGACCTGCGTCAGCATCCACTGACCTGGATAGCCAGACTTCCTTAGTACCCTCTCTGTACCTAATGTTTAGCTTATGGCATGTGGCAGCATTCTCCGATCCCAACAGAAGCTTCTAGGTGCTACCTATTCAGCTATATGATCGCTCCCTCAAATTAGATCAGATGAGAGTTTGTTCAGCTACCTTCGAGGAAGGAGGTGGAGCCACGATGTCGGCGCGAGAAGAGGATTCTCCACCGCAGAACGCGGCAGGACATCACTCTGGATCTTCAGTCACTGAAGATCGAAAGGTGAAGTGGCTCAGTCTTCACAGTGTCACGGTGGGTGAGTATGATCTCTGTCTGTGTCTGTATCTTTCTTGCAGCTCCTGACCTACAAAGTACCATACTGTATACACAGGTCCACACTATACCCTGCATTACAGTATGTCAGTGTATACTGTATGTGTATAGTGTGGACCTGTTTACAGTATAGTGCTGTGTATACACTTTATACAGCCCCTCAGCATCTATTCTATATACAGCCAGCACAGCAACAGCCTCTGATATATACAGCCCGGCAGCAGCCCCTCATATATATACAGCCCAACAGCAGCTTTTAACCCCTTCACCCCGAAGCCTGTTTTCACCTAACTGACACGGCCAATTTTTACAATTCTGACCACTGTCACTTTATGAGGTCATAACTGTGAAACGCTTCAACGGATCTTGGTGATTCTGAGATTGTTTTCTCGAGACATATTGTACTTTATGATAGTGGTAAAACTTCTTCGATATGACTTGCATTTATTTGTGAAAAAAACTGAAATTTGTCGAAAATTATGAAAATTTCGCAATTTTCAAATTTTTCGTTTTTATGCCCTTAAATTAGAGAGTTATATCACATAATATAGTTAATAAACAACATTTCCCACATGTCTGCTTTACATCAGCACAATTTTGGAAACATAATTTTTTTTTGTTAGGGAGTTATAAGGGTTAAAAGTTGAAAAGCGATTTCTCATTTTTGCAACAAAATTTGCAAAACCATTTTTTTTACGGACCACCTCACACTTGAAGTGACTTTGAGGAGTCTATATGACAGAAAATGCCCAAAAGTGACACCATTCTAAAAACTGCACCCCTCAAGGTACTCAAAACCACATTAAAAAAGTTTATTAACCCTTCAGGTGCTTCACAGGAATTTTTGGAATGTTTAAAAAAAATTGAACATTTAACTTTTTTTTCACAAAATTTTTACTTCAGATCCAATTTGTTTTATTTTACCAAGGGTACCAGGAGAAATTGGACCAAAAAAGTCGTTGTACAATTTGTCCTGAGTACGCCGATACCCCACATGTTGGGGTAAACCATTGATTGGGCACATGGCAGAGCTCGGAAGGGAAGGAGCGCCATTTGACTTTTCAATGCAAAATTGTCTGGAATTGAGATCGGAACCCATGTCGTGTTTGGAGAGCCCCTGACGTGCCTAAACAGTGGAAACCCCCACAAGTGACACCATTTTGGAAAGTAGACCCTCTAAGGAACTAATCTAGATGTGTGGTGAGCACTTTGAACCTCCAAGTGCTTCACAGAAGTTTATAATGTAGAGCCGTAAAAAAAAATTAATATTAATTTTCACAAAAAATGATCTTTTTGCCCAAAATTTTTTATTTTCCCAAGGGTAGCAGGATAAATTGGACCCCTAAAGTTGTTGTGCAATTTGTCCTGAGTACGCTGATACTTCATATATGGGGATAAACCACTGTTTGGGCGCATGGCAGAGCTCGGAAGGGAAGGAGCGCCATTTGACTTTTCAATGCAAAATTGGCTGGAATTGAGATCGGAACCCATGTCGTGTTTGGAGAGCCCCTGACGTGCCTAAACAGTGGAAACCCCCACAAGTGACACCATTTTGGAAAGAAGACCCCCTAAGGAACTTATCTAGATGTGTGGTGAGCACTTTGAACCTCCAAGTGCTTCACAGAAGTTTATAATGTAGAGCCGTAAAAAAAAATTAATATTAATTTTCACAAAAATGATCTTTTTGCCCCAAATTTTTTATTTTCCCAAGGGTAGCAGGATAAATTGGACCCCAAAAGTTGTTGTGCAATTTGTCCTGAGTACGCTGATACTTCATATATGGGGATAAACCACTGTTTGGGCGCATGGCAGAGCTCGGAAGGGAAGGAGCGCCATTTGACTTTTCAATGCAAAATTGTCTGGAATTGAGATCGGAACCCATGTCGTGTTTAGAGAGCCCCTGACGTGCCTAAACAGTGGAAACCCCCACAAGTGACACCATTTTGGAAAGTAGAGCCTCTAAGGAACTAATCTAGATGTGTGGTGAGCACTTTGAACCTCCAAGTGCTTCACAGAAGTTTATAATGTAGAGCCGTAAAAAAAATTAATATTAATTTTCACAAAAAATGATCTTTTTGCCCCAAATTTTTTATTTTCCCAAGGGTAGCAGGATAAATTGGACCCAAAAGTTGTTGTGCAATTTGTCCTGAGTACGCTGATACTTCATATATGGAGATAAACCACTGTTTGGGCGCATGGCAGAGCTCGGAAGGGAAGGAGCGCCATTTGACTTTTCAATGCAAAATTGGCTGGAATTGAGATCGGAACCCATGTCGTGTTTGGAGAGCCCCTGACGTGCCTAAACAGTGGAAACCCCCAGAAGTGACACCATTTTGGAAAGAAGACCCCCTAAGGAACTTATCTAGATATGTGGTGAGCACTTTTAACCCCCAATTGTTTCACTAAAGTTTAGAATGTAGCGCTATGAAAATTAAAAAATAATTTTTTCTTTCCACTAAATGATGTTTTAGCCCGCAATTTTTTTCCCCCAAAGGTAACAGGAGAAATTGGACCACAAAAGTTATTGTCCAATTTGTCCTGAGTACACTGATACCCCATACATTGGGGGAAACCACTGTTTGGGCGCACGGCAGAGCTCGGAAGGGAAGGAGCGCCGTTTGAAATGCAGACTTAGATGGATTGGTCTGCAGGTGTCATGTTGCATTTGCAGAGCCCCTGATGTACCTAAGCAGTAGAAACCCCCCACAAGTGACCCCATATTGGAAACTAGACCCCCCAAGGAACTTATCTAGATGTGTTGTGAGAACTTTGAACCAACAAGTGTTTCACTACAGTTTATCACGCAGAGCCGTGAAAATAAAAAATATTTTTTTTTCCACGAAAATTATATTTTAGCCCCCACGTTTTTATTTTCCCAAGGGTAAGGCTGGTTTCACACTTGCGTTTTTATCTAAATGCGTTTTTAAAAAAACGCATGTGTGAAAAAACGCATGTAAACGTGGTAAAACGCATGCGTTTTTTAGACGCATGCGTTTTTTTAGAAAAACACAAGAAAATGAGAAAAAAACAAAAAACCCTAACCCTACCCCTAACCTGAAATACGTGGCACTGAAATACGTGGCACTGAAATACGTTTATATACGTATATACGTATATAAGTGCCACGATATTTCAGTGGCCACGTATATAAGTGCCACGTATATAAGTGCCACGTATATAAGTGCCACGTATATAAGTGCCACGTATGTCACGTAAATGCCACGATATTTCAGTGCCACGTATTTCACTGAAATATCGTGGCACTTAAATACGTGGCACTGAAATATCGTGGCACTGAAAGACGTGGCACTGAAATATCGTGCCACTGAAATATCGTGGCACTGAAATACGTGGCACTGAAATATCGTGGCACTGAAATACGTGGCACTGAAATACGTGGCACTGAAATATCGTGGCACTGAAATATCGTGGCACTGAAATACGTGGCACTGAAATACGTGGCACTATGACTGTCAGAAAATGTTCATTAAACGGTTAGGGGTGAGTTTAGGGGTAGGGTTAGGGTTAGGGTTTGGATCCCTTTATCACCATGATGGTGGTGGGTGACTTTTCACTGTGTGTTCTGGTTTTTTTCTATAAAAACGCATGCGTTTTTAATGCAAACAAACGCGTTGAGATTGGACGCCATGTCGCGTTTGGAGAGCCCCTGATGTGCCTAAACAGTGAAAACTCCCCAATTCTAACTGAAACCCCAACCCTAACCCCAGCCCTAACCCTAGCCCTAACCCCAACCCTAACCCTAGCCCTAACCCTAGTCCTAACCCTAGCGCTACTTTCACACTAGCGTTTTTTTGCATACGTCGCAATGCGTCGTTTTGGCGAAAAAACGCATCCTGCAAAGTCATCTGCAGGATGCGTTTTTTCCCCATAGACTAACATTAGCGACATATTGACACACGTCGCAAGCGTCGTGCGACGATTGCGTCGTGTTGTGGCGGACCGCCGGCAGCAACAAACGTTACATGTAACTTTTTTTGTGCCGACGGTCCACCATTTCCGACCGCGCATGCGCGGCTGGAACTCCGCCCCCACCTCCCCGCACCTCACAATGGGGCAGCGGATGCATGGAAAAACAGCATCCGCTGCCCCCGTTGTGCGGCGCTTGCACAGTATGCGTCGGTATGTCGGGCCGACGCAGCGCGACGGCCCCGTACTGACGCTAGTGTGAAAGTAGCCTAACGGGACAATGGAAATAAATATATTTTTTTAAATTGTATTATTTTTCCCTAACTAAGGGGGTGATGAAGGGGGATTTGATTTACTTTTATAGCGGGTTTATTAGCGGATTTTTATGATTGGCAGCCGTCACACACTAAAAGACGCTTTTTATTGCAAAAAATAGTTTTTGCATCACCACATTTTGAGAGCTATAATTTTTCCAGATTTTGGTCCACAGAGTCATGTGAGATCTTGTTTTTTGCGGGACGAGTTGACGTTTTTATTGGTACCATTTTCGGGTACATGACATTTTTTGATCGCTTTTTATTTCGATTTTTGGGAGGCGGAATGAACAAAAATCAGCAATTCCTGAAATTCTTTTAGGGGGGGCGTTTATACCGTTCCGCGTTTGGTAAAAAGGATAAAGCAGTTTTATTCTTTGGGTCAGTACGATTACAGCGATACCTCATTTATGTAATTTTTTTATGTTTTGGCGCTTTTACACAATAAAAACTATTTTATATAAAAAAATAATTGTTTTTGCATCGCTTTATTCTGAGAGCTATAACTTTTTTATTTTTCTGCTGATGATGCTGTTTGGCGGCTTTTTTTTTGCGGGACAAGATGACGTTTTCAGCGGTACCATGCTTATTTATATCTGTCTTTTTGATCGCGTGTTATTCCACTTTTTGTTTGGCGGTATGAGAATAAAGCGTTGTTTTTTGCCTCGTTTTTTTTTTTTTTTTTTTACGGTGTTCACTGAAGGGGTTAACTAGTAATATAGTTTTATAGGTGGGGTCGTTACGGACGCGGCGATACCAAATATGTGTACTTTTATTGTGTGATTTTTTTTTATTTAGATAAAGAAATGTATTTATGGGAATTTTTTTTTTTTCTTTATTTAGGAATTTTTTTTTATTTTTTTTTACACATGTGGAAAATTTTTTTTTTTACTTTTTTACTTTGTCCCAGGAGGGGACATCACAGATCGGTGATGAGACAGTGTGCACAGCACTCTGTCTGATCACCGATGTGACAGGCACGTTCCACAGGCTTGCCGGCGCCTGCTATGAGGATTCTCAGCAGACGCCGGCAAGCAGGGTCATCTCATGACCCGGAAGGAGTCCCGCGGCCATCTTGGATCCGGGGACTCCTTCCAGGTCACCGGAGCAGCGCGATCTCATCGCGTTGCTCCGGTGGGAGAGCGCAGGGAGCCCCCGTCCCTGCGCGATCCCCCTCTATGCCGCTGTCACTATTGACAGCGGCATCAGAGGGGTTAAATGCCCTCGATCGGCGATAGCGCCGATCGTGGGCTTTGCTGCGGGGTGTCAGCTGTCATATACAGCTGACACCCGCACCTGATCACCGCGGCGCTCAGCGCGAGACCGCGGTGATCGAGCCGCCGTACTAGTACTGCGGCTGGCACTAATGCAGTGCCGGCAACGCAGTACTAGTACGGCGCATGTCGGGAAGGGGTTAAAATATGCAGCCCAGCAGCAGCCCCTCATATATATATACAGCCCAACAGCAGCTTTTAAAATATGCAGCCCGGCAGCAGCCCCTCATTAATATACAGCCCAACAGCAGCTTTTAAAATATGCAGCCCAGCAGCAGCTAACAATATATACAGCACAGCAGAGGCCCTATATATATATATATATATATATATATATATATATATATATATATATATAAATATATATATATATATATATATATATATATATATATATATATATATATATATATATATATATATATATATATACACACACACACACACACAGTACATACAGACCAAAAGTTTGGACACACCTTCTCATTTAAAGATTTTTCTGTATTTTCATGACTATGAAAATTGTACATTCACACTGAAGGCATCAAAACTATGAATTAACACATGTGGAATTATATGCTTAACAAAAAAAGTGTGAAACAACTGAAAATATGTCTTATATTCTAGGTTCTTCAAAGTAGCCACCTTTTGCTTTGATGACTGCTTTGCACACTCTTGGCATTCTCTTGATGAGCTTCAAGAGGTAGTCACCGGGAATGGTTTTCACTTCACAGGTGTGCCCTGTCAGGTTTAATAAGTGGGATTTCTTGCCTTATAAATGGGGTTGGGACCATCAGTTGTGTTGTGCAGAAGTCTGGTGGATACACAGCTGATAGTCCTACTGAATAGACTGTTAGAATTTGTATAATGGTAAAAAAAGCAGCTAAGTAAAGAAAAATGAGTGGCCATCATTACTTTAAGAAATGAAGGTCAGTCAGTCTGAAAAATTGGGCAAACTTTGAAAGTGTCCCCAAGTGCAGTGGAAAAAACCATCAAGCGCTACAAAGAAACTGGCTCACATGAGGACCGACCCAGGATCGGAAGACCAAGAGTCACCTCTGCTTCTGAGGATAAGTTTATCCGAGTCACCAGCCTCAGAAATCGCAGATTAACAGCAGCTCAGCACACAGAGTTCTAGCAACAGACACATCTCTACAACAACTGTTAAGATGAGACATTGTGCAGCAGGCCTTCATGGTAAAATATCTGCAAGGAAACCACTGCAAAGGACAGGCAACAAGCAAAAGAGAATTGTTTGGGCTAAAGAACACAAGGAATGGACATTAGACCAGTGGAAATTTGCGCTTTGGTCTGATGAGTCCAAGTTTGAAATCTTTGGTTCCAACCACCGTTTCTTTGTGCTACGCAGAAAAGGTGAACGGATGGACTCTACATGCCTGGTTCCCACCGTGAAGCATGGAAGAAGAGGTGTGATAGTGTGGGGTGCTTTGCTGGTGACACTGTTGGGGATTTATTCAAAATTGAAGGCATACTGAACCAGCATGGCTACCACAGAATCTTGCAGCGGCATGCTATTCCATCCGGTTTGCGTTTAGTTGGACCATCATTTATTTTTCAACAGGACAATGACCCCTGTCCCCAAACACACCTCCAGGCTGTGTAAGGGCTATTTGACCAAGAAGTAGAGTGATAGGGTGCTACGCCAGATGACCTGGCCTCTACAGTCCCCAGATCTGAACCCAATCGAGATGGTTTAGGGTGAGCTGGACCGAAGAGTGAAGGCAAAAGGGCCAACAAGTGCTAAGCATCTCTGGGAACTCCTTCAAGATTATTGGAAGACCATTCCCGGTGACTACCTCTTGAAGCTCATTAAGAGAATGCCAAGAGTGTGCAAAGCAGTCATCAAAGCAAAAGGTGGCTACTTTGAAGAACCTAGAATATAAGACATAATTTCAGTTGCTACACACTTTTTTGTTTTAATTCCACATGTGTTAATTCATAGTTTTGATGCCTTCAGTGTGAATGTACAATTTTCATAGTCATGAAAATACAGAAAAATCTTTAAATGAGAAGGTCCAAACCTTTGGTCTGTACTGTAAATATAAATATATATATATATATATATATATATATATATATACAGCTCAGCAGAAGCCCCTCAAATATATATACAGCTCAGCAGAAGCCCCTCATATATATACAGCCCAGCAGAAGCCTCTCGTATATATACAGCCCAGCAGAAGCCCCTCATATGCATATAGCCCAGCAGAAGCCCCTCATACATATCTGTACCCATACATATTTGGACAGAGACAATATTTTTCTAATTTTGGTTATAGATATTACCACAATGAATTTTAAACAAAACAATTCAGATGCAGTTGAAGTTCAGACTTTCAGCTTTCATTTGAGGGTATTCACATTAAAATTGGATGAAGGGTTTAGGAGTTTCAGCTCCTTAACTTGTGCCACCCGGTTTTTAAAGGGACCAAAAGTAATTGGACAGATTCAAATATATATGGACTTAACTGTATACGGCCCAGCAGAAGCCCCTCATACATATACAGCCCAGCAGAAGCCTCTGACATATAGAGCCCAGCAGCAGTCTTTGATATAGACAGCCCAAATTTCTGCAATATAAAAACATACATACATATGTACATATTTTAATCTTTAATTCCCTGGATTGTAAAAAATGAATGATTTTACCTGAATTACTCTGCGTAAGGCTGGGTTCACACTGCGTCTGTGGCGTTCGTTATACGGACTACGTTACACCGTGGCATAACGGGGTGTAACGTAGCCTGTTAATGCCGCCATTAAATTCTATGTCGGACCCATCACCAGCGCCCGCCCACAATGGGCGTGCGCTAGCCATGTGCCGTCATTGAGTGACAGACCCTGGGACGTGGGCTGCAGCATTTCCGGGTCCATCACTGCTAGCGCAGATAGAGCTAGCAGATGCTCTATCTGCGCTAGCAATGTGACAAGCCGGCACTTGCGTTAACAGCAGCCCGTTAACGTATGTGTTGAACGGGCTGCTGTTAATGCAGTGTGAACCTAGCCTAAATGATTTTTGTAAATAAACTTGCGTTTGTTTCATTTTGTGTTTTTGCATTACATATTGCAGCACCTTGAAAAATGGGCCTCCCTCCAAAATGGGCCCCGGGCCACCCACCTCTTAAATCCGGCCCTGGTCTGGTCTACCTATGGTCCTCGGACAGATCTCCTAACTATATTTACTCTGAAACGTTGAAGCCATTCAGATATAAATACACCTGGCTGAAGTTGTGCAGCCAGGCTCTCATTCATGCTGACCGTGGTTTGGGCAGTATGTATCGACTGACAGGCTCCGTTTAAGAAAAGGGAAATTCTGAATGAAATGTTTCAGTTTGAGGTATAAAGTATTGAGCATTTTCATCAGGTAAATAGCATCCAATGCTTCACATTGGATCTCTCCCTCGCAAGCCTTCTGAATGTCTTTAATGATTATAAAGTTCTTTGTAGGATATTGTAAAGCTGTCATCTCTGCACAATGCATTTTTTGTCCTATTAATAATATGCTACACATGTCAAAAAGAAAAGATGACATGAGTCTGTATTTCCACATCAGAATAACAACATGGCTGATTTCTTCAGAAAGTGTACCCGAATTTTAGAATTGTATCTAGGCTGACAGCTGAAAAGCCTTGTCAATCAAAGCAGTGGTGGAAAATGGATGAATAGGTAAAGGAATTCACTTATTGTACTGACTGTAATATGAGGTTGTGACTGGGCCAGAATGTTATCTTCCAAATGTCACTTCCAATTTCATTTGTATTACTAAAAAAATTAATCCACCATCTGAGCCACGCTCGGACTGGACCGTAGGGAACAGGCAAATTCCCTGGGGGGGCCCTGTGCAAAAGGGTGGCCCCCATAAACCTATATGAGCATAAGCTGACACAATACACTATGTACAGACAAGGCAGCATCTTGTCATTCAGTGGGCCCCCAGATTCAATGTAACTGGTGGGCCCTTGGCATCCCAGTCCAAGACTGATCTCAGCTATATGGTGCAATGTACAGTTAATTCATTGCTATTATCTACAGTAGGATTTCTCAAACACTATTTTACTTCTGGCTCATTAGCCAGAATATGCAAAAATTTAAAATGTTGCTATATTTTCCTACCATTTGTCTACTAAACCTATTATATCATTACATTAGAAAAATACATTGAACTATGTTGCAATATCAGAGAGCTCTATAGCCAGAGAAAGGCCTGTGGAACTTTTGATTATTTCTGTGAAATAGTTTTTTTTTGCTAACCGGCATATGACCTATCAAGTTATGCAATACCCTCAAGGTATTAATGTGGTTTATCCACATGCTAACTGACGTGGTTTATTCACATGCTGACTGACGTCACCGTTTGCAGCGTGAGAAATTTCTCATGCTGCCAGTGGTGACATCACAGTTCATCGGCTTTGACCTCGGATAAACTTACTGACGCCAGCATTTTCACAGTGAGCAATTTCTCACTCTGAGAATGGTGAAATCAGAAAAGTTATCGCAGTTCACTGGGTGTGAACTGCTATAGGCTTCCGGCTGTCAGTGCTCTTTGCTGCAACCACATTCACACGCTACTGATATTTTTTTCCAGCTGCCATTCTGACATCATTATTTATGTCACTGCTCAGCACTGCATATGGATGTGGTAGAGTTGGGGATCGTTGTGGAATGGAATACGGAGGAACCCTTTAGATTATTACATTTTTTAAAGGTAAGGCTGCTTTCACACATCAGGTTTTTGCCGTCAGGCTCAATCCAGCGCCGGATCCGTTTTTTTCTCATAGACTTGTATTATCGCCAGATGGCCTCACGTTTCATCCGTCTTTCGCTGGATCCGGTTAAAAGTGTTTGCCCGACGTCTGGAAAAAACGTACAAAGCTAAGTTTTTTGTCTGCGGTCGAAAAACCGGACAGCACCGGCACTTCCAACTTTTTGTTAGAATGGAAGCCTATGGGCGCCGGAAAGCGCCAGATCGGTCAAATGACAGATTCCAGTGCCGGAATTTTAACTGCATATGCTCAGATTTTTTTAGGATCCACTTATGGATCAGCTAGTCTGATCTGTTGAAAAAACGGATCCGTCACATCAGTTTTTCACAATCTGCGACGGATCCATTTTTTTCAACATCCGCCGGATTGTGCCTGATGGCAAAAACCTGATGTGTGAAAGCAGCCTTATAAATGGATAAAAGAGGGTTGAGGAGTGCTTTTTACAAATAAAATACTTTTCTCTATGTGTGCTTATTAGTTTTGACTCTGGGATTAGTAATCGGGGTGTCTTATAGATGCCTCTCCATTACTAAGCCCTGGGGTGATGTCAGTGGACATTACAAAACTGACATAAACCCCAAGACCATTACTCCACTTGTCAATGCACCTGGGCAAGCAGGAAGAGCCATGGCTAAGTGCCAGAGTTGACACATATAGTGGATATGCCTTTTGAGGGGCTGCTGAGGGCTAGTGCTATTAGTCTGGGAGGGGACCAATATCCATGGCCCCTTTCCAACCCATTAATATAAGCCAACAGCTGTCTGCTTAGCCTTTGCTGATTGTTAAAAATAGGTGGGACCCCATGCCATTTTTTTCGGGGCCCCCCCCCCCTACGCAGACAGTTGTGAGTTATTATTAATAGGCTGGCAAGATCCATGGATAATAACACCAGCTCACAGCTGTCTGCTTTCCCTCAGATGGTTATTAGAAATTGGGTGGACCCCACACCGTTTTTTTATTATTTATTCAAATAAATTTTTAAAAAAATGGCATGGGGGTCCCCTAAATTTTTGATAACCAGCCAAGGTAAAGCCTACAGATACAGACTGTAACCATCAACTGTCTGCTTTACCTTGGCTGGTTATTAAAAATGGGGGGAACCCAAGCTGTTTTTTAAATTATTTATTTAAATAAAAATTTAAAAAAAATGCATGGGGGCACCATTATTTTTGATAACCTGCCAAGGTAAAACAGACAGTTGAGGGTTGTAGCCCCCAGCTGTCTGCTTTACCTTGGCTGCTTATCAAAAATGGTGAAGACCTTACTGCTTTTGAAAATGTGTTTATTTAAATAAATAAAAAACAGTGTGGGGGCCCTCTCTATTTTTCATAACCATCCAAGGTAAATCAAGCACCTGAGGGCTGCAGCCTTCAGCTATCTGCTTTACCTTGGCTCTGGCCATGTGTCTAATTTGGACATCTAAAAGTTAAATGGTGGCAGACCCATAAGTTAGTATGTGAATGTGTGTGCACGTACTCTTCCACTATCTTGTGGAAACGTTGCCTCCTGCTAATACGTAGTATCACATGGTGGTGCTATATGTGGCGTGCTCATGAAGTTTTTCCAATTTATTGCCATATTAACTCTGCCTTTCAAGAAGGTGGCGATGCCCTGGCTGTCTTAGCGAGCTGTCCTCAGTGGGAGGTGTATCGTGTGGGTCCTATGTATTTCCCCAGCCATGCTCCAGCAATGCCAGTGACCTAATCTGAGTGCCGCCTTGTTGTGAACATGGTTCCTCCTCCTCTATCCTCCAAAACTGTCTCCTGGCTGAAAACTTGTGTACCTGTCTGCTTTTGGTAAAATAACCCACCCTCTGAGACATGTGTGAAAGGCCTGATAACAGTGAAAATGATCCCTGTTGCTCCTGCTCCTCTTCATCCTGTGCCACTACCTCATGCATCATTGCCTGAAGTGTAGTTTCCAGCAGGCATACAAGTGGTATAGTAGTGCTTATGATCAGCGCTGGCCATGTTGCTAGAATATTTAAAGCAGCGCAACATGGCACACACGTCCCACATGGAGGCCCACTGGTGCTGAAGTGGGGTTGTTCCGCAGAGCGACTCAGCCATGCAGGCTGCAGCTGAAACTTCATTATTGCCTACTGCTGCTCACACAGCCTCTTCACCATATGCAAGGTGAAGTTCCACTTTATTGGTACATCACATATGAGGTGGTTAACAGGAAGACAGAAGTAACACTGCAACGCAGCCAAGGTGAGCGACAGAAGGGTGAGAATCCTATTTTCACCAGCAGATCGGACACATCTGAGTAAGTTTTGAGAAAGCTCTGACCACCAAACTCAGCACATGTACCAGGCAAGGCATGTGTGTAAAACTGGTAGGTCCATAGCTGCTACAAGATTTTGCCTGTTATTGCACATCACTAGGCCAGGCGTTTTCAGCAGCATCAACCACTAATTTGTCTGCTCTTTGATCCCCATCCACAGCTCCTGTGCTGTGTGGGATCTGTCCCCTAAACAGATCAGTTTCAGAACAGCCTGCTGTGCTTAACCCATTACTTGCCAAATTAAAATTTTTACAAGTACGGATTTTTCAGAAAAGGGTGTCCTAATATTCAATTAAAAATGACATGATTTCCTATTTTGAAAACATTCATTTTACAAACACAACACAAAAAATTGGACCTAATTATAAAAATTATAAAATCTTAGTTGCTAGAAGCTAAAGATTAGGCGTCCCAAAAAAAAGACATTGGTAGATAATGGGTTAAGTTGGTGGAGCAGTTCTTACCCTGCTGGGTGAGGAGTTGGTGGAGGAAGCGGAGTAGGAGGAAGAGGCAACCTGGACAGAGGAACGTCCAGAAATCCTTGGTGGTAGTAGAACAATGCGTTTCGCCTCTGTTCCAGCCACCACTATATTTACCCAGTGGGCAGTTAGAGATGTAATGTCCTTGCCCATGCTTACTGGTCAACATACCAGTAGTTATGCAGACCTAGCCAATGATGGCGTTGCGCCATTGCCGCTTCATTTGGTCCACCACTTGTGTGTACAGGGCAGGGATGGCCCGCCTGGAAAAGTAGTAGCTGCTGGGAACAACATACTCTGGGATGGCCACTGCCATCATTTTTCTTAAACTGTCCGTCTACACCTGTCGAAATGGCATCATTTCAAAGGCCAGTAATTTGGAAATGCTGTCAACCATGACCATGGTTTGTGTATGGCTAGAGGGGGGGCATTTCCTATTTCTCTCGAGGGTTTTGGTGATGGAAAGCTGAGTACTTCAATGGGACGGTGTGGAGATGCTCAATGATAGTGGTGCTGTCATATTCTTTCTTTACTAGTAGGCAGGTGGCCCTGTTGATTGTGAGCAGGAGGAGGAGGCCGAGACCACAGCAGAAGAGGGAGCAAGAGGAGGCTCAGATCTGTAATGCTTTTTAAGATATGTTCTCCACTGCACCTCGTGGTTAAATTTCAGATGCCTCATCATGCAGGTGGTGCTCAGGTTCAGAAGATTTATGACTCGCTTCAGGCTCTAATGGCACAGCATGAAAACCACTGGATGCTTGTCATCATGAAATTTCCTGAAGAAATCCCATGCTAGGGAGTGCAATTCACCTACTTTTGGTGTGCTCATTTCCTTGGCATGGTAGGCAGCAGCCGACGTACTGTCTAGGGGCTGGCTGCTGTGCTTTTCAACCTGTTGTGATCCGCTTTTTGGGCTCCCCTAGTGGTGGCTGGTGGTACTGGAGACTTGTGTGTTCTTTTCTGCCTCAGCTCACCTGCTTCCATCAGTTTTGGGAGTTCCCTATTTAGCCTTGCTCTCCAGTCACTTCCTTGCCGGTCATCATTGTAACTTTAGTCTTTCAGTTGCATGTTCCTGCTACCAGTCTGCTGTTCAGCTAAGTGGACTCTTGTCCTTTTTGTTTTGTATTTTTTGTCCAGTTTACAGTTTGTCATTTCCTGTTACTGGAAGCTCTTGTGGACTGAAATTGCCACTCCTGTGTCATGAGTTGACACAGGAGTCTTAAAGTAATTTCAGGATGGGTTTTTGAAAGGGTTTTTCAGCTGACCGTGAAGTCCTCTTTTGTATCCTTCCTCTATCTAGTAAGTGGACCTCGCTTTGCTAAATCTACCTTCATACTGTGTATGTCTTTTCCTCTGAACTCACCGTTAATATATGTGGGGGCTACTATCATCTTTGGGGATGTATGACCGGCCGCTGTTAAAGTAATTGGCAGAAGAAAGGAGAGTAAAAGAAGTCTGTAGATTTTTTTTTTTTTTTCCTCACATGTTTGCTACTTAGTTGGCTCAGTTGTATTTCTGCTCTATTTACAGCCTTGCCTTTCTCTCCTTCTAATCCTTGAATGGCTCTGATCTCTCCGGTTTAAGGATGGACTCTCAGAGTTTGGCTGCAGGTTTAAATAATCTTGCTACGAAGGTTCAGAATTTACAGGATTATGTTATACGTACTCCTATTTCTGAACCTAAGATTCCTACACCAGAGGTATTTTCCGGAGATAGATCTCGGTTTCTGAATTTCAAATGTAATTGTAAATTATTCCTTTCTCTCAGACCTCACTCCTCTGGAGATCCTGTTCAGCAGGTTAAGATTGTGATTTCTTTGCTGCGAGGTGACCCTCAAAATTGGGCATTTTCATTGACACCAGGGGATCCTGCGTTGCTCAATGTGGATGCGTTTTTTCTGGCTTTAGGGTTGCTGTATGAGGAACCTAATTTGGAGATTCAAGCTGAAAAAGCTTTAATAGCCCTGTCTCAAGGGCAAGATGAAGCTGAGATATACTGCCAAAAATTTCGTAAATGGTCTGTGCTTACTCAGTGGAATGAGTGTGCCCTAGCGGCAATTTTCAGAGAAGGCCTTTCTGATGCCGTTAAGGATGTCATGGTGGGGTTTCCTACGCCCACAGGTCTGAATGAGTCCATCACAATGGCGATTCAGATTGATCGGCGTTTGCGGGAGCGCAAACCCGTGCACCATTTGGCGGTATCTTCTGAAGGGATGCCAGAGAAAATGCAATGTGACAGAATTCTGTCAAGAAGCGAGCGGCAGAATTATAGGCGCAAAAATGGCTTGTGCTTCTACTGTGGTGATTCCGCGCATGTTATATCAGCATGCTCTAAACGTACTAGGAAGGTTGACAAGTCTGTTTCTATTGGCACTTTACAGTCTAAATTTCTTCTGTCTGTAACTCTGATTTGTTCATTATCAGTTATTACCGTGGATGCCTATGTGGACTCTGGCGCCGCTCTGAGTCTCATGGATTGGTCCTTCGCCAGGCGCTGTGGGTTTGATTTGGAGCCTCTGGAAGTTCCTATACCTCTGAAGGGTATTGATTCTACACCTCTGGCTTGTAATAGACCACAGTTCTGGACGCAAGTGACTATGCGTATGACTCCAGACCATCAGGAGATGATTCGCTTCCTCGTGTTGCATAATTTACATGATGTGTTAGTGCTTGGATTACCATGGTTGCAATCTCATAACCCAGTACTGGACTGGAAAACTATGTCTGTGTTAAGCTGGGGATGTCGGGGGGCTCATGGGGACATACCTTTGGTTTCTATCTCGTCATCTATTCCCTCTGAGGTTCCGGCATTTTTGTCGGATTTTGGGGATATTTTTGAAGAGCCTAAAATTGGTTCTCTCCCTCCCCACAGAGAGTGTGATTGCGCCATAGATCTGATTCCAGGCAGTAAATTTCCAAAGGGTCGTTTGTTTAACCTATCTGTACCTGAGCATGCTGCCATGCGAGAGTATGTTAAGGAGTCCCTGGAAAAGGGACATATTCGTCCTTCTTCATCACCTTTAGGAGCTGGGTTTTTCTTTGTCTCTAAAAAGGATGGCTCGCTGAGGCCTTGTATTGATTATCGACTCCTGAATAAAATTACTGTCAAATATCAGTATCCGTTGCCGATGCTTACTGATTTGTTTGCTCGCATAAGGGGGGCTAAGTGGTTCTCCAAGATTGATCTCCGTGGGGCGTATAATTTGGTGCGAATTAAGCAAGGGGATGAGTGGAAAACCGCATTTAATACGCCTGAGGGCCACTTTGAGTATTTAGTAATGCCTTTCGGCCTTTCTAATGCACCTTCAGTTTTTCAGTCCTTTATGCATGATATTTTCCGTGAATATCTGGATAAATTTATGATTGTGTATTTGGACGATATTTTGATTTTTTTCTGAGGACTGGGAGTCTCATGTTCAGCAGGTCAGGAGGGTTTTTCAGGTCTTGCGGGAGAATTCTCTGTGTGTAAAGGGTTCTAAGTGTGTTTTTGGGGTTCAAAAGATTTCCTTTTTGGGGTACATTTTTTCCCCTTCTTCTGTTGAGATGGACCCTGTCAAGGTTCGGGCTATTTGTGACTGGACGCAGCCTACTTCTCTAAAGGGTCTTCAGAAGTTCTTGGGCTTTGCTAATTTTTATCGTCGATTTATAACTGGTTTTTCTGGTGTTGCTAAGCCTCTTACGGATTTGACTAAGAAGGGTGCTGATGTTGCCAATTGGTCCTCTGCCGCTGTGGAGGCCTTTCGGGAACTTAAGCGCCGCTTTTCGTCTGCCCCTGTGTTGCGCCAGCCTGATGTCTCTCTCCCCTTTCAGGTTGAGGTCGATGCTTCCGAGATCGGAGCGGGGGCGGTTTTGTCGCAGAAAAGTTCCGATTGCTCAGTGATGAGACCTTGTGCGTTCTTTTCTCGAAAATTTTCTGCCGCCGAAAGAAATTATGATGTCGGTAATCGGGAGCTTTTGGCCATGAAGTGGGCATTTGAGGAGTGGCGTCATTGGCTTGAGGGGGCTAGACATCAGGTGGTGGTATTGACCGATCACAAGAATCTGATTTATCTTGAGTCTGCCAGGCGCCTGAATCCTAGACAGGCGCGCTGGTCGTTGTTTTTCTCTCGGTTTAATTTTGTGGTCTCATATCTACCAGGTTCTAAGAATGTGAAGGCAGATGCCCTTTCTAGGAGTTTTGAGCCTGATTCCCCTGGTGATTCGGAACCTACAGGTATCCTTAAGGATGGGGTGATATTATCCGCTATTTCCCCAGATCTGCGACGTGCTTTGCAAGAGTTTCAGGTGGATAGACCTGATCGCTGTCCACCTGGTAGACTGTTTGTTCCTGATGATTGGACCAGTAGAGTCATCTCGGAGGTTCATTCTTCTACGCTGGCGGGTCATCCTGGAATTTTTGGTACCAGGGATTTGGTGGCTAGATCCTTCTGGTGGCCATCTCTGTCTCGAGATGTGCGTGTTTTTGTGCAGTCTTGTGATGTGTGTGCTCGGGCCAAGCCTTGTTGTTCTAGGGCTAGCGGGTTGTTGTTGCCCTTGCCTATTCCGAAGAGGCCTTGGACGCACATCTCGATGGACTTTATTTCTGATCTTCCTGTCTCTCAGAGGATGTCTGTTATCTGGGTGGTGTGTGACCGTTTTTCTAAGATGGTTCATTTGGTGCCATTGCCGAAGTTGCCTTCCTCGTCTGAGTTGGTTCCTTTGTTTTTTCAAAATGTGGTTCGCTTGCATGGTATTCCTGAAAATATCGTTTCTGATAGGGGTACCCAGTTCGTTTCTAGATTTTGGCGGGTATTCTGTGCCAGGTTGGGCATTGATTTGTCTTCCCGTTTTGTCCCAATGAGGGTTTCTTCTCCTAAATTTAAGCCTCGGTTCATCGGTCCCTATAGGATTTTGGAGATTATTAACCCTGTTTCCTTTCGTTTGGACCTCCCGGCATCTTTCGCTATCTATAATGTGTTCCATCGGTCGTTGTTGCGGAGATACGAGGTGCCGGTGGTTCCTTCTGCTGAGCCTCCTGCTCCTGTGCTGGTTGAGGGTGAATTGGAGTACGTTATAGAGAAGATCTTGGACTCCCGTATTTCCAGGCGGAGACTCCAGTATGTGGTTAAATGGAAGGGCTATGGTCAGGAAGATAATTCTTGGGTAACTGCCTCTGATGTTCATGCCTCGGATTTGGTTCGTGCCTTTCATAGGGCTCATCCAGGTCGCCCTGGCGGTTCTTGTGAGGGTTCGGTGCCCCCTCCTTAAGGGGGGGGTACTGTTGTGATCCACTTTTTGGGCTCCCCTAGTGGTGGCTGGTGGTACTGGAGACTTGTGTGTTCTTTTCTGCCTCAGCTCACCTGCTTCCATCAGTTTTGGGAGTTCCCTATTTAGCCTTGCTCTCCAGTCACTTCCTTGCCGGTCATCATTGTAACCTGAGTCTTTCAGTTGCATGTTCCTGCTACCAGTCTGCTGTTCAGCTAAGTGGACTCTTGTCCTTTTTGTTTTGTATTTTTTGTCCAGTTTACAGTTTGTCATTTCCTGTTACTGGAAGCTCTTGTGGACTGAAATTGCCACTCCTGTGTCATGAGTTGACACAGGAGTCTTAAAGTAATTTCAGGATGGGTTTTTGAAAGGGTTTTTCAGCTGACCGTGAAGTCCTCTTTTGTATCCTTCCTCTATCTAGTAAGTGGACCTCGCTTTGCTAAATCTACCTTCATACTGTGTATGTCTTTTCCTCTGAACTCACCGTTAATATATGTGGGGGCTACTATCATCTTTGGGGAATTTCACTAGAGGTAAGCCAGGTCTGTTCCTTCCTCTTCCAGGTGTAGTTAGTTCTCCGGCTGGCGCAGGGCATCTAGGCAGCCGTAGGAATGCTTCCTGGCTACTGTTAGTTGTGTGGTAGATTTAGGTCACGGTCAGCTTGAGTTTCCATCACCCGAGGGCTAGTCTGTTATTTTGTGTTTCTGATGTTCCCATGCCATTGGGGAATCATGACATCAACCCTGCTCCCTCTTTTGCTGCACTGCTGTGGCAGCATGACCACCCCCTCTTCCTCCGAGCTGAGTATGCCCTATGATGGCCTTTGCTCCATGTGGGGTCTAGGACCTCATCATCCCCTGCATCATCTTCCACCCACTCTGCACCTCCTGTCCTCCTTGTTGGTCTGCACATGGGAGAAAGACAGAAAGCAGTTGGCACCTGTGTTTCCTCATCCTCAAAAATGTGTTGCGGTGCTCCGCAGACTGTGAGCACTGGCCCTCCCACGTACTCATACTCCGACATAACAAGTGGTTGGGCATCAGTGCACTCAGTATTTTATAATTCTGGGGCAGGGTTAGGTGGATGGTCCACGGAACCCCAACCAGAGGTCTCATCAAAAAGCAGAAGAGACTGCTGCATGACTTGGGGCTCAGACTCCTTGGCTATTTTGCAAGAGGGTGAGGTGGAAGAATGATGACCATAGTCCTCAGGTGTTAACTCTACGATTTCTACAGGGGACTAGATTGAAGGCAATGCAAATGAACTGGAGGCACTCTTATGCATCCAATCTAACACCACCTCAAAATGTTCTGGCATCACCATGTGGCCACCGGTAGTCACGCCTATTAAATAATGCAGAATGTTCTGTCATCTGTATGCACCTGAGGGAAATGTTTCACTTGGGCATAAATCAGGCACAGAAAGACCACATCCTCTCCTTGCAGTAGCTACCATTAACACCAGCAGCACCATGACCATGTCCCCTATTTGATGCTTTCCTAATATTTACAGGCACTATACACAATGCTGTACATGCACTGTGCACATGCGCAATAGGCTATACAGGCACTCGACAAATGCTGGAAGTGCACTGTGCACCAGGCTGCACGGGCACTATACACCAAGCTGGAAGTGCACTGTGTACCAGGCTGTACGGGCCCTCTGCAAGCACTGTAAAGTAAGCACCAGGCTGTATGGGCACTCTGGGAAATGCTGGAACTTTACTGTATATTAAGCTGTATGAGCACTAATCATAAGGCTGTAAAGAACAGAATGTAGGGGTTGTATGCACTAGAGTGTACGATACTATTTTCTACTGTCTGACAACGCTGATAATGGTGGCACAACCCATGATCCAGCCTTTATGCAGGCTGCGTCACTTGTTGTGCTGCTCAATCACGGCCAATACTTGGCATGGCTGTGATGTGGCAGGAAGTGCCCTTAGCCATAAAGCTTGGTGATTGACTGCGCTGCCAATTTACCTCACCGATGTCACCGCTAGTGTGAGTATTTTCTCACGCCACTAGCAGTGATGTCAGTGAGATGAACGGAGTTCATCAGCTATGAACTCCGCTAACTTATTCTAGTCACTGCAAGTCAGTGATGCTGTGCTCCTTATTCACATCACCGCAAGACAGTGATCCTGTACTCCCACGCAAATACGGGGCTAACAAAAAACTCCTTGCAGATGTTGACCTTGGTGGGATTTGAAACCAGGACCTCAGCGATGCAAAGCAACACTGCTAACCACTGAGCCACAGCGCTGCCCTTAAATCAAATCCAAATACTATTATCTCCTAGATACAATACTGAGTGCACAACTGATTACCTGTTTGACCCATTTTTGTAGTCTATAAATAGAAAATTAAGTCTTTGATCCTTTAAGACCTTTAGAGACTATATAATTACGGTATTCTATATCTACCACTATTTGCACAAGTCTATTCTAGATATACCTTGGATGAGGGTACAGTTGTGTCTCTCCGTGACAGGTCTTCAAATTTATATATACAAATACATCTTCTTCCACAGGTTTCGCTACTCTGATGTATAACGGCATAATTTGGCCATCTGAAGGGCATATAATGGTGTGGGCCTAAAGAAGGCCATACACATTAGATGGCTGTCAGCAGAATGCTGCTTTGGCCAATTTTTTGTCATCCTGGCTGTCTCTCCCATATACAGGAGCACTCACTTGGCCAAATGCTCCTGTGTTCTCTGTGGGATAGCTATCAACAGACATCTCTGCCAGTTGCTTATATCTCAGGAGAACAAATCAATTGGCAGTCCAAAGTCGGAAATACCCGATTGACACCACTTGTGAGGGTCAGTGGACCAGCATCCAGTTACACATTAGAACCCCTCAATATCAGTGGGGTCGTCAGTCATTAGTGAAATGTGTATGGGAGCCTTAAGACTGTAGTCCTTTACTTAAACTATGACCAAATCTGTAGGAGATTTCCAGGTAATCTAATGGTTTATGCAAGGACAATATAAATAAAGGTTTTAAAAAAAGTGCAGGTTCATACAACTTTAGTGCAACAAGATTTTTGCTACAATTCTTTCAGAACAGGTTAGAAAGGTACATGTTGAAGACTTTACATGTCAGATTATAAACTCATTACAGATAATCCCTGTGCAACTGGTGTGATGAATGGAGATTTCTTAGAACATTTTTTTTGTCTGCAATACTATTACATTTAAATATAACTGCAATGAGTTGGTAATCCTTTCATACACTAAATTGCTTCACTAAATTGTCAATGTTTAGGAAACATTTCCTATTTTCTGATCCTAAATGTAATCAAGTGAAACATTCTAGATTGTATTTAGGCCAGAAGAACTGGTTACCCAGTTATTATGCAATGTATGTGAGATAAGCATGTACAGAGGCATGTGGCAAAACCAAATAATGCTTCTAGGTGAGAGGTCCATGGGTGCCATAGCATCTTCTGTGAGCCTAATTGTACTACAGTGGGGAAATAAGTATTTGATCCCTTGCTGATTTTGTAAGTTTGCCCACCGACAAAGACATGAACAGTCTATAATTTTAAGGGTAGGTTAATTTTAACATTGAGAGATAGAATATCAAAAATAAAATTCAGAAAATCACATTGTATAAATTATACAAATTTATTTGCATTTTGCAGTGAGAAATAAGTTATTTGATCCCCTACCAACCATTAAGAGTTCTGGATCCTAAAGACCAGTTAGACGCTCCTAATCAACTCGTTACCTGCATTAAAGACACCTGTCTTACATAGTCACCTTTAGGCCGGGGTCACACTAAACGTATGGAAAATCAGTACGAGTCTCCCTGCCGAGAGTTGCACAAGTGTTCTCCGTATGGTCATCCATGTGTATTGCGTTTGCAATGCGATGATGCAATTTTCTCGCACCTATGTATCCGTATGGCATAAGTATGACATGTGTATGGCTTTACATTTCTCACTGCTTTTCTTCTTTGAATTTAATGTCTCAATGGGCTGAAATAAGAAAAATGACACGGATGGTCTGTGTGGTTTCCGAGTTTCTCTCGCACCCATACACTTGCATTGGCGAGACTCGGGCAATATACGCGTACAATCGCAGCATGATGCGATTTCACTCACACGCTGAATACGCCCGAGAAAAAAAACGGTGATAGGAGCTGCCCCATAGATTAACAGTGGTCTGAGTGCTATGCAATGTTTTCTCACATAGCACCCGTCCATATTCTACGCTAGTGTGTCCCCGGCCTTATAAAAGACTCCTGTCCACAGAATCAATTAATCACTCTAACCTCTACAACATAGGCAAGACCAAAGAGCTTTATAAGGATGTCAGGGATAAGATCATAGACCTGCACAAATCTGAAATGGGCTACAAAACCATAAGTAAGACACTGGGTGAGAAGGAGACAACTGTTGGTGCAATAGTAAGAAAATGGAAGAAATAGAGAATAACTGTCAATCGACATGGATCTGGGGCACCATGCAAAATCTCACCCAGTGGGGTATCCTTGATCATGAGAAAGGTGAGAAATCAGCCTAAAACTACACGGGGAGAACTTGTTAATGATCTCAAGGCAGCTGGGACCACAGTCACCAAGAACACCATTGGTAACACATTATGCCGTAAAGGTTTAAAATCCTGCAGTGCCCACAATGTCCCCCTGCTCAAGAAGGCACATGTGCAGGCCTGTCTGAAGTTTGCCAATGAACAACTGGATGATTCTGTGAGGGATTAGGAGAAGGTGCTGTGGTCAGATGAGACAAAAATTTAGGTCTTTGGCATTAATCAACTCGCCGTATTTGGAGAGAAATGCTGCCTATGACCCAAAGAACCCATCTCCACTGTCTTCCATGGAGGTGGAAACATTATGTTTTGGGAGTCTTACTCTGCTAAGGGCACAGGACTACTTCACCACATCAATGAGAGAATAGATGGAGCCATGTACCGTAAAATTCTCAGTGATAACCGCCATCGCTCCGCCAGGACATTAAAAATGGGTCGTGGCTGGGTCTTCAAAGATCTGCAAAGAGGAGTGGACCAAAATTCCTTCTGATGTGCGCAAACCTCATCATCAACTACAAAAAACGTTTGACTGCTGTCCTTGCCAACAAGGGTTTTGCCACCAAGTATTAAGTCTTGTTTGCCAGAGGGATCAAATACTTATTTCTCACTGCAAAACGCAAATAAATTTATATATTTTATACAATGTGATTTTATGGGTTTTATTTTTGATATTCTATCTCTCAATGTTAAAATTAAGCTGCCCGTAAAATTATAGACTGTTCATGTCTTTGACAGTGGGCAAACTTACATAATCAGCAAGGGATCAAATACTTACTTCCCCCACTGCATATGAGTAAGGGCTCACTCCCACTTGCGATTAAATCGGACGATTGTAATCCAAGTAAAAATCGGATTGCATTCGTACCTATTTAATCCCCTGATTCTGTTCTCAATGGCGTTTTTTTTTAATCTGCTCCAATCGGATCGCGATCGGACAAAAAAAATTCACAGCATGCTGCAATTGCATGCTAAATTAAGATCGTGCGCATCCATATGAGTCTATGGGTGCATGTGAAACATCACACTGCACTTGTATATAATCCGAGTGCAGTGCGATTTCCGCCAACGCTGTCGGCAGGGGAGATGGGAAAATTACTTTCTCCATCTCATCCGCAGCTGTGCTCCGATTGTCTCATGCGAGAGGATTGGAGTATCGAGCACTGACACTTGGCTCCCGCTCACAGCAGAGCAGGAACCGATGGTCATTAGCATATAGCATCCGATGCTCTTGCATCGGCTGTCATACCGAACGTCACCACAAAATCAAATCTAGAACAGAACAAAGCCCATTTCGCTTGTCTACAGTTGAGTCTCTTAGCTGATTCCAAATAAGTCACATTTTTGTGGTCTGTGATAACAGTGACTTTCTGTTTGGCACCTTCGAGGAAGTGGCATCATTTTTTGAAGGCCCACCTAATTGCCAACAATTCACAATTACCAATGTCATAGTTACTCCCGGCAGATGAAATTTTCATGAAAAAAAGTTGCATGAACGAAGTTGAGTGAGAGATGGGGTACTTTGCAATAACACCGCTACAATGCCAACCTAAGAAGCATCGATCTCAACAATAAAAGGACACACAAGATCAGGCTGAACCAAAATAGGGTCAGACAAAAAAACATTTCTTTAACTCAGAGAAGGCATGGATTTTCTCAGGATAGAAATTAACTACATCTGCCCCATTCTTAATCAAGTCAGTGAGTGGTTTGGCAATCTTAGAAACCTTTTTAATAAATTTACAATAATAGCTTGGAAACCTAGGAAAACGTTGCAAGACTTGGGTTGCACCAACTCCTTAATGGGTTGGACCTTAGAGGGGTCCATGCGGAAGTCTTTAGAAGACAAAATATGTCGCAGGAAATTTACTTCAACAAGGAAAACACTTTTTTCAAGCTTAGCAAATAAAAAATTGTCTCTGAGTCATTGGAGTACAGTATGCACATGTTGGATATGTGAATTAATATCAGGTGAATAAAGCAAAATGTCATCCAAATATACAACCACATATAGACCCCTGATATCTCTGTTTATGTCATTAACAAAATTTGGGAAAACAGCTGGCTCATTACTTAGCCCAAACGTCATCACAAGATACTCATAGTGACCCTCTGGTGTGTTAAATGCTGTCTTCTACTCATCTCGCTCTCTGATACTGATCAGGTTATATGCACCCTTGAGATCAAGTTTGGTGAGCCAACAGGCTCCCATCAGCTGGTTGTAGAGATCAGGGATGTGTAGCAGAGGATACTGATTCCTTACAGTAATTACGTTGACGATCGTCAATACTATGTCTGAAACCACCATCTTATATATATATATATATATATATATATATATATATATATATATATATATATATATATAAAGAAACTGACGCCTACTGGTGACGTGGACGGTCTGATGAACCTTTTTTGCAGACTGTCAGGCTATGTAATTTTTCATGGCCTGCTGTTCTGGACCAGAAAGATCGTATATTTTACCTTTGGGGAGACAGGAATTAGGTACCAGATCTATGGAACACTCATAATCTCTGTGTGGGAGTAATTTTTCAGGTTTAGACACAGAAGATACATCAGGAAAATTTCTGAACACAGGTAAACCATTAGGTATGGATTTAGAGAGAGTAGCAGAAAAGGATATACATTTCTGCTGAAACTCAGGGTTCTAGTGCACAATATCACCCTGGCTGCCTCGCTGGCATCACACTGGTTCAAAAGGCTGCCTCAGACAGACTTGGCACAAGCCACTCCATCTAACAGACTCCAGAGAAATCCCAATACCCTTTAACCCCTGTACAGTGAATTGGTTTTACAATAGGACTCAGTGGATAGCTACCATGGAAGGGTTGCCGTCCAGAGTTAGGAATGGTCGCCAAGTAGGGTCAAGCCGAGAGATCATGTGAAGGACAAAAATCAGGATCCTGTTATGATCTGGTGGCCTAAGAGCAGCATGAGACGTACTCTGGAGAAGGTGGTACCTGTACTGACCGCAGACCCTGAACTTAACACCGCAACTAGAAGTAGCCGTGGAATGTACCTATCACTCCCTAGACATCTCGACACAGTCGGAGGACTAATTACCCCTAGAGATAGAAAAGGGAAAACTATCTTGCCTCAGAGAAAATCCCCAAAGGATAGACAGCCCCCCACAAATATTGACTGTGAGAGGAGAGGGAAAAAACATACACAGACTGAAATCAGAATTTAGCAAAGGAGGCCACTTCTAGCTAAATAGAAAGGATAGGACAGAGTACTATGCGGTCAGTATTAAAACACTAGAAAATATCCACCACAGAAAATACAAAATCTCCACTAACTAAAGATATGGAGGGTATATCTGCATCTCCAGAGATACCAGCTTGGCTAAACAAATCCTTATACAGACCAAGCTGGACAAGACAAAAACATGGAAAAGAACTGAACAATAAGACCACAGCATGTGGACAGCAAAAATCAAGGCCAGAACTTATCTTTGTTGAAATGAACTGCAAAGCAGAAGAGACCAGGCAGGGATGTGAATCCTCCAGGAACAATGGACAACTGGCACTGACTAAAGGGTCAAGCAAGACTAAATAGCCCAGTCAGAATTGCAAAAAGTGAACACACCTGATAAATGCTGCGATTCAGAGACAGCAGCGCTACCACTTACAACCACCGGAGGGAGCCCAAGAGCAGAATTCACAACAGGATCCATAAGAATAGTCAGAAACAAGCCAGGTAAAACATGAATACACTAAATTAAAGAGTAGCAGAAGACACATACCAGCCAGCGAAACACTTATATCGAATAACTATATCTGGCAGTTTCTAGCAGTAAGTGACTAGACTATATCCATTTTTCTAAAGGTTTCTTTGCACTTTAAAAGTGCTGAAGAAATAATATCTTTTCTCCTAGTGATGAAGTTTTTCACTACAATAATTGCTTATTTTCTGAAAATTATATAATTGTTATTTAAAGGGAATCTGTCACCCCAAAAATGGCCTATAAACTAAGGCCACCGGCATCAGGGGCTTATCTACAGCATTGTGTAATGCTGTAGATAAGCCCCCGATGTATCCTGAAAGATAAGAAAAACAAGTTAGATTATACTCACCTAGGGGAGGTCCTGCTGCGGTCCGGTCCGATGGGCGTCGCGGTCCGGGTCCGGCACCTCCCATCTTCATACGACCATGTCCTCTTCTTGTCTTCTTGCCGCGGCTCCGGCGCAGGCGTACTTTGTCTGACCTGTTGAGAGCAGAGCAAAGTACTGCAGTGCGCAGGTGCTGGGCCTCTCTGACCTTTCCCGGCGCCTGCGCACTGCAGTACTTTGCTCTGCTCTCAATAGGGTAGACAAAGTACACCTGCGCCGGAGCGTGAAGACAAGGAGAGGACATGATCGTATGAAGATGGGAGGCGCTGGACCGTACCTGTGATGCCCATCGGACCCGGACGGCACCGGGACCGCCCCTGGGTGAGTATAACATAACCTGTTTTTCTTATCTTTCAGGATACATCGGTGGGCTTATCCACAGCATTACAGAATGCTGTAGATAAGCCCCTGATGCCAGTGGCCTTAGTTTATAGGCCATTTTTGGGGTGACAGATTCCCTTTAAATATATAAATGAAGAAAGGAAGGATAGAAGGAATGGAGGGAGGAAGGAATGAAAGAAGGAATCTACACATATTAGAGGATTATAAAGTAGAAAAAGCAAGCTACCAGCCATCTATTTTATCAGAGGCGTAAACATCAGTCTGGCTAATAAACTTAGGCCTTGGGCTAGTTTTTATTTATCCTTGATTTATTGAACAATATGTCCTAAAAATCCCATTTGCATCAACATAAATATTTGTAGCACTGTATGTTTTTCTTTTCTCAACAGTTCTACATGAAAAATGACTGGAAGTCCATTAGCAAATTGCATTGGAAAACAGGCCCCTCATATATTATATGCCTTTCACGTTATTTCCTTAGACGTGACTCATGACTCATATATGGAACATGTCTATAATGATGCTATAGTCGGCCGGCACCGAAGTGCTGACAATCTAAAGCCATTAGCAGTATAACAAATGGGCTTCATACAGGAGCCCAATATGTGCAGATGTAATGTTTTAGTAGGCAATAAAGTGTGAGCCAGGAACATATTTCATACTATAAGCAGCTCACCCAGGCTCTAGGCTTGTAGAAGCGCGGAATCCAAGAGACCACTTGTAATACGAAAAATAGCAAAATCCAGCTTCTAAAATGCAATTTTGCTGGATTTTGCTGTTTTTCATATTTCATACTATGCCTGTCTTTATTCATGAATAAACATCACAGATAAATCCAAATTTTACAATTCATATTAAATAAAAAGCATTATATTGTAATGTTAATTTATATTTAAATTGTGTGGTTTCTTTCACATGAAACCTGTAGATAAGCATAGTCTTGATGCTCCTGAAATTTTCTTTCCCTCACTTCCTAGCATGCATTGATCCAATTGGCATGTCTGTCCTACACTGCAATATCACAGACAGGAGAGCAAGAGCCAAAAGAGAAAAATTTGCCACAATGTCCTATAATCTGTCTGGTGTCATCGGTAAGGGACAGATTACATCTATAATAGGCAGTAGCAAGTTAGACAGGAGGGAGGTACCTAGTGCCAGGCACTTCAGGTGGGGTGAGGGTTGCTTAGGGAGAATAAAATCTTAAAATCTTATTATGAACTCATGGAACTAAAAGGGACATGCATATAAAAACTTTCCAAAGGCAAGATTTACAAAAGTCATGCAAACCTTGGTATTTTAGCCCTATGTTTAATTTTGTAACACTTTTAACCATATTCAATACTTTTGGGGCCGTGAATTTTATCAGTGGCTTTTTTCAATAAATATGCCTCTTTGTACTGTTAACAGGGAGCGGTTGGTTTCTCCTTAGTAAGACGACACCATGAGTAAGATGACAGATTAAGCTATTACGGTAATTTCCTTTGAGTGCATTACTTAAGTAATGTTTTTCTCAATATTTTTCATAGACTGGAAATGTCTGTCATCTCCAGCTAGTGTTCTGATCCCACTTAATGCATTTTAAGAAACCTAAAGTGTTTTATATCATCATTTTAAAGTGTAGGATCTATTTACTCATTGTAGTTTCCCCTAAAATCTGACCTAAAATGGCTAATTGACATAGGTGAAATATGTGTGGATCAGTATATCACATGTAATAAAGGACACAAAGAACATCCACTAAAGGGAATAGTAGTTTTTATTTATATATTAACCATTGAATTTCCAGGGTTTTGCAAAATACTATATTTACCCTTCACTGAAGCAAAAATGTGTACATGCCAGAAGCTGTTTTGAGTGATAACAGATTATTTCCATCAGCAGTCAGGCCTCCTATGATAGTAGCAAGTCTTGCGCTATCCACATTATTTGTAAATTAATGATTCCCTGACTTCTTTAATCTACTGTTCTGGTGGCATAGCAAGGTTTCTTCTTGAGCTCAGTGCCAGAGGATGGCAGGGGTGGATACAGTGGCTTGCAAAAGTATTCACCCTCTTGGCATATTTTTTTTTGCTACCTCATAACCTGGAATTTCACAGTTTTTTTTATGATGATTTGCATCAGTTCATGTAAAGACCATGCCTACAACTGTGAACATTTTTTTTTTATTGTGAAGCAAACAACAAATAGGACAAAGTAACTGTAAACTTCAGTGTACTATTCACCCCCTAAAGTCAGTGCTTTGTAGAGCCTCCTTTTGCAGCAATTATAGCTGCAAGTCACTTTGTGTAAGTCTCTGAGCTTTCCACATCTGGTCACTGGGGTTTTTGCCCATTCCTCAAGTCAAAAGTGCTCCAGCTCCTTCAAGTTAGATGGTTTCCTCTGGTGAACAGTAAACTTCAAGTCTGACCACAGATTCTCAATTGGATTAAGGTCAAGGCTTTGATTAGGCCACTCCAAAACATTTGTATGTTTCCCCTTAAACCATTACAGTGTTGCTTTAGCAATATGAGTTTGGGTCATTGTCTTGTTGGAGGGTGAAACTCGGTCCCAGTCTCAAATCACTGACAGACAAACAGGTTTTGCTCAAGAATATCCCTGTATTTCGCACCATCCATCTTCACCTCGATTCGAACCATTTTCACTGTTCCTACTGCAGAAAAACATCCCCACAGAATGATGCTGTCGCTATCATGTTTCACTTTGTGAGTGGTGTTCTTGGGGTGATAAGCTGTGCTGGTTTGGCACCAGACATAGCATTTACCTTGGTGAACAAAAAGTTAAATTTTGGTCTCATCTGACCACAGCATTTTCCTCCATACATTAGGGGAGTCTCCCACATCTTTTGGCAAACTCAAAACGAGACTTACAATATTTGTGTGTAACTAAAGGCTTTTTTTCTGCCCCCTCTTCCATAAAGGCCACCTCTATGGAATATTGTGGTCATATGGACAGATACTCCAGTTTCTCTGAACTCTGCAGCTCCTTCATGGTTACCTTTGGTCTTTGTGTTGCCTCTCAGATTAACGCCCTCCTTTGCCTGGCTGAGAGTTTTGGTGAATGGCCCTCTCTTGGCAGGTTTGTTGTGATACCATGTTCTTTCTATTTGATGATAATGGATTTGATTATAATCAGAGATTGGGATATTTTGTATAACCCAACCCTGACTTGTACTTCTCAACAACTTTGCCCCTGACCTGTTTGGAGATCTCCTTGGTCTTCATGGTGTGGTTGGTTAGTGGTGCCTCTTGCTTAATGGTGTTGCAGTCTCTGTGGCATTTCAGAAAAGGTGTGTATACTGACAGACCATGTGATAATTAGATTGCATACAGATGGACTTCCTTTCACTAAACATATGACTTATGAAGGTAATTGCTTTCATCAGAAAGTTTTAGTTGCTTCATTGCAAAAGAGGTGAATACATATGTGCATGCCAATTTTTATATTCCAATATGCCTACATGCCAATATGCCTATATTCTTCTCACTTCACCAACTATTTAATGCTGATGCATCACACACAAATTGGATTACAAAAATATTTAATCACAGGTTATAATGTAACAAAATAGGTAAAATCCATGTGGGGTGAGTACTTTCGCAAGGAGGTAAGGGGGCCCATTTTGACTTCCAAAACAGGTGGAATTGAGCATTAAGATGGACTTCAAAGGGCCCATATATTGTTCTTGCACAGGGGCCCTTTTCTGTCTGTCAGCACTTTGATACAGGGCTAGAACAGCAAATACAACCTTTGCCCTGGGTAAAGGAAAACCTTGTCTCTGCACTACACCTTTCCTGAGTGACATCTGTGGAGACGATGGTGTCCTCTTATATTCCTAGCACACAGATGACTACTGTCTGCACCATTCATTTCTATGGATAGTGCGAAGGCCAGACTTACAGATCTTTACCACATTAAACCTAAACAGAAGCGAAAAATATATAATCCCTGCCTTTATCTCTAATGCCTAATTCAGAAGTCAGTATATTCCACATAGCAAAAAATGGACCAACTGTTCTGATAAGAATTTCACAAGACTTTGATCAGAGTGAGATCTGAGCGTCATCAGTTTTTCATATACGTGAAGAAAAAAAAATTCTTTACCTTCACCTTTCTGACAGTCTATGATGACATTGTGGAGCGTTTCTTTCATGGACTTATAGGCTTGCATTGCTGATTTTGATTCGACGCTTGGATCAAAATTGGGCAAGTCTCTGATATCTTCCGCAGACCACTCGGTCCAAGGAAAAAAAATCTGCCCCATAGAATACCACGGATTGCATAGAAAGACCTTCATTTATAAACGGCCTTTTGTCTTATCTTTGTCTAATATTTACATTTGTTTGGTGATCTGAAACATTTAAGTGTGACAAACATGCAAAAGAACATGAAACCAGGAAGGGGGAAACACTTTTTCACACAACAATTTAGGGTATAGACAAAAACCAAAGAAGTCGAAATAGTGAAGGTGCAAGAAATAAGTTTCTACAAATGTACCACCTACACCTTTTATCCCTATGAAAAAAATAATTACGGCGCCCCGAATGGCCCACATGGGTGAACAAATAAGGAAGTAGTGGTCCCTTCAGTCATTTTAGAAATGTATGGATAAATTTAATATGATCTACTGATGAGCAGTTCATACATAATAGACAAGTTGTCTGTGCTACACAAAGACACCATTGTGTGACCCACGTTCCTCTGTGCTTTCAGTTTTAGAACAGGCAAGGTCCCAATAACTTCAGCTGTTCCTGGATATTAGGAGCCATCTGGTCCCATAAGCAAAATCAAAGGCAAACTAAACAGGTGATAGAACAATAAGCTTAATCTAAAGCATACAGCAATTACTGACTCATTGTATTACATCACAAACATCAAAGGAAAATATCTGATAATTTGGGCCAGGGGAGACTGTGACTTGAGATGATAACATTTTGCTGACACAATGCTGAATTTGGAGGCTGCTTCTATAGATTCCTTGCATTCTTTTGACATCTGTTTGAGGAATGACTACATACTAACATATCTCACACATACACTGGCAGATATTCTATCTGATGTGGTTACTTTGATTTTGTATTTTCGGTACATTTCTTTTTTTATGTTATATTTCACACTTAAAAGGGGTTGTCTGGGCAAAATGCAAAGTTTATCGGTGTTGTGGTGTGTTAAAAAAATATCAAACAAAGCCATACCTCTTGGCACTTACATGGATCCAGGGCAGGACACGCTGTCTTCTGTGTTTATGTCGACATAAGTCACTGCTCAATCAGCACCTATGACCTGTGGTTGACCAATGTGGTTCGATCACTCCAGTAGCACACGATCAGTGATGTCACTAATGACATGCTGCAGAAGTCACCTGACCACGGCAGCCGTAGGCCATAGCGATCCAGCTGCTTCTGAATCTACGACTTCTCACTTCCGGCATAAACACAGACGACTGATTGGTCTGCATTGAATCCAGGAAAGTGCCGAGAGGTGACTATCGCTTAGACAGTTTTTTTTAACACACCAAGACACTGGAAAATTTTAATTTTGCCCTGCCCTCATACTAAGAAAGTAGATCCCCAACCCTCATAGTACACATACCTGCCTTATCACCCACTCGGACATTTATGTGTAATATTTATTTTGGACAATTCATTATAATATGAAAAAGAATAAAATGTCAAATATATTTGTCATGTTGCCATGTTTATATAGTAGCAGTCCCAGACAGTATTGTATGTCATGGAGATTCATTTTGGTAATCGAATGAATGAATGAATGATTGAATTGCTACTGCACACCCACATGGTTAAGACTATGGCTTGTAGACAATGCCTTCTGTTGTGTTCTATTGAAGCCACAGATTTTCAGTAATCTATCATTATAATTTACCATGCATGACCAGGCAAAGGGACATGGAGAGGTATCGTACTATCATATATTGGCTTTTCAAATATTCCCATCCTCTTGTATAATTTGGATTACATCACTTAATCTCCATTTTACATCACTTACATGTCATTGTTGCATTAACCCCTTCACCCCCAAGGGTGGTTTGCACGTTAATGACCAGGCCAATTTTTACAATTCTGACCACTGTCCCTTTATGAGGTTATAACTCTGGAACGCTTCAACGGATCTTGGCGATTCTGACATTGTTTTCTCGTGACATATTGTACTTCATGATAGTGGTAAAAGTTCTTCGATATAACTTGCGTTTATTTGTGAAAAAAACGAATATTTGGCGAAAATTTTGAAAATTTCGCAATTTTCCAACTTTGAATTTTTATGCCCTTAAATCACAGACATATGTCACGCAAAATACTTAATAAGTAACATTTCCCACATGTCTACTTTACATCAGCACAATTTTGGAACCAAAATTTTTTTTGGTGACGGAGTTATAAGGGTTAAAAGTTGACCAGCAATTTCTCATTTTTACAACACCATTTTTTTTTAGGGACCACATCTCATTTGAAGTCATTTTGAGGGGTCTATATGATAGAAAATACCCAAGTGTGACACCATTCTAAAAACTGCACCCCTCAAGGTACTCAAAACCACTTTCAAGAAGTTTATTAACCCTTCAGGTGTCTCACAGGAATTTTTGGAATGTTTAAATAAAAATAAACATTTAACTTTTTTTCACTCAAAATTTGTTTCAGCTCCAATTTGTTTTATTTTACCAAGGGTAACAGGAGAAAATAGACCCCAAAATTTGTTGTACAATTCGTCCTGAGTACGCTGTTACCCCATATGTGGGTGTAAACCATTGTTTGGGCGCATGGCAGAGCTCGGAAGGAAAGGAGCGCCATTTGACTTTTCAATGCAAAATTGACTGGAATTGAGATGGGACGCCATGTTGCATTTGGAGAGCCCCTGATGTGCGTAAACATTGAAACCCCCCACAAGTGACACCATTTTGGAAAGTAGACCCCCTAAGGATCTTATCTAGATGTGTGTTGAGCACTTTGACCCAACAAGTGCTTCACAGAAGTTTATAATGCAGAGCCGTAAAAATAAAAATCATATTTTTTCACAAAAATGATCTTTTCGCCCCCATTTTTTTATTTCCCCAAGGGTAAGAGAAGAAATTAGACCACAAAAGTTGTTGTGCAATTTGTCCTGAGTACGACGATACCCCATATGTGGGGATAAACCACTGTTTGGGCGCATAGCAGAGCTCGGAAGGGAAGGAGCGCTATTTTACTTTTCAATGCAAAATTGACTGGAATTAAGATGGGATGCCATGTTGCGTTTGGAGAGCCCCTGATGTGCCTAAACATTAAAACCCCCCACAAGTGACACCATTTTGGAAAGTAGACCCCCTAAGGAACTTATCTAGATGTGTGGTGAGCACTTTGACCCAACAAGTGCTTCACAGAAGTTCATAATGCAGAGCCGTAAAAATAAAAAATCATATTTTTTCACAAAAATGATCTTTTCGCCCCCAATTTTTTATTTTCCCAAGGGTAAGAGAAGAAATTGGACCCCAAAAATTGTTGTGCAATTTGTCCTGAGTACGCTGATACCCCATATGTGGGTGTAAACCATTGTTTGGGCGCAGGGCAGAGCTCGGAAGGGAAGGAGCGCCATTTGACTTTTCAATGCAAAATTGACTGGAATTGAGATGGGACGCCATGTTGCGTTTGGAGAGCCCCTGATGTGCCTAAACATTGAAACCCCCCACAAGTGACACCATTTTGGAAAGTAGACCCCTTAAGGAACTTATCTAGATGTGTATTGAGCACTTTGACCCAACAAGTGCTTCACAGAAGTTTATAATGCAGAGCCGTAAAAATAAAAATCATATTTTTTCACAAAAATGATCTTTTCGCCCCCATTTTTTTATTTCCCCAAGGGTAAAAGAAGAAATTAGACCACAAAAGTTGTTGTGCAATTTGTCCTGATTACGACGATACCCCATATGTGGGGGTAAACCACTGTTTGGGCGCATAGCAGAGCTCGGAAGGAAAGGAGCGCTATTTTACTTTTCAATGCAAAATTGACTGGAATTAAGATGGGATGCCATGTTGCGTTTGGAGAGCCCCTGATGTGCCTAAACATTAAAACCCCCCACAAGTGACACCATTTTGGAAAGTAGACCCCCTAAGGAACTTATCTAGATGTGTTTTGATAGCTTTGAACCCCCAAGTGTTTCACTACAGTTTATAACGCAGAGCCGTGAAAATAAAAATTCCTTTTTTTTTTTCACAAAAATGATTTTTAGCCCCCAGTTTTGTATTTTCACAAGGGTATCAGGATAAATTGGACCCCAAACTTTGTTGTCCAATTTGTCCTGAGTACGCTGATACCCCATACGTGGGGGGGAACCACTGTTTGGGCGCATGACAGAGCTCGGAAGGGAAGGAGCGCCATTTGGAATGCAGACTTAAATGGATTGGTCTGCAGGCGTCACGTTGCATTTGCAGAGCCCCTGATGTACCCAAACAGTACAAACCCCCCACAAGTGACCCCATATTGGAAACTAGACCCCCCAAGGAACTTATCTAGATGTGTTGTGAGAACTTTGAACCCCCAAGTGTTTCACTACAGTTTATAACGCAGAGCCGTGAAAATAAAAATTCCTTTTTTTTTTCACAAAAATGATTTTTTAGCCCCCAGTTTTGTATTTTCACAAGGGTATCAGGATAAATTGGACCCCAAACTTTGTTGTCCAATTTGTCCTGAGTACGCTGATACCCCATATGTGGGGGGGAACCACTGTTTGGGCGCATGACAGAGCTCGGAAGGGAAGGAGCGCCATTTGGAATGCAGACTTAAATGGATTGGTCTGCAGGCGTCACGTTGCATTTGCAGAGCCCCTGATGTACCCAAACAGTACAAACCCCCCACAAGTGACCCCATATTGGAAACTACACCCCCCAAGGAACTTATCTAGATGTGTTGTGAGAACTTTGAACCCCCAAGTGTTTCACTACAGTTTATAACGCAGAGCCGTGAAAATAAAAATTCCTTTTTTTTTTCACAAAAATGATTTTTTAGCCCCCAGTTTTGTATTTTCACAAGGGTATCAGGATAAATTGGGCTCCAAAAGTTGTTGTCCAATTTGTCCTGAGTACGTTGATACCCCATATGTGGGGGGGAACCACTGTTTGGGTGCATGACAGAGCTCGGAAGGGAAGGAGCGTCATTTGGAATGCAGACTTAAATGGATTGGTCTGCAGGCGTCACGTTGCATTTGCAGAGCCCCTGATGTACCCAAACAGTACAAACCCCCCACAAGTGACCCCATATTGGAAACTAGACCCCCCAAGGAACTTATCTAGATGTGTTGTGAGAACTTTGAACCCCCAAGTGTTTCACTACAGTTTACAACGCAGAGCCGTGAAAATAAAAAATCTTTTTTTTCCCACAAAACTTATTTTTTGGCCCCCAGTTTTGTATTTTCCCAAGGGTAGCAGGAGAAATTGGACCCCAAAAGATGATGTCCAATTTGTCCTGAGTACGCTGATACCCCATATGTTGGGGTAAACCCCTGTTTGGGCACACGGGAGAGCTCTGAAGGGAAGGAGCACTGTTTTCCTTTTTCAACGCAGAATTGGCTGGAATTCAGATCGGATGCCATGTCCCGTTTGGAGAGCCCCTGATGTGCCTAAACAGTGGAAACCCCCCAATTATAACTGAAACCCTAAGCCAAACACACCCCTTACCCTAATCCCAACCGTAACCCTAACCACTCCTCTAACCCAGACACACCCAACCCTATTCCCAACCGTAAATGTAATCCAAACCCTAACCCTATCTTTAGCCCCAACCCTAACTGTAGCTCCAAACCTAGCCCCAACCCTAACCCTAACCCTAGCCCTAACCCTAGCAATAACCCTAGCCCTATCACTAGCCCTAACACTAGCCGTAACACTAGCCCTAACCCTAGCCCTATCCCTATCCCCAACCCTAGCCCTAACCCTAGCCCTAACCCTAGCCCCAACCCTAGCCCTAACCCTAGTCCTAACCCTTGCCCTAACCCTAACCCTAGCCCTAACTCTAGTCCTAACTCTAGCCCTAACCCTAGCCCCAACCCTAGCCCTAACCCAAACCCTAGCCCTAACCCTAGCCCCAACCCTAGCCCTAACCCTAGTCCTAACCCTTGCCCTAACCCTAACCCTAGCCCTAACTCTAGTCCTAACTCTAGCCCTAACCCTAGCCCCAACCCTAGCCCTAACCCAAACCCTAGCCCTAACCCTTGCCCTAACCCTAACCCTAACTCTAGTCCTAACTCTAGCCCTAACCCTAATGGGAAAATGGAAATAAATACATTTTTTAATTTTTTTATTTTTCCCTAACTAAGGGGGTGATGAAGGGGGGTTTGATTTACTTTTATAGCGGGTTATTTAGCGGATTTTTATGATTGGCAGCTGTCACACACTGAAAGACGCTTTTCATTGCAAAAAATATTTTTTGCGTTACCACATTTTGAGAGCTGTAATTTTTCCATATTTGAGTCCACAGAGTTATGTGAGATCTTGTTTTTTGCGGGACGCGTTGACGTTTTTATTGGTAACATTTTCGGACACGTGACATTTTTTGATCACTTTTTATTCCGATTTTTGTGAGGCAGAGTGATCAAAAACCAGCTATTCATGAATTTCTTTTGGGGAGGCGTTTATACCGTTCCGCGTTTGGTAAAATTGATAAAGCAGTTTTATTCGTCGGGTCAGTACGATTACAGCGATATCTCATTTATATCATTTTTTTATGTTTTGGCGCTTTTATACGATAAAAACTATTTTATAGAAAAAATAATTATTTTGGTATCGCTTTATTCTCAGGACTATAACTTTTTTATTTTTTTGCTGATGATGCTGTATGGCGGCTCGTTTTTTGCGGGACAAGATGACGTATTCAGCGGTTACATGGTTATTTATATCAGTCTTTTTGATCGCGTGTTATTCCACTTTTTGTTCGGCGGTATGGTAATAAAGCGTTGTATTTTGCCTCGTTTTTTTTTTTTTTTTCTTTATTTAGGATATTTTTTTTATTTATTTTTTTACACACATGTGGGGAATTTTTTTTTAACTTTTTTACTTTGTCCCAGGGGGGGACATCACAGATCATTGATCTGGCAGTGTGCACAGCACTCTGCCAGATCTGCGATCTGCTGTGCAGGGCTGCAGGCTTACCAAGTGTCTGCTCTGAGCAGGCACTCGGTAAGCCACCTCCTTCCCTGCAGGACCCGGATGCCGCGGCCATCTTGGATCCGGGACCTGCGGCGAGGAGGGAGGTAGGAGACCCTCAGAGCAACGCGATCACATCGCGTTGCTCCGGGGGTCTCAGGGAAGCACGCAGGGAGCCCCCTCCCTGCGCGATGCTTCCCTATACCGCCGGTACACCGCGATCATGTTTGATCGCGGTGTGCCGGGGGTTAATGTGCCGGGGGCGGTCCGTGACCGCTCCTGGCACATAGTGCCGGATGTCAGCTGCGATATGCAGCTGACACCCGGCCGCGATCGGCCGCGCTCCCCCCGTGAGCGCGGCCGATCGGCTATGACGTACTATCCCGTCGAGGGTCAGATAGGCCCAGGTCACCTCGACGGGATAGTACGTCAAAGGTCACAGAGGGGTTAATGAACAAACTTATATTTCTATTCTATATTTCTATTCGACTTTGGTAGGAGAGCTTAAATAATATTATTTCTATTGCCAAAGTCCCAACTATTTAGTATACTAGAAATAGTCCCAAATTGCATAGGGAGTGCAGTGAAATTAACATACTTTGTGGGTAGAGCGCTCAATTGTGGCTGTTACTGCGCAGGCGCGGGAATAGAGGTGAATGTCACTTGCGCAGGCCACGTGGTACCGCTCATTAAGGTAATGAATAAGCGCTCCACGCCTATGGGAGTAGAGACGCGTCCATATTCATCACCTTAATGAGCGATACCACGTGACAACGGAGATGCAGCGACGGTGAGTGAGTATAATGGGGAGGGGGGGCAATGTGAGCCATGCATGCTAACAGGGAAAGGGGGAAAGCCGTGCCATGTGGGATCGGGGGAGCCGAGCCATGCGAGACCAGGGGAGCCGAGCCATGCAGCCACGAACTGCGTCTGCGCAAGTGACCCTGCCACAGTGCCTTATGGGATTCAGGGACAGCAGCCGGAAGTCCCATCTGGGGATTATTATATTAGATAACATGCATATAGCATATGGGTAACCTTCCTTGGCTATACTCACTCACTAATACAACCATAACTTATAAGTGGGGTAAACTTTTACTAAATTCTGATTCACTCCGTTCCGTGGTGTCCGACGCTTGGATGCTCTGTAAGCAAAGTTCTCGCTACACTTTCTTGTTCTGTACAGCTTCTTTCTATTGCTTGATGTTTATTCTTCATGGAGTTCAACCAACAGGTCTTCCATCTGTAGAGTTGCCTTAACGACACCGCCGGGCAGTACTCAAATACGGTACAGTAGAGGTGTCAGAAACAAAACACCGGCCTTATTAAAAAACAGAGGATTATATACTGGAAAATAAACAGTTGTCGTAATAATAACAGCCATAATAGATGCAAGGAGAGATAGCTGGAGCGTGTCACACAAGCTGCTCCAGCTACGGCAATGCAAAGTTCAATTCAAACAGTATAAACAAGTTTCACAAACTGCTCTCTTCTAACTTTCTACCTGGCTTCCGATAATCGGACCTGCTATAGTGTCATAACTAAAGGAGCCTGCGCTACACCCTAACACAGTTAAATACATGTGTCAAGGTGTAGTAGAAAAGCTGGCGCAGCACCAAAGAATAGTATGGGTGCCAAGTATCCCAGGCAGCGGCCAAACCATCCAAAACAAACAATTGCATGCAGTACGGCAAAAAAGTTAAAAAATAGTAAACTGTAATGGCCCATTGAGAAAGGTTCACACTAAGAAACTTCACCACAATGGGCCATTAAACTTTACTATTTTTCATACTTGTTGGTGTGCTGCCTCCACAGTTTGGCTACTGCCTTGGATATGCAGCGCCCCAGAGTCCTGGTCGTTGCAGTACTGTCGCTCCGCCACTAAGGGGAGTGATGGTACGTCTGATTGCACTAAAAGAGTTCACCTTGCAGGTATCTGTCATGATCTCAATGGCAAGAGAACATAGCATAAGCATATATAGGAACTAGCTCTTGGAAGATGGGAACTGAGCTGACCATGAACTAAACCTAACGCACAACTAGCAGTGGCCGGATAGCATGCCTACGTTGATTCTAGATGCCCAGCCCAGCCGGAGGACTAAATAAAGCTAGCAGAGGAAAATCTTAGTCCTAGCTCACCTCTAGAGAAATACCCCGAAAGGAGACAGAGGCCCCCCACATGTATTGGCGGTGAGTTGAGATGAAATAACAAACGTAGTATGAAAATAGGTTTAGCAAATTTGAGGTCCACTTACTACATAGCAGAAGACAGAAAGGACACTTTCATGGTCAGCTGAAAACCCTATCAAAAAACACCATCCAGAAATTACTTTAAAACTCTGGCATTAACTCATAACACCAGAGTGGCAATTCCCGTTCACAAGAGCTTTCCAGACACAGTAACGAAACTACAGCTGTGAACTGGAACAAAATGCAAAAACAAACATGGACAAGAGTCCAACTTATCTAGTAGTTGTCTAGGAGCAGGAACAAGCACAGAGAGGCTTCTGATAACATTGCTGACCGGCAAGCAACTAACAGAGCAGCAAGGTTATATAGCGACTCCTGTTGTGAATTTGGATTCTGGGCTCCCCCGGTGGCCGCTTGTGGAATTGGACTTGTCATCCTCTTTCCTGTTTCACCTGATTCCATCAGTAGTGGGTGTCGCTATTTAAGCTCATTTCTCTGGTGGTTTCTTGCCGGTCAACAATGTTATCTGATGCCTCTCAGTGCTTGTTCCTGCTTCTAGACAACTCTAGATAAGTTGGACTTTTGTCCATGTTTTGTTTTGCCTATTTGTTCCAGTTCACAGCTGAAGTTTTGTTACTGTTTCTGGAAAGCTCTCGTTGATCAGGGATTGCTACTCTGGCGTTATGAGTTAATGCCAGAGTTTAAGGTAATCTCTGGATGGTGTTTTGTTAGTGTTTTTCTGCTGACCATGAAAGTATACTATCTGTCTTCTGCTATCTAGTAAGCGGACCTCAAATTTGCTAAGACTATTTTCCTGCTGCGTTTGTTGTTTCATCTGAACTCACCGTCATTATATGTGGGGGGCTACTGTCTTCTTTGGAATATTTCTCTAGAGGTGAGCCAGGTCTTATATTTCCCTCTGCTAGCTATTTAGGTCTTAGGCCAGAGCTGGGCATCTAGCGATAAATAGGAAATGCTACCTGGCTATTTCTAGTTGCGCGGCAGGCTTAGTTCATGGTCAGTATAGTTCCATCTTCCGAGAGCTTGTCCCCCTATAGGCTTGCTATGATCTCTGCCTGCAGAGATCATGACAGTTTGACCGGCCAATAAAGTGTTAAAGACCCAGGTTGAGAAAGGAGAGTTATAAGAAGTCTGCTGGAATTTTTTTTTTTTTTTTTTTTTCCTCCAGTCTGCCTTGCTGCAGTCTTTTTTCTCTCTCTCCTCCTAATCTCTGTATGCTCTGTGTGCACCTGACAATAATGGATCTCCAGAGTGTAACTGCGGGTTTGAATAATCTCATCACGAAAGTACAAAATTTACAAGATTTTGTGGTACATGCTCCGGTATCTGAGCCGAGAATTCCTTTGCCGGAGTTCTTCACAGGGAATAGAGCTAGCTTCCAGAATTTCCGAAATAATTGTAAGCTTTATTTGTCCCTGAAGTCTCGTTCAGCTGGAGACCCTGCTCAGCAGGTTAGGATTGTGATTTCCTTGCTCAGGGGTGACCCTCAAGATTGGGCCTTCTCATTGCCAGCAGGGGATCCTGCGTTACGCGATGTGGATGCGTTTTTTCTGGCCTTGGGCTTGCTTTATGAGGAACCTCATTTGGAACTTCAGGCAGAAAAAACTTTGATGGCACTATCTCAGGGGCAAGACGAAGCTGAAGTTTTCTGCCAAAAATTCCGTAAATGGTCTGTGCTTACTCAGTGGAATGAGTGCGCCTTGGCGGCAACTTTCAGAGAAGGTCTCTCTGATGCCGTTAAGGATGTTATGGTGGGGTTCCCTTTGCCTGCAGGTCTGAATGAGTCAATGACAATGGCTATTCAGATTGATAGGCGTCTGCGGGAGCGCAAACCGGTGCACCATCTGGCGGTGTCTATGGAAAAGACGCCAGAAAGTATGCAGTGTGATAGAATTCTGTCCAGGAGCGAGCGACAGAATTTTAGACGGAAGAATGGATTGTGTTTCTATTGTGGGGATTCTACTCATGTTATATCGGCATGCTCTAGGCGTACAAAGAAGCTTGATAAGTCTGTTTCCATTGGCACCATTCAGTCTAAGTTTATTTTGTCTGTAACCCTGATTTGCTCTTTGTCATCCATTGCCACGGACGCCTATGTTGACTCTGGCGCCGCTCTGAGTCTTATGGATTGGTCCTTTGCCAATCGTTGTGGTTTTGATTTAGAGCCTTTGGAGACTCTTATTCCTCTGAAAGGGATTGACTCCACCCCATTGGCTAATAATAAACCACAATACTGGACACAAGTAACCATGCGTATCAATCCGGATCACCAGGAGATTATTCGTTTCCTGGTGCTGTATAATTTACATGACGATTTGGTACTGGGATTGCCATGGTTGCAGTCTCACAACCCAGTCTTGGACTGGAGAGCAATGTCTGTGTTGAGCTGGGGATGTAAGGGTATTCATGGGGACGTACCTTTGGTTTCTATTTCGTCGTCCATTCCCTCTGAAGTCCCTGAGTTCCTCTCTGATTATCAAGACGTCTTTGACGAACCCAAGCTTGGGTCGTTACCTCCGCACCGTGAGTGCGATTGTGCCATAGATTTGATACCGGGTTGTAAATATCCAAAGGGTCGTTTGTTTAATTTGTCTGTGCCGGAACATGCTGCTATGCGGGAATATATAAAGGAGTCTTTGGAAAAGGGACATATTCGTCCATCTTCTTCTCCCTTGGGAGCTGGGTTTTTCTTTGTCTCAAAGAAAGACGGCTCTTTGAGACCATGTATTGATTATCGGCTTCTGAATAAGATCACTGTTAAGTATCAATACCCATTGCCATTGCTTACTGATTTGTTTGCTCGTATAGAGGGTGCTAAGTGGTTCTCTAAAATTGATCTTCGTGGGGCGTATAATTTGGTGCGGATCAGGCAGGGGGATGAGTGGAAGACCGCATTTAATACGCCCGAGGGCCACTTTGAGTATTTGGTCATGCCTTTTGGTCTTTCTAATGCCCCTTCGGTTTTCCAGTCTTTTATGCATGATATTTTCCGCGATTTTCTGGATAAATTTATGATAATATATCTGGATGATATTCTGATTTTTTCTGATGACTGGGACTCTCATGTCCAGCAGGTCAGGAGAGTTTTTCAGGTTCTGCGGTCTAATTCTTTATGTGTGAAGGGGTCTAAGTGCGTTTTTGGGGTCCAGAAAATTTCCTTTTTGGGGTATATTTTTTCTCCCTCTTCCATTGAGATGGATCCCGTCAAGGTGCAAGCTATTTGTGACTGGACTCAGCCCTCCTCTCTTAAGGGTCTTCAGAGATTTTTGGGCTTTGCCAACTTTTACCGCCGATTTATTGCTGGTTTTTCGGATGTCGTTAAACCACTGACTGATTTGACCAGACAAGGCGCTGATGTTGCTAATTGGTCCCCTCATGCTGTAGAGGCCTTTCAGGAGCTTAAGCGCCGTTTTGCCTCTGCCCCTGTGTTGCGTCAGCCTGATGTGAATCTGCCTTTTCAGGTTGAGGTTGACGCTTCGGAGATTGGAGCTGGGGCAGTGTTGTCGCAGAAAGGTTCCGACTGCTCCGTCATTAGGCCTTGTGCCTTCTTTTCTCGCAAATTTTCGCCCGCAGAGCGGAATTATGATGTTGGGAATCGGGAGCTTTTGGCCATGAAGTGGGCGTTTGAGGAGTGGCGCCATTGGCTCGAGGGGGCTAGGCATCAGGTGGTGGTATTGACTGACCACAAAAATTTGATTTATCTTGAGACTGCCAGACGCCTGAATCCTAGACAGGCGCGCTGGTCTTTATTTTTTTCTCGCTTTAATTTTGTGGTGTCATACCTACCGGGTTCTAAGAATGTTAAGGCAGATGCCCTTTCTAGGAGTTTTGACCCGGACTCTCCTGGTAATTCTGAACCTACAGGTATCCTTAGGGAGGGAGTAATTTTGTCGGCCGTTTCTCCTGATCTGCGGCGGTCCTTGCAAGAGTTTCAGGCGGATAGACCGGATCGTTGTCCGCCTGATAGACTGTTTGTTCCGGATGATTGGACCAGCAGAGTCATCTCTGAGGTACATTCTTCTGCATTGGCAGGTCATCCCGGAATTTTTGGTACCAGGGATTTGGTGGCAAGATCCTTCTGGTGGCCTTCTCTGTCACGAGATGTGCGAGTCTTTGTGCAGTCATGTGACGTTTGTGCTCGGGCCAAGTCTTGTAGTTCTCGGGCTAGCGGACTGCTGTTGCCCTTGCCTGTTCCTAAGAGGCCTTGGACACACATCTCGATGGATTTTATTTCAGATCTGCCTGTTTCCCAGAAGATGTCTGTCATCTGGGTGGTCTGTGACCGTTTCTCTAAAATGGTCCATTTGGTTCCTCTGCCCAAGTTGCCTTCTTCTTCTGAGTTGGTTCCTCTGTTTTTTCAGAATGTTGTCCGATTGCACGGTATTCCTGAGAATATTGTTTCTGACAGAGGTACCCAATTTGTGTCTAGATTTTGGCGGGCATTCTGTGCTAGGATGGGCATAGATTTGTCTTTTTCATCTGCTTTTCACCCTCAGACTAATGGCCAGACCGAGCGGACTAATCAGACCCTTGAGACATATCTGAGGTGTTTTGTCTCTGCTGACCAGGATGATTGGGTTGCTTTTTTGCCATTGGCAGAGTTCGCCCTCAATAATCGGGCCAGTTCTTCCACCTTGGTGTCCCCGTTTTTCTGTAATTCGGGGTTTCACCCTCGATTTTCCTCCGGTCAGGTGGAATCCTCGGATTGTCCTGGAGTGGATGCGGTGGTGGAGAGATTGCATCACATCTGGGGACAGGTTATGGACAATTTGAAGTTGTCCCAGGAGAAGACTCAGCGTTTTGCCAACCGTCATCGTCGTGTTGGTTCTCGGCTTTGTGTTGGAGATTTAGTGTGGTTGTCTTCTCGTTTTGTCCCTATGAGGGTCTCTTCTCCTAAGTTTAAACCTCGGTTCATCGGCCCTTATAGAATATTGGAGATTCTTAATCCTGTTTCTTTCCGTTTGGACCTCCCTGCGTCCTTTTCCATTCATAACGTTTTTCATCGGTCGTTATTGCGCAGGTATGAGGTACCTGTTGTACCTTCAGTTGAGCCTCCTGCTCCGGTGTTGGTTGAGGGTGAGTTGGAGTACGTTGTGGAGAAAATTTTGGACTCTCGTGTTTCCAGACGGAAACTCCAGTATCTGGTCAACTGGAAGGGTTACGGCCAGGAGGATAATTCTTGGGTCAATGCATCTGATGTTCATGCTTCTGATCTTGTTCGTGCCTTCCATAGGGCTCATCCTGGTCGCCCTGGTGGATCTGGTGAGGGTTCGGTGCCCCCTCCTTGAGGGGGGGGTACTGTTGTGAATTTGGATTCTGGGCTCCCCCGGTGGCCGCTTGTGGAATTGGACTTGTCATCCTCTTTCCTGTTTCACCTGATTCCATCAGTAGTGGGTGTCGCTATTTAAGCTCATTTCTCTGGTGGTTTCTTGCCGGTCAACAATGTTATCTGATGCCTCTCAGTGCTTGTTCCTGCTTCTAGACAACTCTAGATAAGTTGGACTTTTGTCCATGTTTTGTTTTGCCTATTTGTTCCAGTTCACAGCTGAAGTTTTGTTACTGTGTCTGGAAAGCTCTCGTTGATCAGGGATTGCTACTCTGGCGTTATGAGTTAATGCCAGAGTTTAAGGTAATCTCTGGATGGTGTTTTGTTAGTGTTTTTCTGCTGACCATGAAAGTATACTATCTGTCTTCTGCTATCTAGTAAGCGGACCTCAAATTTGCTAAGACTATTTTCCTGCTGCGTTTGTTGTTTCATCTGAACTCACCGTCATTATATGTGGGGGGCTACTGTCTTCTTTGGAATATTTCTCTAGAGGTGAGCCAGGTCTTATATTTCCCTCTGCTAGCTATTTAGGTCTTAGGCCAGAGCTGGGCATCTAGCGATAAATAGGAAATGCTACCTGGCTATTTCTAGTTGCGCGGCAGGCTTAGTTCATGGTCAGTATAGTTCCATCTTCCGAGAGCTTGTCCCCCTATAGGCTTGCTATGATCTCTGCCTGCAGAGATCATGACAGACTCCCACATCTTGATGGGAACAGGTGAACAGAGAAGATGAAGACACCAGTTCAATTCCACCAGTAGCCACCGGGGGAGCCCAGAATCCAAATTCACAACAGTACCCCCCCCTCAAGGAGGGGGCACCGAACCCTCACCAGAACCACCAGGGCGATCAGGATGGGCCCTATGAAAGGCACGAACCAGATCGGAGGCATGAACATCAGATGCATTCACCCAAGAATTATCCTCCTGGCCGTATCCCTTCCACTTGACCAGATACTGGAGTCTCCGTCTGGAAACACGAGAGTCCAAGATTTTCTCCACAACGTACTCCAACTCACCCTCAACCAACACCGGAGCAGGAGGCTCAACGGAAGGCACAACCGGTACCTCATACCTGCGCAATAATGACCGATGAAAAACGTTATGAATAGAAAAGGATGCAGGGAGGTCCAAACGGAAGGAAACAGGGTTAAGAATCTCCAATATCTTATACGGGCCGATAAACCGAGGCTTAAACTTAGGAGAAGAGACCCTCATAGGGACAAAACGAGAAGACAACCACACCAAATCCCCAACAGAAAGCCGAGGACCAACACGACGGTGGCGGTTGGCAAAAAGCTGAGTCTTCTCCTGGGACAACCTCAAATTGTCCACCACCTGCCCCCAGATCTGATGCAATCTCTCCACCACAGCATCCACTCCAGGACAATCCGAAGATTCCACCTGACCAGAGGAAAATCGAGGATGAAACCCCGAATTACAGAAAAACGGGGACACCAAAGTGGCAGAGCTGGCCCGATTATTGAGAGCGAACTCCGCCAATGGCAAAAAAGCAACCCAATCATCCTGGTCAGCAGACACAAAACACCTCAGATATGTCTCCAGGGTCTGATTAATCCGCTCGGTCTGGCCATTCGTCTGAGGATGGAAAGCGGACGAAAAAGATAAATCTATGCCCATCCTAGCACAGAATGCCCGCCAAAATCTAGACACGAATTGGGTCCCTCTGTCAGAAACGATATTCTCAGGAATACCATGCAAACGAACAACATTTTGAAAAAACAGAGGAACCAACTCGGAAGAAGAAGGTAACTTGGGCAGAGGAACCAAATGGACCATCTTAGAAAAACGGTCACACACCACCCAGATGACAGACATCTTCTGAGAAACAGGCAGATCTGAAATAAAATCCATCGAGATGTGCGTCCAAGGCCTCTTAGGAATAGGCAAGGGCAACAATAATCCACTAGCCCGAGAACAACAAGGCTTGGCCCGAGCACAAACGTCACAAGACTGCACAAAGCCTCGCACATCTCGTGACAGGGAAGGCCACCAGAAGGACCTTGCCACCAAATCCCTGGTACCAAAAATGCCAGGATGACCTGCCAACGCAGAAGAATGAACCTCAGAGATGACTCTACTGGTCCAATCATCAGGAACAAACAGTTTATCAGGTGGGCAACGATCAGGTCTCTCCGCCTGAAACTCCTGCAAGGCCCGCCGCAGGTCTGGAGAAACGGCTGACAATACCACTCCATCCTTAAGGATACCTGTGGCCTCAGAGTTACCAGGCGAGTCAGGCTCAAAACTCCTAGAAAGGGCATCCGCCTTAACATTCTTAGAACCCGGTAGGTATGACACCACAAAATTAAACCGAGAGAAAAATAATGACCAGCGCGCCTGTCTAGGATTCAGGCGCCTGGCGGTCTCAAGATAAATCAAATTTTTGTGGTCAGTCAATACCACCACCTGATGTCTGGCCCCCTCAAGCCAATGGCGCCACTCCTCAAAAGCCCACTTCATGGCCAAAAGCTCCCGATTCCCAACATCATAATTCCGCTCAGCGGGCGAAAATTTACGGGAAAAGAAGGCACAAGGCCTCATCACGGAGCAGTCAGAACTTTTCTGCGACAACACTGCCCCAGCTCCGATCTCAGAAGCGTCGACCTCAACCTGAAAAGGTAGAGCAACATCAGGCTGACGCAACACAGGGGCAGAGGAAAAACGGCGCTTAAGCTCCCGAAAGGCCTCCACAGCATCAGGGGACCAATCAGCAACATCAGCACCCTTCTTAGTCAAATCGGTCAATGGCTTAGCAATATCCGAAAAACCAGCAATAAATCGACGATAAAAGTTAGCAAAGCCCAAAAATTTCTGAAGACTCTTAAGAGAAGAGGGCTGCGTCCAATCACAAATAGCTTGAACCTTGACAGGATCCATTTCAATGGAAGAGGGGGAAAAAATATATCCCAAAAAGGAAATCCTCTGTACCCCAAAAACACACTTAGAACCCTTCACACACAAAGAATTAGACCGCAAAACCTGAAAAACCCTCCTGACTTGCTGGACATGAGAGTCCCAGTCATCCGAAAAAATCAGAATATCATCCAGATACACAATCATAAATTTATCCAAATAATCGCGAAAAATATCATGCATAAAGGACTGGAAAACTGACGGAGCATTAGAAAGACCAAAAGGCATCACTAAATACTCAAAGTGGCCCTCGGGCGTATTAAATGCGGTTTTCCACTCATCCCCCTGCCTGATTCGCACCAAATTATACGCCCCACGAAGGTCAATCTTAGAGAACCACTTGGCCCCCTTTATGCGAGCAAACAAATCAGTCAGCAACGGCAATGGGTATTGATATTTAACAGTGATTTTATTCAAAAGCCGATAATCAATACATGGTCTCAAAGAGCCGTCTTTTTTTGACACAAAGAAAAAACCGGCTCCTAAGGGAGATGACGATGGACGAATATGTCCCTTTTCCAAGGACTCCTTTATATATTCTCGCATAGCAGCATGTTCAGGCACAGACAGATTAAATAACCGACCCTTTGGGTATTTACTACCCGGGATTAAATCTATGGCACAATCGCACTCTCGGTGCGGAGGTAACGAACCAAGCTTGGATTCTTCAAAGACGTCACGATAGTCAGACAGGAACTCAGGAATTTCAGAGGGAATGGATGATGAAATGGAAACCACAGGTACATCCCCATGAGCCCCCTTACATTCCCAACTCAACACAGACATAGCTCTCCAGTCGAGGACTGGGTTGTGAGATTGCAGCCAAGGCAATCCTAGCACCAAATCATCATGTAGATTATACAGCACCAGAAAGCGAATAATCTCCTGGTGATCCGGATTAATACGCATAGTTACTTGTGTCCAGTATTGTGGTTTATTATTAGCCAATGGGGTGGAGTCAATCCCCTTCAGAGGAATAGGAGTCTCCAAAGGCTCTAAATCATACCCACAGCGTTTGGCAAAGGACCAATCCATAAGACTCAAAGCGGCGCCAGAGTCGACATAGGCGTCCGTGGTAATAGATGACAAAGAGCAAATCAGGGTCACAGATAGAATAAATTTAGACGGTAAGGTGCAAATGGAAACAGATTTACCAAGCTTTTTAGTGCGCTTAGAGCATGCTGATATAACATGAGTAGAATCACCACAATAGAAACACAACCCATTTTTCCGTCTAAAATTCTGCCGCTCGCTTCGGGACAGAATTCTATCACACTGCATACTCTCTGGCGACTTCTCAGTGGACACCGCCAGATGGTGCACTGGTTTGCGCTCCCGCAAACGCCTATCGATCTGAATAGCCATTGTCATGGACTCATTCAGACCCGCAGGCACAGGGAACCCCACCATAACATCCTTAATGGCATCAGAGAGACCCTCTCTGAAAGTCGCCGCCAGGGCGCACTCATTCCACTGAGTAAGCACAGACCATTTACGGAATCTTTGGCAGTAAATTTCCGCTTCATCTTGCCCCTGAGATAGGGACATCAAAGTTTTTTCTGCCTGAAGCTCCAAATGAGGTTCGTCATAAAGCAACCCCAAGGCCAGAAAAAACGCATCCACATTGAGCAACGCAGGATCTCCTGGTGTCAATGAAAAAGCCCAGTCTTGAGGGTCGCCCCGGAGCAAGGAAATCACAATCCTGACCTGCTGTGCAGGGTCTCCGGCAGAGCGAGATTTCAGAGACAAAAATAATTTGCAATTATTTCGAAAATTCTGAAACCCGGATCTATTCCCCGAGAAAAATTCCGGCAAAGGAATTCTCGGCTCAGATACAGGTGCATGACAAACAAAATCTTGCAAATTTTGTACCTTCGTGGCGAGAATATTCAAACCTGCAGTTACACTCTGAAGATCCATTACAAACAGGTGGACACAGAGCCATTCAAGGGTTAAGAGGAGGTAAGAAGCAGCTAGACAGCAATTAAGGGCTAGGCAGCAAAACTCTGAGGGGAAAAAAAAAAAAAAAAAAAAAAATTTCCCTTCAACACTTCTTTTTCTCCTGCTTCAGCCCAAACAATTAACACTTTGCGGGCCGGTCAAACTGTCATGATCTCAATGGCAAGAGAACATAGCATAAGCATATATAGGAACTAGCTCTTGGAAGATGGGAACTGAGCTGACCATGAACTAAACCTAACGCACAACTAGCAGTGGCCGGGTAGCATGCCTACGTTGATTCTAGATGCCCAGCCCAGCCGGAGGACTAAATAAAGCTAGCAGAGGAAAATCTTAGTCCTAGCTCACCTCTAGAGAAATACCCCGAAAGGAGACAGAGGCCCCCCACATGTATTGGCGGTGAGTTGAGATGAAATAACAAACGTAGTATGAAAATAGGTTTAGCAAATTTGAGGTCCACTTACTACATAGCAGAAGACAGAAAGGACACTTTCATGGTCAGCTGAAAACCCTATCAAAAAACACCATCCAGAAATTACTTTAAAACTCTGGCATTAACTCATAACACCAGAGTGGCAATTCCCGTTCACAAGAGCTTTCCAGACACAGTAACGAAACTACAGCTGTGAACTGGAACAAAATGCAAAAACAAACATGGACAAGAGTCCAACTTATCTAGTAGTTGTCTAGGAGCAGGAACAAGCACAGAGAGGCTTCTGATAACATTGCTGACCGGCAAGCAACTAACAGAGCAGCAAGGTTATATAGCGACTCCCACATCTTGATGGGAACAGGTGAACAGAGAAGATGAAGACACCAGTTCAATTCCACCAGTAGCCACCGGGGGAGCCCAGAATCCAAATTCACAACAGGTATCACAGACACACATTACACTTCACACTCCGGCCACCAGGGGGAGCAAAAGGTCCTATCTACTAGGCCACTCCTCACACATGGGTAAAACTGGGGGTTGGATAGGAAGTCAGGAAGAAAGTAGCTGGGGAGAGCTCGAGAGAGGACCTGTCAGGGGTGGGATCCTGACAGAGGCCTAGAAAAGGACAGATCGTTATGGAGCCGTGCCTGTGCCTTATAGCAGCAGACTCCTAAGAAAGGACACGAAGCGAAGTATATTGTGGAGAAGTGAGAAACGGGATCACAGCACAAAGGAGATAGAACCAGAAGGAGTCGTGCCTCAAGATCAGCAACATCCTTCTGAGGCACGTAGCCAGTGACCAGAGCACCGAGGAAGTAATAGACTCTACGCGTTACTTTGAACTATGGCAGGGCAGTTAACTTTAGGTTGGCTGTCTCACCTTAATCACCTAATGAAGACAACGGAGGCAATTGTGGGAGAGGGGCGTCCCTAGGGTCCCTATAAATTAACTCCAGGCCTACCCCATCATACGGGTTCGTCCTATCCATATCATCTGGGGGACGGAGAGAAAAAACAGCAACATACACGACAGTTGTGAGGACTATCCCGTGGTGCTCAGCAGGGAAGTACTACAACACACAGGCGCTAGCAGGAAGGTTGCTGATTTCCACCTGCAAAAAGGGAACTCTGGATGTGCCTTCGGACCGGCCGGTCTCAGCCAGCCCTGTTAGCAGTGCTCTGGATTGCGGATGCTGAAGCCTTCAGTAAAAAGAGGTAAAGAGACTGCAACCCTGTGTCCTCGTCATTTACTGCGATCTACATCTGCGCCTACATCTTTAATTGGGCACCCCTTAGCAGGGCCATGGACCGGGTCAGGCCACCGTGACATCCTCAGAACCGAGAGATAGACCCGGTACCGAGTACCCCGCTCCCCTGCGTTTGGGGGCCGCTCCAACTACTTGGAACCTATACTATTTTGCCTCCAATTTTTTTGTGCATCTTATGATCTGTTTACGTAGACGGACCGGTGCCACTTAACAACTGCCAGTCAGTAAATAACCAACCAATTGGCAGTCCCTTAATAGCTGTTTACACAGGTAGACCAAAGCAAACAATGTGCAGAGAGTGATAGATACAATAGATTGCACAGTGAGCACAGACTGCTAACATTCTCGGCAGTGTGAGTCCTGTTTACACAGGATGATGCACTACCGAAAATTATGATTATTTGCGCTGCCAAAAGATCATTTCAACCAATAAACGAGCGTTTTGCTTGTTCTTCGGCCATTCAGCAGCCAGTTTACATGGCAAGATACATACGAAACAAGTTTTTTTTTCTAAAAACTCATGTTCACTATTATCTGTCAGTGTAAATGCAGCTATAGTCCCCCTAGAAAGCTGGGCGATAAGTACCGGGGAAGCTATTATGATGGGCATATTGACACCTAAGGCTGTGTGCACACGTAGCATATTTTTCACGTTTTTTTCGCGGTTTTTCGCTATAAAAACGCTATAAAACCGCGAAAAAAACGCTAACATTAGGCATCCTATTTAATAGAATGCAATCTGCATTTTTTGTGCACATGCTGCATTTTTTTCCTGAGCGGAATCGCATTCCAGAAAAAAACGCAGCATGTTCATTAAATTTGCGGAATCGCGCCGATTCTGCACACATAGGAGTGCATTGATCTGCTTACTTCCCGCATGGGGCTATGCCCACAATGCGGGAAGTAAGCAGATCATGTGCGGTTGGTACCCAGGGTGGAGGAGAGGAGACTCTCCTCCACGGACTGGGCACCATATAATTGGTAAAAAAAAAAGAATTAAAATAAAAAATAGTGTTATACTCACCTTCTGGTGGCCCGATCTCCTCAGCGGCTTCCGTTCCTATAGCTGGTGTGTGTGAAGGACCGCGACGTCAATGGAAGGTCCTGCACACACAGCATCTATAGGAACGGAAGCCGCTGATGAGATCGGGCCACCAGAAGGTGAGTATAACCATTTTTTTTATTTTTTTTAATTATTTTTAACATTCTATCTTTTACTATAGATGCTGCATAGGCTGCATCTATAGTAAAAAGTTGGTCACACTTGTCAAACACTATGTTTGACAAGTGTGACTAACCTGTCAATCTGTTTTCCAAGCGATGCTACAGATCGCTTGGAAAACGCTAGCATTCTGCAAGCTAATTATGCTTGCAAAACGCTAGTTTTCTGCGGGAATATGCATGCCAATTCTGCATGCGATATACTCGCGGCAGGTGCTGCAGAATTGCCGCGGAAATTTCCGCGGCAATTCTGCAACGTGTGCACTTAGCCTAAAAGAAAATGTTTAATGATTTTTTCATAATCATTCCACCATGTTAGGGATGCGACTTTTTTAAAATGACAGCCTGTACAGAAATATGCACAGTAGTCTATGAGGTTGTGATGACTATACACTGTTATGAAGTATTTTAATAAGGGGTTGAATACTTCAAAACAACCCTGATGTCTAGTTTTAGCTTGTTAGTCTTACACACTGCTGACAATAGTCATGCATATGTTATATTGCCTCATGCCTACAAACAGACATTCCCAGTGGTCAAAACACATTGCAAATGCCGGAAAAATGTAATTAATGACCAGACCATGTTGGGTTTTAGCTAGCTCTGCAATGACTACTTTGAACTTTACGAGGTGAAAGCTCCCAGTAAGTTATGTAGAACACTCAACTGCAGAGAAGTTCAACACATTACACACCGCTCATTGTCCAGACACCCATAGCTATTATTATTTCATGTCATGGCAACAGAATCAGCGTGTTTATAAATGTATGAGCATTTTATATAATTATAATGACACCCTCCATCTTTAGGTCAGTTGTGATGGCTCAACTGTAACGAAAGCCCTGACCTTCCAGTCATCATACTATAAATATTCATGCACCTCTGACACATTGTCTCTATATTGTAACCACAAATTAGTTTTTATTTGTACCAGGTAAAACAATGATGCATGAAGTCCACTCAATGACTATACAGTAGCTAGAGCTGGTAAGATATTTATTTCAGGAGCTGACATCACAGTATTTGACTTTAAGAAATGCAAATAACTGAATGGTCTAAATATTATACTGTATAAATACCATTGCATCTGGATGCATACTATAAAAATAAAATAATATATTCATGTTATGTGTCATTTCCCTCTCTGTGTGATTCCCAAATTTTGAGAAAGCTAAACAAATATTTTTTTAAGCATACTGCATGCTACTGTTACATGCATTCATGTTAAACAGCCTTGCAGTTTTGGTCCTGTTTTGTATATTTTTTATTTTGTGTAAAAACATTAGTGGTCCAAAAAGACGTAGTCCACATTTATCGGACATTTATGCCACATCCTCAAGTTTTTAAAATTCAGGATTGAGGCACAGTACTTGGCAGTTACATGTCAGGATTTAGGCACGGAGTTTGGCAGTTGCATGTCAGGAATCACAAAAGGAAGAAAACAGCAGCACTCACCAATCTTCAGAGCAGGTAATTCTTTATTGCATATCAATCTTCACGGCACGGGGGTGTATATACAGAGGAGTTGTTTAAGCTATCACACTCCTCTGTATATACACCCCCGTGCCGTGAAGATTGATATGCAATAAAGAATTACCTGCTCTGAAGATTGGTGAGTGCTGCCATTTTCTTCCTTTTGTGATTCATATCAGCATTTTTTCTGGATCGAGCACCCGAGATCAGTCGGCCAGCTGATGCTGATAAGCCGGTGTGTTCACAGTGCGAACATTTGGTGGTGCGGTCAGCTGTTTTCTTTTTAGTTACTATAGTTTCATGTCAGGATTGAGGTGCAGAGCTTGGCAGTTGCACTTCAGGACTGAGGCACAGAGCTTGGAAGTTACACTTTAGGACTGAGGCACAGAGCTTGAAAGTTATACTTCAGGACTGAGGCACAGAGCTTTACAGTTACACTTTAGGACTGAGGCACAGAGCTTGACAGTTACACTTCAGGACTAAGGCACAGAGCTTGGCAGTTAAACTTCGGGACTGAGGCAAAGTTTGACAGTTATACTTCAGGACTGAGGCACAGAGCTTGACAGTTACACTTCAGGACTGAGGCAGAGCTTGGCAGTTACACTTCAGGACTGAGGCACAGAGTTTGACAGTCACACTTCAGGACTGAGGCACAGAGCTTGGCAGTTACACTTCAAGACTGAGGCACAGAGCTTGGCAGGATTACAGCACAAAGCATGGCTGTTACACTTCAGCTATAAGACAAATTGCTTATCTAATATATAAAGCTGAATGTGTGTGTGTGTGTGTGTGTGTGTGTGTGTGTATGTGTGTATGTCTGGGATTGGCATCTGCACCGTCGCAGCTACAGTCACAAAATTTTGCACAGTCACACGTCTGGACCCTGAGAGCGTCATAGGCTATGTTGTGAGGCAAAATTTTAACCCCACGCATTCCAATTCATGAAACAATTTTGCCCTTATCTACATAATGGGGAAAAGTGAAAGGAAAAGTGTTGGAGGCAAATTGACTGCTGCCAGATGTGAACAAGGGGGACTTAAAGAATGAGAGCGATGGCGCCAAAGATTATATACCATACAGTTGCTAAGGTGGGGCCCCGACATGGGATACTCACCACACACGGGGATATGGACACACACACAAAATGCGCCACACACTACCACGTGCTTGAACACATATACCACCCTCAGCACACATTTTACCACACATACACCAACCTCGCCACATAAAATAACATAGGAGGGAGGGAAAGTGTAGAAAGCTCACCACGTTGCCAATTTCAAGTCCATATGTCAGCCGGGATCAATCCTGAGGGTGCCGCACCCATTGGTGATCACAAGCAAAAGAAAAAAGAAAAGGGAAATCCACCGGCATGTCCAACAGGATAATAAAAATTACTATTTATTAGAAAAATATTAAAACATGATAAAAATGAAACCTCAGAAACCTGACACGTTTCTGGTGTATACAACACCCTTATTCATAGGACAACTGAGATAACATGTAACAAAACAAATTTTATACTCAGCTTGCAGTGAATGAGCAAAAACAATAGGTGGAGCTCAAATCAATGCTGCAGAGGAAGTTGCAAACAATACAGGTGTCAACCATAAGACAATGAATGTGGTGCAAAAGTTAACTCATAAACATACCAAAAAAAAGACAGAGAAACAGGGCTGATACACATGAGAACAGCAGCTGCTTCCTCAAGAGCCAATGAACTTTCTGAGGAGAGGAAAGCGAGGCTTGCAGACATGAAAACAAGAGCTGCTTCCTCAAGAGCCAATTAACTTTCTGAGGAGAGGGAAGTGTGGCTTGTAGACATGAAAACAAGAGCAGCTTCCTCAAGGGCCAATGAACTTTCTGAGAGGAAGCGAGGCTTGCAGACATGAAAACAAGAGCTGCTTCCTCAAGAGCCAATGAACTTTCTGAGGAGAGGGAAGCAAGGCTTGCAGACATGAAAACAAGAGCTGCTTCCTCAAGGGCCAATGTACTTTCTGAGGAGAGGGAAGCGAGGCTTGCAGACAAGAGAACAAGAACTGCTTCCCCAAGAGCCAATGAACTTTCTGAGGAGAGGGAAGCAAAGACTTGTAGATAAGAGAAGAAGAGCTGCTTCCTCAAGGGCCAATGAGTCATCTCAGCAGACAGAAAGGCCGACTTTCCACTAAGAGAATTGCTATTTCTTCCACCAGGGCACAGGAAATGATTGGAGATTTGAAACATGCTGCCTTTTGTTACCAGTTAGACATAAACTATCAGGACAATCCTAAAGTTCAGATAGCAAAAATGGATGTGGTCTGCATGTACTGTAGTGCCCTGAAATGGAAAGATGAACCGCCAGGTTTATGCTGTGCAAATGGCAAGATAAAACTTCCACCTCTCCTGTCACCACCAGATCCCCTAAAGTCTCTGATGACAGGTACCAGTATAATATCAAAGCATTTCTTGGACAACATCAGGAAGTACAACTCCTGCTTCCAAATGACATAATTTGGTGCAACAACAACAATTCCTCTCATTCCATCTGATTTGCCTTTTGATTTTAAACGCCTCCAGTTTCCTGTTCGACTGGCATTTGCTATGTCCATTAACAAGGCTCAGGGAGAGTCCTTGAAAGTAGTTGGAATCGATTTACAATCTCCATGCTTTTCTCATGGTCAACTTTATGTGGCCTGTTCAAGAGTTGGAACAGCCAAAAATCTGTTCGTCTTTGCACCTGAAGTAAAAATCTAAGAATGTCATTTATTAAAAGGCTCTCGAATAAGTAGTAGAAGATTACTTCACATTACTTGGCCAATTTAGTTAAATCTGTGTGGAATATCACTGGTGTTGAAATATATGTCGTGAAATGCTTCTATTGCTTAGTTTTTGCCTTTTAATAATTACATTTCTATCTATTTGTTTTGTGGTTTTTGTGTGCAGAATACATTTTTGTTAACACATTCTATTTTGTTAACAGCAGTTATTAACCTGGGCGAAGACGGGTAGTACAGCTAATTGGTTATATACTGTAGCAGTAACAGGAGTCGCTAAGCACAGAGTTCACATAGAAACCTAAAGCAGGTGGTTGCCAACACTATGTACCTCCATTGATCAGCTGTTATCACCTATGGCACCTATGCAGCAGTAAACTCAACCATTGCCTGCTGATGACACTTCATTTGAGTATCTCAGCATGCACTGCAATACTCAAACAAAACGTCATCAAAAGAAAGTGAAAGTAAAGCAGTTATATAGTGTAGTTAGGGATAGGATTTTGTTATTCAAATATATTATAAAACAGTTTACTTTATTGCACTAAATAACTAGGGATATAGAAGAAAAATGACTTTGGGATTCCACGTCTTTAAATTTTCTCAGCAACACTGCCAAAAGCTCTGCTAAGTGCTAAATTCGATTGTCATGAAGGGGTGAATAATTCTTAGGCATCAGTAGTAGGTAAAAGTGGCAGTTTAGCAGAAATTGGAGGAACCACTTATTATATTAGTTGTGTTGAGCTATTAAAAATGTTCTGGTTACACTGGTTTATTACCAACAGCGGAAAGTTTGTAAATTTTGATAATAAAGCAAATTTTCACTGGAGTTAAATAATGTTCGCAACTGTACTTAAAGGAGTTTTCCACTACTAGAACAAGCCCTTCTTGTTCTAAATGTTTGGCCTCGATAAAATAAAAAAGTCTATACTCATCTCCCGTATTGGTGGCGTTACAGCGGTCCCGTGACTCTCATGTGGTAGTTTGACACGTGGTGCCTGACACCCAATCAGCTCTGGCGTCATTGTCTCCACCTTTAGATGAAATGACCATAAAGAGGAAGTCTGGGCTGCAGCTGATCTCTGACTTCCTCTTCATGTTCAATTTGTAGGAAGGTGGGGACAGTGACACCAGCGCTCATTGGGCACCGGGCATCACGTGTCATTCCACCGCATCACAGCCCCGGGACCGCGAGTTCCGACACCACTGGAACAACCCCAGCACAGGAGGTGAGTATAGGCTCAACCCCTTTAACAAACCATTACCAAAAAAGAAGAAAGCATGTATATGTCTGTGCAAAATATGTGTTTAACCAAAAAAATGCTTAACAGATACATTCTTATACAGCAAACATTGCAGTGCAAACCTACAGTATACAAAAACATCACCTAACAAAAATTATACACTTGCAAGTAAACATTTTCTAGAAAATAAATTGTGCACAGCAGCCAAAGCCTATACTCATCTAAGTAAATGTGGCATCCTCCTGAGGAATAATCAGTTTAGAAATGAAGATCTCCTGTTGTCACATGGTGTTATTTCTGCTTGGTTTGCATTTCCCCATAAAATGCTGAACCACTCAGAAGGTAATTCACAGAAATACCCTAGTAGCTATTTCACAGATGTGACAGTGCTCCTAGTGGGGCGTTTGATGGGAATTAGCAGTCTGAGACTACGCTTGGAGCATAGACATTATGAGGCTCAGCTACTTCCTATTTTAAGGCTTTTTTCCTCGAGAAAATTGCATTTTAGATCCCTGGGACACAAAAAACATATTAAGTTTACTGCTTAAAATGGTAAATGGAGGGAAATTTATAAGGTGTCGAGAAGGAAAGCACCAATTAACCAGACCAAAGTGTTATGGTGTGCCATCAAGCTTCATGTTCTTTTTTTGAAAAAATTTAGTAACTAAAAAAATGGCTTTGACATTGATTTCAATGTAACAAGTCTGGCTGTGGAATTTTTTTAATTTGATGTCATACTGGTGATTAAAACGTGAAAAACAAGTATTAGGCTATTTTTTGATGTGTTTTTGTTGCATTTTTCATGCTTTTTTTTCCAAGTCTATGGCGGCGGAAAATTAATGAACATGCTGCGTATTTTTCTGCGATGCAGTTCCGCTGCCGAAAAACTAAGCAGCATGGGCACAGCAAATGCGGAATGCAATTAAAATTAATGGGATGCATTTTGTGAGCGTTTTTTTAAGCATTTCCACAGCGGAAAAACATGGCGGAAATGCTTAAAAAACACAACGTGGGCACACAGCCTTAGGGTTCGCTCGCATCTGCATATAAAATTGCATTGCACTTGCCACAATGTTATTCAATTCGTTTTTCCTCACCTAGAATTAGGGAGAGAAATAATTTGCAGCATGCTGCGTATGGCCGTGTAAAACAGGCAAGACTCACCTATGCAAGTAAATGAGTGTGAGAAAAAAAATCACATGGTACACGGAGCATGTGTGTGCCGTGCAATGTTTAAGCACCTATCTCCTAGGAAACCCGACATTTCATCAGCCTCGTACAGTAAACTCATAGCATGAACTGTCAGAATAGCATAGATAGAATAGCTATATAGATAGATACAGATAGATAGAAAGACGTCATTGAAACATACATACAATTAGTGCAGTGTGTGTAGCTTACTGTACATGTATTTAACTAACAATGAAATAAAAGAAAAAAACGGTGTGGGGTCCTCCTAATTTTTCTTAACCAGCTGATGGAAAGCCGAGAGTAGTGGGCTGCTGTTTATAGTCTTGGAAAGGGGTAATAAACATGGATCTTCCCCGGCTGTTAATATCAGCTCACAGCTGTCTACTTAATCTTTACTGGTTATTAACAAGGAGGGGCACCAAAAAAATGACATGGGGTCCCCCCATTTTTAATAACCAGAAAAGGCTAAGCAGACAGCTGCAGGCTGTTATTAATAGTATGGAAAGGGGCCATGGATATTGGCCCTCTCCCAGTCTAATAACACCAGCAGTCAACTGTCACAGAAATGGTGCATCCATTAGATGAGCCATTTCTGGTGCTTAGCCTCGGCTCTTCCCACTTGCCATAGTGGGTTAATGGTTTTAGGGTTGATGTCAGTTTTGTAATGTCAGCTGACATCAAGCCCAGGGGTTAGCAATGGAGAGGTGTCTATAAGATGCCCCCATTACTAACCCCGTAAGTTTAAGTAAAAAAAACAGACACAGAGCAAAGACCTTTATTTGAACAAAACACTACCCAACCCTCTTTTACCGATTTATTAAGATCCAATTAAAAATAAAAAAAAATAAAAAATAATCCTCACCTGTTCATAGATAATCCATAATGATGTCCCACGTTGAACCCCAGCTCTGCTACATAGCCCTCCATATTAGTTTAATAAAACCGACACAATAGGTATAACTCCCTACATCATCAAAAACCTACAACAAAAAGGAGCATTTAGCCCTAGGAGAAATGTATAAGTACTACAAATATGAATTAAATCATATACCTTTTATTAGAATCATATTTAAAACAGAGAAGACAGTAATTCCAAATTACTGTAAGGTGAAGATACAAAATACAACCTGAAGGTAACATCCAGCAGATGCACAGACACTGCACAGATTACTTATAATAGTGCAGACACCCCCTTAGATCGATAAATGTCACATGCTGCGTTCTTAAGCCTTATTCTGCTACCACTTATCAGAAGTATGGTGCAGGCTTCAAATGTAAATTACGGTATGTTATTATGGACTGTACCAAAAGAATATGCATGCATCGGAGCAGAGTCAGACAAAAGATGTTTCCATGTTATTGATCTTATGTAGGGAGAAAAGGTACGGGTCACAAGAGGAATGGGAAAAGTGAGTATCCAAGTATTACATAGTTCCTTTCCTAAAGTGCAGGAGAGTGTGCAGGGAAAGTGCATGAAGCGCCTACCTATGTGGGGAAATATGCAGGATGGCTGTCCAGCCCTCCATATTAGTATAATACACAGCCCATATCCTTCATATACTAAATATAATGCACAGCTCATAGTCCTTTGTATAGTATAATGCAGCTTCATCTATAATGCACAACCCATAGTCATACATATAGTATAATGCACAGCCCATTGTCATCCATGTAGTATAATGTACAGTCCATTGTCACCTATGTAGTATAATGCACAGCCCATAGTCATCAATGTAGAATAATGCACAGCCCATAGTCGTCCATATAAGTATAATGCACAGTCCATTGTCATCTATGGAGTATAATGCACAGCGCATAGTCATCAATGTAGTATAATGCACAGGCCATTGTCATCAATGTAGCATAATGCACAGCCCATAGTCATCCATGTAGTATCATGCACAGCCCATAGTCTTCCATGTAGTATAATGCACAGCCCATAGTCATCCATGTAGAATAATGTACAGTCCATTGTCACCTATGTAGTATAATGCACAGCCCATAGTCATCAATGTAGTATAATGCACAGTCCATTGTCATCTATGTAGTACTAGATGGTGGCCCTATTCTAACGCATCGGGTATTCTAGAATATGCATGTCCACGTAGTATATTGCACAGCCCATGTAATACACTGCACAGCCCAAGTAGTATATTGCCCAGCCACCTAGTATATTGCCCAGCCACGTAGTATATTGCCCAGCCACGTAGTATATTGCCCAGTTACGTAGTATATTGCCCAGCCACGTAGTATATTGCCCAGTGACGTAGTATACAGCACAGAGCCACGTAGTATATTGCCCAGTTACGTAGTATATTGCCCAGTTATGTAGAATATTGCCCAGTTATGTAGTATATTGCCCAGTTATGTAGTATATTGCCCAGTTATGTAGTATATTGCACAGCGATGTAGTATATTGCCAGTTACGTAGTATACAGCACAGAGCTACGTAGTATATTGCACAGCGACATAGTATATTGCCCAGTTACGTAGTATACACCACAGAGCCACGTAGTATATTGCACAGCGACGTAGTATACAGCACAGAGCCACGTAGTATATTGCCCAGCCACGTAGTATATTGGCCAGCTACGTAGTATATTGCCCAGCCACGTATGTCACAGGTTAAAAAATAAAAAATAAACATATACTCACCTTCCGAGGGCGCCTTGTAGTAGTTCTGTTGCCTGTGTGCGGTGCAGGCGGCAGCTTCCCGGTCCCAGGGTGTGATGACGTCGCGATCACATGACTGTTACGTCATGACAGGTCCTTCTCGCGCAGGCGCGCAGGACCTGTGATGACGTCGCGGTCACATGACCGTGACATCATGGAAGGTCCTTCTCGCAGACCATCCTCGCCACCGGAACTTGCCGCTTGCATGGAGCAGTCACCGGAGCGTCGCGAGGAGTGGGAAAGGCGGCGGATGGTGAGTATATAATGATTTTTTATTTTTTTTATAATTTTTAACATTAGATGTTTTTACTATTGATGCTGCATAGGCAGCATCAATAGTAAAAACGTGGTCACACAGGGTTAATAGCGGCGGTAACGGAGTGAGTTACCCGCGGCATAACGCGGTCCATTACCGCTGGCAATAACCCTGTGTGAGCGGTGACTGCGGGGAGTATGGAGTGGGCGCCGGGCACTGACTGCAGGGGAGTAGGGAGGGACTAATCGGACTGTGGCCGTCGCTGATTGGTCGCGGCAGCCATGACAGGCAGCTGGTGAGACCAATCAGCGACTTGGATTCCATGACAGACAGAGGCCGCGACCAAAGAATATCCGTGACAGACAGACAGACAGACAGAAGGACAGACAGAAAGACGGAAGTACCCCTTAGACAATTATATTGTAGATAATGCACAGCCTATAGTCATCAATGTAGTATAATGCACAGGCCATTGTCATCAATGTATCATAATGCACAGCCCATAGTCATCCATGAAGTATAATGCACAGCCCTTAATCATCCATGTAGTATAATGCACAGTCCATTGTCATCTATGTAGTATAATGCACAGCCCATAGTCATCCATGAAGTATAATGCACAGCCCTTAATCATCCATGTAGTATAATGCACAGTCCATTGTCATCTATGTAGTATAATGCACAGCCCATAGTCATCAATGCAGTATAATACACAGCCCAATGTTATCCATGTAGTATAATGCACATCCATCTGAAGTATGTGCTGGCATCAGTAAGCCCCTCACCCACCAGGCCCGGGCAGTCGCAACGCAACTATAAGCCCCTGCCAATGGCAAGTGGGCCACCCTTTTCTCCAGAGCCCTGGCATTTGCCCGCACACTGGCCTTGTCTGAACCATGAGTTGTCTTCACAAAAATGGACTACTATAATACTACTTTCTTACACATGGCACAAACTACATCTGCAGCTACACAGAGGACTTACGGAGGAGGAATAAGAACAACGTTTCTGGGAAGGAATTTGAGAGCTGCCAGGAATGATTTCATAGTTGTTTTTATATTATCCTATAGTTCACAAGAAGTCTGAGAATGACCTCCTGTTTACACTCAAGAGCATGTCATACTGAACTGATTGTCTGACTGGGATCCTAAGAGATAGCTGCTTATAATCAAGAAGGAAAAATATATTTTTTAAAGGAAACCTGACATGAGATTTGAGCATCATAAATCAGACTCTGGTTGCGTTATTGCAGCTTTGTACATTTAAATCATAAATGCATCTGACATGCGTGTGTGTATAGAGAGACCAATCAGTATGGGGTGTGGAGCAGGAAGAGATTTTGGGAAGTATGAATCTCTGATCAGGTTTCTTTTAAAGAAATGCTGTATATGTCCTGATATATTTAGAGTAGATGGTGGCCCGATTCTAACGCATCGGGTACTCTAGAATATGCATGTCCACGTAGTATATTGCACAGCCCACGTAGTATATTGCCCAGCCATGTAGTATATTGCCCAGCCACGTAGTATATTGCCCAGCCACGTAGTATATTGCCCAGCCACGTAGTATATTGCCCAGTCACGTAGTATATTGCACAGCCCATGTAGTATATTGCCCAGTCACGTACTATATTGCATAGCCCACGTAGTATATTGCCCAGCCGCGTAGTATATTGCACGGCCCACGTAGTATATTGCCCAGCCACGTAGTATATTGCCCAGCCACATAGTATATTGCCCAGCCACGTAGTATATTGCCCAGTGACATAGTATATTGCCCAGCCACGTAGTATATTGCCCAGCGACGTAGTATATTGCCCAGCGACGTAGTATATTGCCCAGCCATGTAGTATATTGCCCAGCAATGTAGTATATTGCCCAGTGATGTAGTATATTGCCCAGCCACATAGTATATTGCCCAGCCACATAGTATATTGCCCAGTCACGTAGTATATTGCCCAGTAACGTAGTATATTGCCCAGCGACGTAGTATATTGCCCAGCGATGTAGTATATTGCTCAGCCATGTAGTATATTGCCCAGCCACGTAGTATGTAGTATATTTTCAGCCACGTAGTATATTGCCCAGCCACGTAGTATATTGCCCAGTGACGTAAAATAAAAAATAAACATATACTCACCTTCCGAAGTGCCGTTGAAGTCCTGGCGCCTGTGTACGGTGCACGCGGCAGCTTCCTGTGATGACATCGCGGTCACATGACCGTGACGTCATGGCAGGTCATTCTCGCGCAGGCGCGCAGGACCTGTGATGATGTCGCAGTCACATAACCGTGAGGTCATGGCAGGTCCTTCTCGCACAGGCGTGCAGGACCTGTGATGACGTCACGGTCATATGAACCTGCCGCTTGCACTGCTGAGGACACCGCGCCACGTCGGAGGGTGAGAATAACTTTTTTTTATTATTATTATTATTATTTGTAACAGATCTCTTTACTATTCATGCTGCATAGGCAGCATCAATAGTCAAAAGTTGGTCACACAGGGTTAATAGCTGCGATAATGGAGTGCGTTACACCGCGGTCCATTAACGCTGGCATTAACCCTGTGTGAGCGCTGACTGGAGGGGAGTATGGAGCGGGCACTGACTGCGGGGAGGAAGAATCGTTCATGTTGCCGCCGGACTGTGACCGTCGCTGATTGATCGTGGCAATGGTCGTGGGCGTTTTGCCATGACCAATCAGCGACTTGGATTTCCATGACAGACAGAGTCCGCGACCAATGAATATCTGGGACAGACAGACAGACGGAAGTACCCCTTAGACAATTATATAGTAGATTATGAACCCCAATGGGGACAGTAAACGTAGTATATTGCCCAGCCACGTAGTATATTGCACAGCCATGTAGTATATTGACCAGCCACGTAGTATATTGCCCAGCCACATAGTATATTGACCAGCGACATAGTGTATTGCCCAGCCACGTAGTATATTGCCCAGTGACGTAGTATATTGCCCAGCCACGTAGAATATTGCCCAGCCACGTAGTATATTGCCCAGCCCACGTAGTATATTGCACAGCCCATGTAGTATATTGCACAGCCCACGTAGTATATTGCCCAGCCACGTAGTATATTGCCCAGCCACGTAGTATATTGCCCAGCCACATAGTATATTGCCCAGCGACGTAGTATATTGCTCAGCCACGTAGTATATTGCCCAGCCACATAGTATATTGCCCAGCCCACGTAGTATATTGCACAGCCCATGTAGTATATTGCACAGCCCACGTAGTATATTGCCCAGCCACGTAGTAAATTGCCCAGCCACGTAGTATATTGCCCAGCCACGTAGTATATTGCCCAGCCACGTAGTATATTGCCCAGCCACATAGTATATTGCCCAGCGACGTAGTATATTGCTCAGCCACGTAGTATATTGCCCAGCCACGTAGTATATTGCCCAGCCACGTAGTATATTGCCCAGCCACGTAGTGTGAAGTATATTTTCAGCCACATAGTATATTGCCCAGCCATGTAGTATATTGCCCAGCCACGTAGTATATTGCCCAGTGCCGTAAAATAAAAAATAAACATATACTCACCTTCTGAAGTGCCGTTGAAGTCCTGGCGCCTGTGTACGGTGCACGCGGCAGCTTCCGGTCCCAGGGTTGGTATGAGCGCAGGACCTGTGATGACATCGCAGTCACATGACCGTGACGTCATGGCAGGTCCTTCTCGCGCAGGCGCGCAGGACCTGTGATGACGTCGCGGTCACATGACCGTGACGTCATGGCAGGTCCTTCTCGCATAGCATCCTTGGCACCGGAACCTGCCGCTTGCACTGCCGAGGACACCGCGCCACGTCGGAGGGTGAGAATAACTTTTTTTATTATTATTATTATTTGTAACAGATCTCTTTACTATTCATGCTGCATAGGCAGCATCAATAGTCAAAAGTTGGTCACACAGGGTTAATAGCTGCGTTAATGGAGTGCGTTACACCGCGGTCCATTAACGCTGGCATTAACCCTCTGTGAGCACTGACTGGAGGGGAGTATGGAGCGGGCACTGACTGCGGGGAGGAAGGAGCGGTCATGTTGCCGCCGGACTGTGCCCGTCGCTGATTGGTCGTGGCAATGGTTGGGGGCGTTTTGCCATGACCAATCAGCGACTTGGATTTCCATGACAGACAGAATGACCAATGAATATCCGGGACAGACAGACAGACAGACAGACGGAAGTACCCCTTAGACAATTGTATAGTAGATTATGAACCCCAATGGTGACAGTAAAATGATGCCTGTATAGCACTGTGGAATTAATAGCGCTATATAAGTGAGTAAAATAAAATCTAATATATAATTGCCTAGAATACTACTTCCTGCAATTTGTGCCAACTTCCGTGGCTTTGTCCGGAGCTAATGTCCGGAGCTAATGTCCGGAGCTAATGTCCGGAGCTAATGTCCGGAGCTAATGTCCGGAGCTAATGTCCGGAGATAAGTGACGTCACCAGTGTCCTACACCCAGGCAGAGCACAGTGGCCCCAGGCAGCATATGGGGCCCCAGGCAGAGCACAGTGGTCCCAGGCAGAGCACAGGGGCCCCAGGCAGCCTATGGGGCCCCAGGCAGAGCACAGGGGCCCCAGGCAGCCTATGGGGCCCCAGGCAGAGCACAGTGGCCCCAGGCAGCATATGGGGCCCCAGGCAGAGCACAGGGGCCCCAGGCAGCATATGGGGCCCCAGGCAGAGCACAGTGGCCCCAGGCAGAGCACAGGGGCCCCAGGCAGAACATGGGGCCCCAGGCAGAGCACAGGGGCCCCAGGCAGAGCACAGGGGCCCCAGGCAGCATATGGAACCACAGGCAGAGCACAGGGGCCCCAGGCAGAGCACAGGGGCCCCAGGCAGCACATGGGGCCCCAGGCAGAGCACAGTGGCCCCAGGCAGAGCACAGGGGCCCCAGGCAGAACATGGGGCCCCAGGCAGAGCACAGGGGCCCCAGGCAGAGCACTGGGGCCCCAGGCAGCATATGGGGCCCCAGGCAGAGCACAGGGGCCCCAGGCAGCATATGGGGCCCCAGGCAGAGCACAGTGGCCCCAGGCAGCATATGGGGCCCCAGGCAGAGCACAGTGGCCCCAGGCAGAGCACAGGGGCCCCAGGCAGCATATGGGGCCCCAGGCAGAGCACAGTGGTCCCAGGCAGAGCACAGGGGCCCCAGGCAGCATATGGGGCCCCAGGCAGAGCACAGTGGTCCCAGGTAGAGCACAGGGGCCCCAGGCAGCCTATGGGGCCCCAGGCAGAGCACAGGGGCCCCAGGCAGCCTATGGGGCCCCAGGCAGAGCACAGGGGCCCCAGGCAGCATATGGGGCCCCAGGCAGAGCACAGTGGCCCCAGGCAGAGCACAGGGGCCCCAGGCAGAACATGGGGCCCCAGGCAGAGCACAGGGGCCCCAGGCAGAGCACAGGGGCCCCAGGCAGCATATGGGGCCCCAGGCAGAGCACAGGGGCCCCAGGCAGCATATGGGGCCCCAGGCAGAGCACAGCGATATTTTGGACCACTGTGCGGTGTTTCAGACCCCCTGTGTGATGTCTGGGGCCCTGTTCTTAAGTATATTAAAGATTAAAGTAACGTATATTAAAGTGTATTATAGATCAAATTTGACACGTTTATGAGCACCATTGAGTGATATACTCAAGAATGACATAATTTTTCAACATTTTATGGTTTCAAACTGTAAACACTCAGAGTTTTTTTTACTTCAACCAGAAAACCTTAACGGTTCATAAAAAACTTGACTGTTCAGGATATGATAAAAGTCATAGTATTCTGAATCTTTAACTTATAAAGATACCTTTACATGGGGTGATTATTGGTTCCAGAGAGGCTTTCGGCCGATAATCGTACACATGGCTGGTGACAGGACAATACAATATAAACGTTCAAAGGTAAACACTGATAACATTAAAATCTAATATATAATTGCCTAGAATACTACCTCCGGCAATTTGTGCCAACTTCCGTGGCTTTGTCCGGAGATAATGTCCGGAGATAAGTGACGTCACCAGCGTCCTACACCCGCTCAGGGTGGACAAAGATATATGCCTTCGTGGTGCGCGGCACTTTTCTGATTGGTTGCCGCCTGCCGCGAGCGACCAATCAGAAATGTGCCGTACTGTCAAGAATTGTCAAGAGCTGGTGAGTGCAGCCATTTTTTGTTCTTTCTTACTATTATTTATTAATTGTATTATTCTTACATTTGAATAAATAAAGTATATATGGATTCTAGACTCCCGATTCTTTAGAATCGGGCTGCCATCTAGTAAATAATAATACCCTAATAGTAGTGAATGGATAGATACAAGAGAGTAGACTGCACAACTTGAGAGACCCAGTGTCTCAGGAAAAGCTGGAAAGTTACTACCATTGATTGCTGCAAACTGTTTCCTTGGAAGTCGTCCCATCTGTTGCAGGAAACGCTAAAAGACAGACTGAGTGAGTGTGAGAGGCCCCTGCTAACCATAACAGCTTTCACTCTACAGAAGAGAAATAAAGAGGACTTTATTGACCATAGGAGATTACACTCGATGGGAGAGAGAGGATTTCACTTACCATAAGAGCTTACACTCTTCAGGAGAGACAGAGGATCACGCTGCCCATAGGAGCTTACACTCGACAGGAGGGAGAGAGGACCCCGCTGACCATAAGAGCTTATACTCTGCGGAAGAGAAAACACTCCGCTGACCATATCAGGAGAGAGAGAGAGGACCTCAGTGACCATAAGAGCTTACACTCTACATAAGAAACAGGACTCCGCGGACCATAAGAGCTTACACTCTACATGAGAGGACCCTGCTGACCATATGAGCTTACACTCTACAGGAGAGAGAGAGAGGACCCTGCTGACCATAAGAACTTACACTCTACCAGACAGACAGACTCCTCTGACCATAGGAGCTTGCACTCCACAGGAGAGAGAGGATCCTGCTGACCATAAGAGCTTACACTCTACAGGAGAGAGAGGACTCTGCTGACCATAAGAACTTACACTCTACCGGACAGAGAGGACTCCTCTGACCAAAGGAGCTTACACTCCACAGGAGAAAGAGGATCCTGCTGACCATAAGAGCTTACACTCCACAGGAGAGAGTTCCCTGCTGACCATAAGAGCTTACACTCTACAGGAGAGAGAGGACCCTGCTGACCATAAGAGCTTACACTCTACAGGAGAGAGAGGATCCTGCTGACCATAAGAGCTTACACTCCACAGGAGAGAGAAGATCCTGCTGACCATAAGAGCTTACACTCTACATGAGAGAGAGGACCCTGCTGACCATAAGAGCTTACACTCTACAGGAGAGAGAGAGGACCCTGCTGACCATAAGAGCTCACACTCTACAAGAGAGAGAGGATCCTGCTGACCATAAGAGCTTACACTCTACATGAGAGAGAGGACCCTGCTGACCATAAGAGCTCACACTCTACAGGAGAGAGAGGATCCTTCTGACCATAATAACTTACACTCTAGAGGAGAGAGAGGACTCCTCTGACCATAGGAGCTTACACTTTACAGGAGAGAGATTTACCCAGTGACTCTGGAGATGGCAAATGACTCTGCCATACAAACTTTGCTGATTTGTGATGGCCAGATACTGACTCCTTTGAACAAGGCATGATAATCCGTAGTATGTCATAGCTGCAGGGCATTATGGGGAGGTACGCACAGCAACGCCTGCTCTCTGATGCAGTAGCATTGAGGAAAATTCTGCCGGGCAAGTGTTTTTATTTGTGAACCGCAAATTGAACCTCAAAATGTTAGTATTCGATTGAAACTGTCAATTTCAGGAAATGACTCAAATTTGATCCTCCACGTATCAATCTGCTCATCTCTACGCAACTGTTCTACTTTTCTCAAACCATTTTTAATATTTACCCGACTATTATTATTCGAAGGCATAAATATTTTATTAGGAAAATAATAATAATAATTTTTGTTTATATAGTGCATATTAAGCAGCACTTTAAATTAAACTTAAAATGCTTGCACTCTTAATTCTTCCTGCACATACCATGCCTCCAAGCTGTTCAATGCTCACATATGGAATAATGTAAATAAGGTCAAGTATTTTCATAAAAGTCATGTACTAAAAGTCTCCAGTGGTTTTACAGAGGTCATGGAATTTCCACGGTCACTTGAAACAGACGTAATAATATACTGTGCTCTACTGGAACTAGTTCCCATTTTATTGGTTTTGAGGGACAGGGATAAAGGTGGTGCTAATTCCAAAAATTTGTAAAATTGGGTTAAAGGGCAATTTTACTAAGTATGCAATATAATTGATATAGTACACATCTAACATACCCACAAGCTTACATAAATATTCTTGCTTCATCTTTATTAAAAACCATAGTTAACTTCCCTGTTTTATACAAATGTTACACAATTTGTTAACCCAGACAAAGCAATCAACTATGATAATAAATATATCATGGACATACCGCGATCTCTGGCGCAATTTTATTGAAGACAAATTTGCATATACAGTGCCTTCAACAAAATGGCGCCGGATAGCACGGTATGCTCACGCGCTAACTCCAACGCCATTTGATTAAAATATTTAATGTAGACGGCGCACCACAGAGGAGTGGGGGAAAGGTGAGTAGAAGTGTTTATTGCTTTTTTTGTTGCTTTTATGCATGTATAGAACAACAGCAGCACATGCAGGATGGAGGAGCATATAATAGGATGGGAGACCAGGAAGTGGGAGCATATACCATGATGGGGGAACATATGCAAGGCTGGGGGGAATATACAAGGATTGGGGGACAATAAACCTGGCTGGGGGAGCAAATATCAGGCTGGGGGAGTATATACAAGGCTGGGAGGCATATACAAGGATGGGGGACCATATACAAGGATGGGGGACCATATACAAGGACTAGCCATTGTACCCGATCTACGCCCGGGTAACGAACATTTTTATTGGCATATTTTTGTGCTGTGTTAAAGGGAACCAGTCACCAAAAATAATTGTATTAACCAGCAGATATGTGGTTAATCTGTAGGTTAACAGAGTTATTATGCTGCCCCGTGCCTGCATGCAGCCAAAAATTAACTTTATTCTCCCCACCAGCATTTGGCTTCAGTCATGGGGTCAGGGGCGCCGCGAGTTCAGTCATTGCTCTGACAATACAGAAACACAGATGTTACCGCACCCCTGGCTTTGACGGTCAGCTGGTCTCAATGTAGAGGGAGTGTCAGTCAGGATCAGGGGCGCGTTTACAGATGCCGCTCTGTATACTCAGGGCAATGACTGAACCCGCGGCGCCCCCATCTCCATGACTGAAGCTGAGTGCTCGCGGGAAGAATAAAGATAATTTTCTCCCCGCTGCATTCAGCTGCGTGACACTGGACAGCATCATAGCACTGTTAACCTACAGATTATCCGCATATCTGCAGGTTAGCAACTCTATTTCTGGTGACAGGTTCATTTTAATTTTGTAGTACAATAATTCAATAAAATGGCGCCGGAGTGAGTGTATGCGCATACGACGTAATTCGGCGCCACTTTATTGAAAACACTGTATATGCGAATTCGCAAACACAATGTCTTTTAAAAAAATGGTGCCGGAAATGTACCAATAAAAATGCTTGCCACTTGGGCTTGGAACGGAACGGGATCAGTAGCTAGTTCTTTATAACCGAGCTGCTCTAGATTCCTCTGGTGGTGGCTTATATTCCAGGGAGACCAGAAGGATCCATCCAACTTTAGTCTAATGTGTATGGGGACTTTTAGGCTAAAATCCCCTATAGTTTCATATGTAACACTTATGGAAATAAGAGTCACAGTGACACAGCATACTGTGCACACAATTAATTTGACCTCTATCCATATTTCTTAATATCAGTCTGGCCATTGTTACACAACTTCAGGGAATGAAACAAATCAGAAGATAAGGCCATTCTTCCAGCATAGCCAGAATTTCTTCTGCATTCCTCTTTGTTTATAAGAAATAAACAACCACTATGACACATGAAAAACATCTTGTTTGCAGAAAAATATTTGTGTAACGGAGGTCACAGTAATGATGTATCATTACCAATGTTTTCATTTCACCTCCTCCAGGGACTATAAATTCACTGAGAACTAAGGTTACAGTGCCCAAAGTATCAGGTTCTACCAACTTCTTGCTTGTTTGTTTTACTTCCCATGTGATGTATTTTACCCTCTAGTTGAAGTTCATGTTACCAATATCTCTGCATCGTTAGCGTCAGACAGTCAGGGCTGTTATTTCAGCACAGAGGCAATTACATGGCTTTGTAGACATTTAAAAGTAAGTAAGCAAATATATGGAGTTACAACATGTCCCATCTATTCTAAAACAGATTTTCTGCCTTCAAATTGCAATCTTCCTGCTAATGAAACAATACAGTACTAGTGTTTGCATGCATACTTGTGCCAACCACTTTTATGGTTAATAGGTAAATAGGATTGCAGAGTTATAGTAGAATTAAGGTACCGTCACATTAAGCGACGCTGCAGCGATATAGACAACGATGCCGATCACTGCAGCATCGCTGTTTCGTCATTGTGTGGTCGCTGGAGAGCTGTCACTCAGACAGCTCTCCAGCGACCAACGATGCCGAAGTCCCAGGGTAACAAGGGTAAACATTGGGTTGCTAAGCGCAGGGCCGCGCTTAGTAACCCGATGTTTACCCTGGTTACCAGTGTAAATGTAAAAACAAACAAACACTACATACTTACATTCCGGTGTCTGTCGTGTTCCCCGGCGTCCGCTTCCCTGCACTGTGTAAGCGCCGGCCCTAAAGCAGAGCGGTGACGTCACCGCTGTGCTCTGCTTTACGGCCGGCCGGCGCTGACACAGTGCAGGGAAGCGGACGCCGGGGGACCCAACAGACACCGGAATATAAGTATGCAGTGTTTGGTTTTTTTTACATTTACACTGGTAACCAGGTTAAACATCGGGTTACTAAGCGCGGCCCTGCGCTTAGTAACCCGATGTTTACCCTGGTTACCAGTGAAGACATCGCTGAATCCGCGTCACACACGCCGACTCAGCGATGTCAGCGGGTGATCCAGCTACAAAATAAGGTGCTGGCCTTCTAGCTCTGACCAACGATATCACAGCGGGATCCAGATCGCTGCTGCGTGTCAAACACAACGATATCGCTATCCAGGACGCTGCAACGTCACGGATCGCTATCGTTATCGTTGTTAAGTTGTTTAGTGTGAAGGTACCTTTATAGCAAAGTGTCATTACTTTATTATGCTGAATAAGTAAATAGCCTTATCTTAGAGGAGGATGGGAACACTAGTGGCACCTATTGGAAAGCTAAAAAGTCAGTAACGACGCTTTCAAGGGCCTTGCTACCTGACTTAGGTTAGGAAGCCAAACCACGCACTCTCTTTTCATATATGTGTTTCAGGGTGTTTGCCCCTCATCAGTGCCAAGCAGGAGAGCTCATTTGACTGGGTGAAAGAGCTCTACCAAAGAATCTAAGGTATATGGTTTTTCATTGTGAAGAGTGCCAAGTCAATGTAAGAGGACTTATAGTATATTATTCACTATATATAGTGAAAGTGCTCCTTAGGCTACTTTCACACTGATCCGTCGGTACGGGCCCGTCGCAATGCGTCGGGCCGACGTACCGACGGACGCTGCAAGACGTGGGCAGCGGATGCAGTTTTACAACGCATCCGCTGGCCATTCTGCAGTCCGGGGAGGAGGGGGCGGAGTTTTGGCCGCGCATGCGCGGTCGAAAATGGCGGACGCGATGCACAAAAAAAGTTACATGGAACGTTTGTTTGTGCTGACGGTCCGACAAAACATGACGCATCCATTGCGCGATGGATGCGACGTGTGGCAATCCGTCGCAATGCGTCGCTAATGCAAGTCTAAAGAGAAAAAACCCATCCTGCGGGCAACTTTGCAGGATGCGTTTTTTCTCCAAAACGACGCATTGCAACGTACGTCACACAACGCTAGTGTGAAAGTAGCCTTAGGGAATTTAGCCATTTCAGAGAGGAAGAGGATGGCAAGTCTAGTACCACCTATTAGAAGTAGCAATCCTAAAAGGGAATATTAACCCCTTAAAGATCTTTGCCACTGGATAAGAAGCCTTAGTAGAAACTCCACTTGCAGACACATGTTTCGGGGGGGGTTGCTCCTCATCAATTCAAATCAGGAGAGCTGTTTTTTTCTGGTTGAGAGGCCTCTAAGAGGAGGTCTAAGGGTTGTAGTTTGTCCTTGTAGAGCGCGCCAAGTCAATATTCGTTTTTCTCACACGTCACAATTTTGGAAATAAACTTCATAAAACAGTAAACAGCAGAGCCTCGAAATCTCATACAGTGTTTGAGATTTATAAAGCAAAATATGCTAAAATTCGACCACAATTAACGAGAAAAATCTTTTGAGACTAGCCCCATGTTTAGGATGTTTTAGACATTTTCTGTGTCTTGTTTAACAAAAGACTGTGGCTTACCCTAAATGGGCGAGGCCTAAAGTGTGACACCTAAACCGAAATTGCAGCACAAATTTCGGGCACAAAGCAAGCCAACTAATATGTTGTGTAAAAAATTATAGCGGTTGTGCCATGCTGATAATTGCAAAGTGGAACTTTGGGATTTACTTAATAATAGAAATCCTCTACATTTTCCAGAATGCAAGGATTCTAATTCTATAGTGTACTGCTTGTTCCCTAGATTATCGACCATCTATGCATAGGATGCATCAGAGGTGGTCGGTTCAATAGGCAAGGATCGCATGCTTGCAAGGTCTTTGCTTTAACCCCTTAAGGGGAATCTGTCAGCAGGTTTTTGCTACCTCATCTGAGAGCAGCATGATGGGGACAAAGATAAGCTAAATCCAAGTATGCATCACTTAGAGTACTGGGTGCATCTGTTCTCACACAATCAGAGCTTTTAGATTTAGAATGATGCAGCGTTGAGAAAGCTAACCCCGCCCACACCAGGCTTTCCATGTACAAAGTCCATAGACAGTGAGCTGCCTATCACAGGAGGGGGGGCATTGCCGGACTAATGTAGTCCTGCAATGTTAATCTCTAGGTGATAAATTCTTCACAGTTAGTAAACAACAACAAGCACTTTGACAAGTGACACATCCATGAATTCTTTCAGCCTCTATCTGTCTATCTAGCTGTCTTCAGATTACATAGCAAAACTCTGCTGACAGATTCCCTTTAATGCAAAATACATATACGAATGTCATTAAAGGTGGTATCACTTTTGGGGCTTTTGTCACATATTATATTAAATACCTGGAATCTAGGTGTAGCATAAAAGAAGCTATAGCTGAGCTCTGATCACTGCTGATAACCAGTTAAATACCACTGTCAATCTCTGACAGAGGAATTTCAATGGAACTCTCGCCGATGCTCGCGCACACCTGTTCCCATCAGCACCCTGCGACACGACTGCATGTGCATCTATACGTGGTGTGGGCAGTCACATTTTCAGCACGGGGGCCTTTGGCTATCAGTGTCCGCTCCTGTTCATCCAGTTCATTCAGAATTGCATTAGACAAAAGACTTTGCCCAATAAAGCGATTTCATCTTATGATAATTGTAATTTTATAAAGAGTAACAACCTTCCTCCTCCGATGTTACATAGTTGGGGCGGCATTGTAGTGATACATGTAAGGAAAATTGTGAATTATGAAGCCCCACTATTATCTCTTAATCTATGACTTCTCTAGCACCCATAAATTCGGTCTTAAATATCTGACAGAAGTATGGTCCCAAAACGTGCGCCCTCCTGCATAGAGCTACATTCATTCATTATTCACAAAGGAATTCTTTCTGGAGAACGAGTGGCAAGGCTGGGACCTTATGTTCAGGAGGTCGGCGCACTTACAAGGCTAGCCTTTGATACATGGGAAAGTAACAGGAGATGTGAATAAAGGAAATCCATACATCAGTGAAAGTGAAAAGAGAGGAGGCAGCGAGAGCCATAAATGAAAGCAAAACTGCTGCCTGTGAAGGCCTCAGACAGTTAATTGCATGATTTGTTACTCGCCTGATGCCTGCATTTTATTTAGGGTTGTGCAGTGATACTTAAAATATAGTTAGTGGGCCGTAAATTGGAATTGCAAAAATTGCGCCCATATATCCCGTCTTGAACGTTTCTCCCAAACCGCTCTAAAACGACTTTAAAAATAATAAGGGCTATTATGTGACCTCATAGAACAGACCGGTGTTACTTCCATCTGTAACTTCTATGGCAGATCTTTTATCAAGAACATTGAAATCAAAACAGAAAAATAAGATTTGCATCAATGCAAGAAACAGGTCAGCATTCAGCAAGCTCATATTTCTAGTCATTGATGCTAGTAACTACAACAGGTCTTTCACAGTCACAATTTTTATAAGTGTAATAAGGGAATAATTGTGGGTGGATTTAATGTCAGATTTACACCTCATGTGTATAAGGCAGTTACTTATTTTTTTTTTCCTCAAGATTTATAAAATGTTATCAATTTTCTCAAAGTAAATCACATTTGTTTTTAAACTAACTTCTTACATAGTAATGTGGAGTCACGCAACCTGGTTATTTAATCACACTATGCACAGGTTAATCATTGTGTATAGGTCAATTGTGTTCTATTTACACATGGGATTCAGTAGGTATGTAGATTTTCACATGAAACACATTAAAAGAAATCCCTGGAATATTTGAATCCAGATGTACATTTTCCTAGGCTTGTTTATACAGCTCAGAGTTATTCCCATCATTGGGTATGTAGAAAATCAGAAAATCAGGCCACTCTGTCATTCGCTAGAACTCATGTAACTCAATTAGATATACATTATTGTAGTGAAGCTGCTGCAACAAATAATGTGGCCCCTTCTTTAAAGGGATTACCTGACCTCAGGGTATAAGGGTACTGTCACACAGTGGCACTTTTGTCGCTACTACGGTACGATCCGTGACGTTCCAGCGATATCCATACGATATCGCTGTGTCTGACACGCAGCAGCGATCAGGGACCCTGCTGAGAATCATACGTCGTAGCAGATCTTTTGGAACTTTCTTTCGTCGCTGGATCTCCCGCTGTCATCGTTGGATCGGTGTGTGTGACACCGATCCAACGATGCGTTCGCTTGTAACCAGGGTAAACATCGGGTTACTAAGCGCAGGGCCGCGCTTAGTAACCCGATGTTTACCCTGGTTACCATCGTAAAAGTAAAAAAAACCAAACAGTACATACTCACATTCCGGTGTCCGTCAGGTCCCTTGCAGTCTGCTTCCCGCTCTGACTGACTGCCGGCCGGAAAGTGAAAGCAGATCACAGCGGTGAAGTCACCGCTGTGATCTGCTTTCACTTTACGGCGGCACTCAGTCAGAGCGGGAAGCAGACTGCAAGGGACCTGACGGACACCGGAATGTGAGTATGTACTGTTTGTTTTTTTTTACTTTTACGATGGTAACCAGGGTAAACATCGGGTTACTAAGCGCGGCCCTGCGCTTAGTAACCCAATGTTTACCCTGGTTACCCGGGCCTTCGGCATCGTTGGTCGCTGGAGAGCGGTCTGTGTGACAGCTCCCCAGCGACCACACAATGACTTTCCAACGATCACGGCCAGGTCGTATCGCTGGTCGTGATCGTTGGAAAGTTGCAGAGTGTGACAGTACCCTAAGTCTGAAGTCACTCCATCCTCACATTGTGCGCACAGTGCTGGCGTGTGATACATACAGTACATGTGCAGACTAGACATGCCTACTGCAGACTTGCATACTTCCAGCCACATTCTGACTAGAGTGTCCAGCCTAGCTCATTATCATTGCATTAAGCGAGGCTGGACACTCTAGTCGGAATGTGACTAGAAGTATGCAAATCGTATACTTGCAATAACATGACCGCCCTTTCCCTGCACTGTAGAATTCTAAGAGTGCACCATGCGGATGTTGTGATGATTCACAAGACTGCAGTCACAGACTGAGTGCAGACTTGTACCCTAAGGCTGGAAAACCCTATTAAAGAAGCCCTCCCTATGAAGAATATTGGAGATATAATTTCACGTCAATCATTTGTATCCTATTTGGCATGGGATTATAAAACCCACTTCCTTTGTGCAGCTGTATCAGGACACCTACCTCCACAGTTGGTCAAGCCTCAAAAGGCTGTGAGTGACAGATCTCACACCCCGAGTCAGGCAAGCTCAGGACAAAAGGCTTGCTTGCAATATGGAATCCATGCAGTGTAACTGCTTTGTTCAGACAGCTAGGAATTCATAAGGAGAATATGGACTTATCACATGTCCTATATACACACCAGTTACATTTTTGAGATCTCAGGAACAGGCCAAACACCTTCCAGGGTCTCGATCTGCTCTAGCATCCCAGGTTGATGTGATACGTAGAATGGTTAGTAGGAGCCATGTTTGAAAGCTGTGTTTGGTCTCAATGCGTAGCAGGGGCCCGGCCGGATCCGATGGTGCCAAAACCATCTCCCTAGGACTGTTCATTACGGAGTTATGACCCATCTTAGGTTTTGGAGTTTTTAGCTGCTACAGGCGAGGGGAGGGAATTTAGGTTGAGCCCAAAGGGCAGGAGGGGAGTGACCCAAAGGAGATAAAGGCTAATGTAAGGCCATGGGGCCTCTCTCTCTGTTATGCTTGCTGTTCACTTCGAAAGGGAGGGCTACGTCGAATAACATGCTGTGAAGGAACTAGGAACCAGCTGACAGCCCATGTCCCCTGCAGCCCAGCACACACATGGTCGAACATTAATATAATTGACATGATCCATCTGATTATAAATTTTGTAGTACTATTAGTATTTGCATATCTGAATATTGTGTATGTGTAACCATATATAGTTTATGTCTAGTGTGCCCTTAAGGCAATTAAATATATAACTTACCCTAATATATAATTTCCATTCTACATGGGCTGGTTTCTGGTCCAATATAATCCATTTAATGGACCGGCTTATATCTAACGAGGAACTGGTGGCAGTCTTACCGGGCTGACAGCATTCTATTTCACTGGTGCTAGTGAAAAGGGTTTCTCAGGGTAGTGAGCAAGAGTGATGCTATGTCAGCGACAGCGAGGGCCACATCCTCTCACTCCCCATGCCTCCCTGGTCCTGAGTGGACAGGGAATATCTGTGTAAAACTGTATCAAACTGACCTTACGTGTCCCCAGGGCGTGCGGAACGTCCTGTTGGTGCAAGTGGGGAGACTGTACTACGTGATCTTTCTAACGAAATAGTGACATCAGGTATGGTGGCAAGGTGTGTGTTCATCACAGTCCCATTAAGTTTTTTCACAAAATCTATGTATATGTGTATGTAGTATAGTGTGAGTGCATTAATATACTCACCAGCTGCTGCTTTCTCCAGGATCTAGGATCATTCCTCTCCTCTTCTGAGTAATGCCCCTGCTCTTCAAAGTCTCCGGGGCACATTGCACTCTGCATGCCATCAAAATGCTTTTGGCAATGTAAGCCTAAGCAGTGTCAGAACAAGTCTCCATAGGCTTACATACATAGGTTAGTTTAATTGAAAGGGGGAGTTACCCGTCTGAGACATGTAGATCAGGAGAGTGGACTGTCAGTCATTACATGTCTCACACTGGTAATGCCCCCTTTCATTTAAAATAATCTCTGGAGGCAGACTCTAATGGAGATCAGTGTTCTGCCAATAGATCTTAACAGCTCATTTAGATATTAAGAGAAACAAGGATTTTTCTGGACTAAGATATTGGGTCACAGATATCAAGGTACCATTAAATTCAGCTTCCTTTGACCAGAATGCCCATATAGACGTCTTAGGAGGGTTCATCCTACTGAGCGATTCCCTTTAAATGACCGGCCCCTCCAGCTGAAATAGCAGTAAGTGAATGCTGCTAGCGTGTCATTAGTGGGCTTTCCTATGACTTGGTTAGGTGTCATCTCGTATTCTGGTGGCCAGTGACACCATATGTGTTCAGGAGTGACCCCATTCTTAGTAGTCAGTTGAGCAGAGAACAATGAGTGGAGCCAAAAATAAAAGTGATAACGTTAGCCCTACTTCCTTTAGTCACAGTACTATATTATTACATTGTGTAGTGTACATCTCTTACTCAAGGTCATAGTTAGGAAAGGTACCATTCTAATAAGTGCCTTCTCTGTACCAGATCTCTAAAATGTAAAGTGCTGCGGAATATGTTGGTGCTATAGAAATAAAATGTATTATTATTATTATTACTGCTTAAGAAACGGTCAGTAATTGTTGTATGTGATATCTGAAATTGTGTTGAGGACAAATGCAGGATGAACACATATTCTGATTTATGGCGGGTTAAAACAATCACTACACCAGAAACAATGCAGAGTGTACAGAACTGCAATAATCAATCATGTGCATAGAAATTACAGTTCATTACAAATGGTTATGATGTGACCTATGATGTTGTTCATCTTGCAAACAATAAGCGGATATTGAAGATGTCAGATAATTTACTGTCAGGTAAAGTCAACATATTGGTCTTTAACCCATGGCTATCTGATGTATATAGGCCTCTATATTCTGGTTAAGCAGTAATAATGTATTTGTATATTTTTTAGAATGAATTTGAATAAGACAGAAAAAATGCTACTTTACAGAGTTGAAGCAGACTTCAGCACTATGTATATAATTACAGTAGCATCCTAGCTTACATTGTATACATAGTTTATTGCACGCGCTTAGCATTTATTCAGTATGCATTGCCGCATCACATGGCTATCAGCAAAAGTCAGAATGCAACCACATGTCAAACCTCGAGGGATATAATATATTCTCCGATTTCATGCAATTTCTCAAACTCATTTATTTAGTTATAGAAACTGCTCAGTACTCCCCCACCTCCTTCATTTTAAATTCCACTTCTAACCTTGACAGACAAGCAAACAAACCATTTCTGCCTCAACTCAAAATATTATATAACATAAAAATGAATTCCTCAGCGTTAAAAAGTGAAGGCTTAACCCATGCGAATAGAAAAAAAGATCATGTCAATGCAAAAATACATTTCAATTTTCTCATTTACGGTTTCTTTAAAAGTCGTTCCCATCTTAGATATTCATGGCAAAAAAATGTCTCCTTGGGAATCCACACCTATCTCTAGAATATGGTCCCCAACCTCGGTCTAGCTTCTGGCCACTGTGCATTCACGACTATGTAAGCTCCTAAAGCAGCTGACCAAGCCTTTAAGAAATAAGGTCCTATTGATCTCAGTAAGAAAAAGTAAATAATTATCTTAGCGTTTTAATGGGTACCTAAAAAAGATGGCGAGATTTTGACACTGTACAACTATATTTTAATTTCTCTTAGGGTTTTCCGGGCTTCTGCACTGACTTTATTTGACTTCAGATTGCAGAATCATCATTGTGTAATGTGCACATTGTCAGGATTCCCTTTTATTTCCAGAGCGGTGACGCGATTTGCCGATTTACTTTCATGTGCCAACCAGATTCTCATCTGCTTTTCTCAATTTTCTATTGAGAGGAGCCAGTGAAAATCTAGTTGGCACGTGATGGCATACAACTGGCTCGGTTAGTTTTCCAGAAAGCTTTGGAAAACAGCTTTATGTAAATCAACGCATGCACAGAATGCTGAATATGTAATGTTTACGCGCTTTGTGTTTTTGTTATTTCAGTAAATTGTCAGCTGATATTAATTTCCCTAAAAAAAGAGAAAAAATAAAAGTGATTGAATTTACATATGGCCAAGGGTCAAGGGTACAACCGTGTAATATGACATTACGAAAGTTATTAATCTGTTCATGATTGGTTACATGGTGCTCTGTTTAGGCTCCAGGAGTCTGGGACAAGGAACAAATGGTCACATTTAGATTTCTAAAAGGGATTTTTTTTTGTCTAGCGTGAGATTTTGGATAGAGGCCGTCATAGTTCAGATCTTAGCTAAATATCTTCCAGGAAAATTGAAGAGTTAAAGTAAGAAGAGCTTCCAGTAACTAGTAGGCAGCATACTGTTTTCTTTTTATATATTTAGCAGACCCCACTTTGCACTTGCGTTTAACAGTGATGAATATCATGGTCCATGTTTCTCAGGAAACTTCCATGTCTTACAATCAAAAAGTAGAATGATCTATTACATTTTGTCACTAAAAAAAGTCTTCTATGCTTTCTGACATCTATAACATCTAACTTTTTTATTCTTTTATATTTCCAAGATTTCTGTTAATACACTAATTAATCATTTTATTTTATATAGCGCCAACATATCCCGCAGCACTTAACAATTAACCCCTTTCCGACATCGGGGGCAATAGTAAGCCGATGCCGGACTCCCCCTGTTTGGTGCGGGCTCCGATGCTAAGCCCGGACTTTTCTGATCACATGACAGCTGATATATACAACTGACATGTGCCTGCAACAGCCATGGGTGGAATCGCAATCCACCTGTTAACTAGTTAAATGCCGCTGTCAATCTCTGAAAGCTGGCAAATAACTCGTGCTTTCCGGAAGCATGAAAGAAATCATGCCCATCGGTGACCTCATCACATGATCACAGGTGACTGATTGGTTGACATGACAACCAGCGGTCTCCAGCAGACCTCTATGGTTGTCATAGCCGGATTGCTATGAGCGCCGCCCAGTGGTCGGCGCTCATAGCAAGTGAGCATTTCTGCAACATACAAGTGATCTGATCATCATCTGTATGTAGCAGAGCCGATCAGACAACTGCAAATTCTAATCTCACATGGAGACTACTGAAGCATGCAAAAAGTAGAAAAAAAAGTAATTAAAAATATTAAAAAATAAAAAAAATCAACAAGTTTAAACCACCCCCTTTGGTCCCATTCAAAATAAAACCATAATTAAAAAAATCAAACATACACATGTTTGGTACCGCTGCATTCAGAATCATCCGATCAATATAAAAAAAATCAACCCGATCGTTAAACGGCGTAACAAGTAAAAAAGTCAAAACGGCAGAATTACGTTTTTTTGGTGGCCACAACATTGCATTAAAATGCAATAACGGGCAATCAAAAGATCGTATCGTCCAAAAATTCAAGAATGAATACCTCATGCATGCATCGGGGTTGTGCTGGCAGCCCGCCTGATCTAATATTAGTTTTTGCATCACTACAGTGGGTACAGAAAATATTCAGACCCCTTTAAATGTTTCACTCTTTGTTTCATTGTAGCCAATTGGTAAATTCAAAAAAGTTCATTCATTTTTTTCTCATTAATGTACACTCTGCACCCCATCTTGACTGAAAAAAAACAGAAATGTAGAAATGTTTTCAAATTTAATAAAAAAGAAAAACTGTATATTATGAAAGCTATAATTTTTCCATATTTTGTCCCACAGAGTCATGTGAGGGCTTGTTTTTTGCGGGACGAGTGGCCTTTTTTATTGGTACCATTTTCATACACATGAAATTTTTTGATCGCTGTTTATTCCGATTTTTGTGACACAGAATGAACAAAAAGCAGCAATTCAGGAATGTTTTCTGGGGGGGGGGTGTTATATCGTTCCGTTTATTTTTGCATTGTTTTATTCTGAGAGCTTTTTTATTTTTCCGCTGATGGAGCTGTATGATAGCTTTTTTTTGCGGGACAAGATGACGTTTTCAGTGGTACTATTTTTTTTATATTCGTCTTTTTGATTACGTTTATTCCACTTTTTCTTCAGCAGTATGATCATAAAGCATTGTTTTTTGTCTTGTCTTCCATTTATTTTTTATTTTTTGGTGTCACAGACGCGGCGATACCAAATATGTGTACTTTTATTGTTTATATTTTGTTTCAGAAAAATATTTATTTATGCCTAAAATATATTTTGATTTTTTAATTATAATTTTTAATTTATATATATATATATATACACTCACCGGCCACTTTATTAGGTACACCATGCTAGTAACGGGTTGGACCCCCTTTTGCCTTCAGAACTGCCTCAATTCTTCGTGGCATAGATTCAACAAGGTGCTGGAAGCATTCCTCAGAGATTTTGGTCCATATTGACATGATGGCATCACACAGTTGCCGCAGATTTGTCGGCTGCACATCCCAAAGATGCTCCATACAAGGCAGGATGGATCCATGCTTTCATGTTGTTTACGCCAAATTCTGACCCTACCATCCGAATGTCGCAGCAGAAATCGAGACTCATCAGACCAAGCAACGTTTTTCCAATCTTCTACTGTCCAATTTTGATGAGCTTGTACAAATTGTAGCCTCAGTTTCCTGTTCTTAGCTGAAAGGAGTGGTACCCGGTGTGGTCTTCTGCTGCTGTAGCCCATCTGCCTCAAAGTTCGACGCACTGTGCGTTCAGAGATGCTCTTAGGCCTACCTTGGTTGTAACGGGTGGCGATTTGAGTCACTGTTGCCTTTCTATCAGCTCAAACCAGTCTGCCCATTATCCTCTGACCTCTGGCATCAACAAGGCATTTCCGCCCACAGAACTGCCGCTCACTGGATTTTTTTTCTTTTTCGGACCATTCTCTGTAAACCCTAGAGATGGTTGTGCGTGAAAATCCCAGTAGATCAGCAGTTTCTGAAATACTCAGACCAGCCCTTCTGGCACCAACAACCATGCCACGTTCAAAGGTGCTCAAATCACCTTTCTTCCCCATACTGATGCTCGGTTTGAACTGCAGGAGATTGTCTTGACCATGTCTACATGCCTAAATGCACTGAGTTGCCGCCATGTGATTGGCTGATTAGAAATTAAGTGTTAACAAGAAGTTGGACAGGTGTACCTAATAAAGTGGCCGGTGAGTGTATATATATATAATTTTCTTAAAATTTTGTAAAAACGTTTTTTTTACTTGTATACTTAGTCCCACTATGTGACTTTCATTTTTTGTAGGCTGATCGCTTGTATAGCATGGGGATGCATCCCAGTGCTATATACAAACTATCTGAGCTGCTCTGAGCATGATCAAGCAATTTTGCTAGCTCTGGTGACCCGGATGTCATTGTGAAGACATCAGGTCACCATTGCAACAATTCGGACCCCGCTATGACGCCATGGGGTCATTGATCAAAAGGCAGAGGGCTGTCTTCCCTCTGCCTACTCCCCAATATACTGCGATCAAGTTCAATCGCAGCAATGGGGGTTAAAGTTTCAGGAGCAGTGCGGAATCACTGCTGGCACTGAATTAGCTGACACCCGGTGGCGATTGCGTGTACAGCCTGTGTGCACGCAAAATCGCCGGGACGTATCCATACGTTCCAGGTCAATAAGGCCCAGGTCACAGGGATGTATGGATATGTTCAAGGTGGGAAGGGGTTAAGCAGCATGTTTGGTGCATAAAATACACAGTTTTACAGAACCAGAATAATCAGATTTCTGAAATCTCATGCACAAGCTTGGTGTCACATAGTGACAACTGACTGTGGGCACCTATCTGATCCCTCGAACTAGGGGTAGGCTAGAATACCCTTTTCTCACTGGATTACCCTGAATAGTGGAGATGTTGGGGTCTTGTACCTTGCTATGCTCCTGTCTTACCGTTATCTGTTCCCTCCCCCACCCAGGGAGGTGTGAGGCCAAAGTGTATAGGCACACACTAACTAGATAGATAGGGGTAAACAGACAGAGATAAAAGAAAACTACAATCATACAAACCCACTCACAAAACAACAGAGTGGAAAACAGGGGAGGAATAGAAAGGAAGAAATCAAATGGGAGAGGACAAGGATAAACATGCAAACCAACTCCAAGAAGCAAAACCAACTCCAAGCAGCAATCTCCTGAAAAACTCTCAAAATGCCTACTCCACACACTGAACTCTCCTTTAACTCCAAACCAGGTAGTGGTAATTATCACTGGCAGGGTCAGAAGCAAGGAGGACGGTTCTTATACCTCCTGGGAGTAAAGGTACCATTACACTAAACGACTTACCAACGATCACGACCAGCGATACGACCTGGCCGTGATCGTTGGTAAGTCGTTGTGTGGTCGCTGGGGAGCAGACAGCTCTCTCCAGCGACCAACGGTCAGGGGAACGACTTCGGCATCGTTGAAACTGTCTTCAACGATGCCGAAGTCCCCCTGCAGCACCCGGGTAACCAGGGTAAACATCGGGTTACTAAGTGCAAGGCCGCACTTAGTAACCCGATATTTACCCTGGTTACCATTGTAAAAGTTAAAAAAAAAAAACACTACATACTCACATTCCGATGTCTGTTACGTCCCCCGCCGTCAGCTTCCCGCACTGACTGTCAGTGCTGGCCGTAAAGCAGAGCACAGCGGTGACGTAACCCGATGTTTACCCTGGTTACAAGTGAACACATCGCTGGATCGGCATCACACACGCCGATTCAGCGATGACAGCGGGTGATCAGCGACCAAATAAAGGTCCTGATCATTCCCTACGACCAACGATCTCCCAGCAGGGGCCTGATCGTTGGTCGCTGTCACACATAACGAGATCGTTAGCGGGATCGTTGCTACGTCACAAAAAAGCGTGACGTTGCAACGATATCGTTAACGAAATCGTTATGTGTGAAGGTACCCTAAGAGTAATAAACTCAGAACAGCTGATACAACCCAGGACAGAGAACTGCAAGTGTTCAACTAAGCAGTTTAACCATTGAAACCTTGCGTAGTAAAACCACATAGATACAGATAACCTATCAAGATATTTCATCTTAATGTAAGAAAAGTGTAAAGATCTGTTAATTTAAAACTTTGAAAGAACTTTGAAGCCAGAAAATGGTGTTAAGAAAACAAAAAACAATGCATTGAATTGAGCAAGGTCATTTATTTGTCCATGTGTATTAGGAACAATGCAAGTAATTACTGTTCACAAGTACATGAGATAATTCAATCATTACAGTATATCTTTACCCTTTGTCCTGTATATCTTCCAATAATAAGTAACTAATTGTTTGATTATCTTGTCAATGGGCCTAAGGGTTTTATTACATGTTGTAAGACTAGAGTCACACGACCGAAAAATCGGCTAACTGCTATCCGAGTGGTCCGCGGAAAGAAAAAAATGCTGCATGCACGATTTCACTCCGATAATCGGAATGCACCCGGCCATTTAAGTATATAGGTCTGTTGAAAAAAATTGTTCCACACTCGAATGTCATCTGAGTGTGGTCCAATTTTCACAGACTGACTGAAAGGAGAAACTTTTTTTTGTGGTGGTGAACCATATTATGAGTGTCAGGCCTGAACATTTCTACATGAACAGTTTCCTAGAAAGTGTTGGTCATCGTGGGCCAGTTGAATGGCCACCAAGGTTTCCAGATCTGACTCCCTTAGACTTTTATCCTTGGGGTCATCTGAAGGCAATTGTCTATGAAGATACGAGATGTGCAGCATCTGAAACAACGGAAACTGGAAGCCTGTGCTAGCATTTTTTCCGCGGTGTTGCTTTCAGTGTGTCAAGAGTGGTAGAAGAGTGGGAGAAGAGGGTTGCATTGACAATTCAACACAATGGGCAGCACTTTGAACACATTTTACAAGTGCTCATAAACTTGTAAATAACTCATGAAAGAATAAAGTTACATTGTTTTTTTTGTGAAATTCTCAATCAGTTTGATGTGTCACATGACCCTCTTCCCATTGAAAAAAATAAAGTTGGATCCAAAATGACCAACTTCAAAATGGCCATCATGGTCACCACCCATCTTGAAAAGTTTTCCCCCTCCCATATACTAATGTGCCACAAACAGGAAGTTGATATCACCAACCATTCCCATTTTATTTAGGCGTATCCATATAAATGTCCCACCCTGTATAAGGAGGCCTTAAGACATTAGGAAATATTACAAATACTACTTACAATGAGGCATATTTATCAAGCTAAATTTGCAAGAATTTGGGCAATATTTTCAACAAGAACTGTCTTTCACAATTGCACCATGCGTATAATAAGTTTAAGGCACTTTTTGTGCCTTGTCCGACAAAAAGGCATAGCTTCACTAAAAGGAGTTGTTTCTTTGCTGAAAGAGTCGACAGCTAATGTGTGACAAAAAAAGTGGCAAAATTTTATCGCAAATTTCTGGTATAAAGTAAACCAACTAATAGGTGGCGTAAACTTAGACAAGACAGCAGTAATAAATATGCCCCAATGTGTTGTGTTTTTTCATATTTTCGTTTTCTTTGGTGTACCTTCCATTTTTTCCTCAAGAACTGACTGCCCTAGGGGAGAGTTTTCCTATAGGCTATTCCATAAGAAAAAATACATGTGTGTGCATAAACAGATTAACAGTATGCTCCATTCTACAGATCAATTGACTTTGAATGGAAAGACTCATCAAGAATCAGTCCAAAGTAGTGCATGATGTGATTTTCTCTATGTCGACCTAATTGGCCTCCTAACTTTAGGGTTCATGTTCAGTCTGAGTGCTATCCTTTCTATACTCAGACAGCATTCACACGTGAACATTGAATAGGCCTTTGAAGTATTTTGCAAAGAACCAAATTGTGACCTGAGACCCCTAAGTTCTACTAATTGTGGCGATTCCAGCAGTTGGAACCCACAATCATGAAGTTGTGATTCTTATAGGTTTGATTCATTGGAAAAGCTCTTTAATGACAAAAACATGGTCTAATTATCATTCTAGAAATGTGAGCTCAAGTGTAAGACTACTTGAGATGGATTTGTTTTGGCCTTTTTTTCTAACACCAAAGATATGTTGCAGCTATATATTAACTGGTAGTTAATGAAGAAATATGACTTTCCATTCTCATACACAGCATTTTTAAAACTGAGAAATGTAATACATTTTACTAAAAAGAGTACAAACAGAAAGCACTGTCATAATTACCTGGGAGTTAATACATCTGCAGCCTTTGGACCAGAAGCTTCAAGAACTGTTGATTTGTTAACACTACTATTTCCTAACATATCAAAATCAAAACCAAATGAGCTGGAGCATAAGTTGGTATAGGTGCATTGTGTAAGAGCATGTTCACACTGAGTCCTTTTAACAGGCCGAACCTAAAATAAAAAACAAAATGAGCACATAACCTACAGTAAGTAAGTGAGTAATAGTACATGTATATCATAAAGTACTTAGTTAACACTATATTGATTTAAAAAAAAAAAAAAATTAAAAGTCACCCCACCGCTACAAGGTGAACCTATTTGGGACGGTCCTATCCTCCAGAATTAAAACCTCATCTTGTGTCAGCTGACCTCAGTGTAGAACATGCGCTCAAACATTGTATGTATACCAAGTTATGCTCCCCCTTTTGAGATAGGCATTTCGTCTATATAGCTTCCCATGACTAGGTATCTACACAGTCGGGCCCTAGTCCTTCTTTGCTCCCATGTATATTGAGGTCAGCTGGCACAAGGTGTCACAATCCCATCCTAGGGACACAGTAAGTGACAGCTCACCTGTCCTGTGGATTGCATGGGTGTACCGGGCTGTCAGCTTTGTGAGTGACAGCTGGGTTGTCCTATAGTATACAGATGCGTGCTGGATTTCCTTGCAGCCCAAATGAGATGGGCCTGCTAAACATCCTACAGATTTCACTCTTTCAGGGAGATTACATGTGCATTTAGTTGGCTGACTATTCTGATCTTGTTGCCGGACCGTGGATTTGCCTTTTAACTACCCATATGTATGACCCTTTTTACTTTGACGCACTCTGACCTTGGAATCTGACCCCAGACTGTGACCTGACTACACCTTTGTCTCTTCCCCCTGCTTATGATGTACCCTCCTGGCTTTAGACCCCGAACTCTATGACTTCTCCGACTTTCGGCTTGTCTGTGAAAAGTGACTCAGTGTCACAGTGAGGTATTATATTATAAGATAGGACTGTTCCGAATAGTGTTACGGTAACTAAGTACCCTATGTTATTTACATGTACTATTATTACTCACTTACTTACAGGCTATATGCTTATTTTTTATCTTAGGTTTTGAAAGTCCTATATATAGAAAAAGGGTTTTCATATATTCATGAATATTTACAGGCAAATTACCACCAAGATGATGCTGCCCTAAACAAATGATGTAGTCACCGTTCTCATCTTCATAATAAGTATTTTTGAGGGCAACATATTACAGTGGATGGTTCGTTTGGCTTTTAGACAAAATAACAAAAATTACTGTAGTCACTTTGCACTTTGTTGTTCTTTAGCAAAGGGCATAATATTTTGTTTTGTGCCATGTGGTGTGCTAACCCAGAGGAATGGTTAGTATATATTGTGGCTGGAAAATAGGCCATTATATTATAGTGACAAATCCACAGGGTCACGGTATATGTTATGTGCCCAGATCCACTGTTTTTCCCATGCATCAGTAAGGAGAATCGGGCACTTACCATTTGCTGGGCAGGTAAGAAGCCAGCATGGAGTTACCCAGAAGACAATTCAGTCTGATTCTGGCACACAACAATGGCTACGAACCAGTGGTAAAGCTGTTTTTTCAAAATACCACCAAATTAAACATAGTTGATTATGAGCATTTTAAAAGATCAAAATATTTTTTAATGTTACCCTTATAGATTAACAGCATAGATTCTGTATTATTATTATTATTATTATTGCAATTGGGCATTAGATGTGAAAAACCTTCTTCACAAACCATTTCATCTTGTAATAAGCCATCCAGTACTGGAATTTCTCCATAGGGGATTTTACATGGTAAAGCGGTAATTAAATCTAAACAAAACCTTGTGAATGATCATAAAACTCAGAAACAGCTCTGGCAAATGTAACATTTAGACAAATACCTAGTCCTAAGCATTATTGGTGGCTTACACTATAATTACTTGCAGACTATGAATAGAGTCCAAAAATACAGGGCTCAATGTTAAAAACAAAAGGGGCTAAATTTTATAATACAGTTACCATCACCCTCTGTAACCGCTGCACTGAAGTGTGCTTGTGTAATACGATGTTGTGTTCTTTAAAAGTCAACCAGGCTTTTTAATGTTTCAATGCATATTCAAGCGTACTGAAAAGCTGTCAGCTGTCAAAATAAATGAGGATCTGTCAATGTGAGAATGATTTACTATTCATGCGGTGATTACTTACAGGCTGTCAGGCAGCATCTTTAGCTGTAAGTAAATTGAAACAAGATTTGGCTGGTTTAAAGGTTTTTTCAAAATGTACCCCTATCCACAGAATAGGAGAAACTTAAGATGCATTTGAAATGACTGCCGACCTGCAAAATATATACCGGTAGGGAGCTGTTTAACAGCCTGTTCACACATGCCGACTGCGCTTGAGATGTCATTGTAACCTCCTGCTCTGTGGCCTCCCCTCTAACACTCTCGCACCCCTCCAATCTATTCTAAACTCTGCTGCCCGACTAATCTACCTGTCTCCCCGCTATTCCCCAGCCTCTCCCCTCTGTCAATCCCTTCACTGGCTCCCCATTACCCAGAGACTCCAGTACAAAACCCTAACCATGACATACAAAGCCATCCACAACCTGTCTCCTCCATACATCTGTGACCTCATCTCCCGGTACTTTACTGCACGAAACCTCCAATCCTCACAAGATCTCCTTCTCTACTCCCCTCTTATCTCCTCTTCCCACAATCGCATACAAGATTTCTCTCGCGCATCACCCCTACTCTGGAACTCTCTACCACAACACATCAGACTCTCGCCTACCATCGAAACCTTCAAAAAGAACCTGAAGACCCACCTCTTCCGACAAGCCTACAACCTGCAGTAACAACCGATCGACCAAACCGCTGCACGACCAGCTCTACCCTCACCTACTGTATCCTCACCCACCCCATGTAGATTGTGAGCCCTCGCGGGCAGGGTCCTCTCTCCTCCTGTACCAGTTGTGATTGTATTGTTCAAGATTATTGTACTTGTTTTTATTATGTATACCCCTCACATGTAAAGCGCCATGAAATAAATGGCGCTATAATAATAAATAATAATAATAATGCACACTGAAAGATCTGTTTACATAGAGAAATGCACAACTAAGAACTAAGATCTTTTGTGCAACCGAAAAGATAATTTCACCCTAAGAACGAGAGTTTTGCTCATTAATCGGCAGCCTGTTTAGACGACATCAATATCATCAACTGCTAATCTTGCAGTGTAAATGAACCTTTACTGATCACTGGAGGTCAAACTCCTGGGAGGTTGAGCATTCCCAAGAGATGGGCTCTGCTGCCCTGTCTTGAATGAGGCAGAGGTGCGCATGCTGAACCTCTAGTTAATTAATTGTTTATGGGACTGCTGGAAATAGTAGAGTGCTAAACTCTGCTTCCTCAAGCAATCCATTTGACAGTGAATGGAGTGGAAGTCAAGCATATGAACCTTTACTTGATTTATCATTGGGCAATGCAGAACATGCGTCCCGGGATCCAAAGTTCTGTACTTAGGGACGGAGGATATAGTCTACAATTAAAGGTTTGACAACTTATTATGAACTTTTGCTAATCTGGAGGCTGTTATGGACTGCATGTGCAATTCTGGCAACTCTTAAGAGAGTGTCCACCAGCTACAGAGTACTAGTTACTCTGCTAATTAGTTCCAAGAGAATTATTCAGTTTTTACTCTTTCACCCTTGTGCATTATCTGGCCTTTGTTACAATGGCCTCTGGGTTTGCATCACAGAGTAGCTACTGGTTGGTGGAGCGAATTGGCAGTAAAGTAGTCATATAGTATTTCAGAACCAAAAGTACTAGGACAAGGACAAAAAAAAAGAGAAGGATAATATTGGGTTAGAACCAGAAAAATAGAGTCAGAAGGAGAATCGTCAGACAAATCAGTCCGTGACTGACAACAGGAAGCAATCCAAGGGTCAGACAAAATGGGTAATTAATACAAGCGGGGTTAGGTATCAGCAAACAATATCATGCACAAGGGTGATTAGGAAAACCAGTAATAGGCAATCACACGGAGTACTAGGGAAATTTTAATCAGTCAGCTGTCCTATCAGTCACAGAGCACTTGTCATGTCGGACGCTGTTCAGACCAGGTCGTTCGACAGACAGCGGTAATTCCGCTTTTGACCACTATTTGCTCATTGGCGTCGGCTAGATTTTATCTAGCTGTTCCGGGGTTAATTTACCTGATCCTCGGATTGGAAGCTGGGCCATGCCCATTGCCTTTAAATAGTTCTCCTGATCATTGGGCGTCGCCGATTATAGCTTCTGTCTTGTGCGTTGTTATCTCGGTCTGGAGTGGAGAGCTGGTTGTTGGAGATTCGTTGCTGGTGGTGTATTTTCCTTAGTCTTATTTACTCCTTCCTATATTTGTATTTATTTTGCCCTGCACACTTATAGTGTATTCCTGAGTGACTGCGGCGTGGTGTATATTTTCCTTTATCCTTGTCTGTGCTAACTGTGGGTATTGGTGTATTACCTCTTCACTGGGTGGTGGGCGGAGGTTTCAGCCTAGGGTTGAAACAGGAGACAGGGTGAGGTTCAAGGCCTGGACATGCACACCATCAGTGTAAACTCCAGGTAGAGGGTCAGTCGGGATTTCCCTAGTCTGAGGGAAATTGCAGGGGCCCAGGTTATTAGCTCTCGCTCACCTAGTCTCCCCGTGACATTATAATCGGCCCAACAATAAAAAAGAAAAAAAAAAAGGGGGTTTCTTTTTTTTTCTTTCCTTTGTCATGGACGTCCATAACCCGCCAGTTGGAGGCGCTGTCCCTACAGGTCACTGAGTTGAGGGGGGCAGTTCAGCAACAGGGACTAGCAGTATCTAATGTGCAAGCTGGAGCAACAGGAAGAGTTGCTGAGCCTAAATTCCCTTTGCCTGAAAGATTTGCTGGGGAACGCAGTAAATTTGTTTCTTTTCGTGAAGCTTGCAAACTATATTTCCGTATGCGCCCGATCTCCTCGGGTAATGAGGCTCAGCGTGTGGGCCTGGTGTTGTCATTGTTAAGCGGGGATCCCCAAGCATGGGCGTTTTCTTTGCCATCTGATTCTGCTGCATTTGACTCTGTGGAGAGTTTTTTTCCTCTCTTGGAAAAATCTACGATGAACCTGACAGAATGGCTCTAGCAGAAGCTAAGATATGCACTATTCGCCAGGGGGAGCGAGTTGCAGAGGATTACTGTTCTGAATTTCGTCGCTGGGCGATCGATACACAATGGAATGATCCAGCATTGCGGAGTCAGTTTATTCATGGGGTTTCTGGAAGGGTTAAAAAAGCCCTTCTGATGTACGAGACTCCTGCTTCTCTAGATTCCGCTATGAGTCTGGTTGTCCGCATTGATCGCCGTTTGCGTCAGGGGGAGCATGAGACACCGCCTATGGGAGAGGGTTTAGGTTCACGTGAGGTTGCTGCAGGTGAGCCCACGGAGCCTATGCAAATTGCAGGGGTGTCACATGTGAAGCGTCGAGCCCCTGAGCTCAGGATGCAGGGAGCCTGTTTTTACTGTGGTAAATCTGGTCATTTTATTAACATCTGTCCTCTGCTGTCTAAGAAAACTGCAACGGCGGAAAACTTCTAAGCTCAGAGGGTGTGGAGGAGACCAATCTGAGCTTATGTATATCCTCCATGGTGGTTTCTCAATGCATGCTCCCTGCTAAGGTTTTTATCGCTGGCAGTGAGCTGCCAATTACTGTTTTTGTGGATAGTGGTTCAGCCACAAATCTCATTGATGAGGAGTTTGCGCGCACAGCAGGTTTTAGGATTGAAAAACTGTCTCATCCTATCCGCGTGGTCACCATCAATGCTGCTCCTCTCTCTCAGGGGGAGATTACTGAATTTGTGGCTGAGGTGAAACTCCACATTGGGGTTCTACATTCCGAGCGGGTTACATGTAAGGTGCTCAGGAATCTTCCTGCTCAGGTGGTTTTGGGTTTTCCTTGGTTGTCCATGCACAACCCGGTAATTGACTGGAAAACTCAGGACATAATTCAGTGGAGCGAGTTCTGCCAGGAGAATTGCCTGGCCACATGTGTGGCTGCGGTGACTTCAAGCGTTCCGGAATCACTTCTGGATTTTGTGGATGTGTTCTCTGAAAAGGGTTGTTCAGAGTTGCCGCCACATCGTCCCTATGACTGTTCTATCAGGTTTAAACCAGGGGCCAAGTTGCCTAAAGCAAGGATGTTTAACATCTCCGGTCCGGAGAGACAAGCGTTAAAAGATTATATTGCTGAAAGCTTGAGCAAAGGGCACATCAGGCCGCCATCCTCGCCGGTGGCAGCAGGGTTCTTCTTCGTGAAGAAAGATGGCGGATTACGCGGGTGCTAAGTGGTTTACCAAGCTTGACCTCAGGGGGGCGTACAACCTCATAAGAGTCCATCAAGGTGATGAGTGGAAGACGGCTTTTAATACCCCTGAGGGTCATTTTGAAAATTTGGTGATGCCTTTTGGGTTGACTAACGCACCTGCAGTGTTCCAACATTTCATCAATGATGTGTTCTCGCATGTTTTGGGGAAATTCGTTATCGTGTACCTAAATGACATCCTCATATATTCTTGCGACCGTGATGCTCATTTAAATCATGTCAGGCAGGTGTTACAGCTTCTCAGAGAGAATAAGCTGTATGCTAAACTTGAGAAATGTGTATTTTCTGTTCAAGAGTTGCCTTTCTTGGGTTATATTGTGTCTGCTTCTGGTTTTAAAATGGACGCCGCTAAGGTGCAAGCAGTGCTGCATTGGGAACGTCCTGATAACCTGAAAGCACTTCAGCGGTTCCTTGGGTTTTCTAACTACTATAGGAAATTTATCAAGGATTTTTCCATCATTGCTAAACCGCTAACTGACATGACTAAAAAGGGTACCAATTTCTCCGTTTGGCCTGAGGCTGCTGTGCGCGCATTTGAGTTTCTTAAGAACAGTTTTGTTTCAGCCCTCATTCTTGTGCAGCCAGACGTATCAAAACCCTTTGTTGTGGAAGTCGATGCATCTGAGGTTGGTGTGGGGGCGGTACTATCTCAAGGCTCATCTTTGAGTGGTTTGCGTCCGTGCGCCTATTTCTCCAAGAAACTGTCGTCCGCCGAACGTAACTACGATATCGGCAACAGGGAGTTGTTGGCAATCAAGTTGGCCTTTGAGGAATGGCGACACTTCTTGGAGGGGTCGGTACATCAGGTTACTCTTATTACCGATCATAAGAATCTGCTGTATTTGGAGTCAGCCAAGCGTCTGTCCCCCAGGCAGGCTCGCTGGGCATTGTTTTTCACGCGGTTCAATTTTGTTGTCACTTACAGACCGGGGTCTAAAAACACTAAGGCGGATGCTCTGTCCAGGTGTTTTCCGGGGGGTGAACCTCGGGAAGATCCAGTACCCATCCTCCAAAAGGGTGTTGTGGTTTCGGCTCTCACTACCGAGGTTGAGGCTGAGATTGCCGAGGCTCAGGAGGAGGTACCATCTGAGCTTCCCATCAACAAATCTTTTGTACCGCTTCATCTCCGCTTAAAGGTTTTGGCGGAGCATCATGATGCTGTCCTGGCTGGCCACCCAGGGGTTAGAGGTACCTTGGAGTTGGTGTCACATCGGTTTTGGTGGCCCAAGATCTGACAGGACGTGGTCTCATACGTGTCAGCTTGTACCACGTGCGCTAGGGCTAAGACGCCCCGGTCCCGTCCTGTTGGCACACTACTTCCTCTTGAAGTACCTAGTAAGCCATGGATGGAAATCTCCATGGATTTCATCACTGATTTGCCCTCATCAGCTGGGAACACGGTCATCTTGGTGATTGTTGATCGGTTTTCTAAAATGTCGCACTTTGTGTCTTTGCCTTCGTTGCCTAACGCTAAGACTCTGTCTCAGGTATTTGTGCAAGAGGTGGTCAGACTTCATGAGGTTCCATCTGACATCGTGTCTGATAGGGGGTCTCAGTTTGTGGCAAAATTTTGGAAAGCATTTTGCTCATGGCTGGAGATCAAGTTGTCTCATTCTTCGGCGTTCCATCCTCAGTCAAATGGTCAGACTGAGCGTATGAACCAAAATTTGGAACAGTACCTACGCTGCTTTGTCTCTGATAACCAGGAGGAGTGGTCTACCTTTCTTCCTTTGGCTGAGTTTGCCATCAATAATCACCGCCAGGAGTCGTCTGGGAAGTCTCCGTTTTTTTGTGTTTACGGGCTACATCCTCAATTTTGTACCTTGAGTCAGAGGGGCTCTTCCGGCGTTCCGGAGGAGGATCAGTTAGGAGTACAATTGTCATCAGTCTGGAGGAGAGTTAAACAGTGCCTGTTGAATGTGGGTGCTAGGTACAAACGTGTGGCTAACAGTAGGTGTGTGCCATGTCTGGACCTGAGTGTGGATGACTGGGTGTGGTTATCCACAAAAAACATAAGACTCAAAATACCGTCCCTTAAATTAGGTCCACGGTTTATTGGTCCATTTAGGGTCACCGCCGTCATTAACCCAGTAGCGTACCGATTGGAGCTCCCTTCGGTGTATAAGATACACAACGTGTTCCACAGGTCTCTTCTAAAGAAGGTGGTGGGTTCTGTGGACGCGGTGCCTATGCCACCTCCAGTCTTGGTGGATGGTAATTTGGAGTTTGAAGTCTCCAAGGTGGTTGACTCTCGTGTAGTGCGTCGCACTTTACAGTACTTGGTACACTGGCGTGGTTATGGGCCTGAGGAGAGTTCCTGGGTACCAGCCTCGGATATTCATGCGGATCGGCTGGTCAGGTTTCTTCATCGTTGCCATCCAGACAAACCGGGTCCTATAAGCCGTGAGGGCCCTGGGGTCCCTCGTAGAAGGTGGGGTACTGTCATGTCAGACGCTGTTCAGACCAGGTCGTTCGACAGACAGCGGTAATTCCGCTTTTGACCACTATTTGCTCATTGGCGTCGGCTAGATTTTATCTAGCTGTTCCGGGGTTAATTTACCTGATCCTCGGATTGGAAGCTGGGCCATGCCCATTGCCTTTAAATAGTTCTCCTGATCATTGGGCGTCGCCGATTATAGCTTCTGTCTTGTGCGTTGTTATCTCGGTCTGGAGTGGAGAGCTGGTTGTTGGAGATTCGTTGCTGGTGGTGTATTTTCCTTAGTCTTATTTACTCCTTCCTATATTTGTATTTATTTTGCCCTGCACATTTATAGTGTATTCCTGAGTGACTGCGGCGTGGTGTATATTTTCCTTTATCCTTGTCTGTGCTAACTGTGGGTATTGGTGTATTACCTCTTCACTGGGTGGTGGGCGGAGGTTTCAGCCTAGGGTTGAAACAGGAGACAGGGTGAGGTTCGAGGCCTGGACATGCACACCATCAGTGTAAACTCCAGGTAGAGGGCCAGTCAGGATTTCCCTAGTCTGAGGGAAATTGCAGGGGCCCGGGTTATTAGCTCTCACTCACCTAGTCTCCCCGTGACAGCACTCTACTGAAATTGGTTGTGCTGGCTGGGTGGAGAATTAAACATCCAGCAATGATGTCAGTCCTACCACTACTACCACTACTGACATAGTATGATGGCTTGCAGTAGAGACAATTATGGTTGGCATGTGAGAATGTAACATTCTAAACTTCCTCTGCCAGCACAGAAGGAGAGAGATATCTGACTGGGTGAACAATACACCTTATTCAGAGATCTGTTGGAATACTGAAAGGGGACACAGGTTGTCATAACATTAAGAAATGTGTGCGGGGTAATCTTGCTTTCCAGATGGAAGGGCAGCACAATGAGACTTGAAGACTTGCTGGATGGTGAGCACACTGCCTAGCGGATGAGGACACTCCATTCTCTATTACTGGTGCCAATTATGCCAGCAATTACATCAGACCCTCCTGCTTTGCTGTTTGGCCACTCACACAGTACAGTGGCAGGAGAAGCAGACATTGCTGGGTGAATGTGAATGCATTGTCTTAAACTTTGCCCTCAAGCTATGAAAACAGCTTGTGTTCTGCGTATTCCCTCAGTGAGGGACAGGTAGATTCATATAAACATGCAATTGCTCTACACAGGCTAAGGTGAAAAAGCTGTAGGGCGTACATAACGAAAGCCGGCTTCCTTTCTCTATTATTATTTATTCTGTCTCTCCTTTGATGATGCAAATGCTATTGAATGGAGTGTAGCAGAGTTGGGTAACAATAGTGCAACCAAATTAAGTCTGGAGTTAACAATTGTTTTAGTTATTTGAAAAAAAAATACAAGATCTTTTCAGTTAGCCATTAAAAGGTATCAACCACTGAGGACTCTCAATTCTAAGCTTATTGCTAGGGATCGCTGCAGGAGGGTGGAGGGCACACAATGTTTAGCTTATGGTCAAGGTACCTTGCTTCAAAGTAAGGATTGTCACCTTTATGGCTGTGCTCACGTGCTGATGACATTTTTGGGGGTATATGCTGAACATACAGCTCTGACTTATGCCAACGTATGCCATACTGTACATCGTACAAAAGTCCCTAAGAACATATATACTGGGGGGCATATTTTCTGTGGTTGTCCACGCTATAGGATCAGCAACAGCATATACATCAGCACGTTTTCTTATGTAGCTATTAAAAAAGATATACCAACACTTTCCAACAGCTATTGCTCCCAATGACAGCCCCATATATGTGCATGCTCATGAATAGGTTTTCCATATGGATATTGGGGTGAGAAGCCGTCAGACACCTTTAGCAGCAGCTTATCTCTGTTAGAAGAACATGATTGGGAATGAGGATTAGTTGTTTATTTTACTCACTTATATAGCGCCAGTAATCCCTCAGCACTTTGCAGGCATCATCACTGTCACTATCAGGGCTCACAATCTAGATCCCCTATCAGTGTGTATTTGGAGTGTGGGAGAAAACCCACACAAACACAGGGTGAAAATACAAACTCCTTGCAGATGTTGTCCTTGGTGGGATTTGAACCCAGGACCCCAGTGCTACAACAGTACTAACCACTGAGCCACCGTGATTATTCTCTTATGCCGTGCATGTCATATTGTGACTATGCATTAACAATCAGCACACTAGTATAGATGGATGTAGGTTTCAGTACGGCCGTTATTGTACATTAGATATTATTATTTTTCATGAGCAACAACCATTGATATTCAAATTTCAAAGTGAAGTCTTTATTGTGATAGGGAAATATAAAACTTATAAGGGGCGTTCATTAAAGTTTTCCACTGACCCACTTCCTGTTGACTGAGAGCAATGAAACTTGGCACAGTTATTAGTCCTTCTCTACATAGGGGCCACCTAGGGACACACACTTCTCCCATCTCTTTAAGCAACTGTAAACACCTCGCTTGTAGAAGTCAGAAGGTTGCTCCAAAAGCCACTTTGTGACTTTGGAAATCAGTCTCATCATCTGGAAAATGCTTGTCCTTCAAAAATAACTTTATTGTTGGAAACAGGTGGAAGTCCAATGGTGCGAGGTCGGGTAAATAAGGGGGATGCGGTAGAATTTCAAAGCCACAGGAGCATGCTTCCATTTGGGCAACATGTGAGTTGTGAACTGGTGCATTGTCTTGCAGAAGGCAGACACCTTTAGCGTGCATGCCACGTCTCTTGGTTTTGATGGCCTCCCGCAATTTCCGCAGCAGTGAGGAATAGTATGCCCCAGTGATCATGATACCCTTAGCTAGGAAATCCATCAATACTACTCCGTGCTGGTCCCAAAATACTGTGAGGATGACTTTGCTTGCCGAGGGTTGGGCACGTGCCTTCTTTGGAGGCGGTGAGCCATGATGCTTCCATTGCATTGACTGGATGTTAGTCTCAGGATCATAGTGATGGACTCAGCTTTCATCCTCTGTGATCAGTCTGTTGAAAAAGTCCTGGTTTCCATGGCATATCATCAATAGAGCCTGAGAGCATTTGACTTGTTCCTGCTTCTGAAAATGTGTAAGCAGTCGGGGAACCCAGTGAGCAGATACTATATGCATGTGAAGATGGTCTAAGATGATTTTTTCCACAGATCCCACACTAATCTTGACATTTTGGGCTAGGCAGCGAATGGTTAAGCGGCGATTTTCCAAAATAGCGACAGCCACTTGCTGGATGGTGTGTTCATCAATAGCAGAGTGGGGACGCTCTGGAATTGGAGCTGTTTGCACTGAAGTCCGACCACATTTGAATTGACGATGACAGTTATTGACTACATCATGTGATGGGGAATCATCACCATACACCTCTTTCATCTCATCGAATATCTCCTTTGGTGCAGCCCTTCAAGTAAAGGGACTTGATGACTGCTCTAAATTCCACTGGGTCCATTATCAAACCTCACACCACTTCAGCACCTGTAAAATCGTTGCAAATTTGCACGTAACCTATAGAGACTTATATAATTACATATGTGCAGTTTCAGTGTCCTGTGATAAATACAAATGGGTCAGGGGAAATCTGTAATGAACGCCCCTCATAGCTGTGTTTGTGTTTTTTCCCTCACTACTATACCTGGCGGTGTTTGATTAATCTTGGCACTGATCAGCATTGGCGAGTTGAAATCTAAAGCCTATGGCTATATTTGTGATACAAAGAAATCATTTCGATGAGAAGTTCTGTATGAGTACAAGGCTCACTAACAATTCATTAAAAGAATTTGTCAAACTGTCAGTCTGGAATGCAACAACCAGTGTCCTTATTTGTTTTTGGTCTTGCTGACTTGACCTCTGTCAACATAAGGTAATAGGAAAGTTAAGAAAGAATTTGAATGAGGATGTGATCGTGGCTCAATATTTCAAGTCTAGATGATGGAATTCTAGGTATACAGTGTTCCCCTCTATTAGCATGGTATACCATGTAGTAAACCTCATCCTCGGTGTCCAGTGTCATGCGAGTTGCTACAGTCAGCTAGCAAAAGCTTTCAGTATTTCAAGTAATTATCAGTTTGGTTCTCATGCTCATGGCTATATGTGGCTGGATTCATACTTAGCTTTTAAGAGTTTTCTGTATGTGCAAAAAAATAGATAATTTGAAAATGTATCTACATTTTAATAAAATATGGACCACAAATGGCACCAATGAAAACTGCACATTGTCACACAAAAAAACAATCCCTCTTACAGGTCTGCTGATTGAAAATTGTGTAGCCTATGGCTCTTTTTTTTTCAATTGTTTATTAACCCCTAGACCACCCAAGACGTATCCAAAAGTCCATGTGACCTGGTACTTATTGACCTGCCATGTATCGATATGTCCTGGCGATTTTGCACACAGAATCTTTGCGCGCTCGATCGCCTCCAGTTGTCAGGCACTCAGTGCCGGGAGCGGATCTGCACCACTCCCAGTACTTTTGCCCCCTAAATGCTGCGATTGAACTCGATCGCATCATTTTGGGAGCAGGCAGAGGGAAGAAAGCCCTTCTCCCCTGGATCAGAGACCCCATCATCACCGGGTCCTGATCGTTGCCATGGTGACCCAATGTCGTCATGATGACATCCAGGTCGCCAGAGCTAGCAAAATTGCTTGATCATCCTGACAGCATATCATCAACTTTATCTGTCAGTCCAGTGCTGGCAGTTTGTATAACATATGGATATTCCCACATCTCTATGCTACACAAGCGATCAGCCTGCAAAAAATGAAAGTCCTAAAGTGGGACAAAATAAAATAAAATAAATGTAACAAAAAAAAGTTTTACAAAAAATGTAAAAAAAAAAAAAAGAAATAATAAAAAAATCTAAATATTTTTTACCCATGAATATTTTTATGAAAAAAAACCCCAAAACAATAAAAGTACACATACTTGGTATCAATTTTACCACACAGGAAACATGAAAATAAACCCCCCCATAATTGCTCGTTTTTGTTCATTCTGCCTCCCAGAAATTGGAATAGAAAGAGATCAAAAATTTGCGTTTAGTGTGTGACAGCAGCCAAACATAAAATATAAGTCTGGTATCACTGTAATCACACCGAACCGAAGAATAAAGTCGCATAATCACCTCTACCACAAAAAAATAAAACCAATGTTGTTGATTTTTTTTTATTCTGCCTCCCAAAGATCGCAATAATGTGCACATTTGTCCTGCACTCTGCGCTGAGCGCTTACATCGGGGTTTCCATGTAAATCTCTGAAATATGTGATTCAGATGGAACCCTAGTCGGAAGATTCTCTATAATAAGGCAGAAGGAGCAGCTGTGGACGCCATAGGACCTGTGATCCGGTGGTGTCCATCTTTTTAGGATTGCATAAGTGTGCCGTTGGCCATAGTTTTGTGCACTTCTGAAAAGAAGGGCATCGCAGAAAAGAGGCCAGATGAAGTCCAGAGTAACTCTGCTGCCTCATTATAGTGAATGGATCCATCGGAGATTTCATCTGAATAATTTCACTCAGAGGTTTAGATGGAAACCCCGATGTAAGTGCTCTTAAACTTTGTAAAATGTTCCTAACAAAAGCTTCTACTCACGCCACAAAAATAGCAAGTCCCTACTCAGGTCAATCATCTGTTAACGGAAATATAGGGGGCTACAAAGTTACTGGTAGCACAAAGGCTCTGGAAAAGCAAAATGGCTCCTTGCCCCTCAAAAGAAATTAGCAAATTCTGCATCCCAAATCCAAATGTCCCCCTCCTTCCTGAGCCCCAGTATGCCTAGACGCCAGGCCACAGAGCTCACAATACCGTTGATCTTGAAAGGGCCAATGAATTTCTGTCCAAGTTTTTGTGAAGGAACGTTTAACTTCAGATTCTTAGTTGATAACCACACAGAATCTCCTACCTTGAACATGGGTGCAGATTTACGGAATCTATCAGCCGATCTCTTATAACGTTCTTGAGCCATGGTCAGGGATTCCTTCAGAACATCCAGATTTTGCCTCATCTCAGTCAGCCTTTCCTCAACTGCTGGAACCGGAGAATTAATCGGAGACCTAGGTAAGATACATGGATGATAACCCAGATTGGCAAAGAAAGGAGTGAAATTTCGGCTAACGGCAGTAATTCAAACCACTCATCTTGGAGATGGCTAACATAGCATCTTAGATATTGTTCCAACGTCTGGTTGGTACGCTCAGTCTGAACATTTGTCTGGGGATGGTAAGCGGAAGAGAGACAGACATTAATATTGAGTGCAGAGCAAAACCCCTTCCAGAATCTTGAAGTGAACTGTACGCCACAGTCAGAGATGATCTCATCCGGGACCCCATGCAGCCGGAAGACATTCTGAATAACCAAGTTCACTGTATCCTTAGCTGAGGGGAGGCCGGTGCATGGAACAAAATGGGCGGCTTTAGTCAGTCGATCAACTACTACCATGATTGTATTCATGCCCCCCGATGTAGGCAGCTCCACAATAAAGTCCATTGATATAGACCCCCAAGGTCGGAACGGAACAGGTAATGGTTGCAGGAGACCCGTAGGTGCCACACGAGGAGTCTTGTAACGAGCACATACCTCGCAAGAGAGAACATAGTCCTTAGTATCCTTCAGGCAAGTTGGCCACCAGAAAAATCAGCTTAGGAACTCAGTCTGCAGACGGACGGCCTCAGGGACGTAGATACGTCGATCTCTAAACCACATGCCACCCTTAAAGACAAGATTAATATCAACAGGTGGGTTGGCCAGAAATACATCACCGTCATAAGCCTCCCTGCACTTCTTTCACAAGTCCTGATCGTGGATAACTCCGATGAAATTGGCATCAGATAGAATGGTCTTGGACGGGGCTCCAGGTACGGAATCTGCAGCATGGATTCGGGATAAAGCATCAGCCTTCCCATTATGAGAACCTGGACGGTACGAGATAACAAAATTAAATTGATTTAAAAATAAATTCCAATGAGCCTGACGAGGAGAAGGACATCTAGCGGATCTGAGGAACTCTAAATTGCGATGGTCAGTAAGCACTACGATCTTGTCATGTCGGACGCTGTTCAGACCAGGTTGTTCGACAGACAGCGGTAATTCCCCTTTTGACCACTATGTGCTCATTGGCGTCAGCTGGATTTTGTCTAGCTGTTCCGGAGTTAATTTACCTGATCCTCAGATTGGAAGCTGGGCCATGCCCATTGCCTTTAAATAGTTCTCCTGATCATTGGGCGTCGCCGATTATAGCTTCTGTCTTGTGCATTGTTATCTCGGTCTAGAGTGGAGAGCTGGTTGTTGGAGATTCGTTGCTGGTGGTGTATTTTCCTCTGTCTTATTTACTCCTTCCTATATTTGTATTTATTTTGCCCTGTACATTTATAGTGTATTCCTGAGTGACTGCGACGTGGTGTATATTTTCCTTTATCCTAGTCTGCACTTACTGTGGGTATTGGTGTATTACCTCTTCACTGGGTGGTGGGCGGAGGTTTCAGCCTAGGGTTGAAACAGGAGACAGGGTGAGGTTCTAGGCCTGGACATGCACACCATCAGTGTAAACTCCAGGTAGAGGGTCAGTCAGAATTTCCCTAGTCTGAGGGAAATTGCAGGGGCCCGGGTTATTAGCTCTCGCTCACCTAGTCTCCCCGTGACTTTATAATCGGCCCAACAACAAAAAAAAAAAAAAAAAGGGGTTTCTTTTTGTTTTGTGTTTTGTCATGGATCCCATGACTTCCATAACCCGCCAGTTGGAGGCGCTGTCCCTACAGGTCACTGAGTTGAGGGGGGCAGTACAGCAACAGGGGCTAGCAGTATCTAATGTGCAAGCTGGAGCGACAGGAAGAGTTGCTGAGCCTAAATTTCCTTTGCCTGAAAAATTTGCTGGGGAACGCAGTAAATTTGTTTCTTTTCGTGAAGCTTGCAAACTATATTTCCGCATGCGCCCGATCTCCTCGGGTAATGAGGGTCAGCGTGTGGGCCTGGTGTTGTCATTGTTAAGCGGGGATCCCAAGCATGAGCGTTTTCTTTGCCATCTGATTCTGCTGCATTTGACTCCGTGGAGTTTTTTTTCCTCTCTTGGAAAAATCTACGATGAACCTGACAGAATGGCTCTAGCAGAATCTAAGATACGCACTATTCGCCATGGGGAGCGAGTTGCAGAGGATTACTGTTCTGAATTTCGTCGCTGGGCGATCGATACACAATGGAATGATCCAGCATTGCGGAGTCAGTTTATTCATGGGGTTTCTGGAAGGGTTAAAAAAGCCCTTCTGATGTACGAGACTCCTGCTTCTCTAGATTCCGCTATGAGTCTGGTTGTCCGCATTGATCGCCGTTTGTGTCAGGGGGAGCATGAGACACCGCCTATGGGAGAGGGTTTAGGTTCACGTGAGGTTGCTGCAGGTGAGCCCACGGAGCCTATGCAAATTGCAGGGGTGTCACATGTGAAGCGTCGAGCCCCTGAGCTCAGGAAGCAGGGAGCCTGTTTTTACTGTGGTAAAACTGGTCATTTTATTAACATCTGTCCTCTGCTGTCTAAGAAAAATGCAACGGCGGAAAACTTCTAAGCTCAGAGGGTGTGGAGGAGACCAATCTGAGCTTATGTATATCCTCCATGGTGGTTTCTCAATGCATGCTCCCTGCTAAGGTTTTTATCACTGGCAGTGAGTTGCCAATTATTGTTTTTGTGGATAGTGGTTCAGCCACAAATCTCATTGATGAGGAGTTTGCACGCACAGCAGGTTTTAGGATTGAAAAACTGTCTCATCCCATCCGCGTGGTCACCATCAATGCTGCTCCTCTCTCTCAAGGGGAGATTACTGAATTTGTGGCTGAGGTGAAACTCCACATTGGGGTTCTACATTCCGAGCGGGTTACATGTAAGGTGCTCAGGAATCTTCCTGCTCAGGTGGTTTTGGGTTTTCCTTGGTTGTCTATGCACAACCCGGTAATTGACTGGAAAACTCAGAACTTAATTCAGTGGAGCGAGTTCTGCCAGGAGAATTGCCTGGCCACATGTGTGGCTGCGGTGACTTCAAGCGTTCCGGAGTCACTTCTGGATTTTGTGGATGTGTTCTCTGAGAAGGGTTGTTCAGAGTTGCCGCCACATCGTCCCTATGACTGTTCTATCAGGTTTAAACCAGGGGCCAAATTGCCTAAAGCAAGGATGTTTAACATCTCCGGTCCGGAGAGACAAGCGTTAAAAGATTATATTGCTGAAAGCTTGAGCAAAGGGCACATCAGGCCGTCATCCTCACCGGTTGCAGCAGGGTTCTTCTTCGTGAAGAAGAAAGATGGCAGTGTTCCAACATTTCATCAATGATGTGTTCTCGCATGTTTTGGGGAAATTCGTTATCGTGTACCTAGATGACATTCTCATATATTCTTGCGACCGTGATGCTCATTTAGATCATGTCAGGCAGGTGTTACAGCTTCTCAAAGAGAATAACATTTTAGAAAACCGATTTTTGTTACTATGAACAATATTGTATCATACAATTATTAGTTTCTGTAGAAGGACGTAGATCTGGGGATTTATTATGATGGAATATAGGCTGAACTGGATGGACAAATGTCTTTTTTTGGCCTTACCAACTAACTATGTTACTATGAATAAGCTGTATGCTAAACTTGAGAAATGTGTACGATATCGGCAACAGGGAGTTGTTGGCTATTAAGTTGGCCTTTGAGGAATGGCGACACTTCTTGGAGGGGTCGGTACATCAGGTTACTGTTATTACCAATCATAAGAATCTGCTGTATTTGGAGTCAGCCAAGCGTCTGTCCCCCAGGCAGGCTCGCTGGGCATTGTTTTTCACACCGTTCAATTTTGTTGTCACTTACAGACCGGGGTCTAAAAACACTAAGGCGGATGCTCTGTCCAGGTGTTTTCCGGGGGGAGAACCTCGGGAGGATCCAGTACCCATCCTCCAAAAGGATGTTGTGGTTTCGGCTCTCACTACCGAGGTTGAGGCTGAGATTGCCGAGGCCCAGGAGGTGGTACCATCTGAGCTTCCCATCAACAAATCTTTTGTACCGCTTCATCTCCGCTTAAAGGTTTTGGCGGAGCATCATGATGCTGTCCTGGCTGGCCACCCAGGGGTTAGAGGTACCTTGGAGTTGGTGTCTCGTCGGTTTTGGTGGCCCAAGATCTGACAGGACGTGGTCTCATACGTGTCAGCTTGTGCCACGTGCGCTAGGGCTAAGACGCCCCGCTCCCGTCCTGTTGGCACACTACTTCCTCTTGAGATATCTAGTAAGCCATGGACGGAAATCTCCATGGATTTCATCACTGATTTGCCCTCATCAGCTTGGAACATAGTCATCTTGGTGTTTGTTGATCGGTTTTCTAAAATGTCGCACTTTGTGTCTTTGCCTTCGTTGCCTAACGCTAAGACTCTGGCTCAGGTATTTGTGCAGGAGGTGGTCAGACTTCATGGGGTTCCGTCTGACCACGTGTCTGATAGGGGGTCTCAGTTTGTGGCAAAATTTTGGAAAGCATTTTGCTCACGGCTGGGGATCAAGTTGTCTCATTCTTTGGCGTTTCATCCTCAGTCAAATGGTCAGACTGAGCGTATGAACCAAAATTTGGAACAGTACCTACGCTGCTTTGTCTCTGATAACCAGGAGGAGTGGTCTACCTTCCTTCCTTTGGCTGAGTTTGCCATCAATAATCACCGCCAGGAGTCGTCTGGGGAGTCTCCGTTTTTTTACGGGCTACATCCTCAATTTTGTACTTTGAGTCAGAGGGGCTCTTCCGGCGTTCCGGAGGAGGACCAGTTAGGAGCACAATTGTCGTCAGTCTGGGGGAGAGTTAAACAGCGCCTGTTGAGTGTGGGTGCTAGGTACAAACGTGTGGCTGACAGTAGGCGTGTGCCAGGTCTGGACCTGAGTGTGGATGACTGGGTGTGGTTATCCACAAAAAAACATAAGACATAAGGCAGAAGTTTCAGCCTAGGGTTGAAACAGGAGACAGGGTGAGGTTCTAGGCCTGGACATGCACACCATCAGTGTAAACTCCAGGTAGAGGGTCAGTCAGGATTTCCCTAGTCTGAGGGAAATTGCAGGGGCCTGGGTTATTAGCTCTCGCTCACCTAGTCTCCCCGTGACAGATCTGTTGTGCAGCTCCTTGCAGATGATGCCTCCATTCCTTGAAAGCCGCAATAATAGCCAGCAATTCCTTGTCTCCCACATCGTAATTCTTCTCTGCTGAGGTTAGTCTACAGGAAAAGAAAGCACAAGAATGTAGCAGACCCTTCTCTCCAGTTCTTTGGGAGAGAATAGCCCCCAAGGCATTATCAGAAGCGTCCACCTCCACAATGAAAGAAAGTGTTGGATCTGGGTGTATCAACAGCGGTGCTGAGGTGAAACAGATCTTAAGCCGATCAAAAGCTTCTTGAGCCTGTGATGACCACTTAAAGGGCTTTTCCTTCTTTGTCAAGGAAGTAATGGGATGGACAATATCAGAAACATTTTGAATAAAACGTCTGTAGAAATTTGCAAAACCAATAAAACGTTGCACCTCCTTAACGTTCTTGGGTACCGGCCAGTCAAGGATAGCCTGAATCTTACCAGATTCCATGTTCAGCCCCTGGGGAGAGATGGTATAACCTAAGAACTGTATCTCAGAACGATGGAACTCGCATTTCTCTGGCTTGATATACAGATGGTTCTCTTTCAGACGTCTTAAAACAGCTTTGACATGTTCTTCATGTTCCTGTAGAGAGTCAGAAAAGATTAGAATATCGTCCAAATAGATCACCACAAACTGTTCCAAAAAATCTCTGAAAATGTCATTAGCAAGGTGTTGAAACGTTGCAGGGGTATTACAAAGCCTGAAGGGCATCACAAGATATTCAAAGTGTCCATATCGGCATCGGAATGCTGTCTTCCACTCGTCCCCTGGACGAATACGCACCAAATTATAAGCCCCACGAAGATCCAGTTTAGAGAACACCTTAGCATGGCGGACTATTTCCAGTAATTCGGGAATCAGAGGCAAAGGGTAATGATTCCGTACAGTTACCTTATTGAGCTCTCTATAGTCCACACAGGGTCTCAGGGACCCATCCTTCTTCTTTACAAAAAGTATAGGTGCCCCTGCTGGTGAAGAAGAAGGACGTATGAAGCCTTTGGCCAGATTTTCATCGATATACTCCTTTAAGGCTTGAAGCTCAGGTGCTGCCAAAGGATATACGTTACCAAAAGGAATAGCTGCCCCAGGAAGCAACTCAATGGGACAGTCAAAATGCCTGTGTGGAGGAAGCTGATCTGCATTCTTCTTGTCACAGATGTCAGAGGACTCTTTATATGCTGAAGGTAAAGTAAATACCTGTACCGGTGGTTCCGTAGCTGTGGACTCGGGGACAGCTTCAGTTAATGCTGAGTTGCTCCTTGTTGGAAATATAATCTCCTTGGTCTCCCAGTTGATAGTTGGATTCTGAGAACGCAGCCAAGGGATGCCTAAAATCACAGGAAAATGAGAAGAAATTAACAAGAAAGAGAGTTGCTCTTGATGATTAGGCTCCAACAAAATCTCAAGGGGTCTCCTGATCCACAGGCCCGGAGATTAGCCCCTTTCTGACATTAGACGTACTATCCCGTCGAGGTGGGCCCGTATGACCACCGACGGGATAGTACGTCATATGCGATCGGCCGCGCTCACGGGGGGAGCGCGGCCGATCGCGGCAGGGTGTCAGCTGATTATCACAGCTGACATCTGGCACTATTAACCCCCGGCACACTGCGATCAAACATGATCGCAGTGTTTCGGCGGTATAGGGAAGCATCGCGCAGGGAGGGGGCTCCCTGCATGCTTCCCTGAGACCCCCGGAGCAACGCGATGTGATTGCGTTGCTCTGAGGGTCTCTTACTTCCTCCTCCCTGCAGCAAGCCCAGATCCAAGATGGCCGCGGCATCCGGGTCCTGCAGGGAGGTGGCTTCACTGCGCCTGCTCAGAGCAGGCGCCGGGAAGCCAGGAGCTGTGCATGTCAGATCGCTGATCTGACACAGTGCACAGCAAAGTGTCAGATCAGCGATCTTACACTATAACATGATGCCCCCCCCCCCCCGGGGCAATGTTATAGTGTAAAAAAAAATTCACATGTGTAAAAAAAAAAAAAATCCCCCCACCAAAAAAAAATTAAAAAAAATATTGTTCCTATAAATATATTTCTTTATCCAAATAAAAAAAAAACAATAAAAGTACACATATTTAGTATCGCCGCGTCCGTAACGACCCAACCTATAAAAATGTCCCACTAGTTAACCCCTTCAGTGAACACCATAAAAAAAACAAAAAAAACTGAGGCAAAAAACAACGTTTTATTATCATACCGCCAAACAAAAAGTGGAATAACACACGATCAAATAGACGGATATAAATAACCATGATACCGCTGAAAACGTCATCTTGTCCCGCAAAAAAACGAGCCGCCATACAGCGTCATTAAAGAAAAAATAAAAATGTTATAGTCCTCAGAATAAAGCGATGCAAAAATAATAATTTTTTCTATAAAATAGTTTTTATTGTATAAAAGCGGCAAAACATAAAAAAATGATATAAATGAGGTATCGCTGTAATCGTACGGACCCGAAGAATTATACTGCTTTATCCATTTTTACCAAACGCGGAACGGTATAAATGCCTCCCCCAAAAGAAATTCATGAATAGCTGGTTTTTGGTCATTCTGCCTCACAAAAATCAGAATAAAAAGCGATCAAAAAATGTCACATGCATGAAAATGTCACCAATAAAAACGTCAACTCGTCCCGCAAAAAACAAGACCTCACATGACTGTGGACCAAAATATGAAAAAATTATAGCTCTCAAAATGTAGTAACGCAAAAAAACTTTTTTGCAATAAAAAGCGTCTTTCAGTGTGTGACGGCTGCCAATCATAAAAATCCGCTAAAAAACCCGCTATAAAAGTAAATCAAACCCCCTTTCATCACCCCCTTAGTTAGCGAAAAATTAAAAAATTAAAAAAATGTATTTATTTCCATTTTCCCATTAGGGTTAGGGTTAGGGCTAGGGTTAGGGTTAGGGCAAGGGTTAGGGCTAGGGTTGGGGCTAGGGTTAAGGCTACAGTTAGGGTTGGGGCTAAAGTTAGGGCTAAAGGGTTAGGGTTTAGATTACATTTACGGTTGGGAATAGGGTTGGGATTAGGGTTAGGGGTGTGTCAGGGTTAGGGGTGTGGTTAGGGTTACTGTTGGGATTAGGGTTAGGGATGTGCTTGGATTAGGGTTTCAGTTATAATTGGGGGGTTTCCACTGTTTAGGCACATCAGGGGCTCTCCAAACGCGACATGGCGTCCGATCTCAATTCCAGCCAATTCTGCGTTGAAAAAGTAAACCAGTGCTCCTTCCCTTCCGAGCTCTCCCGTGCACCCAAACAAGGGTTTACCCCAACATATGGGGTATCAGCGTACTCAGAACACATGGGACAACAACTTTTGGGGTCCAATTTCTCCTGTTACCCTTGGGAAAATACAAAACTGGGGGCTAAAAAATTATTTTTGTGGAAAAAAAGGATTTTTTATTTTCACGGCTCTGCGTTATAAACTGTAGTGAAACACTTGGGGGTTCAAAGTTCTCACAACACATCTAGATAAGTTCCTTGGGGGTCTAGTTTCCAATATGGGGTCATTGTGGGGGGTTTCTACTGTTTAGGTACATTAGGGGCTCTGCAAACGCAATGTGATGCCTGCAGACCAATCCATCTAAGTCTGCATTCCAAATGATGCTCCTTCCATTCCATTGCCATGCGCTCAAACGGTGGTTCCCCCCACATATGGGGTATTATCGTACTCAGAACAAATTGGACAACAACTTTTGGGGTCAAATTTCAACTTTTACTCTTGGAAAAATACAAAACTGGGGGATAAAAAATAATTTTTGTGGAAAAAAAAATAATTTTTATTTTCACGGCTCTGTGTTATAAACTGTAGTGAAACACTTGGGGGTTCAAAGCTCTCACAACACATCTAGATAAGTTCCTTAGGGGGTGTACTTTCCAAAATGGTGTCACTTGTGGGGGGTTTCAATGTTTAGGCACATCAGTGGCTCTCCAAACGCAAGATGGCATGCCATCTCAATTCCTGTCAATTTTGCATTGAAAAGTCAAATGGCGCTCCTTCGCTTCCGAGCTCTGCCATGCGCCCAAACAGTGGTTTACCCCCACATATGGGGTATCGGCGTACTCAGGACAAATTGTACAACAACTTTTGGGATCCAATTTCTCCTGTACCCTTGGTAAAATAAAACAAATTGGAACTGAAGTAAATTGTTTGTGAAAAAAAGTGAAATGTTCATTTTTATTTAAACATTTCAAAAATTCTTGTGAAACACCTGAAGGGTTAATAAATTTCTTGAATGTGGTTTTGAGCACCTTGAGGGGTTCAGTTTTTAGAATGGTGTCACACTTGGTTATTTTCTATCATATAGACCCCTCAAAATGACTTCAAATGAGATGTGGTCCCTAAAAAAAAATGGTGTTCTAAAAATGAGAAATTGCTGGTCAACTTTTAACCCTTATAACTCCCTAACAAAAAAAATTTTGGTTCCAAAATTGTGCTGATGTAAAGTAGACATGTGGGAAATGTTACTTATTAAGTATTTTGTGTAACATATCTCTGTGATTTAATTGCATAAAAATTCAAAGTTGGAAAATTGTGAAATTTTCAAAATTTTTGCCAAATTTCCTTTTTTTTCACAAATAAACGCAGGTAATATCAAAGAAATTTTACCACTATCATGAATTACAATATCTCACGAGAAAACAATGTCAGAATCTCCAGTATCCGTTGAAGTGTTCCAGAGTTATAACCTCATAAAGGGACAGTGGTCAGAATTGTAAAAATTGGCCTGGTCATTAACGTGCAAACCACCCTTGGGGGTAAAGGGGTTAAAGGTGACCCATCCACTGTTTCCATGGTAATTGGAGAGGCTCTTTGCTGAATTTCAATACCATGTTCCTTGGCAAATGCGATATCCATAAATTTGCCATCTGCACCAGAGTCAATCATAGCTGCACTGGAAATCCACTGTCCTGTACACAGAATCTTAATTGTGAGAGAACAGTGAGAGTTCTTTTCATTTAGCTCCTTGGCTGGTGAAGTCATAGAAAGTGAACGGAATACAGCGTTTAAAGGCAGGCTACATTCAGAGATGTCAGATTCATCATCATAGTTGTCATACTCCCCTACTGCTGCTAGCACCTTGTTAGGCCGCTTGGGACACTTGGGACAGTTGATTAGAAAGTGGTCAGATTGGCCGCAGTAGAAACATAGACTTTCTCAAAGACGATGCTCCCGGCGCTCATTACTCTCGCGCCTCTGAACAGAATCAATTTGCATGGGCACCTCCTCTACCTCTTGAGACGTTTTACCTGCAGGCTCTTTGGAAGGAAGGGAAAAGTTAGAAATACGGTTATATGCAGCAAACTTCTCCTGCCTACGCTCAGTAAGGCGAATGTCAATGCGCACACAATGCTGTATAAATTTTTCTAGCTCTTGTGGTGATTCAGAGCAAGCTAGTTCATCTTTTACAATGCTAGACAGACCCCTTTTAAAAATAGGCAATTGTGCATAACTGTCCCAATTAGTATCTACCGCTAATCTCCTGAATTCAGTAGCATACTCAATAACAGAACGTTTAGCCTGGCGTAAAGACAATAAAGCAGATTCAGCGGTTGCACGGCGATTAGGGTAATCAGGCTGTAAAGGCACGGATGATTGACCTCGGGGAGACCAAAACACCCAACACCGCGGAAACACCATCACGTGTTTCTCAACGCAGTGATCCAGAACACTGCCCCCATCCCTTATGGGAAATATGCAAATGCCTGTAGAGTAGCTGCGGAGACACCATCACGTGTTTCTCAACGCAAGCAGTGAATAGCCAGGCCTTTCCCCGGGAAGGAACAACCTTGGGTAAGGTAGGGTAATCAAACATTAATGCCATAGCGGCCAAAAAATCATCCAAATTATTTAACCGCGGGTCACGAGACTCAATCATCAGATTCGCCCAGGTGAGCGCTCGTGCGGTCAGCAGCATTATTACACACAATACTTTGGATCTATCATTAGGAAAACGGTCAGCATGCACATCAAAATATAGCATAAATTGATTCACAAAGCCACGAAATTTGTCGCGATCACCATTAAATCTGAATGGGGGCAACTTAGGTGGGCTAGCTGGTGGCAGTTGCCCAGATGGTAAAGTCGCTTGTGCAGTCATTTGCGTGCTTATGTCCTGAAAAGCCCGTCCATACTGGGACTCCATGCCAGCAAATTAGTTTTCCTGGGCTGCCATGCGGGTGCTTAAGTCCTGCAAAGTTTGTCCAAACACTTATTGATTGTGTTCAAAGCTTCCAAACTTCTTTTGCAGACCTTCCACATCTTTCTGCAGTGATCTAATTATGGAGAACACCTGCTCTAGTCTGCTTTCTGCAGTCATTGTTCCAGCAGTCTCCTGTTTTGAGGCTAGAGTATCCTGTAATGATTATAAGGGATAACTCAGGAGACTCTTTGCATGGAACAAGACAACTACATGACACACTTTTATAAGTGGCAAAGTCTATATTATCACACGGTGATTCAAACAGGTGCAGAGAGAAACTCAAGTCCACAACACTTGGTGTAAATATTAAACGCAGCTTAACAGTCTATAGGGAACTTCAGGGGAAAATGCAATCACGCAGAAAGTCTATGAAGCACAATTATTCTTGATGATACTTGACACGAATAAGTCATTGGTAGTCCAAACACAGATAGATATGCTTATAAGGCAGTTCAAATAATATCTTAGCACAACCAGGGAGGCCTGGGTAATAGTCTCAGGTTTAAGCAGAGCAGCAACAGCTTACATGTCCAGCAAATGCAGATGGAAACAAACACAAGCAGCCAGATGGAGGATTACTGGAAACCGATGTATGCAGCAGAAACTCGGAGCTGAGTAGCAGGATCTCCACACAGGTTCACAGGAGCAGGTGCAGGTGCAAAGCCAGGGAGTCGTCAGGAGCTGGATGCATGGCAGAATACTCTAGCACAGACTAAAGGCTGGGGTGGAGTTATATAGCAGGAAGACACAGTGCACATGAGACCAAAGACGCCATCTTGGAAAAGGGCAGTAATGCACAAAAGGTAATCAAAATGTTCAGAGTCCTGACAGTGAGATACAATCTTGGATAAGGGCAAACAGGCTCAAAGGAAATTCCTGAATCCTTTCATCATTGCTGCTTGTTTCTGGTACACCCATGGAGTCAAAATCATCACTACACCTGTAGATAAATTCTCAGAGGGGTATAATTTCCAAAATGGGATCACTTGAGGGAGGGATTCTGCACTTAAGGACTCTGTATATGGAGTAAGCAAACTATTCTACGAAAATCTGCACTCCAGGAGGCAAATAGCGCTCCGTCCCTCCCGAGTCTCTCCATATGGCTGAGCTGAGCAGTGCTGTACAGCCACATATGGGGTATTGCCACGTTCAGCAGAAATTGTCGGAGAAATTGTTGGAATTTTTACCCACTTCTTGTTTGAAAATGTAAAATCTAGGGCTCAAACAAAATTTTTGTGGTAAAAATGTAATTATTTTTTCTTCACTGCCCAATGGCATAAAACTCTGTGTCACACCTGTGATGTCAATATGATCACTGCAACCCTAGATGAAAGATGTAGTTTGTAAAATGTGGTCGCTTATGGGGGGTTTCTGCTGTTCTGGCAACTCAGGGGCTCTCCTAGTAGGTCATCGCAAACCATAACAGTAAAATTGGCATTGTAGTATGTCTTTGCACTGTGCCTGAAAAATACTTCCTGAATACATGTAGGGTATTGGCGTACTAGGAAAAAATGAACCTCAGCTTGATGTAAAAAAATGTGTTATTAGTCTTTAGAAAAATTAACAACTTAGGGCTAAAACAAGATTTTAGTGGTAAAAATGCAATGTATTCTTTCTTCTCTGCTCAACGGTATAAAATTCTGTGAGGCACATGTGGTGTCAATATAATAACTGCAACCGTAGCTGAATTCATTGGAGAATGTAGTTTGTAAAATGAGTTCACATATAGGGGGTTTCTGCTGTTCTGGCACCTCAGGGGCTCTGCCTATGTGACATGGCCCCCTCAAACCATTCCAGCAAAATCTGAACTCCAATATGGCGCTTCTTTCCTTCTGAGCTTTGCTCTGTGTCTCAAACGTAGTATTCCCCCACATATGGGGTATCTGCGTACTGAGGAGAAATGTCACAACAAATTGTATGGTGCAATTTCAAATGTTACGCTTGTGAAAGTAAAAAATGGGGGCTAAAATAACATTTTTGTGGAGAAAAAGTGATTTTTTTTTTCACAGCTCAACGTTATAAACTTTTGTGAACCACCTGAAGGTTCAAGGTGCTCACCACACATCTAAATACATTTCTTGAGGGGTCTAGTTTCGAAAATGGGGTCACTTCCATTGTTTAGGTACATCAGGGGCTCTCCAAATGGGACACTAATGATTCCAGCAAATTTTACATTCGCATCTTGGCACCATCTAGGTTGAAAACTATTTCTCCCCCGATATGGATTACGGCATAGGACAGGACGACAGACAGGTATGGTGTATTTTTTTTTTTCTTTTCTATTTTTGGTTTATTGCAGGAGAACGAGGGCTTTGGTGGAATTAGGCGAGGTTGTAAGTATGGTTTAATTAAGAATATTAAAGGAGTCTGTGTCATTCTTTCATTAAAGAACTTTTTCTGGGTGTCTTGTGTTTTCTTTCAATGTGACTATAGGGTTAGTAATGGGGGCGTCTTATTCTAACCTGTCAGTGTGATATTACTGTACGCGCGCACATGAATTGCCGGCTTTTCATCTATCTATCTATCTATCTATCTATCTATCTATCTATCTATCTATCTATCATATATATATATATATATATATATATATATATATATATATGTGTGTGTGTTTGTTTTGATAAATATTTCCTTTGAAAACAATGTGTAAATGACATAGAGAATAGCTCTATGTAAAATCTCATGTTAAAATCGCATTGCAGTCGGATAGCAATTACATTGCACTCGGATGTAAATCAGATGCTAGGTGTGAAAAATCGGATTGCATGATACTCGCATTATACTTGTGCGACTCTCGGCAGGGAGACTCAGACCAATTTTTCATATGTTAAGTGTGACCCCGGCCTTATAGCAATCCTCTACATCTCCACTGTATGATGTTGTCACCGTAAAATATGTTTATTGTGAAGAGTGTTTGCTCTGTAAATCATTAAATAGTAATTCTTTGCTTCCTTTGTGTCTTCATTACTCATTCTAATAAGACAACAGGAAAATATGCTCCTACATGCCTTTGTGTTTGCATCACACCAGTGATAGACACGCGGAAGGCTTAGACATTACCTAACACCTGATTTTGGGCTTCATTCACAGAAGATTTCACAAGTATATCAGAGATATAATCAACATGGGGACTAAAGGTACCGTCACACTAAGCAACGTCGCCAGCGATCTGTGACGTTGCAGCGTCCTAGGGAGCGATATCGCTGTATTTGACACGCAGCAGCGATCAGAATCCCGCTGTGAAATTGCTGGTCGCTGCTAGAAGGTCTGCACATTATTTGGTCGCTAGGTCGCCGTGTATCGCCGTGTTTGACAGCAAAAGCAACCATACCAGCGATATTTTACACTGGTAACCAGGGTAAACATCGGGTTACTAAGCGCAGGGCCGCGCTTAGTAACCCGATGTTTACCCTGGTTACCAGCGTAAAATGTAAAAAAAAACAAACAGTACATACTCACATGCTTCCCCCGGCGTCCGCTTCCCACACTGACTGAGCGCCGCAAATTGAAAGTGAAACCACAGCACAGCGGTGACGTCACCGCTGTGCCCTGCTACTGCCGGCGCTCAGTCATTACAGGAAGCGGACGCCGGGGGACGCATGTAAGTATGTACTTACATTTTACGCTGGTAACCAGGGTAAACATCGGGTTACTAAGCGCGGCCCTGCGCTTAGCAACCCGATGTTTACCCTGGTTACCCGGGGACCTCGGCATCGTTGGTCGCTGGAGAGCGGTCTGTGTGACAGCTCTCCAGCGACCACACAGCGACGCTGCAGCGATCGGCATCGCTGTCGCTATCGCTGCAGCGTCGCTTAGTGTGACGGTACCTTAAATCGAAGGACTCAGGGAAGCATCAAGATTTTCTTAGACATGCATTAAAAACAGAAATAGGTATGCCTTAATAAGGGCTGATTTTTTAAAATAAAGGGTTTAAAAGAACCATACTTTTTTATTGGCCCATTTCCCTTTTTGTTATATACCGTATATATTGCCTAAAATACAAATGAAATGTGTTATCTTTAACTTTAGGCCTTTTAGAGATCATTTCATCTTCAACTTGCATATTTTGACCAGGGGTGCACAAATTTTAACAATCCACTGTAGATCTACACTGATCTTTTTTTGATAAAAGTAATAAAATAAATAAAATGATACAATATAAAAGAAATCCTAAATGATAGAAAAAAAAGAAGATAACATGTATATGTATATACAAAGCCTGGCCTCCAGTGGCTTTAATGGGGTTGTCCGTTTTAAAATCCCATTTTCCCATAGGGTTGCAGGACTGTTACTCACCCTCCCCTGGTCCAGTGCTAAGATTCCAATGCTGTTGTGTTTTTTAATGGTAGACCGGGCCACAGTGGTCACTAAGGCATTAGCTATCAGCTCCTCACTGACAAGACACAGTTTAAATTTGGGAAATCCCCATTAATATGTCTATTAAGTAGAATAATAATACAAAAAAAAAAACGGTCTGACCTTGTATTTAGCCTATGCCAGATTCCTCATCATGTTATGCAGCCGGCTCATATGGTACACCCATATTAATAGATCACTGAATATGTCTTGTGTGTTAAGGCCCCGTCTCACATAGCGAGATCGCTAGCGAGATCGCTGCTGAGTGACAAGTTTTGTGACGCAACAGCGACCTCAGTAGCGATCTCGCTATGTGTGACACGTACCAGCGACCCGGCCCCTGCTGCGAGATCGCTGGTCGTGTCGGAATGGCCTGGGCCGTTTTTTGGTCGTTGAGGTCCCGCTGACATCGCTGAATCGGTGTGTGTGACACCGATCCAGCGATGTCTTCACTGGTAACCAGGGTAAACATCGGGTTACTAAGCGCAGGGCCACGCTTAGTAACCCGATGTTTACCCTGGTTACCAGCGTAAATGTAAAAAAAAACAAACACTACATACTCACCATCTGATGTCCGTCAGGTCCCTTGCCGTCTGCTTCCTGCTCTGACTGAGCCGCCGTACAGTGAGAGCACAGCACAGCAGTGACGTCACCGCTGCGCTCTGCTCTCACTGTACGGCGGCACTCAGTCAGAGCAGGAAGCAGACGGCAAGGGACCTGACGGACATCAGATGGTGAGTATGTACTGTTTGTTTTTTTTGGTAACCAGGGTAAACATCGGGTTACTAAGCGCGGCCCTGCACTTAGTAACCCGATGTTTACCCTGGTTACCCGGGTGCTGCAGGGGGACTTCGGCATCGTTGAAGACAGTTTCAACGATGCCGAAGTCGTTCCCCTGATCGTTGGTCACTGGAGAGAGCTGTCTGTGTGACAGCTCCCCAGCGACCACACAACGACTTACCAACGATCACGGCCAGGTCGTATCGCTGGTCGTGATCGTTGGTAAATCGCTATGTGAGACGGGGCCTTAAGAAGAGTTGGAGACAAGATGCTGCTGCCCAAGGACACTTAAATGTCCAGGACAATTTATAAGAAGAAAGCTGAATTGTAGATGTGGTCAACAAGGTCATTTGTGATACAAGACTAGTAAATTCTACTGCTTTCCAGATAACTATCAGAGGACAGCTATGGTGTTGGATTGCAGGACTGTTTGTTTCTGTAGAAGTGTTTTGTGCAATCATATTGAAAAGCCTATAGAGAATGTCACCTTAAAAATTGCTCATGCTGAGCATGCTACAAAAGAAGGCTGCAGCCCTCAAAATTGCAAAAAAGAGCTGTGCAGACTTCTTCAGAACTTGTGATTGGCTCCCAGCTAGTGATGAGCCCAAGTGCCGGTTAATCGAGTAGCGCGGGTGCTTTGATATGCACTGGGTAGCGCGGGCGCTCGAGTGACATGTTCACGTCCCCGCTATTACACAACCACAAAATATGTGGGGATTGCATACAAACAGGGGCAATCCCGGCATGTTTTCTGGCTGTCTAACAGAGGTGATATATGAGGCCGTGGGTACGTGAACACTCGAGCACCTGCGCTACTCAGTACATACCAGAGCACCCTCGGCAAACTTGAGTAACGAGCACTTGCGCTCATCACTACTTTCAGCAAACATCTTTAGATACCCAAAAAAACTGTGTGAGAAAGTCTCTGTGTACAAAATCCATTATGTCACTTTTATTTTAGGTGAGCAAACCCGTTGAGTTTTTCGAGAGGAAAATCGCCCTGGGAAACGCTGGCCTTTTTTTTCCCTGAAGTGTCTTTGTTAGTGTTGTTTCTCATGAACACTTTTTCTAAGTATTTGGCCACCATTGGGGTTTTTTTTTAGCGTTTTTCCAGCATTTTTGCTGCATTTTTTTCACTAGTGATTTTTCAGTCTTTTTAACCCCATTCAACAATGAAGAAATCAGTAATTTTTCAAGCAACAACGCAGGAAAAATATTTGAAAAGATGCCTCGACATCTTCTGAGCCTTCACTTTTACCTTGATTGTAAAGCATAGAGCCTCTTCAGAAAAGAAAATGCCTGAAGAATAGTCAGATCACATAATTTCACCTCCAGGCGTCTTTGTAAACCTAAAGCAGTTAAAAGAGGATCAGAAGACTGAACATATGAAGAGCAAGTCATTTTTACATAGAAAGTGTATATGTGCATTCTTTTGAGCATTTTTCTCTATTTCAGATGGGATTCAGAGAGGACCTGTCTGAAAAAGACGTCATGTACAGATACCAGCTCGAAATCTACCTGAAAAAGCTTCGCAAACGCATCCCATAAAATGAACATAATGCACAGCAATGTCAAAATGATATTGCTTAGTACATACATGTTCAGGATTTGGAAACCCTGGAGCTGTTGAAAGACGTGACCCGTATATTGTAACAGAAATGGCCAGCTCGCCATACCTCAAAGTATAGAGTAAAAGACTTGCTGCAGTGTCTCGCTGCTAAAACATCTGAAAAGACATTGACGAAGCCGCCTCAGGAAAGCAGTTACAGGTTTTTGCTGTGTTGTTTGGTTAATTTTTTTCCCGTCTATTTGAACAGGTGAAAAACGCTGCAAAAATGCTGAAAGAATTGATTGACATGCTGCAGAGTTGAAACTGCATCAATTCATACACCGAAACACTGCAAATTGAAATGCTGATTTGGCTTTTATCCTAAGTCACATTGCAAGGCTCGTTAAAGGGTTGTGACTTGTAGGATCGCTACTTCCACCAGGTGGCGCTATAGAGTTCAAGTCCTCTTCCTCAAGAGGCAATTTGCATACCAAGAAAAATAGACAGCATGTGTGTAAGATTTCAGAAATCTCATTCACTTTGCTAGTACAACACTGTGCTTTTTTTGCGGCAAGAACGCATGGGGGAAAATGCGAAAAAACGCACCTTGTGAACATTACCTTAGGCTGAATTTACAGTGTTTTGTTTAAAAAAAAAATTATGCTTTCTGCAGCAACATTGATGTTTCAGGCTAAAGCTATTGGACATATTGATATAGACAGATACTGCATTACAGTCTATACTAAGATATCAAATGCCACAATGTCAACTACCCACAATAATGTAATTCATCAAGACTGATAGAAAGCCAGAAGAAGTAAGTTGCACCAACTGTCATCTACCTCAGTAATGTGAAAGTCTGTATTAGTTGAATCAGGCTTTACCTTAGGGCTTATACTCATTTGCGAGAAAACGGACGAGTGCAAGCCGAGAAGAAATCGGATTGCACTCTGACCAATGTTATGCAATGGGTGACATCTCATCTGCGATTTTTCTCTCAGCTGACATCAGACTGAGAAAAAAATTGCAGCATGCTGTGATTTGCTGCGCATCTCGGACGAGACTCACCAACGCAAGTCAAAGGATGCGAGAATAAATGCTCCGCACTCACACTGTCATTTTCCCAGGGTCCACAGTTCACCACAGTTCAGGCTGTGAGGGAGCGCAGCTTCAGTGACGTCACCGTTAGTCACTGAAGCTCCGCTCTCAGCAGCTAATGCACCAGTGGTTTTCAGCCAGGACAGTCGCATCTTGGCACCGTCCATGTTGAAAACTGGATATCCCACAGATATGGATTACTGCGTGGGACACAACGACGGACAGGTATGGGTATATTGTTGGTTTGTTATTTCACTTTTATTACAGGAGATTGAGGACTGTGCAGGAATTAGGTGTGGTAAATATTAAAGGAGTCTGTCTTTATTTCAATTAAAGGATTTTTTACTGGGTGTCAGTGTTTTCTTAACAATGTGACTATGGGGTTAGTAATAGGGGCATCTGATTGACGCCTCTTCATTACTAACCTCGGGGCTTGATGTCACAAAGGTGACATCAACCCCCACAACTATTACCCCCCTTGCCACCGCTGCAGGGCAAGAAGGAAGAGCGAGGCTAAGCACCAGAATTGGCGCATCTTAGAGTCGAGCCTTTTCTGGGGCGGCTGAGTGCTGATGTTTTTAGCCAGGGAAGCCAATATCCATGGCCCCTTCCTAGGCTATTAATATCAGCCTGCAGCGGTCTGCATAGCCTTTGCTGGTTATTAATTCTAGGGGGACCCCACGTCATTTTTTTTACAGATCCCCATTTTAATAGCCAGTAAAGGCTAAGTATACAGTTGTGAGCTGATATTAATAGCCTGGGAAGCTCCATGGGTATTACCCCCTTCCCAGGCTATAAACATCTGCCCCCAGTCACTGGCTTTCCCACTGCTGGTTGCAAATTGCACCGGAGACCACGCCATTTTTTCCCGTAAAATAATCTTTTATTAATTAAATACATGTCCAGTAATTTGCACATACACTGTACTAATTGTATTTGTCACAGACATCTATATATCTACCTATTCTATTTGTAGTTACTGTATGTAATCCATCTCTTCTATCCTGTCGGCTCTTGCAGTGATTTTACAGAACACGGCGGCTGAATTACCGGCTTTTCCTCTATGTATCTTTCTATCTATCTATCTATCTATCTATCTATCTATCTATCTATCTATCTATATATATATATATATATATATAGCATAAAAAATGGAACAGCACAAATCCTATACTTATCTTCGGGTGCAAGGCCCCAGACAACCTGTCCACTGGTTGCTTTAAGTCCATATACTTCACAAAAACAGGCAGCACTCCATATTCTTTGAGATAATATGCAGGAATTTATTTAACCCACATCTCCGTGCAACGTTTCGGCTCTGAATGAGCCTTTCTCAAGCAGTGAGAATTACTTCATACAGCATATATATAGACACATCCCCATCATCCCCTAATAATAGCCAATTAGTTAACCACATGTATATTATAAATTACAATTTGTATACAAAGTGCTTCAGTGCTATTGGTGTACAGTGTTCATTAAATGAATCATTTCATTCAGTGAATAATTGTCCTTTCTTTTATTAACGCTTACCTCTGGAGAGACATGACGTTTATAGAGGATCCAGCATGTTATCGGCGTTCTGAATTACCTACTGCGCATGTCTCAGCGCTTCCGCTTACGCCATAGTCACATGTCAGATTAAAGGCCAATCAAAATCAGTATGTCGCATCTAAAGTCAGGCGCCTGCGCAGTAGCACCTATAATTGCCATTTTGGTTGAGGCATCCTAACAGAGCACTTTTTAACACCATTCTGGTTGTGGCATCTAGAATCAGGCGCATGCGCAGTAGCGCCTGTGATCGCCATTTTAGTTGTGACATTCTATCCGAGCATCACCCCACTTGCCACCGCTACAGGGCAAGTCGGAAGAGCGAGGCTAAGTGCCAGAATTTGCACAACTTAGAGATGCACCTTTTCGGGGCGGCTGACAGCTGATGTTTTTAGCCTGGGGTGGCAGTATCCATGACCCCTACCTAGGCTATTAACATCAGCCTGTAGCTGTCTGTATAGCCTTTGCTGGTTATTAATTATAGTGGGACCCAATGTCATCTTTTTTCAGGTCCCCCATTTTAATAGCCTGTAAAGGCTAATTATACAGCTGTGAGCTGATATTAATAGCCTTGGAAGCTCTATGGGTATTACCTCCTTCCCAGGCTATATCTGCCCCCTGCTGTTGGCTTTCCCTCTGCTGTTTAAGAAAATTATGCGGGAGCACACGCAATTTTTTTCAGAAAAATATTTTATTAAATACATGTACAGTAAGCTGCACACACACTGAACTAATTTAATTTGTCACAGACCTCTTGATATCTACCTATTCTATATGTATTTACTTTATGTAATCCATCTCTTCTATCCTGTCGGCTCCTGCAGTGATTTTACAGTACACGGCAGATGAATTGCTGGCTTTTCTTCTATGTAATATATACATATATATGTGTGTGTCACTGACATCTATATAGCTATCTATTCTACACTATGTTCCAAATTATTATGCAAATTACATTTTTCTCGGATTTTCCTAAAGGGTCGGGGCAAATGATAGTCAGTCTAATAAAAGTCATCAAATGTAGAATATACATCGAATTTTATTGGAGAAACCTCCCAATGATAACAGTATAATCTCCAAATTATTAGGCACAGTAGAATTTCTAAACATTTGATATGTTTTAAAGAACTGAAAATGCTCATTTGTGGAATTTGCAGCATTAGGTCACATTCACTGAACAAAAAAGCTATTTAACTCCAAAACATCCTAACAGGCCAAGTTACATGTTACCATAGGACCCCTTGTTTGATATCAACTTCACAGTTCTTGCATCCATTTAACTTGTGAGTTTTTGGAGAGTTTCTGCTTGTATTTCTTTGCATGAAGTCAGAATAGCCTCCCAGAGCTGCTGTTTTGATGTGAACTGCCTCCCACCCTCATAGATCTTTTGCTTGATGATACTCCAAATGTTCTCTATAGGGTTGAGGTCAGGGGAAGATGGTGGCTACACCATGAGTTTATCTCCTTTTATGCCCATAGCAGCCAATGACTCAGAGGTATTCTTTGCAGCATGAGATGGTGCAGTGTCATGCATGAAGATGATTTTGTTCCTGAAGGCACGGTTCTCCTTTTTATACCATGGAAGAAAGTTAGTCAGAAACTTTATTAATTTTGCAGAGGTAATTTTCACACCTTCAGGAACCTTAACCCCTTTCTGACATCTGACGTACTATCCCGTCGAGGTGGGGTGGGCCCGTATGACCACCGACGGGATAGTACGTCATACGCGATCGGCCGCGCTCACGGGGGGAGCGCGGCCGATCGCGGCCGGGTGTCAGCTGCATATCGCAGCTGACATCCGGCACTATGTGCCAGGAGCGGTCACGGACCGCCCCCGGCACACCGCGATCAAACATGCAGTATACATGCGGCGGTATAGGGAAGCATCGCGCAGGGAGGGGGCTCCCTGCGGGCTTCCCTGAGACCCCCGGAGCAACGCCTCCCTCCTCGCCGCAGGTCCCGGATCCAAGATGGCCGCGGCATCCGGGTCCTGCAGGGAGGGAGGTGGCTTACCGAGTGTCTGCTCAGAGCAGACACTTGGTAAGCCTGCAGCCCTGCACAGCAGATTGCAGATCTGGCAGAGTGCTGTGCACACTGCCAGATCAATGATCTGTGATGTCCCCCCCTGGGACAAAGTAAAAAAGTTAAAAATAAATTCCCCACATGTGTAAAAAAATAAATAAAAAAAATATCCTAAATAAAGAAAAAAAAAAAATATTATTGCCATAAATACATTTCTTTTGCTAAATAAAATAAAAAAAACAATAAAAGTACACATATTTAGTATCGCCGCATCTGTAACGACCCAACCTATAAAACTGCCCCACTAGTTAACCCCTTCAGTAAACACCGTAAGCAAAAAAAAAAAAAAGGAGGCAAAAAACAACGCTTTATTATCATACCGCCGAACAAAAAGTGGAATAACACGCGATCAAAAAGACTGATATAAATAACCATGGTACCGCTGAAAACGTCATCTTGTCCCGCAAAAAACGAGCCACCATACAGCATCATCAGCAAAAAAATAAAAAAGTTATAGTCCTGAGAATAAAGCGATACCAAAATAATTATTTTTTCTATAAAATAGTTTTTATCGTATAAAAGCGCCAAAACATAAAAAAATGATATAAATGAGATATCGCTGTAATCGTACTGACCCGACGAATAAAACTGCTTTATCAATTTTACCAAACGCGGAATGTTATAAATGCCTCCCCCAAAAGAAATTCATGAATAGCTGGTTTTTGATCACTCTGCCTCACAAAAATCGGAATAAAAAGCGATCAAAAAATGTCACGTGTCCGAAAATGTTACCAATAAAAACGTCAACTCGTCCCGCAAAAAACAAGATCTCACATGACTCTGTGGACTCAAATATGGAAAAATTACAGCTCTCAAAATGTGGTAACGCAAAAAATATTTTTTGCAATGAAAAGCATCTTTCAGTGTGTGACGGCTGCCAATCATAAAAATCCGCTAAAAAACCCGCTATAAAAGTAAATCAAACCCCCCTTCATCACCCCCTTAGTTAGGGAAAAATAAAAAAATTAAAAAATGTATTTATTTCCATTTTCCCATTAGGGTTAGGGCTAGAGTTAGGACTAGAGTTAGGGCTAGGGTTAGGGTTAGGGCAAGGGTTAGGGCTAGGGTTAGGGCTAGGGTTGGGGCTAGGGTTAGGGCTAGGGTTAGGGCTAGGGTTGGGGCTAGGGTTAGGGCTAGGGTTAGGGCTAGGGTTAGGGCTAGTGTTAGGGCTAGTGATAGGGCTAGGGTTATTGCTAGGGTTAGGGCTAGGGTTAGGGTTGGGGCTAGGGTTGGGGCTACAGTTAGGGTTGGGGCTAAAGATAGGGTTAGGGTTTGGATTACATTTACGGTTGGGAATAGGGTTGGGTGTGTCTGGGATAGAGGAGTGGTTAGGGTTACTGTTGGGATTAGGGTAAGGGGTGTGTTTGGATTAGGGTTTCAGTTATAATTGGGGGATTTCCACTGTTTAGGCACATCAGGGGCTCTCCAAACGGGACATGGCATCCGATCTGAATTCCAGCCAATTCTGCGTTGAAAAAGGAAAACAGTGCTCTTTCCCTTCAGAGCTCTCCCGTGTGCCCAAACAGGGGTTTACCCCAACATATGGGGTATCAGCGTACTCAGGACAAATTGGACATCATCTTTTGGGGTCCAATTTCTCCTGCTACCCTTGGGAAAATACAAAACTGGGGGCCAAAAAATAAGTTTTGTGGGAAAAAAAAGATTTTTTATTTTCACGGCTCTGCGTTGTAAACTGTAGTGAAACACTTGGGGGTTCAAAGTTCTCACAACACATCTAGATAAGTTCCTTGGGGGGTCTAGTTTCCGATATGGGGTCACTTGTGGGGGGTTTGTACTGTTTGGGTACATCAGGGGCTCTGCAAATGCAACGTGACGCCTGCAGACCAATCCATTTAAGTCTGCATTCCAAATGGCGCTCCTTCCCTTCCGAGCTCTGTCATGCGCCCAAACAGTGGTTCCCCCCCACATATGGGGTATCAGCGTACTCAGGACAAATTGGACAACAACTTTTGGGGTCCAATTTATCCTGATACCCTTGCGAAAATACAAAACTGGGGGCTAAAAAATCATTTTTGTGAAAAAAAAAGAATTTTTATTTTCACGGCTCTGCGTTATAAACTGTAGTGAAACACTTGGGGGTTCAAAGCTCTCAAAACACATCTAGATAAGTTCCTTAGGGGGTCTACTTTCCAAAATGGTGTCACTTGTGGGGGTTTTTAATGTTTAGGCACATCAGGGGCTCTCCAAACGCAACATGGCATCCCATCTTAATTCCAGTCAATTTTGCATTGAAAAGTAAAATAGCGCTCCTTCCCTTCCAAGCTCTTCTATGCGCCCAAACAGTGGTTTACCCCCACATATGGGGTATCGTCGTACTCAGGACAAATTGCACAACAACTTTTGTGGTCTAATTTCTTCTCGTACCCTTGGGGAAATAAAAAAATGGGGGCGAAAAGATCATTTTTGTGAAAAAATATGATTTTTTATTTTTACGGCTCTGCATTATAAACTTCTGTGAAGCACTTGTTGGGTCAAAGTGCTCAACACACATCTAGATAAGATCCTTAGGGGGTCTACTTTCCAAAATGGTGTCACTTGTAGGGGGTTTCAATGTTTAGGCACATCAGGGGCTCTCCAAATGCAACATGGCGTCCCATCTCAATTCCAGTCAATTTTGCATTGAAAAGTCAAATGGCGCTCCTTTCCTTCCGAGCTCTGCCATGCGCCCAAACAGTGGTTTACCCCCACATATGGGGTATCAGCGTACTCAGGACAAATTGTACAAGACATTTTGGGGTCTATTTTCTCCTGTTACCCTTGGTAAAATAAAACAAATTGGAGCTGAAATAAATTTTTTGTGAAAAAAAGTTAAATGTTCATTTTTATTTAAACATTCCAAAAATTCCTGTGAAACACCTGAAGGGTTAATAAACTTCTTGAAAGTGGTTTTGAGTACCTTGAGGGGTGAAGTTTTTAGAATGGTGTCACACTTGGGTATTTTCTATCATATAGACCCCTCAAAATGACTTCAAATGAGATGTGGTCCCTTAAAAAAAATGGTGTTGTAAAAATGAGAAATTGCTGGTCAACTTTTAACCCTTATAACTCCGTCACAAAAAAAAATTTTGGTTCCAAAATTGTGCTGATGTAAAGTAGACATGTGGGAAATGTTACTTATTATGTATTTTGCGTGACATATGTCTGTGATTTAAGGGCATAAAAATTCAAAGTTGGAAAATTGCGAAATTTTCAAAATTTTCGCCAAATATTCGTTTTTTTCACAAATAAACGCAAATTATATCGAAGAAATTTTACCACTATCATGAAGTACAATATGTTACGAGAAAACAATGTCAGAATCGCCAAGATCCGTTGAAGCGTTCCAGAGTTATAACCTCATAAAGGGACAGTGGTCAGAATTGTAAAAATTGGCCCGGTCATTAACGTGCAAACCACCCTTGGGGGTGAAGGGGTTAAAGGGCCCTACCAGCTGTTTCCCCATGATTCCAGCCCAAAACATGACTCCTCCACCTCCTTGCTGACGTCGCAGCCTTGTTGGGACATGGTGGTCATCCACCAACCATCCACTACTCCATCCATCTGGACCATCCACAGTTGCTCGACACTCATCAGTAAACAAGACTGTTTGAAAATTAGTCTTCATGTATGTCTGGGCCCTCTGCAACCGTTTCTGCTTGTGAACACTGTTTAGGGGTGGCCGAATAGTAGGTTTATGCACCACAGCAAGCCTTTGAAGGATCCTAAACCTTGAGGTCCGAGGGACTCCAGAGGCACCAGCAGCATCAAATATCTGTTTGCTGGTTTGTAATGGCTTTTTAGCAGCTGCTCTCTTAATCCGATGAACTTGCCTGGCATAAACCTTCCTCATTCTGCCTTTATCAGCACGAACACGTCTGTGCTCAGATTCAGCCACAAATCTCTTCACAGTATGATGATCACGCTTAAGTTTTCGGGAAATATCTATTGTTTTCATCCCTTCACCAAGGCATTGCACTATTTGATGCTTTTCAGCAGCAGAGAGATCCTTTTTATTTCCCATATTGCTTGAAACCTGTGACCTGCTTAATAATGTGGAACATCATTTTTAAGTAGTTTTCCTTTAATTAGAATCACCTTGAAAACTATCACGTGTTTCAGATTGATTTCAGTGATCCATTGAGCCCTGAGACACAATACCATCCACGAGTTTATTTGAAAAACAAAACAATTAAATCTTTACGACACTTAAATCTAATTTGCATAATAATTTGGAACACAGTGTATATGCATATATCTATTCTATTCTAACCTGTCACTGTGATTTTACAGTACGCGGCAGATGAATTGCCAGCTTTTAACCTATTTATCTAATATATCTATTTATATCTATATATGCATTGTAAAATATTTCCTTTAAAAATGATGTGTAAATGACAGAGAATTTCTCTATGTAAAAGCTCATGTTAAAATCGCATTGCAGTCTGATAGCAATCGCACTGCATGCGGATGTAAATCGGATACTAGGTGTGAAAAATCGGATTGTACTCGCATGAAAAACCCATGACGCTCGTCCGACTCTCCTGCGGCAAAACCGGACCAATTTTAAAATCGCAAGTGTGACTTCGGCCTATCATGAATTATTGCTCTTGGTACAAATGTAACACACTAACTAAAACCGCTTGTTGGCACACCATGTTCTCTGCAGGGTGATACATGGATTATTGCTGCGCAGAAATTGCCATATATTTCCCTAGAGAATCTAGTTCTAGATGAACAAGCCGCGAACACTGGGACCATACAGCGACATTAGTGTCCCCACAGCAGAATCCACAATGCAGCTCTATGCCGCTGACCTCCATCATTCCACCCCACTGGCCCCATTTCTGTGCACTCATCAGCCTGTCTCCCCAGTGGCCCTGAGGCGACCACTGCAGCCATAGAGGAAGGGGGAGAGGTGGCTGCCTGCAGCTGTCTGCGCGGCCGACCTGGGATTCACACGTCTGGGGAAGGAGGAGTGGGCGGGAAGGGAGTACGGAGGACACAGCGGTGACGTGTGGGGGAGGAGGAGAAGCAGGAGGAGGAGAAGCAGGAGGAGGAGGACACTCCGAAACCGAAGAAACAAGTGCACATTGCTGCTGGCGACCGGCTGAGTGGACCAGTAGTCCTGAGCGCGGGCTCTGTGGATTTAGCAGTGCTCCCCTGCATGGCGGCGGCATTATCCTAAAGGCAGCTGGAACTTCAGGCACCGCGCTGATCCCCAGGTAATGTGTGTGTGGAATGTCTACATGCAGAGGTGTGTGTATATAATGTATATGTGTAATATCTAATGCACAAGTGTAATATATAATGTATATGTGTAATATCTAATGCACAAGTGCGCCTGTGCATGTGTGTAACATATACATGCAGAGGAGTGTGTGTATGTATATGCACAAGTGCATGTGTAATATAAATATATATATACATATATACACTTATACATGAATGTCTAAATATATATATATATATATATATATATATATATATATATATATATATATATATATATATACACAAGTATATATATGTGTGTGTACATATTCCATGTATACATACAGCCATATAGGCGGACTGTGCCCCTTGTCAGCGCAGTGCATGGTGGTCAGACCTTGTTGCACACCTTATGCTGATGACTGGTGCGGGCAGTGCACATGAATAGCTGTGCCATTGTCCTGAGTGGGCCCGGGTGACCTCGGTGGGTGATGCCAGTGGAGGTGGTGAGGCGATGTGCCTGGCTTTCTGTAGCCCAGCGGTACAGTGTGCCCCTATGTGGTATCCCGGCACAGATGCCACCAGGACGGTGTTATTTCTCCTAATGTAGATTTAGTCAGGACTGTGCAGCAGTCCCTGGGGGGACGCAGAACGCTGCTGCTGCTGCACTGTTACCGGGTCCACGCTCCATCTCTTCCATTGAGTTGTATTGTGGCTACGAGCAGACCATTAATGATGCCACTTTTCTCCAGCTCCGCGCCCTTCATTCCTGTCACATGTATACACAGGGCTGTCGTCGCCTCCACACTACACTTACTATTGGATCTATTCCTTTACCTAATGATCACTGTTAGTTGTCCTGACTAATGGAGGGTGGCATCAGAGAAATGTCATCGGCCCGGTGCTAATGACATCGGTGGCACATTGACTCCATGCCATCAGCCTCTCATCATTGGTAGCCTCCCCTCAGCCACAGAAGCCTTGGCTACTATGTAATGCACAAAATTACATATATTTTTGTTTCCAGCAACTCTAAAGCTCTCCGGCTGTTGAATTTGGGTCACCGCAGTAAGGCTTTGTTCACATGCAGCCTTTTTTGATGCATTTTTTAGTGCAAATTGTAAGTTGTGTTTTTCAGTACCGGCATAATCTGAGATGTCAGAAATCTCATGCACGCTCTCGTTTTCATGGCCTTTTTACTGAATAAAATGTACAGAAGACAGAGCAAATGTAATCTGCTCCCAAAAAACCGCTGCAGAACCATGCATGTGAACATAGCCTAAGACCCCAGAGATCAGTCACCTCTGCTGGTGGTGGTTCCAATACCCAACTTTCCAGATCTACCACTTTCCTGTTGGGCTTTGATGTGAATCACAGCAGTAAGACCCCCATAAACCACTCATATCTGCTGCTTTTTTGGGGGGAATACCCTACCCAGGTAACAGGGGTATAGACCACTAGTTATCAGCCCTTTCTCTAGGCTTCAACAAATGTGCATTGATGGATTTGTCATCGGCGCATATGAATGAATGAATGAAAGAGAAGTGAATCCCGTCCTGGCATAAATCTATGCTTAGGTAATAAATGGCGTGTGTCGGACTGCTCGGTAGGGACCTCACGCAAGGACCTCACGCAAGGACCTCACGCAAGGACCTCACGGTTTCTGACGTAAGCTATGCACACATTCAGAGAGGGGAATGGGTGTAGTAATTACCGTACACCCGCAAACCGAAGGACTTTCTATTTTGTAAATCTCCATTAGTCTGAAACCTCTCCAGATGAGCGCAGGTTACACCTTTCCATTAGTTTATTGGGGAACTATTGGAAACCCACCCAAATAGTATACGTGATAAGTGTGGTGGAGAACCCTATGTTAGAAAGCTGTTTGTTTTCTTCCTATGACTGGTCTCCATTGTTTAGTCTTTCCTGCTTCCAGAAATATTACATAAGTGATCTTATATTGTGGAACATGTTCTTATTGCTTGCACTGCATGGAAACGCTTTACAATGGCACAGCGCCACCCGGTGGTCACTTTCTCATGATGCACAGTGGAATGTATTGTGCCAAATTGTTCCCGAGTTAGTGACTGATGATTAATTGGATCGTTTGGGTAATTATGTCCTACACATCAAACCAGTGCAACGTGCTGATCGCTCTATAAAACTTCTAAAGTGCTCCATACATATTGGGCTAAGGTCAGCTGATCTCAACGTGTTTGGCCAACAGTCTTATGTGATGGATGCCCCTACTGGGTGAAAAGGTTCCTTTTGTCTTTGGACATGCTTGGTGTTGGCTCTCATACACAACGGCTGAGTGAGTACATGAGAGAGCCGGTCGAGAACCATCATTTGACTGACTGCTATCCAAAGAGCATGGGGAAGCTTAAAGGGGTTAACCTGGTCTTTGCTTATATATTTGTATGGGGCTAAGAATGAGTGAACCCGAACTTAAGTTTGTGGTTCGTACCGAACACAGACTTCTTCCAGAATTTTCGGAGTTCCGGGAGAAGAATCTTTATTATAATAATAATAATAATAATAATAATAATAATAATAATAATCTTTATATAACGGCAACATATTCCACAGCGCTTTACAGTTTAGCAGTTTCAAACACAACAGTCATAAGTAACAACGTTAACCATACAATAATTAAAGCACAATAAGGCGACCCTGCTCGTGAGAGCTTACAATCTACCATAAGGTGGGGGAGATACAAGGTAGAAGTGTGTATTTACAATGATGGTCCAGCCATCTTCAGGGGGTGGGGGGTAGATGGAGATAGTGAATGGGCCACACACACAAATATAAACTGACCTTGGCTTTTCAATGGGGCTCGGGGTTGGTTTCAAGTTTAGATACAGTTCTGGTACCCGAACCGAACTTTGGAGTAAAGGTCGGGTATCGGAACCCAAACTTCCATGGGTCCCCTTATCCCTAGCTATGAACTAGTTGCTAACTACTTGTCTGTGCTGCCTGGCGACATTCTCTGCCGACTCAGAGAAGTCACGGACCACTCCTGCCGGTGATTCTCCTTCTGGGGACATGCCGTCGAAAGATCTGCTGCTTCAGTCAACCGGACGTCACTGCCAATCATGCTGATTGACAGCGGCTCTCCACTGCCTGAAAGGGGGAGGGAACTGTTAATCAGCATGACGTCACCAGTGACGCTCCATTAACAAAACAGGCCAGAAAAGAAACACCAGGAGAGTCGCCACCTGAGCCGACAGAGGTCATCGCAACTACCTACTGCTAGGTTATTAGTCCCATATGAAACCATACCTAAAGTTCCAGATAACCCTTTAAGTCTATAGGTGTGGTATGGAAAAGTATTTGACCCTTGATTTTTAGTTGTAGAACTGGGGAACAACCCCAAAGTATAGCAAACAATAGCACTACATGTTTAGAATAGGAAAATGAATAGTAGGTCTGTGGTGATATGTTCCTAGTGACACATAATGTTTCACCATTTGGAATGCGGCATGCCATCTGACTGCTACACCGGCCCTTTAAATACACACCTACATTTCTGCACAGTGATGGGGAACGGACCGATACTCAGTCAGCAAATAACCACTCAGTGGACCTCTCCGTGTATCTGGTGCTCCGTGCTGTTCTTTCCAGGGTAATCTAGTGAGAGCCTTCCACACACTTCTTTTTTTTTTTTTTGGAAAGGATTAATTTGATGCCGGATAAACAGTGATGAAAGAGAAGCGGCTATTCTTAGCCATGTCATGACCCATGAAACTAATCCAATGCAAACATAATCAAGAATAAATCCTCTAATATTGTACATCCCATAAGCTCCCAGAGGGCAGGTGGTGGCAGAGTCTGTGCACAGCGCTTACTCGCCTGTGCTGCTGTCTCGTAGGGTGCATAGTATTTCAGGCACAGCAGTGGATGTTTCTTCTAGTGTAACAAACAGAAAACTACATTTAGGTTTTTGCTTTGGAATCTGAGAGCAGCATATTGAAGGGACAGAGAGCCTGATTCCAGTGATGTCACCTGCTGGTTTGCTTGCTTACATTCTGATACAATCAGCCAGCAAGTTATCGCCATGTAATCTGAGAGTAGAATAATATAGGGACAGAGACCCTGATTCCAGTAATGCATCATTTACTAGGCTGTATAACAACAATTATAATGTTATTTCTATAGCGCCAACATAGTCCTCAGCAATTTGCATTTTAGAGGGGACTTGTGCTGGCAATAAAAGACATTAAAGTGGTATCCAGTCATATGATATTGCTGACCCATCCTTAGCCTTCAATATCCCGTGTAGTTCGACTCTCTGCACCCCCACCGATTAGCTGTTACTAACTCCTCTTCTGGATGTAGATGGTGCACGGGGCTGTGGTATTCACCTCCGCTCGCCGTGCTAACTTCTTTACTCTCGATTTGCTGCCACACAATATGGGACCATAATGGCCGATAGATGCCACCTTTAGGGTATGTGCACACGTAGAATGATCCTCTGCGGATTTTCACGCAGCGGATTTGATAAATCCGCAGGGCAAAAACTGGGTTTTTCCTGCGGATTTACCGCGGTTTTTCTGCGGATTCCCCTGCGGTTTTCTATTGTGGAGCAGGTGTAAAACCGCTGCGGAATCCGCACAAAGAATTGACATGCTGCGGAATGTAAACTGCTGCCTTTCCTCACATTTTTTTCCGCAGCATGTGCACTGCTTTTTGCGTTTCCCATAGGTTTACATTGTACTGTAAACGCATGGGAAAAAGCTGCGGACTCGCTGCTGCGGAAACGCTGTGGATCCGCAGCAAAATCCGCAGCGTGTGAACATACCCTTAGGATTCTGAATCTGGATGTGTCCATAGTCGTATTGCATCTGACGTGTTTCATCAGTGCAGACTGGTTGTCAATGAGAAATATGAGGTATCATCTTGTGGACAATTAATGACTTATTTGGCCAAAATATTTCCCCTGTTCTTTACTTTGGAGATTTGACCCATAGGATGTGTTCTGCCAAGATAGCAGTGCTGTGTGTAGTAATGAAATGAGCATTCTGTAAAATGTCAGGTAGAATCTGGTTACCATGGACTCTGCATCTGCTCTTTTACCCCGGGGCCTTGCTTTTGTGAAGAGCTGTAGGCTCTGCATACATCCAATATTTACTGTAGGTTGTATAGACACAGCTGGCAGGAGGTCCACATTCCAGGTGGTGTGACCAATGGTGAGATCTCTCCTGATGTCCTGTCCGATCCCATATTTATACCAGATGGTTAGATGCTAATCTACATGTGAAAAATCTAAAGGCTGCTGTAGATAAAAAAAAATAAATAAAATAAATAGAAAATGATTTGCCTTCCTTGGTTTCGAGGCCGGCTCTACAATTGGCTTCAGCCCTGCAGACAGACAACACAGATTGGGGCAGTGGGGAACAACTGGCGCTGGGAAAGGGAAGGGACGATATGCCCTTTTTTTAATAATAATTACATCCTCCGCTTATAGCAGAAACATTCCAGAAAGGGGACAACACCTTATAAATAACAACTTGAGGACATTGTACAATTCCAAGGACGGTCTGAAGCGCAGGACCAGCAGGAGTCTGGGTTTTGGGTACCTGGGGGCCACTTTTTGTGCTCTGCTGGCGCATGTGATCAGAAGCTGGCCGACTCTGCTACCAGCAGCTGACAAGCACTTTTTTGCAATGCAGAATAGGGACATCAATGTTTTATGACCCATCTGTCAGCATGTGCCTAATTAATAAAGAAGTGTCTGTGTGAGACAACTGGCCACCTCTCCACACACTGGGCCCTGATCAGCCTGCCCTTGTATCTGCAGGAAAAATCTGCTCTAGGGGAATAAACCCATATACTGGGAGAAAGAGAACGTCGTCTAATCATTGCTATGGCAGTGGAACTCAGTCAAATCTGATTCTTTTTATGGACAAGTCTGCAGTAATCTGCTGTGACCTAAATTTTGCAATGTATGGGGCAATTTGTCAAACAGCGGGTAAGCGGATCAAGATGAAAATGAGAAGGTGCTGGTCCTCCAAATACACAAGATCCAGTTATACTATAGAAAACTTGTTTTAAACAACAAGCTGCAGGTTTCTGCTCCAAACCGGGGCCTTCATCAGGATCCTGAAGTCCACTACAGCCGCTTTAAGGGTATGTGCACTCGTTGCAGATTCGTATAAGGATTTGCGCCCTGCTTTTTACCTACGGATTTCCTGCGGTTTTTGTGTGGATTTCACCTGCGGTTTTACACCTGCGGATTCCTATAAAGGAACAGGTGTAAACCGCTGCGGAATCCACACAAAGAATTGACATGCTGCGGAAAATAAACCGCATTGTTTCCGCAGCATGGGCACTGCGGATTTGGTTTTCCATAGTTTTACATGGTACTGTACAATGCATGGAAAACTGCTGCGAATCCGCAGCCAAATCCGCAATGTGTGCACATACCCTAAAAGGAAAATTGTAGCATTTGCTAATTGAAAAAGTGAAAAATCTGTTGGTTCTTAGGCCGGCGTCACACTAGGCGTAAGACAATACAGTCAGTTTTTTACGGCCGTAATACACAGAAATGTTCCCAAAATAGTGATCCGTATGTCATCCGTAGGCAGGGTGTGGCAGCGTATTTTGCGCATGGCATCCTCCGTATGTAATCTGTATGGCATCTGTACTGCGAGATTTTCTCGCAGGCTTGCAAAACCGACATCTAATGGATTTATGGGCTCAAATGTTCGGTAAAACATATATACAGTGTGTATGTATGTGTGTATGTATGTATATATATATATATATATATATATATATATATATATATATATATATATATATACATATACATATACATATACATATACATATATATATATATATATATATATATATATATATATATATATATATATATATATATATATAGTATGTAAACCATGTCTCATATCCTGTCGGGTTTGTGAAGGAGAGAGGAAAAGCCGGCAATTGAATTACCGGCTTTTCTATAGAACACGCTGCGTATTTCTCGCAAGTCACACTGCTGGTCCGTGTGTAATCCGTATTTTTCTCGCCCCCATAGTCTTTCATTGGCGTATTTTTTGCGCAATACGCTGACAAGCGCAGCATGCTGCGATTTTCTACGACCGTACAATACCATATAATACGGATGCGTAATATACGGCTGATAGGAGCAGCCCCATAGAGATTCATTGGGCCGTGTGTAATGCATATTTTACGGACGTATTTTCTGCGCTCATACGTCCATAAAACTCGCTAGTGTGACGCCGGCCTAACACTCTCAGCTTTTTTTTTTTTAATCTATTTTATCTTTTTTGACATTTGAACACAATATAGCCTATCTTTCCGTGATGGAATGGATGATGATGATGATGAGCGTATTGTCAGACGCCTGCGTCATTGGCTGGGCCACATAAGGTGTCACATTTGACATGTCTGCTTTTTGCAGTTAATATTAGATGATATTTTTCCAGGCGGGACGGCGTTTGTATAAAAAAACAAACAAACAAAACACAAGTATGTACATGGCATGTAACCAGGTGTCGCCGTGTAGTGACCAACACATGGGTTGTTCCAGTCACTGTCATCCCTTCCACTGGTGAGGTTTACAGTGAATGGTGTTCAGATGCACATTTATGCTGTTACCTGCTTATTGTATGACCAGATTACACAGAACTGTACAAGCTTTTGGGGAACAGACTTAAGGCCCTGTCACACACAGCGACGCTGCAGCGATACAGACAACGATGCTGATCGCTGTTTTGTCGTTGTGTGGTCGCTGGGGAGCTGTCACACAGACAGCTCTCCAGCGACCAACGATGCCGAGGTCCCCAGGTAACCAGGGTAAACATCGGGTTACTAAGCGCAGGGCCGTTCTAGTAACCCGATGTTTACCCTGGTTACCAGCGTAAAAGTAAAAAAAAAAAAACACTACATACTTACATTCCGGTGTCTGTCCCCGGCGTTCTGCTTCTCTGCACTGTGTAAGCACAGCGGCCAGAAAGCAGAGCGGTGACGTCACCGCTGTGCTGTGTTTTCCGGCCGGCCGGCGCTCACAGTGCAGAGAAGCACAGCGTTGGGGGACAGACAGCGGAAGGTAAGTATGTACTGTTTTTTTTTTTTACATTTACGCTGGTAACCAGGGTAAACATCGGGTTACTAAGCGCGGCCCTGCGCTTAGTAACCCGATGTTTACCCTGGTTACCAGTGAAGACATCGCTGGATCGGTGTCACACACACCGATTCAGCGATGTCAGCGGGACCTCAACGACCAAAAAAAGGTCCAGGCCATTCCGACACGACCAGCGATCTCACAGCAGGGGCCTGATCGCTGGTACGTGTCACACATAGCGAGATCGCTACTGAGGTCGCTGTTGCGTCACAAAACTTGTGACTCAGCAGCGATCTCGCTATGTGAGACGGGGCCTTTAGTCTGGGACAAAACACTGTGTATGGCGTGGTAATTGCCAGTGATAGATTACATTGCCGTACACTGTGCAGTTCCAGATTAGTTCTGCCGGCTTGCCCATCAGATGCCTGATGAAGGGCACAAGACCGAAAACTATTCTTCGCCCTGCTGAACTGGATATATACGGCATTGGGAACCTACTTGCTGGACCTCAACCATCTTCTGTCAACCAGAGTACATTGGTTCTGTCTTCTAAATCTGCAAGCAACGTCATTGGCTTCGGTGAGCTATATTGAGGGCCTCTAATCATTGACCAATATCATGTCAAGGTTCAGGTCCACCCAACCAGAGCGTGACAGCTTCATCCATTTCTATGCGGCTGTCCTGCTCTGGTCGGGAGACCTGCGGTCAGTCCGTGTATTAGTGGTCATTGCTCAGACCTATTTACATGGACATCTCAACTAACCCTAGGGCAAAGTTCATACTACGCATTTTTGATGCAAATTTTCAGCTGCTTTTTACAGTACCAGCTAGGCCTATGAGATGTTAGAAATCTCATGCACACACAGTTTTTTTTGTCATCGGTATTTTGTGCTTTGCATGGTTTTTGCACAATGGAGCATACCATTTCTTTCAGTGATTTTCACCCATTGACTTGAATGGGTGTTGAAAAAATGCAGGTATCATGTTTTGTTGCTTTTTTGTGACAAAACCTGGACTTATTTTTTCAACAATAAATTTGACAAATCTAGCATACAAAAAACGCTGTGAAAAATGCAAGGAAAACATGCTTACCCTAAATGAGTTAGAAGCTCCCTGTCATTCCATCATCGTGAGCTGACTGAAAGAGTCTGTTAACTCATTCTGCAGTCAGCAATATAGACAGTGCAACTCGTATAGAAGATAAGCAGTGACATTTTTTTTTTAAATGAAGTCCAATGGCAAAATAATATTTTTTTGCCCTAAATTCATGTATTTAACCCCTTAATGACCGCCAATACGTCTTTTAACTGACCTCCGATATAAGAGAATAGCCTCCCCATACAGGTGACAATCCAGCAGCTGTTGGCTGTACACTATAGCTGACAACTTGCTGCATCAGCCACGATCAGTGTTTGCACCGTCCATATCTGTTTAACCCCTTAGATACTGCTGTCAATAATGACTACATCAGTATAAATGGTTAACAGAGTGTGGGGGCTTCCTCTTTATCCAAACTGGTGCCCTCAGATCATGATTGTGTGGTCCTGATGTTTGCCATGGCAATTCATGACCAAATAGCGGCGTTACAGTCTGACGGCTCTAGTAATCTGTTCAGAAGTTAGAGGCATTTAGGTGGCAAAAATACACATTTTCATTTGTCATACCACTTTGCATTAATTCCTGTAAAGCACCTGAAGGGTTAATAAACTACCTGACAGCAGTTTTCAATATGTCTAGGGGTGCTGTTTTTAAAATGGTATCACGTTTGGGGGTTTCCCAGTATATGGGATCCCTAAAGTCACTTCAAACATGGATAAGTCCCTAAAAAAATAAATTTTGTAAATTTCCTTGAAAAAAATGAAAAATTGCTGCTACATTTTTAAACCTCCTAAAATGCTAACAAAATAAAATAACATTTTACAAATGGTGCTGATGTAAAGCCGACATGTGGGGAATGTTATTTATTAATGGTTTGCTGTGGTATGACCATCTGGATTAAATGGATAATCATTCAAATTTAGAAAATTGCTAATTTTCTTTCCTTTTTTTCAAATTTTTGATATTTTTTATAAATAAACACAAAACATATTGACCTAAATTTACCATTATCATAAAGTACAATGTCACGAAAAAACAATCTCAAAATCACTGGGATTTATTGAAGCATTGCAGAGTTATCACATAAAGTGACACTGGTCAGATTTCAAAAATTTGGCTCCGTCACTAAGGGGTTAAAAAAAAACAAAAAAAACCTAAAGGTGGACAACCCCTCAAGTACATCTGAAGCTGGATAATAATGGTTTTCAGTCTTGTATATTGGATTTATGTCTAGGTATATAATTAGATTGCTAGCATTGCTAATTTGGCTTTCCATGAGATACAGTGCACTGTTGTCAGTATCCAATTTATTAAAATTTAGGATTTTTGTGTGTAAGATTAATTTAATATCTGTGCACCAGGTAGTCAGATCTTGTTATCCGTCAGTGGCACAGGGTAGTCGGATCTTGTTATCCGTCAGTGGCACAGGGTAGTCGGATCTTGTTATCCGTCAGTGGCACAGGGTAGTCGGACCTTGTTATCCGTCAGTGGCACAGGGTAGTCGGATCTTGTTATCCGTCAGTGGCACAGGGTAGTCGGACCTTGTTATCCGTCAGTGGCACAGGGTAGTTGGATCTATTTTTCCTTCAGTATCGATGTGTGGACTTGATACTACTATTTCCGCACACGCTGGCACTTCACAATACATAACCACTGATATTATTGTATTTTGTTTTTAGTATTTTACTAGTGTTCGGCAGTCTGGTCCCATTGTGTTGTCAGCTGAGGAATGAGGACGGCTTCTGAGTGCTGTCACAATGACTCTGGTCCTGTCTAGACAGGAGGTTGTTGGTGGAGGTTAGCAAACTGCTTACTTCAGCTGAAAAGATCCCCATTTCTTTGTATGTCCTGTTAACGTGTGCTGCACCTGTAATTCATTTCTTGCCACGTGAATCTACAAGGAACTGCCAGTGCCTGTACAGCTGTGATCTCCGTTGTTGTGAAACACCAGATTTTTCCAACATGTTCAGGTCCCGGCTTTCCTACCAGGTAGAGAAGGTTGAGAGTCAGGCAAAGTAAATGTATAAGTGGACACCGACTTAGTACCGTAATTGGCCATATGATGAATGTAATTACAGTAAAAAGGCTGCACAATGAAGTCATGGCGGGTTCATGTAGCCGACCATCGTGCCCTTTATAGAATGGCAGGCACATCTGCGTTGTCTTTCATTCATTTCCTTGTGTGCCAGTACTGCCAATGTGTCTTGTGTGTATTTCACAACAGCCAGGAAATTAACTGCAGATAACCCGTGATGGCTGATAAATGTTCAGACACTTATTAACCTAACTCGCTGCTCAAGGTGTGTAGTAATGGGGCACTGTGTGCAGCCTCATTTTGGCCGGCAGCTCGTGTAGCCCATATGGGTTTTTATCCATACTGTCCATCAGAGGTGTTTATTAGGACTTACACTGGGATACATATTTGCCTTCGAGGTCTGCAGGAAATGCCGCTACCCCCAGTGGGAATTATAATGGTACTTATCAGTTATTTTAGGGAGAATTACGGTACTCTTCCGTATGCCCCATTCATTGGTAATCTCTAGTATTTTACCAGAATAGTCGCTGAATACTTTGATAAGTGGAATCGTCAGCCGTGTTCTGCACTTCAATAAGTGGTTTGACCGTGTCAGCTTATATCAACCTGGAGAACGCAGATTGGTTTGACTTGATTATTCCTATAATAGAGCGGAGTGCCAACAAGCGCTTCCTACTTCTATTACTGAGAACTAAGCAGTTTAGCTTGTGTTGCATAAGCTTTCTGTAAATTCCCCTTGCAGGCAAATGCCGCATCCTATATAGTCCCATGGACGGCTGCGTATTCCTGGCCCCTCACTCACTACATTGCTCTCCTAGAGCTCTGAGCAGAGGTGACATTTGCATCCCAAAACATTTATGTCTGAGCATGAAACATATAATGTTTACTGACATCGTCTGGGCTCTGATAGCTCCATAGTCACGCAACCACAGCTGACTAGATGCCTTCAAGTCTACCGAAGAGCTGACCGAATAGCATATATATATATATATGTATATATATATATATTCTAGAATATGCATGTCCCCGTAGTATATGGACAATGATGATTCCAAAATTCGCGGCAGACTGTGCCCGTCGCTGATTGGTCGAGGCAACCTTTATGACATCATCGTCGCCATGGCAACCATTATGACATCTACGTCGATACTGTGCCCGTCGCTGATTGGTCGAGGCCTGGCGGCCTCGACCAATCAGACGCGGGATTTCCATTATGACATCATCGTCGCCATGCTGTGCCCGTAGCTGATTGGTCGAGGCCTGGCGGCCTCGACCAATCAGAGACGCGGGATTTCCAGGACAGACAGGACAGACAGACGGAAAAACCCTTAGACAATTATATATATATATATATATATATATATATATATATATATATATATATATATATATATATATATATAATATTATATTATATTATATTATATTATATTATATTATATTATATTATATTATATTATATTATATTATATTATATTATATTATATTATATTATATTATATTATATTACAAATTTGCAATTTTGTCTGTCTTGCGCAGCTAAGACTGGACATAATTGTAACAGATTTGGTAATTACAGTAGTTTGCTTTTGCCACAGAAGATCTTTTCTTTGGACCTCTGTGTTTTGGTTCCTCTGTTATTCCTCCTCAATACTAATGATTAATTAGTAATAAAATAGTTTTCACACCCCTTTAACAATCTGAGAGGTAATGCCCTGTTGTTGTTTTCTTCATAAATATCCAGGAGGAATAATCGAGGAAATGCACCATGCAGAGTAAGGTCTCATTCAGACATCAATTTTTTTCTGTGCGTGAAACACTGATCGAGGCGAGATTCATCAGTGACTTTCAGCAGTTTCCTCAGATTTTCATCAGACTTTCATCAGTGTTTCATCATTTTTTTTTCACTGTTGAGAAAGTCAACTTTCGTCACCTTTCTCCTCCTTTCCCCTATCAGTCAATGAAAAATGGATGGCATGTGGCTTTTGGAGTGCATGGATGGCATCAGAGTGCTGTCAGATTTTTTTCACTGACCCATAGACTTGCATTAACGATTGGATCAATATCGAATATATTGCTGTGATTTTGCACAGACCACTCGTTTTGAGGGAAAAATCTGACCTGCAACAGCCCCATAGACTGTCACAGTACGAGTGCTATCCATGAAAACCTGGCATGGGCCCAAATTCTGCTTTCAGTCAGGCCAGTAATTGGGGAACAGGCCTTTCTAGGAGCACTTGTTCCTGACTATCGGGTTAGCAATCACCTGATTAATAAGCAAAAATTTGTTGGGTGTGATGATTTTTAAGCGGGTTTCAAATTCATTGTTAGCAGCACATCATCCTGTGGAACCAGAGGATGTGCTGCCCATAACATGACTCTGTAGGCACGGAACATTTGTCTTAATGATCACCCTGTGTGCGTGGTATTTTGGGTGGCATGTCTAAATCGGACATGAAATGACCGCTGTAGCCTACAAGTAGCCAGCCGCAGTTGACACGTGTAAACCATCATTATGACAACATGGCTATTGATGAACAATATATGTATTATTGCTAAATCAGACAAGTCAGGAGAGATAAATGAAAATGCTCCCTAATGCATGGCTCAGACATGCTGATAAGGAGTTATTGGGATTTTGGTGGCTAATGTGTAATGTTTAAACCCATTTTAATAAGATTATTCTGATAAGCCATCTCCCATGAGGAAACAAACAATGGGAATGAGTATCTGTCTCTTTTTGGTTTTGCACTACTAATTGCCGGTCAGACTGCCTTACTCTGTTCCCAGCTGTCTTCTGATCCTATGTCCTGTTTCTTCTATTTCTAGCTGCACACTTGGCCCTGAATCTGTGTCTGGCCATAAAGAAACAGTTGGGCTCATTATATTCTGACACGTCTGTGCTGCGCTAAGAAGAGACACGTGCGCTATTTAGACCTCGTCTCACAGCTGAGCAGATGTGAAACCCTACTTGGTGTTTTCAGCCTTCCTCTTATTTTAATGCAAATTTCAGATTGTAGGGCTATCAACAGGGGCTGGAGTCCCGGCAGTTCCACAGTTGTGCCGAGTTCTGGACTTTGGATCCTGCCAATTGTTTACTCACTGAGCCATATAATTCCTGATTAGGTCTGAATACCTCTTTTGTTAGGCTTTGCTGCCAGAAGCTAGAAGTGTGTGAGTAGTGCCTTTTTGTCCCCAGGAATCCAGCTAATAACTTAATAGTTTCCCCTCCACCATGCTTCATTGTGGCATTCTTTGTTGAGAGATGTGCCCTACAGATGGAGGAAAGTACTTAACTGCAGGCTGTCTCTTCACTCCTAGTTCCTGTGATCAGATGTCTGCTTTCTGGTATTGTCCACCATCCAAACTCAGCTTCTTTAAGATAACAGCATCACAAAAGGGGGTGGGGGGCTGCATCTGTTCTTTTAGGAATGAGAACAAGGAGTGCCAAGGGATAGATGCTAATGCACATTGGTCTGTTTTCTCAATTTTTTTGTTGCCTCAGGCTTTTTTTCCCTGTGTATGTTCTGAAATGCTAAACTCTTTGGCTTCAAAGAAGAATAAAGTCAAAGTAAGAGAACATAGTTTCTATATGTATTATATTTTTTTTTTATAGGAAAGAATGCCACAAACTCCAAGTTTGGTAGCCATGTTTGACAGCGGGACTTTCAACAGGAGTTTGTATCAGTCCAAAGAAGAGAGTTGTTCTGATCTGTACTACCAAGATAACAACTTGCTGTCTGGATCCCTGGAAGCCCTCATCCAGCACTTGGTGCCTAGCGTTGATTACTATCCGGATGTAAGTTGAAGCCGGACCAAAATAAATCTGTTGTCAAGCATGCATTTTCACACTGACATTCTTCTTTTCAGCACAGGAAACATGAAGATAACTTATCTCTGTAACACTTGGGCGGGCAGACAGAAACATTTACTGGCTGTGTGTATGGCTTTTCCATTCCTACACCACATAAATAAAGCTGCAATACCATCATTTTCACTAGATTGTGAAAGCACTTTATAGAGGTTATGGGCAACAAAGCATCTTGCCTGTGTCCAGTAGGAAAACTGGTAGCTAATATGACCATGGTAATATCTTGTCAAGTTGTGTCACAAATTTGGGCAGCTGGTCAAAATGGGTGACAGCCAAACTCCTCTCAGGCTGATGTGTAGGTGATCATCAGTTTGTTCCCTGGACAGGAATGGGAGAAAGTCACCGATAAACCCTTCTGGTTGTGGCATGTTGTAAGTGATGATAAAATGATCAGGACTGTTGAAATCCAACGTGTGACCCTTCTTTCTGATAACATATGCTGTCAGGGGAAGAGTCAGAACACCCATATAAATTAGATGGTCAGAAGTCCTGGTGTTGACCAATATTCGTCTAAATGGCCACTTTATCTGATTAAATTTGCCTACACATTTGATTATTAAGTCGATTTTATATGCTCAAGGTAAAGTGTGCAGTATGAATTTACACGGGGGGGGGGGGGGGACACATCACTGGTGCAAGAGGCCCATGTACTTTTATTGCACTGGGGCCTTTTTCTGTCAGTCCACCACTGAATTTATATGTACTTTTTAAGGCCCCAATACACCGAAGACTAAAGTCATCGAAATACTCTGTTTATGGGGTCCACCAGTTTCCAATGATGTTAGGGATAGAAGGATCCACTCAGCAATATTGTGTGAGTAGAATCACAATAACAGTGCTCTCGGGATCACAAATTGAGTGTAGCTAGGAAAGTATCCCTTAAATTAAAAGGTAACTTTTACTGTAACATTAAAATCAGGACAAAAAGACACAAACCCGTGTTTAAAGTGCTCGTGTATACCAGTGTTCAAGTTAAGAAATGCATTGGTCTCACCATTGTAGATGATATACTTTCACATGGGGTCCATCAGGTCCTGGGCAGGGGAAGGATCTGACCGGGTAATGATTTCTGACTCCCTGTAGTGCCCCTGTATAGCTTCTGTCCTTACAAGGACAGGCCCCAAGTGTGCCCTTGTATGGACATCCCACCATCCACAAATAATTATATTTCCCTACGCGTTTTTTCCCCATTCCTGGGGATTCATCAGGGGAACAGCTCAAATGAATATTGTGAGATTTAGAGGTCTATCCTCAATATGGGGTCCTGCAATGGCGGGAACTCCCTAAAGCCGCTATGGCTGTCTGTGTCTCAGACTACATATGGGTAGGGAGTCAGAAATTATTACCCGGTCAGATCCTTCCCCTGCCCAGGAACTGATGGACCCCATATGAAAGTATATCCTCTACAATGGTGAGACCAAACAGTTTTTTTTTAACTGGTATACAAGCACTTTATACATGGATAGAAGGATCCATCCTGCTGAATTTTAGCGTCCAATCCTTCGTTCTCTCTAGAGCCAAGCCAGCTGCCAAGATGCTTGGCAGCAGCTCTCTCATAGAGAAAATGGGAATGCTTGCCTGAGTAGAGCAGTCCTGTGTATGAGCGACTTTGGAGAGGTGGCTATCATGGAAATGATCAATGTCTATGTGGACCTTTCCATGTAGACTTTGGTACAGTTTGTGCATGCTTTGTTTTTTGATAAGATTTATGCATGTCTAAACATTCTTTTTGTTTTTTTTCTCCCTCAGAGGACGTACATCTTCACCTTCCTCCTCAGTTCTCGCCTTTTCATTCATCCTTTTGAATTGATGGCTAAAGTCTGTCATGTTTGTGTAGAGCAACAAAGGCTAAATGAACCAGGATCTGATAAGGTAAGAGATGACTCCTGGGTCTCTGACTGGTTAAACAATAGTTAATTGTCATTTGCTTTAGTACTTGGCATCCATGGAAAGTCTCAGAGATTGATTTGGGTAATCTGGGAAACCAAGCCACTGTCAAAAGTTTCTAGAAGTAGTTTGTCCCCCTTTCGCATTTATTTAATAAGTATATTGATGTAAGAGAATATAGCTCTACAGCTGAGCAGTGAGAGAATTCCACAAGAGTTGATTGTGGAATTTATACATTTGTATTATATTTTTGAATGTATTTGAATTTATACATTTACTGTATGTGCCATGTGTGACTTGTGTAATTTATTATAATGTGCATATATTTTCCTCCACAGACTCACATGAAAAAGATTGCTCCGAAAATCCTTCAGCTGCTGACAGAGTGGACCGAGACCTTCCCTTACGATTTCCGAGATGAGCGGATGATGAGAAATCTTAAGGACACAGCTCACCGCATCACGCATGGAGATGAGGTATGTACACAGTTTTTTTGGGGGGGGTTTAATTGTTGCACCGCAGGCGTATAATCGAGCATGGCTTGGCAAGATCACTTTATCACTCTCAATATTTTTGTAAAGGCAAATCAGTAACCATGTGTCGCTGCACTGAGCTGAATGCAGTGTATAATGCCTGACTCACAACAGATGGCTCCATTGAGATCACAGAGACCTCCATAACCTTGCTTCTGTCATGCTGAACCACTTCATCACATGAGTTCCTTGCCTGTTGGAAAACTCTGCTGTACATTTTCCTTTATAAACTATTTTTGTTTTGTAGAGAAAAAAAACCCTAACAACCAATGCCTGACATATGTGGTTTCCTCTTGGAAAATGGTTAAAGTGCACCCACTGTATTTGTGTGTGACCTGATGTATGTTGGGGAATATTTTCACAAAATTAGAACAATTCAGCTCATTATTTTGAAGAATATGTTTCATGTATGTGAAATATGCATCCACAAATAATGTTCACATTACTTTACATTACTTTCGTGTAAACTAGGAAAACTCCCAATGTGTATGAATCTGAAAAAGCCCCAGTGGCCAGTGTGAGAATTGCAAGGTTACTAATTATGTTTTTAATAAAGATTGTGAGATGGGAAAAAAACACATTTCTCCCAATAATGTTAACACTGCATGCAAGACAAAAACCTGATTCTGAACACTAGGTCATTTTCTGATGTTGCATTCCATTTAAATGTATACAATGGAACCTTGGCGTATTTTATAGACTGGTATCTGGCAGAGGCATCCGTTTATCTTGTACGTCCTTCTATTTACCATGGATGTGATATTGGATGGCATCGATAGAAATCAGTTTATTCATGCCACTGGGGCTTTACAGACTGTATGCTGGCGGAGATAAATGACTGCGTCACTGCTACTCAACAGCAGTTAATGGGTAAACCATTTCCCGACATCTTGTCTTTGCTATGGGTATAATAATTAGACAGGAATGTAATATAGGAATACTTCATTCAGCTTGGAAGTAGAGGATTGTACTGATTAGTGCATTACACAAAAGACTATAAAATGACTTGTCAATTGGCCAATGACCTGCCGAGTGCACAGTAGGCATCACCCAGCGGTGCCTTCTTTACAATGTGGGCCCAGCTCCATGAATAATTACACTTACTGCTGTTAGAAAGCAATCCCATCATATAATTCATTCAATTTGATCTGAATGGTCCTATTTTGCACACAAAAACCCTTGTGAAAACAGGCTTTGTTTGTTTTTTCATCATTTTGGGCAAAGAGCGCACCCTGTGATCGCTGCACTGTGCAGCCCATCCTTGTGGGACAAATGGCATTTAAAACCATTTGTGCTGATAAATACTTGCTGGAAAAGTTCTTGTATTGTTAAGAATGCAGTGATTGTATCTGAGCGGGCAAGCACGCAGCAAAACAGGTGGATGGTTCACTGTGGATCAGTCCAGGGTTCAAAGAAGTGACGTTTCTAAGCGGAGACTAACAGTGCCAGGAATGTCTTTTTTCGGTTTCAATACAATCAGTGTTTTATCAGCAGGAGATTATTACTACAGGACAACTGGCCTCGAGCCTCCTAGTCTAACCATCCCTTCCACCACTGATTGGCTGCTCTCTGTCACTATACATTGGTTGCTTTCTGTGTACAACCAGTGATGTGGGCGGGGTTACACAGGGCTCAACATCTGAACTCTGCTAGATCTGCAGCAGAGAACTGTGACTAACATAACTGCTGCACTCTGTAAACTGTGATACATCATTGGAATCTGGATCTCTTCCTCCACATTATGCTGCTGTCAGATTACATAGCAAAAACTTTTTGATAGATTCCCTTTAAGAGGAAGACCTGATTATGCCCAGTGTCTATTGATTTCTATTAGTTTACACTGATTTACATTAGGTGTGTTTTTGTTTTGTTTTTTCTCACCTAGATGTACAGGAAAAATGTTCAGCAGATAATGCAAAATCTTATTCGGAAGCTAGCAGCATTGAGTCAGTATGAAGAACTGATCGCAAAAATCAACGCCCAAAGCGCTGATCGCATGGCTATCTTAAAGAGCAAGCCGCAGTCCATACAGAGGGACATCATGAGTATCTGTAGTGACCCTTATACATTAGCTCAGCAGCTGACCCATGTAGAGCTGGTGAGTAATGGGTGCATGCCATGGCACGCTGACGGGTTGTAGTCCTCTGATGTAGCTTTTACATTGCTGCCTGTGTTACAGGAGAGGCTAAGTTACATCGGGCCAGAAGAATTTGTGCAAGCTTTTGTACAGAAGGACCCATTGGATAGAAATGAGGTAATGTATCATCTCTCTATGTATCATCTCTCTATGTATCATCTCTCTATGTATCATCTCTCTATGTATCATCTCTCTATGTATCATCTCTCTATGTATCATCTCTCTATGTATCATCTCTCTATGTATCATCTCTCTATGTATCATCTCTCTATGTATCATCTCTCTATGTATCATCTCTCTATGTATCATCTCTCTATGTATCATCTCTCTAGTATCTATATGTTTATCTACTATCTATCTAGTATCTATCTAGTATTCAATTCAAGTCAAAGCAGCTTTATTGGCAGGACCAAATAAACATTCGTTTTGCCAACGCACATGTACAGTAGGGAGTAGGGACTGTGGGGATAATGGGTAGGGACTGTAGGAACGATGGATGGGGTACAGGGTGGGGGCTAAGGAAGTCCATGGCATATCATGGTTGTCTTTCTTGTAGCCTATGCATGCGCTCACATACTGCGCTGCTATCTCCACCGCACTCTCTTCTTTCCCCAGCAGGATATAGGTTTTCTCTTCCTCCTTAATGGAGCTGAAATCCGGGAAGAGATCGCATAGTCTCCTAAAGCGAGTGTCCCTCACTGCTGAGTATTTGGTGCAGTGTAGCAGGAAGTGGGTCTCCATCCTCCAGGTCACAGTGTAGGCACAGTCTGTCTTCCCTGGGCTTGTAGCTCTTTCTGTGCCGGCTAACCTCGATGGCCAGACTGTGGGTCTATACTGGCTCAGGATCTGGCGGTCTCTGGAGTCCAAGAATTTCTCCAGATATAGAGCCAATGAGTAGTTTCTCTGTAGACTCTGGTACATAGTCAGTTTCTGTGAGATGCTGATTTAGTTCTTCCAGTCCCTGACGTACCTCTCCTGCCCCTCGTCTACTATCTTCCTGATTTTGGCTTTTTTCAGGTTGGTTTTGGGTGAGCTGTTCCAGGGGTCCTGGTTTGTGGGGACCACTTATATGTAGCATGGCTTTATGGTGATAGGAGCTTGGATTGCTACTCTGTAGGTGGGCTTGGAAGGACAGTGCCCGCTTCAGGACTTCTAGGAGCAGTGGGAATCTGCCCTGCTCAGCCCGACAGGCACTGTTGGTGATGCTCCGATGGACCTGGAGAAGGTGTTTACAGAATTCCAGGTGGAATATTTCTGTTGGACTGGAATCCCACTTTGACTAGTCTGGGTATGTGTGAGGGCCCCAGACAAGATTGGGGTGATTATGGCATCAAAGATTTTTAGCCAGACCCTCACTGGCAGCTTCAGATGGTAGAGTTTCCTTCGGACGGCGTAGAAGGTTTTGAAGGCCGTGTCCTTCTGTGTCACTATGGCTTGTTTGAAGCTCCCTGGTTAATTTCCAGGCCAAAGTAGGTGTATTTGTCCGTTCCTGTAAGAACGCAGTTGTTTAGCACAAATGGGAGGTTCGATCTTGGCTTTCTCCTTTGGAACCCCATGATAGTGGTTTTCTTTGCATTGATTGATACGGACCATGTGGAGCTGAATTTCTCCAAGATTTTCAGGTTTTATTGGATACCTTTCTCAGTTGGTGACAGCAGCCGTAGGTCATCTGCATACAGCAAATATTTCACCTGGGCATCATGGAGGGTGAGACTGAGAGCCGTGGAAGATTGCAGAGCAGTGGCCAGCTCATTGATGTAGATATTGAAGCGCGTTGGACTTGGGGTGCAGCCCTGTCTGACTCTGCGGCTCTGCTAGAAATCAGCCGTTCTTCTACCGTTCACTCATGCTGCAGCTGTTCTCTGTGTAGGAGCTTTTGATGACATCATAGGTCTTTCCTCCTATTCCGCTCTCCAGCAGTTTCAGTAACAGGCCCGGGTGCCATACTAAGTCAGAAGCATTTCTAAAATCCACAAAACAAGAGTACATCTTCCCATGCTTAGTGTTATAGACGTGGCTCTGAATGAGGCTGTGCATGGTGTAGATGTGGTCAGTAGTGCGATGGTTTGGCATGAACCCTGCTTGGATTTTGCTGAGGACATTATGCTTGGTGAGGAAATTAAGGATCCTCTTGTTCAGGATGCTGTTGGAACAGTTTCCCCAGATTGCTGTTGACACATATGCCTCTGTAGTTTGCAGGATTGTACCTGTCCCCACTCTTGTACCTAATGAGGCTCTACACCCTATATTCACTGCTTTTTACTATATTTTTATCTATCTTTCTATCTATCTATCTATCTATCTATCTTGATTATAAAAACTTTTATTTACAGAACTGTTTCAGTGACCGAAAAAAGCCTCGTAATTTAGAAGCTTATGTGGAGTGGTTCAACCGACTCAGTTACCTTGTGGCCACAGAGATCTGCATGGTAAGCGCCTGCTTGGGTTGTTATATTGACCGCTTCCCTTTTAGGTGGAGTGTGAAGAACTAATTGGACTTTCTTTCTCTGTAGCCTGTTAAAAAGAAACACAGAGCCCGAATGATTGAGTTCTTCATCGATGTAGCTCGGGAGTGTTTCAACATCGGAAATTTTAACTCTTTAATGGCAATAATTTGTAAGTATATCAGTTGGTAAATACGAAAAGCTCCAACATTGCTGTTCTGTTTATATGTTTATATGTTTTGTCAGAAACCACAAAATTTCTTGCAGAATAGAAAACACAAGGCATTATGTCAATGTAGCAAGAATCTTCCTTCCTTGGTCTGCACATGTTCTGTCCTTTTGAGCCTCTTTTAACTGCTTCACATTTGGATGCTAAGCAGTTAAAATAAGTTACCAGACCATTGGGCAGGCAACTTGCCCTTGGAAGATGCTCACTATTCAATTTTTCCCTAAAAACCACCAGAAAAGACACTTCAGGAAAAACAATGACAGTGTTTTCTTGAAGCATCTTCTGCTTGTCTAAAAGACAGTGTTCATGAAACGTGGACAAGGCACGGCCACAGGGCGAGGGGTACAGGAGCAATAAACAGACACTCACAAAGATTAGATATTATATTAATATTTATTAACCCGTTTTTAAACAAAGGAAAGGATGGTAGGTAAACAGTGTATAAGCAGCAAATACACTCGCCGGCCACTTTATTAGGTACACCTGTCCAACTTCTTGTTAACACTTAATTTCTAATCAGCCAATCACATGGCGGCAACTCAGTGCATTTAGGCATGTAGACATGGTCAAGACAATCTCCTGCAGTTCAAACCGAGCATCAGTATGGGGAAGAAAGGTGATTTGAGTGCCTTTGAACGTGGCATGGTTGTTGGTGCCAGAAGGGCTGGTCTGAGTATTTCAGAAACTGCTGATCTACTGGGATTTTCACGCACAACCATCTCTAGGGTTTACAGAGAATGGTCCGAAAAAGGAAAAAAATTCCAGTGAGCGGCAGTTCTGTGGGCGGAAATGCCTTGTTGATGCCAGAGGTCAGAGGAGAATGGGCAGACTGGTTCGAGCTGATAGAAAGGCAACAGTGACTCAAATCGCCACCCGTTACAACCAAGGTAGGCCTAAGAGCATCTCTGAACGCACAGTGCGTCGAACTTTGAGGCAGATGGGCTACAGCAGCAAAAGACCACACCGGGTACCACTCCTTTCAGCTAAGAACAGGAAACTTAGGCTACAATTTGTACAAGCTCATCGAAATTGGACAGTAGAAGATTGGAAAAACGTTGCTTGGTCTGATGAGTCTCGATTTCTGCTGCGACATTCGGATGGTAGGGTCAGAATTTGGCGTAAACAACATGAAAGCATGGATCCATCCTGCCTTGTATGGAACATCTTTGGGATGTGCAGCCGACAAATCTGCGGCAACTGTGTGATGCCATCATGTCAATATGGACCAAAATCTCTGAGGAATGCTTCCAGCACCTTGTTGAATCTATGCCACGAAGAATTGAGGCAGTTCTGAAGGCAAAAGGGGGTCCAACCCGTTACTAGCATGGTGTACCTAATAAAGTGGCCGGTGAGTGTACAATGACAGCAGTTACTCTCAATAACACTGACTAAGAGCATGCGCAGGTACACTTAGACAGGATTAGCAGTTTTATATGCAAACAAAATACAAGTCTGTTAACTTTCTATGCGTAAATCAATAACCGACAGTATTGTGCCATGTGCCAGTACTTTAGTGATCATATACTCTCAGCAGTTTTCAAAGTGTCTTACAGAAAAGGCCTTTTCTCCTAATATGTATGTATGTATATATATATATATATATATATATATATATATATATATATATATATATATATATATATATATATATATATATATATATATATATATATATATATATATATATATATATATTCAGACTAGCTGTTTCCAGCCAGCTAACGCTCAGCATGCTCATTGCTATCTAATTAACGCTGCTGGTGATTAAATTAAAATAATGACAACATTCAATAGCGCTTATGCAGGTGGTAAATTAACTTAAAATGAAGTTAATAGCCTCATGTGGTAATGTGGGGGAATGGAGCCTCGTGTGGTAATGTGTGGGGACGGAGCCTCGTGTGGTAATGTGGGGGAACGGAGCCTCGTGTGGTAATGTGGGGGAACGGAGCCTCGTGTGGTAATGTGGGGGGTGGGATTATGTGTGGTAATGTGGTGGGGGGTGGGATTATGTGTGGTAATGTGGTGGGGGCGGGATTATGTGTGGTAATGTGGGGGACGGGATTATGTGTGGTGATGTGTTGGGGGGTGGGATTGTGTGGTGATGTGGTGGGGGGGCGGGATTGTGTGTGTATATATATATATATATATATATATATATATATATATATATATATATATATATATATATATGTATATATGTATATTGTGTGTGTATATATATATATATATATATATATATATATATATATATATATATATATATATATATATATATATATATATATATATATATATATATATATATATATATATATATATTGGTATTGATACATCTTGAAACTGTAGTAGAAGGTCCTTGCTGGGCTAAGTCCATGCCGTCTTGAAGCGCTTAGGGAATGTCGATCTCTCTAACACAGGACTTCCCTAAGTCTAGGTGGCCTAACCCAAGATGCTGCGTACTTGGTTGTCCTCATAAAGTCTCCTTAAGTCAAGCCGAATATCACGACTGAGACACCAACAACAGATCCATTGTCGCACCTCCATGTCCAGACTTTCTCCAAGGATCCTCAGCTTCACTTCCCCAGTGCTCTTCCTTCCACTACTCCCAACCTCCAAAAAAAACTCCTCTGCACTCCAGCTTTGGCCTCTACAGGCCAGATCGTATATTACATCACAGATCTCCAACAATTAACCCTTACAGTGCACATGCCCTAACCCTGCAAAAAAAAAAAACCAACAAACGTGTCAAATGTTAGCTTGGCAGCAGTAAAGGTTTGCCATGTACTTTCAATAGTTATGCCGAATATTCCTACTGCAATGTTAGGTAAATGCACTGGTACTTGAATTACTCTGGTATTCTTAGTCTTTTTCCTTGCTGCTTTCAGAAGTCTGCTGGTTACACCTGGAAGAAGACAGCTATGGATTCTCTGCTGCCAGGCATGCTTTAACAATTCACTGCTTTTGGTAATGGGGAAACCAGCAGAATTCTGAATTTGACATTAGATATTCTGAAACAAGCTAGCCTACTATCCAAAGTTTGTTTTTTGAAAGAAACTCAACATTTGCAGAAGACATTTTGGAGTCTAGTTGAACCTTACTTTATAGGAGTGAAGTGTAGCTACAGTATTATATGCAAAAACTAGTTAGTATATTCCTCTATTCAGTAACGATGCAGTACACGGCCTATGTTGTATGTACATACTGTATATGATATATGTATATGTTTTCTATTTTGTACAGCTGGAATGAACATGAGTCCCGTTTCTCGCCTCAAGAAAACATGGGCAAAAGTGAAGACTGCCAAGTTTGATATTCTGGAGGTATGGAGTGCTTGTGTGATGGCTTTAATGGTAGTAATATTATCTAGAACACCTGCATTCTGTTTTTGCTATGGAGCCTCTTCCTGGTTTACGGATTGGGCCGCTGAAATACAGTTGGATGGGTTTTCGACACCCTGCACACCCACCAATCAGCTGATATCCGTTCAGCACAGAATAGGAGCTGATCTGCAGTTCTCGGCAGTGGGTGCTACAAATTGTATGTAGCTGTGTTGTACCCCTCTGTTCTCTGTGTACGTCTGGCGGCCAGCGCCCACCAGAGCTAATCGCAGCTGACCATGGGTGTGCCAGGTGTCGGACCCGCACTGACCTGTTATTGATTAACTATTCTAAGGGTACTGTCACACAGTGCCATTTTCATCGCTACGACGGCACGATTCATGACGTTCTAGCGATATCGATACGATATCGTTGTGTCTGACACGCTACTGCGATCCGGATCCCCGCTGAGAATCGTACGTCGTAGCATCGTTTGAAACTTTCTTTCGTCGTCTAGTGTCCCGCTGTGGCGACATGATTGCATCGTGTGACACAGGTTGTATACGATGTGCGCACAGTAACCAACGGCTTCTACATCGCAAATACGTCATGAAATTATCGCTCCAGCGCCGTGCATTGCAACGTGTGACCGCAGTCTACGACGCTGGAGCGATAATCATACGACGCTGCAACGTCACGAATCGTGCCGTTGTAGCGATGAAAATGGCACTGTGTGACGGTACCCTAAGGCTAGGTCATCAATATTAGATGACTGGACAATACCTGTAATATATTATGCTTTGATAAACGTGTATGATACTTTCAGAATTTGAAGTTACCAGCATGAAAGGACATTTTCAATATTGAAATCTTTAAGAGGAGAATTTAGTTACTCAATTCAATATGAATTTACAGATCTCCTAGTAACCTTAGACTTGGTAATCACCATATTAATCTAGATTCTTTTTGTGTCCCTTTACAGCATCAAATGGACCCTTCAAGCAATTTTTACAACTATAGAACAGCTCTGCGAGGGGCAGCTCAAAGGTCCCTAACTGCCCACAGTAACAGAGAAAAGGTATGTTGTCCGAAATGCTGAGCAGACCAGCAGTCTGTGGTATGGATGTATGACAGAGCCATAGAAGAGCGTGATCACACCATGTCCTTTACTTTTGTATTACAAGAAGAGGGAGGTAACATTTCAGGTTTTACAACTGATTTGTAAATGGTTAAACCATCGGTGATGCATGTTTTGACGTCACTGACCAACCAGCCAAATCCATTACAAACTAAAACGCTTTACCTGACTACCAATGCATATGGTATCATTAGCCAAGCATCTTCTTACTTAAATAATCTTGGTTTTGAAACCTCCATTATTCCAATGCTGTAAGGAAGCGTGCCAGAGACGCTACAGTGATTTCACTGCATCTTACTCTGTGGGCCCCACAATGGAAGGAATGTAATTAGAAAGTTCAGATGGATGAGTGTATGTAAACTCCAACATTTCCTGTGTGCGTCCTAAATTTAATGTATTCTTGTGCCTGGTATTGGTAATACTAAGGAGTCTTCTTAAGTTAGTCCATTGGCAAAATTATTTATCTTTTTATTCAGATTGCTTCAATGATCATTAATTCATATATGCACATGTAATATAGCATGCATGTTTAGATGTGTTCCAAGTTTTCACGCTAAATTAAAGGTTATATGCACCACTTTAATTGCTTCTAATATCGTGGCCATTATTTACTTACTGGGAAGGGGATAAGCAAAGGGGCATCTACACATCAAGGTAATCGAGTGCTTGCATTGATATAAGGAATGCTTGGTCATTGGGTGAAATGATCTTTTGTGTAGCGCACATGATCGTAGTTCTTGGTGGTGTATCATCCTGTGTAAACTATAGCAGAACTATAGAAGTCTGTGCGCACTCACTGATCTAGTATAGAATGGTTGTTTGCTTTGCTCTGCATGTGTAAAAGTGTACGGATTAGCAATTGTATCATGCCGCCAGTCAGTGTGTGTAAAAGGATCTTTAGCGTTGTCATCCTTCCCAATTCTAGGCTTTGCTACGGTGTTGGTTATCACTCCCCAATGCAATCATCACAAACCCTGCACACATTGGAATTGGCAGGAAGACCTTGTCTAAAGTTGTAACTGTTATTTCTAAGCCAAGTACCCCTACTGAAAATTTGTCAAAGTACCCCAAAGGCTGTGATCGTGTATGTAGCACATTAACCACTTGGTGTGAGAGAGCACACTTGCCACCCCCCCCCCACGGTACATGTACCACAGTTTGAGAACCTGGGTTGTAGACCAGCTGATATGTGGCTATACCTAATTTAGGTATGTAGTAAGTGTATTCCATATACCATGCCATGGATGGAGAAGGACCCATCCATATTTTATGCTGACATACACATGGGCCCTTTTAGATTAACAGCTTCTCACTTAACAAGCACGTCATCCTGGCAACTCTGCTTTTTCCTAATAAGTATAGTATCCATCTTTTACCAAATGGGTAACAAAAATGCTGTGTCCATGCATTTCTCTCCTGGAGTTTGGAGATCAGCCAAGTATCTCGCTATCCCACATCATTGAGGAGGGGACTGCTCATTGGTGTCTTGCTGACCTTGTTCTTGTACTGAATGTTTAGTATGCAGGTGGATGGTGTGATCAAAGGACCTGTTACAAAATATGCTATTGTAATGGGTTGTACATTTCTATCTATTATCTGGGATGTATTGTTGGACGTGAAAAGGATCCGACAGGTTTTAATAAGTCAGTTGAATTAGAAAAAAAATGGAGAATATGAGGTACGAACTTTTGGGCCTCTGTACATGCCAAGAAAGTGTAAGTTTGCAATTTGGTATTTTAGGAAACTTTTTAATTTACCAAGAAGAAATCCAACTAGAACTGTAGATTTGATGTATGTCTCTTAAAATGGTTGTCCCTTTTCTCCTTTTTACCTGTCAAGCTGTCCCAAATGGCAGGCCAGTCATTCCTAGGCCTATTGTCCCAAATTTGTGCTGCATCCGGTGGTCTTATGACCACTCTCCCTTTCCTTTTCTTCACATGGCAGCCTTGGCGGGAATGTCTGTTTCACAAGTTACCTCTCACTCCTGACCCAGTTTTTGCTCTCTTCTTCGTCGCGAGGAAAGAAATTCTGGAAAGTAGTGTCAAAGCCAAGGGACAACAATGTCTGTCGTGTTGACAGTGCAGGGATGTGAAGACACCATACCACGTGAAAGTCGACATGATGTCACCAGAGCGATACACCGGCAGCACTGCCACATGGCGGCTTATAGAACCTATTTGGAAAGTTGCTTGTACTGCCCCTGAGGAACAGTTGTTTGCTCAGAAGAAAGTTGTGATAAATGATTAATCAACATTTAATACTCATAATTGGATGAAATGAAGAAATGTTTTATTAATACATATTTATTTTCTATTTTTCCCTGTAGATTGTTATCCCATTCTGCAGTTTGCTGATTAAAGACATTTATTTCCTGAATGAAGGCTGCACCAGTCGCCTCCCCAATGGCCATGTGAATTTTGAGGTAAGATTTTGAGTAGCCCCTTTCATTGGGAAGTGACTGTGATGTGTAACGTCCCTATTTTATATGAACGATTCCCCTGAACATGCCAGTTTGTTACATTATGGACTTGAACTCTTTGATCGTAGGTGGAAAATAATGCTTGTCATGTTTTCTTATTCTTCAGAAATTCTGGGAGCTGGCAAAGCAAGTCAGTGAATTTACGGCTTGGAAGCAAGTTGAGTGCCCGTTTGAAAAGGATCGAAAAATTCTGCATTATGTCCTGACTGCTCCTATATTCAGTGAAGATGGTATGTGTTCTTGGAAACACTGACTGCCTCAATTTGTAAAGTATATTTTACTGAATAATACTTTATGGTATCCTAAAACTCATAGCCCCAACCTTGTAATATTCAGTTGTGTATTTTATGTTTCTTCATTGTTCATTACCTATAATCCATATCAAGTAGTACCCTTAATTGTAGATTGATTTCAGCAGGGGCGTAACTACCGCGGTCGCAGGGGTCGCAATTGCGACGGGGCCCGCAGTGCTTAGGGGCCCCTAAGAACTCTGAGCTACAAAATGGGCCGCCGGCCCTTTAAATAAACCTTCTTTACAGGCCCTGGTGCGTGTGCACTCTCTCAGTGCATGCGCGATCACGGGTGGGACTGCACTTGTCACGGCAGCAGAGCCCCTCCACCGCAGAGAGCCGCACACCACTACTATAGCTGCAGCTGCTCTGTGCGCACAGGACCTAGGATGAGGTCACAGGAGGGGAGGAGTCGGAGTCACATGATCAAGGGCTTCCGTGTAGTGCAGGACAGTAGTGCAGTGCTGGTTGTCATCATGCTGGAGGAGGGTAAGCTTTTGTGTGAGGTCAGGAGGGGTTTGTGTGGATGTAGCAGAGCAGTGTGTGTATGAGGTGTACAGAGCGGAGCCGTGTGTGTATGAGGTGTACGGAGCGGAGCTGTGTGTGTATGAGGTGTACGGAGCGGAGCCGTGTGTGTATGAGGTGTACAAGGCGGAGCCGGGTGTGTATGAGGTGTACGGAGCGGAGCCGTGTGTGTATGAGGTGTACGGAGCGGAGCCGTGTGTGTATGAGGTGTATGGTGCGGAGCCGTGTGTGTATGAGGTGTACAGAGCGGAGCAGTGCGTGTATGAGGTGTACGGAGCGGAGCCGTGTGTGTATGAGGTGTACAAGGCAGAGCCGGGTGTGTATGAGGTGTATGGTGCGGAGCCGTGTGTGTATGAGGTGTACAGAGCGGAGCAGTGCGTGTATGAGGTGTACGGAGCGGAGCCGTGTGTGTATGAGGTGTACAAGGCGGAGCCGTGTGTGTATGAGGTGTATGGTGCGGAGCCGTGTGTGTATGAGGTGTACAGAGCGGAGCAGTGTGTGTATGAGGTGTACGGAGCGGAGCCATGTGTGTATGAGGTGTACAAGGCGGAGCTGGGTGTGTATGAGGTGTACAAGGCAGAGCTGGGTGTGTATGAGGTGTACGGAGCGGAGCCGTGTGTGTATGAGGTGTACGGAGCGGAGCCGTGTGTGTATGAGGTATATGGAGCGGAGCCGTGTGTGTATGAGGTGTACGGAGTGGAGCCGTGTGTGTATGAGGTGTACAAGGCAGAGCTGGGTGTGTACGAGGTGTACGGAGCGGAGCCGTGTGTGTATGAGGTGTACAAGGCGGAGCTGGGTGTGTACGAGGTGTACGGAGCGGAGCCGTGTGTGTACGAGGTGTACGGAGCGGAGGCGGGTGTGTATGAGGTGTACGGAGCTTAGCCGTGTGTGTACGAGGTGTACGGAGCGGAGCCGTGTGTATGAGGTGTACGTAGCGTAGCCGTGTGTGTACGAGGTGTACGGAGCGGAGCCGTGTGTATGAGGTATACGGAGCGGAGCCATGTGTGTACGAGGTGTACGGAGCGGAGCCATGTGTGTACGAGGTATACGGAGCGGAGCCGTGTGTGCAAGGTGTACGGAGCGGAGCCGGGTGTGTACGAGGTGTACGGAGGGGAGCCGCATGTGCAATGTGTACGGAGCTCAGCCGCGTGTGTAGGAGTAACTATGTGTGGCCATTATACTGTAGGCAATATCATGTGTGGCCAATTGTACAGTATGGAGCATCATGTGTGGCCATTGTACAGTATAGAGCACTATGTGTGGCCATTGTACAGTATGGACAGGGGCGTAACTACCGCGGTTGCAGCGGTCGCCACTGCTAAATGCAATGACGGAGGAGAGAGCGTCTACAGACGCTCCCTCTCCCATCATTCCCCGCTCTGCCTCTGACACTGCAGGTGCGCGATGACGTCATATCATCGCGCACCTGCTGTGTCCCGGGCAGACTGCAGCCGAGCCTGAGATCGGAGCAGGAAGCAACGCTGGCAAGAGGAAAGGTAAGGAGAGTGTTTTTTTGTTTTTTTACTGGACTGTGGGGGCATTCTCGGGGGGGCGAGAGATGCGGGCTGTGCTGTATATACCACTGTGCGGGCTGTGCTGGATAGACCACTATGCGGGCTGTGCTGGATAGACCACTGTGCGGGCTGTGCTGGATAGACCACTGTGCGGGCTGTGCTGGCACCCAACACCATATTGCAGTGCAGGAGATTCCTCCTGCACAGCAACAGTCGAGGCGTATCTAGGGGAAGGGGGCAGCCGGGGCACGTGAGAGACAGGAAGCAGCTCCAGTCATCACGATGAGACAGCTTCTCAATCTGTTTTTTCCCCCTCATACATCTCATGTACCTCTGAATGAGATCGTATTTAAGAGAAAGCCAAAATAACCCCGGGACAGAAGGCGAGAGCAGGGGGGAGGTGCGGGACAGAGCCGCTTTAGTCAGGAGAAGCTGAGGAGCTGCAGCCGGTTTACATCAGCCACCCCTGTACCAGAGAGGAGATTGTGAGTTGTGTATATGAGCTGGTATCTCTGGTGTGTGTGTTTGTGTGTGTGTGTGTGTGTGTGTGTGTGTGTGATATCTGTAGTATGTGTGTGTGTGATATCTGTAGTGTGTGTGTGATAACTGTAGTGTGTGTGTGATATCTGTAGTGTGTGTGTGTGTGTGTGTGTGTGTGTGTGTGTGATATCTGTAGTGTGTGTGTGATAACTGTAGTATGTGTGTGATATCTGTAATATGATGTGTGTGTGATATCTGTAGTGTGTGTGTGATATCTGTAGTATGTGTGATATCTGTAGTGTGTGTGTGTGATAACTGATGTGTGTGTGTGTGTGTGTGTGTGATATCTGTAGTATGATGTGTGTGTGTGTGTGTGTGTGTGTGTGTGATATCTGTAGTATGTGTGTGTGTGAGGCAGCGGCGTAACTACCACGGTCACAGCTGCAAGCGGCTCTGGCAGGTCAGGGGGCCGTGTGTCCCCTTGAGCCTGTCTCCCTTATGCTTGTGTCCCCATGTGCCAGTCTCCCTTGCCCATTAGTCCCTGTGTGTCCCCATGTGCCTGTCTCCTATGTCCCCTTGTGCTTGTGTCAGTCTCCTTTGTCATCTTGTGCTTGTGTCAGTCTCCTTCGCCCACTTGTCCCTGTGTGTCCCCTTGTGCTTGTATCCCTTGTGTCAGTCTCTTGCCCACTAGTCCCTGTGTGTCCCCTTGTGCCTGTCTCCCTTGTCCCCTTGTGCTTGTCCCTTGTCCCCGTGTGTCCCCGTGTGCCAGTCTCCCTTGTCCACTAGTCCCCGTGTGCCCTTTGTGTCAGTCTCCCTTGCCCACTTGTCCCCGTGTGCCCCTTGTGTCAGTCTCCATTGTCCCCTTGTGTCAGTCTCCCTTGCCCACTAGTCCCCTTGTAACCTTCTCCCCTGCCTCCTAGCCCCCATGTGTCCCCTTGTGCCTGTCTTCCTTGCCCACTTGTGCCCTCTCCCCTGCCCCCTAGTCACCATTTGCTTGTGTCTTTCTCACTGCCCCTGTATGGAGGGGCTGCATTATACTATGAGGGGGGCTGCATTGTATTCTATGGGGGTTACATTGAATTTTATGGCGGGGGGGGGGGCCCATTTGGAAGTTCGCACCGGGGCCCATAACTTTGTAGTTACGCCACTGGATTTCAGTCTTTTGAAGATGCTTCTGAGAGACCTGCTGTGTTAGTAGCTAGACTTCGATATACTTCAGGATTGTCCATTTTAGCTGATCTTTAGTATAGTATGTGTTCTCTTGAGATTTGTAGACTTCATTGCTTCCTTTTCCGTTTTAGGTCTTTATCTGGCTTCATATGAGAACGAGAGTCCTGAGAATCACATTGAAAAAGACAGATGGAAAACTTTGAGGTGTGTTTCACAGGCCGCACCATGAATCGAGGAAGGGTGCATTTCTGCTACTCCAGATACTCCTATTCCAAAAGAGATTTGGATTCAACAACCAAATACTGACTCCAATTGTGTTTTTAATTCTTATTTATCTTTAAGTTATTCTATTTTGTATGTGTTTGTAATCCTAAAACTTTTATATGTTTAGTGGCGTCTACAGTTTTTAGTGTTTATGCTCCATTTCTATTCTGAGTATATACTTTGTACAACCCCTGGCAAAAATTATGGAATCACCGGCCTTGGAGGATGTTCATTCAGTTGTTTACTTTTGTAGAAAAAAAGCAGATCACAAACATGGCACTAAATCGAAGTCATGTCAGATGGCAACTTTCTGGCTTTAAGAAACACTAAAAGAAATCAAGAACAAAAAATGTGGTAGTCAGTAATGCTTACTTTTTTAACCAAGCATAGGGTAAAGTTATGGAATCAGTCAATTCTGAGGAAAAATTTATGGAATCATGAAAAACAAACAAACAAAAAAACACTCCAACACATCACTAGTATTTTGTTGCACCACCTCTGGCTTTTATAACAGCTTGCAGTCTCTGAGGCATGGACTTAATGAGTGTCAAACAGTACTCTTCATCAATCTGGCTCCAACTTTCTCTGATTGCTGTTGCCAGATCAGCTTTGCAGGTTGGAGTCTTGTCATGGAGCATTTTCTTCAACTTCCACCAAAGATTTTCAGTTGGATTGAGATCCGGACTATTTACAGGCCATGACATTGACCTTATGTGTCTTTTTTCAAGGAATGTTTTCACAATTTTTGCTCTATGGCAGGATGCATTATCATCTTGAAAAAATGATTTAATCATCCCCAAACATCCTTTCAATTGATGGGATAAGAAAAGTGTCCAAAATATCAACATGAACTTGTGCATTTATTGAAGATGTAATGACAGCCATCTCCCTAGTGCCTTTACCTGACATGCAGCCCCATATCATCAATGACTGTGGAAATTTTCATATTCTCTTCAGGCAATCATGTTTATAAATCTCATTGGAACGGCACCAAACAAAAGCTCTAGCATCATCACCTTGCCCAATGCAGATTCGCAAGTCATCACGGAATATGACTATTAACTTTTCTGTATGTAAATCCCATTTCCTTTAGGCGGTTTCTTACAGTTCTTTCACAGACGTTGACTCCAGCTTCCACCCATTCGTTCCTCATTTGTTTTGTTGTGCATTTCCTGTTTTAGAGACATATTGCTTGAAGTTTCCGGTCTTGACAATTTGTCTTCCTTGGTCTACCAGTATGTTTGCCTTTAACAACCTTCCCATGTTGTTTATATTTGGTCCAGATTTTAGACACAGCTGACTGTGAACAACCAACAACTTTTGCAATATAGCGTGAGGGTTTACCCTCTTTTAAGAGTTTGATAATCCTCTCCTTTGTTTCAATTGACATCTCTCCTGTTGAAGCCATGATTCATGTCAGTCCACTTGGTGCAACAGCTCTCCAAGGTGTGATCACTCCTTTTTAGATGCAGACTAACGAGCAGATCTAATTTGATGCAGGTGTTATTTTTGGGTATGAAAATTTACAGGGTGATTCCATAATTTTTTCCTCAGGATTGAGTGAATCCATAATTTTTTTCCCCTATGCTTAGTTAAAAAAAAAAAGTAACCATTACTGACTACCACATTTTTTGTTCTTGATTTCTTTTAGTGTTTCTTAAAGCCAGAAAGTTGCCATTTGAAATAACTTTAGTTTTGTGCCATGTCTGTGATGTGCTTTTTTTTTTCTACAAAATTAAACAACTGAATGAACATCCTCCAAGGCCGGTGATTCCATAATTTTTGCCAGGGGTTGTATATTGTGAGTCTTATTGACTCATCAATGTACTGTTTAATTAGCATATATGGGTGGGTATCTATATATTTTTTAACTTCTATTTACAGTTTTATTTTTTTTATTTTCTAGGTCCGCAATTTTGGGCAGGGTCTAATGTATGAAGTCACAGTCATGAAATGACTATTCTTTCTGGACACATTTTGCACTGTGGGATTGGAATGATGGGTGCATTGCATTGCAAGCAGCTGAGGCTTTCCGGCGGAGCAGACGTGAATCAAGACCGCTCGAGGGCAGTCAGATGAAATGAATCATAACTGGCTTGTCAGCCTAGTCTGCTTAGGACAAAACAATCACTTGATGTTTCACAGTCACCCCCAACACCGAGTTTTATTTCTTCAGTCGCATCTCGATTCTTTACTGGGTTTCAACATCCTGCTTATCAATCCTACCCAGCTGTTCCTCCTGCATTACAAAGGAACACAGTGCTGTAATATGACTGACAACCACTCGCTGGCCGGGGGTCCTAACCCATTAATGCTGAGCAGTTAATTTGTGGTCTAGAGCTTTAGTTTACCGCTGGATGGTAAACTCAACAGTGGGACTCATCGGACGTTTATTACTATTAATTTTGGAAGTAATATATGTTCTAGTTCAGAGCTAAAGCCTAATAACTATAGGCTACAGCGTAACACAGTATGTGTATATAGACGAGAGCGGTTTACAGTATTTTTCCTTGTTTTTGTGATTTGCTTGTGTATTCTTTACCTAGGATCATGGAACTTTCTTATTTATTGCAGCAAGGTCTGTACAGAACATTTTAATACAGGGCAAGTTGTGCACTGAGTGTATATTGCGACAAAGCTATTTTCCCCCAACATTCCTTCCTCTTTGTAGTATTGCATTTTTATATGTGAGCTTTTTACCACTTTTCCATTTTGTCGTACAAACACATCACGGCTTCAGACATCAGCATTTATTATCCAAGAGGCTACATAGAGGCACTGGAATTTTGGGAAATACGTATGCATGTTTTCCTGAATATCTGGCCTGCAATGCATCGTAACGGACTGGATGCTTAACTGCTGTGAAGAGACGTTTGTAGTTTCTCTGAAAGAAAGTCTCTATTTTGCTACGGACTGAAGAGTTACTGTAGTGTTATAAATAATATTAATGCAGGTTTGTATATACAGATGATCTTGTCTGTTTGCTAGTCTTCCTCTATTGATGTGACAGTCCTGTGACAAGGACAAACAGACCTTTTTACCTCGTACCTCTCCTTGCAATGCGCAGAAGCATCATGACAGTGGAGTCCTTGGTGTCTACTTTTTTTTTTTTCCAGTGTAATTTTCCCCTTCATTGATTGATAGGCTACTATGTGCATGTACTGTATAGGAATGCTAAGAAAGGTGAAGTAGACAATGATAATAAATGTGATGATATACATGCTACATTGCAAGGGGGGTAAAAGTGATTGTGTGTTGGGATTGTAATAAGGCCAGGGGTTAATGCATTCAGCTCCAGATATATCTTGTGTCTGGTCTCGGCTGCGTCGTATGAGACAAGACATATGAGTGGGCTGCTTAATTAATTCGATTGTGACTATAAATGATAAAGCTCATTTCACAGGGAAATAATTTACCGTTTCATTGAAAAATGAAGCTTACAGGCAGACGTATACTATGCTAGGCGGCTAACGTATCCATAGGGCTAAAAAAGTGTCCATTTAGCTGCTGCTGGTCTCGTATACCGCAGTAGGCCTTTTTAATGCAGAGGTATATGTAAAGTGGCATGTCCTAGTTTGGAGGTGTATGTCAGGCAAAATTCCAGATGTACGCATCCAATTGAAGTCTCAGACATGTAGACGTCCTGCACTCCATTGGTATAGACACTAAAAGACGTCTTCCAATAGATCAGTAGAACATCCCTTTTCTAGGAAATGTCTCTGATATTTCTTAGACGTTTGTTAGAATTTGCATAATCAATTTTAAAGACGTTTCCCACTGCTGGGAAATGAATATTCTGACAAGCAGCTGCTGAGACGAGACACCAGGCACCTCCTTACTACTTTGCATGAATACATTTAGCGGATCCCTAGTGAAGGGTCACGTCTGTGCACTCGAATGAAGCACAGCGGGTGTTAATTTTTTTTGCATCAGTATTTCCATCTTGGGGGCACAGGCTCTCCATGTAGAGGGAGTCTTACAGGCAATGTGGCATATCTGTCATTATCTGTGTCCATTTTTACTCAATCCACTCCTTATGACTCAGAGGTCTTTATGTGCAGAGAGATAATGTATTCTCCAAAGTGGAGATGAAGTTATGCCTTATCAGAAGAAGATGCAGATCATTCGGATCTGAATGGGAAATGTATACAATAAGGAGAAAGGCAGCTATAGAAATGGGTCTTGCACACTGAATAACAATATCATTTATTAGGTGAATCCGTACAAAAAGTCCATGTGGCTAAAAATCCATAACATCACAAAGCTAAAAACAAGACTTAACAAAACACCAATAGGAGTGTTGGGGTCAAAATACCCTCTATCTCATCATACAAGACTGCAAATCTGCTGTCCTAAAAAATACAATTTCTATAAGATCTGCAGATCCAAGATAAGTAAGTCAAATGAAGTATACCAATTGGTAATGAGTGAGGGTGCTCTGATATCTGATTATCTGACCACGCTCGGGTGTTATCCGAGTATCGTGTGCTAGAATAATATGTTCGAGTCCCCGTCGCTGCATGTTTCACGGCCGTTAGACAGCCCCAAAACATGCGGAAATTCCCTAACAAACAGGCAATCCTCGCATGCTGCCACGGGGACTCAGAGTAATACATTCAACATACCTCCAGTACTTGGATAACATATCTGAGCACTTTCACTCCTCATTAATACAAATACATAAATGATGATAATCTCAAAATATTGAGGAAGTCGCGTTCGTGAAGATACGTGTGAGGTTACCTCATACCCAATTAGTCTCTTTTGGCAGCCCTCCTTGTTTTTGTTTGTTTTTTGTAGTATTCATTTTAGGAATATTTATTGGTATACTTCTATGGTATTTTCTATGCTAGTGAGTTAGCCATCTTCTATAATGAAGTAGGGGGTGTTTTTGATACCAGCACTTATGGTGTTTTGTTAAGTCTTGTATCTGATGTTGCACACTTTTAAATTGTTTTAATGCCTTTTTGCCACATACATCATTTGTACTCAGTCGCCTTATAAACTGTTTAATTGTTGTTTAGTTGGTGGTGCCAACTCCTTATGTTTTTCTAAAATATATACAATATTGAATGGCTTTGAACAATACTTATCAGCATTCTTTGTGAAATGTATAACCTGGGCGTAATTCTCAAACGATCATTATAATGAACACAGTACTTCATGCAAACAATAGTAAAACCTTAGATGCCTCAGGTCTTGGCTATCATAGGGGTAACAGAACAAGTAAGGTTAAAAAATTATTATTTTTTTTCTTTTGTATGGCATCAGTATGATGTTTTATGTAGACTGAATCTGTGAACCTGCCTAATAAATGCCATGCAAAATATGGAGAGGCATAGGGGGCAAGTCATCGATCTGCTCCTTATTTGCCAAATCAGAAGGCCGTATAGTGGGTACAATTTGTGCCCTCTGACTCTGCATAATTGGGGCATCTGTAGGAAAGTGTACTCCTTATCAATTGACACGTTCCTTTTAACTCTTTATGAGCAGTATGAGGTTGTGACCATATTGTGGAAAGAGTAAAAATGGCACAAAATCCAGGATACAGGTAACATATCTTATCACTACTAATAAAATGTATGGTGGTTGAATTGTGACCACACCAGGTAAAGCCAATGAAACATTCCACATCAGATAAAGATGTAATATATACCCTACAGCAGGTACTATTCCATAAATCTGGAAAGCGGGTCCCTAGTTCAGAGACCGAAATGTGTGTATGTATATAGAATTGTAGTGGATTTTGACTTGCTTACAAATTGTACTTAGAATTTATGTATTTGATGCAAACTGTAAATAAAAGTGAACCACATTGTGTATAATGACTGTTTGCTTTTTGGGGGGGATTGTTCTGTCTCCACATAAGGTGAATGGAGGTGACTGATAAGGGGCTGTGAGAATTCTTACCTCCATTTTCCAAGATGGGGAGCAGACAGGACCAATTGCATACTCGGCGTCCGCAGACTTGAATGCTGAACCACAGTGTTGGTACAATTCAAATCTTGTTTTATTTGTTTTTTAGAGCCTAGGTACAATGCAGTAACTTTCTCTGAGGTCGCCGGCACAGGTTGCTGATGTTTGGAGGTGCTCAGATATTGGTGTTTTCACAAGCCTAGTAAATGTGCATCTTGTCTCACAGCATGAAGAATGGCTGCTAAGAGCAAGTGACCTACGAACTGCAGGGAAGACACACCCATATGAATGCGAAATTAGAATTACAGATATGAGTAACAAATATTGGCCAGCAGACGACACATAGCAATATGTCTAACAATAGTAATATACCTAACTGAAGCAATGCTAAACTTATACTGTAAAATATACAAACTCAACATCTGAATAGTAATTATATCTGGGGAACAGCACAGGGATGTTTATTAGCTTTCCATGTGTATGTGTGAGACATGGTAGCATTGATGTGCTCTGGACTTTGCATCTGCGTGCTGTAGATTGGAAAAAAATTGTGCCCTCGTTGATGTCACTAAGGCTGGGCATTGAGCTCACATCTGTGGGCATTTGGTCTCCTAATGCGGTCTACGTAATGTGGTGTGAATGGTACTTTTAGAAGAAGTCAAAGTCTAACATACAGTATTTGATGATGAAAAAATAAATACCGTATATACTTGAGTATAAGCCGACCCGAGTATAAGCCGACCCCCCCCCTAATTTTGCCACAAAAAACTGGGAAAACTTATTGACTCGAGTATAAGCCTAGGGTGGAAAATGCAGCAGCTGCTGGTGAATTTCAAAATTAAAAATAGATGTTCCATACTGTTCATTATGGTCCCATAGATGCTCCACATAAAGCTGTGCCACATATAATGCTCTGCACCGTTCATTATGGCCCCATAGATGCTCCACATAAAGCTGTGCCATATAGAATGCTCTGCACTGTTCATTATGGCCCCATAGATGCTCCACATAAAGCTGTGCCATATATAATGCTCTGCACCGTTCAGTATAGCCCCATAGATGCTCCACATAAAGCTGCCCCATATATAATGCTCTGCACAGTTCATTATGGCCCCATAGATGCTCCATAGAAAGCTGTGCCATATACAATGCTCTGCACCTTTGATTATGGCCCCATAGATGCTCCATAGAAAGCTGTGCCATATACAATGCTCTGCACCTTTGATTATGGCCCCATAGATAGCTGTGCCATATACAATGCCCTGCACCTTTGATTATAGCCCCATAGATAGCTGTGCCATATACAATGCCCTGCACCTTTGATTATGGCCCCATAGATGCTCATTATATAGCTGTGCCATATATAATGCCCTGCACCTTTGATTATGGCCCCATAGATAGCTGTGCCATATACAATGCTCTGCACCTTTGATTATGGCCCCATAGATAGCTGTGCCATATATAATGCCCTGCACCTTTGATTATGGCCCCATAGATAGCTGTGCCATATACAATGCTCTGCACCTTTGATTATGGCCCCATAGATGCTCATTATATAGCTGTGCCATATATAATGCCCTGCACCTTTGATTATGGCCCCATAGATAGCTGTGCCATATACAATGCTCTGCACCTTTGATTATGGCCCCATAGATAGCTGTGCCATATATAATGCCCTGCACCTTTGATTATGGCCCCATAGATAGCTGTGCCATATACAATGCTCTGCACCTTTGATTATGGCCCCATAGATGGCTGTGCCATATACAATGCTCTGCACCTTTGATTATGGCCCCATAGATAGCTGTGCCATATATAATGCTCTGCACCTTTGATTATGGCCCCATAGATAGCTGTGCCATATACAATGCTCTGCACCTTTGATTATGGCCCCATAGATAGCTGTGCCATATATAATGCTCTGCACCTTTGATTATGGCCCCATAGATAGCTGTGCCATATACAATGCTCTGCACCTTTGATTATGGCCCCATAGATAGCTGTGTCATATACAATGCCCTGCACCTTTGATTATGGCCCCATAGATAGCTGTGCCATATACAATGCCCTGCACCTTTGATTATGGCCCCATAGATAGCTGTGCCATATATAATGCCCTGCACCTTTGATTATGGCCCCATAGTTAGCTGTGCCATATACAATGCTCTGCACCTTTGATTATGGCCCCATAGATAGCTGTGCCATATTCAATGATCTGCACCTTTGATTATGGCCCCATAGATAGCTGTGCCATATATAATGCTCTGCACCTTTGATTATGGCCCCATAGATAGCTGTGCCATATACAATGCCCTGCACCTTTGATTATGGCCCCATAGATAGCTGTGCCATATTCAATGATCTGCACCTTTGATTATGGCCCCATAGATAGCTGTGCCATATATAATGCCCTGCACCTTTGATTATGGCCCCATAGATAGCTGTGCCATATACAATGCCCTGCACCTTTGATTATGGCCCCATAGATGCTCATTATATAGCTGTGCCATATAAAATGCTCTGCACCTTTGATTATGGCCCCATAGATAGCTGTGCCATATACAATGCCCTGCACCTTTGATTATGGCCCCATAGATAGCTGTGCCATATTCAATGATCTGCACCTTTGATTATGGCCCCATAGATAGCTGTGCCATATATAATGCCCTGCACCTTTGATTATGGCCCCATAGATAGCTGTGCCATATACAATGCCCTGCACCTTTGATTATGGCCCCATAGATAGCTGTGCCATATACAATGCTCTGCACCTTTGATTATGGCCCCATAGATTGCTGTGCCATATATAATGCTCTGCACCTTTGATTATGGCCCCATAGATAGCTGTGCCATATATAATGCTCTGCACCTTTGATTATGGCCCCATAGATAGCTCTGCCATATATAATGCTCTGCACCTTTGATTATGGCCCCATAGATAGCTGTGCCATATACAATGCCCTGCACCTTTGATTATAGCCCCATAGATAGCTGTGCCATATACAATGCCCTGCACCTTTGATTATGGCCCCATAGATGCTCATTATATAGCTGTGCCATATATAATGCCCTGCACCTTTGATTATGGCCCCATAGATGCTCCACATAAAGCTGTGCCATATATAATGCTCTGCACCGTTGCCCCATAGATACTCCACATAAATCTGTGCCATATATAATGCTGCTGCTGCAATAAAAAAAAACACATACTCACCTCTCTTGCTTGCAGCTCCTCAGCGTCCCGTCCCGGCTTCTCTCTGCACTGACTGATCAGGCAGAGGGCGGTGCGCACACTATATGCGTCATTGCGCCCTCTGACCTGCACAGTCAGTGCGGAGAGACGCCGGGAAGATGGAGCGGCGCCCGGCGTGTGGAACGCGGACAGGTAACTATGACATACCTGCTCCCGGCGTCCCTGGCTCCTTATCCCGGACAGCTGGTCTCCGGGTGCCGCAGCCTCTTCCTCTGTCAGCGGTCACCGTTACCGCTGATTAGAGGAATGAATTTGCGGCTCCACCCCTATGGGAGTGGAGTCCATATTCATTTCTCTAATGAGCGGTACCATGTGACCGCTGAACAGGGGACGAGCTGCGGCACCGAAGACCGTGGGACGGGCAGGGGGAGCGCCGGGACTAGGCGAGTATGCGACACGCTCTCTCCCCCTCACCCGCCGACCCCACCGCCGACCGTGACTCGAGTATAAGCCGAGAGGGGCACTTTCAGCCCAAAAATTTGGGCTGAAAATCTCGGCTTATACTTGAGTATATACGGTATATATCAACCACTTGGGCAATGCGCAAGTGTGGGATTTCCCAGCAGCTGCCTAAATCTGAGTGTACATCCCCAGCCTCTTTTCACAGTGCCCCCAGCTACTGCAATGCCCTGGATATGGGGTGAATGACACAGCAAATCTGGAGAACTATACTACATGGAGGTATAATTGTTACCCCTACTACATACTGAGATAGGATCTTGGTGATGGCAATACCCCTTTAAGTTGCTTTTCTAATAGTGTGCTCCTTTCTAATTTAAATGTAAAGTTAATGTAGCTTTATATTTAATGTCATTTTATATAACAAATTTCAGCTAACCACTCTTGGTTGCATGGCTTTTGATTCTCCCTACAGTTTAGTATGCTTAATTTTGTGTAGGAAACTAATGTTTCATGTCGGCAGAAAATATTCTTTCTTAAATAAATCAATATCTCTTCTCAGGTGATAACAACACAATAAGAATAATATAAATGCGTTTCCAATAATGCTATCAGCAACATCATGACATATGTAACAAATCCTCCAAAAAAAAAAGAAAACCATTCTTGAAAAATCAATATCGGCTGGGTTAGCAAAAGCTACCTCATTGTGGGTTTTGTACAATTAAATAGAACAGAGCTTGGAAGGTCCATAGGTCAGTTTTCACACAATTAGAGGGCAATTATGGATTTTTAGAATATGTGAAGATGGACCCAAGTGTGGAAATGAGAAGATCATGACATATGGGAAGGAAAAACGATTGCCACACTGCATTGATAGATTGAAGACAGATTGCATGAAGCCAGGGACCACTTACTATTTGTAAATCAGATTTCTGCAACATGGAATCTGCCAACACAAAGTGGCCTCCTGGGAACTGATTGTGAGAAAGCTTATCTTCTACTGCTCCTCCAGCCATATAGCGGACGGAAGAAACTGGTACCTTATTTATAGACAGCGCAGTAACTGACAGAAGCTGGATGCTATCAGGTTAATTCATAAAATGAAATGCAAAGTCGGCTCATCGGTGAGGATAGCTATTAAGCTATCAACTATTATGCTGATCAACTTGATTAGTTAAATCTGTGCTACATTTTTGACACAAATGTTCTGAAAAAAAAAAACAACAGGACAGAGCTTCACAATCACGAACGCAACTAGTTTATCAAAAACAGGTAGTGCACCAATCTTACGGTAAATCAGTATTACATTTATCCAGTCTTTTTCTTTAATTATGAATTTTGTCCCCATTTGCCAGATCACATTGAATTTAAAGGAACACTGACAATTTTATCAATTGTTGTAGCCCTCTGCAGGGTCTGAATGTATGGTGCATGTGTAAGATGCCCAGGATGGAAGCCTTGGGCGAGTTGCTTCCCCATGCCCTGGCACCCCAAAAATGCAGTGTGTCCCAGTCCATTAGTGTCGTGCTATGTACAGTGCATTGTGCTCACTTATAGGCCAGATGCTTCTGCTTCATCCATGTCCTTATGACCAGGATCAGCCACACTCACATCAGAGGACACCCGATTCGTTATAACAAGTTCAACTTTACTGGACAGTTCAAGTACATCAGTCTTTAAAACCCCTTTCTGCCAGCTGACGGAACAGTATGTCAGCTGGCAGATCCCCTGCTTTGAGGTGGGCTCCGGCGGTGAGCCCACATCAAAGCCGCGACATGTCAGCTGTTTTGTACAGCTGACATGTGCGTGCAATGAGCGCGAGCGGAATCGCGATTCGCCCGCGGCCATTAACTAGTTAAATGCCGCCATCAAACGCTGACATCGGCATTTAACTAGCGCTCCCGGCCGCGCGGCCGGAAGTGCTCGCACCGCTGACCCCTGGCACATGATCGGGGGTCATCGGTGCATTGCCATAAAAACCAGAGGTCTCCTTGAGACCTCTATGGTTGTTGATGGCCGTTTGCTTTGAGTGCCACCCTGTGGTCGGCGTTCAAAGCACACCTGCATTTCTGCTACATAGAGGTGATCTGTGCTTCACCTTTATGTAGCATAGGCGATCGTGTAGTGCATACTTCTAGCCTCTTATGGAGGCTATTGAAGCATGCCAAAATTTTTAAAAAAAGGGTTTAAAAATATTTAAAAAATTAAAAATATATAAATGTTCAAATCACCCCCCTTTCGCCCCAATCAAAATAAAACAATACCAAAAAATCAAACCTACACATATTTGGTATTGTCGAGTTCAGAATCGCCCGATCTATCAAAAACAACAAAGGATTAACCTGATCGCTAAATGGCGTAGCGAGAAAAAAAATCAAAATGCCAAAATTACGTTTTTTTGGTCGCCGCGACATTGCATTAAAACGCAATAACGGGCGATCAAAAGAACGTATCTGCACCAAAGTGGTATCATTAAAAACATCAGCTCGGCACGCAAAAAATAAGCCCTCTCCCGACCCCAGATCACGAAAATTAGAGGCACTACGGGTATCGGAAAATGGCGCAATTGTTTTTTTTTAGCAAACTTTGGAATTTTTTTAACCACTTAGATAAAAGAGAACCTACACATGTTTGGTGTCTATGAACTCGTAATGACCTGGAGAATCATAATGGCAGGTCAGTTTCAGCATTTAGTCAACCTAGCAAAAAGCCAAACAAAAAACAAGTGTGAGATTGCACTTTATTTGCAATTTCATCGCACTTGGAATTTTTTTCCTGTTTTCTGTTACACGGCATGGTAAAACCAATGATATTGTTCAAAAGTACATCTCGTCCCGCAAAAAAAAAAAGCCCTCACATGGCCATATTGACAGAAAAATAAAAAGTTATGGCTCTGGGAAGGAGGGGAGCGAAAAACGAAAAAACTAAAAAAGCTCGGGGGGTGAAGAGGTTAACACGCAGTATCGGGCAAAGTACCCTTCAGTTCTATTTTCATCAACACAGTACATTTTAAGCTCCTGCTTACGTTCAGCTTGGACTATCCCTATGCTTGATCCTCCTGTTAGCCCCAGGAATTTCTCGTCCGGCACCACAGCATTCTCGAGATCCCTAATATTTCCCTCATGTGTTTCCCTGTCTGTCTTTCTCTGTATGAAATGGATTAAGGCACACTTTCCAGTGCCTAGTTTGGGACGTAGGCTGCAGACATCACAATAAGGTACGCAAGAAATTTGATCCAACTCCATGCTGTCAGAGCGCTATGCACTTCACGTGAATCCAGCCCACTGCCATTTGAACTGGAACTTGAAACAACCTCACAGACTGACTAAACCAGGAAATGCTTCCCCTTTTTGCTTGACCTGGCCCCTTCCATGCTGGGGGGCCTGTTCCAATTAACTGTTTCCTGTGCTATTAATATTACTGTATAAGACCCACCCCTGCCTTATCTAACTTAATGTTCCTATCTATCACTAACTAAACACTAAGCTATGTTATAAACATTCTCTACTCCTTGAGCTGAGTGTACCAGGTTAGGGTGGTTTCACATTTGCATTGGGCAGAGCTGCGGAGGGCTTTGTACTTCCCCGTTAAGCCCCGCCCACTGCTGCAACTCTTCCATTCAGCTCCGTCTACATCTGCATGCGTACTGTGTACCTAACTTTAACATTAGGTACGCAAGCCATGTGGATGTGTCCGCATGTGTCGTTTTGACGCGCCCGCCGACCGCAACAAAATGCAACATGTTGCGTTCGGCGCAGCATCAAACCCCAATGTTAATCCCTTTCTGACATCTCACTATCCCGTTGAGGTGGTATGGGCCCGTATGACCACCGACGGGATAGTACGTCATCACTGATCAGTCGCGCCCACAGGGGGATCGGGGCCGGGTGTCAGGTGTGATAGTCAGCTATGTGCCAGGAGCAGTCACAGACCGCTCCTGGCACATTAGCCCCCGGAACACTGCGATCAAACATGATTGCAGTGTTCAGGCGGCATAGGGAAGCATCGCGCAGGGAGGGGAGCTCCCTGCATGCTTCCCTGAGACCCTCGGAGCAACTCCACCGTCCTCCTCCCTGCAGGCCCCGGATCCAAAATGGCCACGGGGCTCCTTCCGGGTCCTGCAGGGAGGCGGCTTGCAAGTGCCTGCTCAGAGCAGGCACCAGCAAGCCTCCTGCAGTGCCTGTCAGATCGCTGATCTGACACAGTGCACTGCAAAGTGTCAGATCAGCGATCTGACAGTTTACCATGATGTCCCACACTGGGACAAAGTAAAAAAAATGTGTAACAAAAAAAAAAATATTATATATATATATATATATATATATATATATATATATATATATTTGTTCCAATAAATATAATTCTTTATCTAAATAAAAAAACAAAAGTACACATATTTAGTATCGCCACGTCTGTAACGACCCGACCTATAAAACTCTCACTAGTTAACCCCTTCAATGAACACCGTAAAAATAAAAAATAAAAAAAGAGGCAAAAAACAACGCTTTATTATCATACCGCTGAACAAAATGTGGAATAACACGCAATCAAAAAGAGGGATATAAAAAAACATGGTACCGCTAAAAACGTCATCTTGTTCTTCAAAAAAATGAGCCGCCATATAGCATCATCAGCGAAAAAATAAAAAAATTATAGCCCTCAGAATAAAGCGATGCAAAAACAATTATTTTTTTATATAAAATAGTTTTTATCGGATAAAAGCGCCAAAACATAAAAAATGATATAAATGAGGTATCGCTGTAATCGTACTGACCCGAAAAATAAAACTGCTTTATCAATTTTACCAAATGTGGAACTGTATAAATGCCCCCCCCCCCCCCCCCCCACAAAAAAAAAAAAAAAGAAATTCATGAATTGCTGGTTTTTGGTCACTCTGCCTCACAAAAATAGGAATAAAAAGCGATCAAAAAATATCACGTGCCCAAAAATGGTACTAATAAAAACGTCAACTTGTCCCGCAAAAAACAAGACCTCGCGTGACTCTGTAGACCTATATGTGGAAAAATTATAGCTCTCAAAATGTGGAGATGCAAAAACAATTTTTTGCAATAAAAAGCGTCTTTTAGTGTGTGACAGCTGACAATCATAAAAATCCGCTAAAAACCCCGCTATAAATAGTAAATCAAACCCCCCTTCATCACCCCCGTAGTTAGAGAAAAATAATAAAATAAAAAAATGTATTTATTTCCATTTTCCCATTAGGGTTAGGGTTGGGGCTAAAGTTAGGGATGGGGCTAAAGTTAGGGATGGAGCTAAAGTTAGGGTACTGTCACACAGTGGCACTTTGGTCGCTACAACGGCACGATCCGTGACGTTCCAGCGATATAGTTACGATCTCGTTGTGTCTGACACGCTACTGCGATCCGGATCCCCGCTGAGAATCGTACGTCGTAGCAGATCGCTTGAAACTTTATTTCGTCGTCAAGTGTCCGCTGTGGCGGCATGATCGCAGCGTGTAACAAAGGTGTGCACGATATTCCCAATGTCCCGTATGACTTCTACATCGCAACTACGTCATGAAATTATCGCTCCAGCACCGTGCATTGCAAAGTGTGACTGCAGTCTATGACGCTGGAGCGATAATCAAGCGACGCTGCAACGTCACGGATCGTGCCGTTGGAGCGATCAAAGTGCCACTGTGTGACAGTACCCTTAGGGTTAGGGTTTGGATTACATTTATGGTTGGGATTAGGGTTAGGGGTATGCTTAAGATTATGGTTGGGATTAGGGTTAGGGTGTGTTGGAGTTAGGGGTGTGGATAAGGTTGGGATTAGGGTTAGGGGTGTGTTGGGGTTAGGGGTATGGTTGGGGTTAAGGTTAGGGGCGTGTTCGGGTTAGGGGTGTGGTTAGGGTTGGGATTAGGGTTAGGGCTGTGTTTGGGTTGGGGTTTCAGTTAGAATTGGGGGGTTTCCACTGTTTAGGCACATCAGGGGCTCTCCAAACGCGACATGGTGTCCTATCTCAATTCCAGCCAATTGCATTGAAGAGTCATACGGCGCTCCTTCCCTTCCGAGCTCTGCGGTGCGCCCAAACAGTGGTTTACCCCCACATATGGGGTATCGGCGTACTCAGGACAAATTGCACAACAACTTTTGTCATCCAATTTCTCCTGTTACCCTTGATAAAATAAAACAAATTGGAGCTGAGGTAAATTTTTTGTGAAGAAAAGTTAAATGTTCATTTTTTGTTAAACATTCCAAAAATTCCTGTGAAACACCTGAAGGGTTAATAAACTTCTTGAATGTTGTTTTGAGCACCTTGAGGGGTGCAGTTTTTAGAATGGTGTCACACTTGGGTATTTTCTATCATCTAGACCCCTCAAAGTGACTTCAAATGTGATGTGGTCCCTAAAAGAAAATGGTGTTGTAAAAATGAGAAATTGCTGGTCAACTTTTAACCCTTACAAAAACAATTTTGGTTCCAAAATTGTGCTGATGTAAAGTAAACATGTGGGAAATGTTACTTATTAAGTATTTTATGTGATACATCTCTGTGATTTAAGGGCATAAAAATTCAAAGTTGGAAAATTGCGAAATTTTTAAAATTTTCGCCAAATTTCCGTTTTTTTTTTCACAAATAAACGCAGGTAATATCAAAGAAATGTTAACACTATCATGAAGTACAATATGTCACGAGAAAACAGTGTCAGAATCAACAGGATCCTTTGAAGTGTTCCAGAGTTATAACCTCAAAAAGCCTTTCACATGTTGCAGAAATAAACAAGAGACAACAGAATGGCTGTGTGGGAGCAAACCTCCATTCATTGCTGGGATATGCGATAATGGAATTTTTATCTTCTAAACCCCACCTTGTTTGGTCATAACATAAAGAGAAATCAGAAATCCTGGTGACATGCAGAACTGAAACCTAGCCTGAAAAAGCACTAAAAAAATGCTACAAAGAATGAACATAATGCACAGAAATGCAAAAAATGATTACTGTGCAGTGTGTGCACATGATCAGTCTTTTGGAGCTTCTTTTACCTGCTTCAGGCTTTGAAAGCCGTGAAGTGGCTAAAAGAAGTGACCTGTTCATTCTTTGGGTGGCTTCTATTTGGAAACCGTTAGCTATTTGTTTAAATGATCCACAAAAATCTCTGGCAGAGGAGCCACCGCAAAAAAAATTAAAAGACGCTTCAGGAATTTTACAGGAATTTTCACTGTAAAAGACTCCAAGGATCCACAGGCATCTTAAAGTGAACCTGTCAGCAGGATTTTGCCATGTAAACTACAGGCTTTTTCAAGTTGGCGTTGTTATACTAATTAAAATTATACCTGGGGTGATGAAATCTGTCTTGTGGTTCTTGTGTAATCAGTTAATGAGATGCTCGTGCTTCGGGGCGGGACTTAGGCAGAGTCTTGAACCTTCCTGCTCTAGGTCAGAGAAACCAAGAAGAGACCTACCCACAAGTCCACCCCAAAGCACAAGCAGTCTGCCACTCTCTGTCTCTATGATGAGGAGCAGGTTTGTGTTTCTGGGCAGCCTGTGGGCAGGTCTTTCCTTGGTTCCTCTGGCTTAGAGCAGGAAGATAAGACTCTGCTTACAGTCCTGCCCCAGAGCACGAGCATTGCATTAACTGAAAACTTCTAACACTCATTACACAAGAACCACAAGACTGATTTCTTCACCCTAGGTACCATATTAGTCAGTGTAGCAACACCAACCTGACAATGCTTTTAATTTACTTAGTAAATTCCTGCTGATACATTTTCTCTAAACCCTTTCTGATATCAGATGTAACAATCCATCCATGTGACCTGGGTCTATATGACCAGAGATGGATTATTATGTCTGCACAATCGACCACGCACACGGGTGGTGTGCGGATGATCGCCTACGGGTGTCAGCTGATTCTGACAGTTGACACCAGGCATTAAGTTCCAGGAACGGTCATGCACCTCCTAAATGCTGCGATCAAACGAGATTGCAGCATTCCAGGAGCCGGCAGAGGGATGACCCAGTGGTGTGATGCAGGGTCCCGATCGTTGCTATGGTGACCCAATCATTGCTATGGTGACCCGATGTCATCATGATGACATCCGGGTCACCAGAGCTTGGAAACTTGCAAGATCAGAAAGTTTCTCTGTCAATGCAGAGCTGACAATTTATACAGCATGGGGATGCTGCTGCATTCTCATGCCGTGGAAGCGATCAGCATGAAAAAAATAATTGTACCACAGTTGGACTAAGTAAAAAAGTAAAAACTTATTTTCCAAATTTTTGTAAAAATATTGTTTACAAAAAATAATAAAAAAAAATCAAAATATATTGTATCTATAAAAAAAATTGATTGAAAAAACAAACAATAAGAGTACACATATTTGGTATCGCCATGTCCGCAACGACCCGACCTATAAAACTATTCCACAGGTTAACCCCTTTAGTGAACACCATAAAAAAAATAAAATTAAGGCAGAAAACAATGCTTTATTATCATACAGCTGAACAAAAAGGGGAATAAAACGCGACCAAAAAGACGGATAGCTTGTCTGCCTCTAACGCGCGTGAGCTTGAAAACACGTGATCATAAGGTCCTTTCTCCTTGTTGCATTGTCTTATGGCTTATGTCTAGATGCACATTTGCTATAGCATGATTCATGGGTCCTGCTACTTTATTTGGCTTCACGCATGCGCTGTTTATATATTTAATTTGAATGCATAGGTATACACAGTGTGAATAAAGGAGCTATTGCCTTCACCTGTGTAATTGCGTGGTCAGTGTTCCCGATGGCCATTTTTCCTCTCTACACCTGCCTCACAGGTAATTAATGTGATTTCTCTTACTATATAACTAGACAAACAACCCTTTCCCCTGAGGAAGCCACGCTGTGTGGCGATATGCATGGGGCTTCATCTCCTCCACACACCATGACGTGACTGGATGACCCTTACATTTTTACCAACAGGTCTCTTACACCTTCACTTATTTTGTTCCTTTATGGTCTTTCTATCTATGCTCCTTGTCATTGTCACCTATTATTGGAACACTCTTACATCTACCTTGGTTATCTTTTATGTAGGAACCTTCTATTTGGGTGCAGTAATGATTTAGGGTATGTGCGCACGTCAGGATTTCTTGCAGAAATTTCCTGAAGAAAACCGGAAATTTTCTGCAAGAAATCCTAAATTTTGTTTTGCGTTTTTTTCCCGTTTTTTTTTTGCGTTTTTTTTTAGCATTTTGTAAGCGATATTAGCTTGCAGAATGCTAATGTTTTCCAAGCGATCTGTAGCATCGCTTGGAAAACTGACTGACAGGTTGGTCACACTTGTCAAACATAGGCTGGTTTCACACTTGCGTTTTGATCTGCAGCGTTTAAAAAAAACCCGCATGTGGTGAAAAAACGCATGTAAACGCGGCAAAACGCTGCGTTTTTTAGACGCATGCGTTTTTGCATGCAGAAAAAAAACGCGGCATTTTGCCGCGTTTACTTGCGTTTTTTCCTGCGTTTGCGTTTTTTAAACGCATGCTGAGAAGTGTGTGACAGCTGCCAATCATCAAAATCAACTAGAGAACCCACTATAAACAGAAATAGCTAGGGTTAGGGTTAGGGTTAGGATCCCTAGTAACCCTAGGGATCCTAACCCTAACCCTAGGGTCCTAACCCTAACCCTAACCCTAAGGGTTAGGATCCTAACCCTAACCCTAAGGTTGAAGTGCCTTGACGCACGAAACGGCCGTTGTCCGTATTTGTTCACATCCCTCCCTGCTGTGTTTTGTATGATGTCCTAATAAAGTGGTGACTGATTTACCTGGGTAAGTGCGCTCCATATTTTCTTTTTTTGTTTCCATGGACATTGCATTTGTTTTTCTGGACGCAGCACCCCATTGGTAAAATAGAGGATTCTTTTGGCCACAGTACAGCACAAAAAGGTTGTGGTTTGGTGTTTGTCGTTTTTTGGGGTTAGCCTTCTACAGCAGTGCGGAGGTGCATTTTCTGTAGTTTATATGTTTTCTTGTTTTTTCTTGTGTTTTCTTGTGTTTTTCTATAAAAACGCATGCGTTTTTAACGCAAGCAAACGCATGTGCTTAAAAACGCATGCGTTTACATAGACAGCAATACATTTTTTTGCCGCGAATAAACGCATGCGTTTTTTTTGCGGCAAAAAAACGCCACTAGAAATTACTACAGGTTGCATTTCTGCAACTAAACGGACGCGTCAAAAAACGCATGCGTTGCCGAAAACGCGTCAAAACGCATGCTAAAAAACGCATGCATTTTTTAATGTTAAGTATAGAAAAAAACCGCATGCGTTTTTTAGCGCTAAAACGCTGCAGATCAAAACGCAAGTGTGAAACCAGCCATAGTGTTTGACAAGTGTGACCAACTTTTTACTATAGATGCAGCCTATGCAGCATCAATAGTAAAAGATAGAATGTTTAAAAATAATTAAAAAAATGGTTATACTCACCTTCTGCAGACAGCCGATCTCCTTAGCGGCGTCCGTTCCTATAGATGGTGTGTGCAGGACCTTCGATGACGTCGCGGTCACGTGACCGCGACGTCATCGCGACCATGTGACTGCGACGTTATCGCAGGTCCTTCACACACACCATCTATAGGAACGGAAGTGGCAGCATGCACCGCTGAGGCGGGAAGACTCCGGGGGCCATCGAAGGTGAGCATATCACTCTTTTTTATTTTAATTCTTTTTTTTTTACCAATTATACGGTGCCCAGTCCGTGGAGGAGAGTCTCCTCTCCTCCACCCTGGGTACCAACCGCACATGATCTGCTTACTTCCCGCATGGTGGGCACAGCCCCGTGCGGGAAGTAAGCAGATCAATGCATTCCTAGGTGTGCGGAATCCCCGCAATTCCGCAAATTTAATGAACATGTTGCTTTTTTTTCCGCAATGTGATTTTTTCGCTGAAAAAAATGCAACATTTGCACAAGAAATGCGGAATACACTTAAAATAATGGAAGGCATATGTAAGCGTTTTTTCGCGTTTTTATCACGTTTTTATAGCGAAAAAAAGCTAAAAAAATGCGAAAAATACTGAACGTGTGCACATGGCCTAAGGACTATGCCTTATATTTGTCAGTCCATGGTATATACCGTTTAGACTGTTATTATCTTTAAAAGTGGAGGAGCCTGGAGGGGCCCTATATGGCCCTCCAGGTGTTATTTATGCTTAAGCTTCTTTTGTTTTTTAATTGTTTTTAAATGTTTTTTGTCTTGCTTGTTACATTGTATTATAATAAAACTCTGTTTGCTTGTTAATTTGAGGTGATCCTTGCCTGTTTACACACTTCTTTCTTTGATAGCAACTTTAACCCCTTTACCCCCAAGGGTGGTTTGCACGTTAATGACCAGGCCAATTTTTACAATTCTGACCACTGTCCCTTTATGAGGTTATAACTCTGGAACGCTTCAATGGATCATTGTTTTCTCATGACATATTGTACTTCATGATAGTGGTAAAATTTATTTGATATTACCTGCGTTTATTTGTGAAAAAAACGAAATTTGGCAAAAATTTTGAAAATTTAGCAATTTTCCAACTTTGAATTTTTATGCCCATAAATCACAGAGATATGTCACACAAAATACTTAATTATTAACATTTCCCACATGTCTACTTTACATCAGCACAATTTTGGAACCCCATTTTTTTTTTTAGGGAGTTATAAGGGTTAAAAGTTGACCAGCAATTTCTAATTTTTACAACACCATTTTTTTTTAGGGACCACATCACATTTGAAGTCACTTTGAGGGGTCTATATGATATAAAATACCAAGTGTGACACCATTCTAAAATTTGCACATCTCAAGGTACTCAAAACCACATTCAAGAAGTTTATTAACCCTTCAGGTGTTTCACAGGAATTGTTGGAATGTTTAAAAAAAAAAGAACAATTAACTTTTTTTCACAAAAAATTTAATTCAGCTCCAATTTGTTTTATTTTACCAAGGGTAACAGGAGAAATTGGACCCCAACAGTTGTGGTCCAATTTGTCCTGAGTATGCTCCCATATGTGGTGGTAAACCACTGTTTGGGCACATGGCAGCACTCGGAAGGGAATGAGCGCCATTTGACTTTTCAATGCAAAATTGACTGGAATTGAGATGGGACGCCATGTCGCGTTTGGAGAGCCCCTGATGTGCCTAAACATTGAAACCCCCCAAAAGTGACACCATTTTGAAAAGTAGACCCCCTACGGAGCTTCTCTAGATGTGTGGTGAGCACTTTAACCCACCAAGTGCTTCACAGAAGTTTATAATGTAGAGCCGTAAAAATAAAAAATCATATTTTTTCACAAAAATGATCTTTTTGCCCCCGATTTTTTATTTTCCCAAGGGTAACAGAAGAAATTGGACCTCTAAAGTTGTTGTGCAATTTGTCTTGAGTACGCTGATACCCCATGTGTGGGGGTAAACCACTGTTTGGGCGCATGGCAGAGCTCGGAAGGGAAGGCGTGCCGTTTGGAATGCAGACTTAGATGGATTCGTCTGTAGGCGTCACGTTGCATTTGCAGAGCCCCTGATGTACCTAAACAGTAGAAACCCCCCACAACTGACCCCATATTGGAAACTAGACCCCCCAAGGAACTTATCTAGATGTGTTGTGAGAACTTTGAACCCCCAAGTGTTTCACTACAGTTTATAACACAAAGCCGTGAAAATAAAAAAATCCTTTTTTTTCCACAAAAATTATTTTTTTTTTAGCCCCCAGTTTTGTATTTTCCCAAGGGTAAAAGGAGAAATTGGACCCCAAAAGTTGTTGTCCAATTTATCCTGAGTATGCTAATACCCCATATGTAGGGCGGAACCACCGTTTGGGCGCATGGCAAAGCGCGGAAGGGAATGAGCTCTGTTTGGAATGCAGATTTAGATGGAATGGTCTGCAGGCGTCACATTGCGTTTGCAGAGCCCCTGATGTACCCAAACAGTAGAAACCCCCCACAAGTGACCCCATTTTGGAAACTAGACCCCCAAGGAACTTATCTAGATGTGTTCTGAGAACTTTGAACCCCCAAGTATTTCAGTACAATTTATAACACAGAGCCGTGAAAATAAAAAAAATCCTTTTTTTTTTTCCACAAAAAATATTTTTTAGCCCCTGGTTTTGTATTTTCCCAAGGGTAGCAGGAGAAATTGGACCCAAAAGTTGTTGTCCAATTTGTCCTGAGTATGCTGATACCCCATATGTGGGGGTAAACCGCTGTTTGGGCGCAGGGGGGAGCTCAGAAGGAAGGAGCACTGTTTTACTTTTTCAACGTAGAATTGGCTGGAATTGAGATCGGACGCCATGTTGCATTTGGAGAGCCCTTGATGTGCCTAAACAATGGAAACCCCCCAATTCTAACTGAAACCCTAACCCAAACACACCCTTATCCCCTAATCCCAACCATACCCCTAACCACACCCCTAACCCTAATCCCAACCCTAATCCCAACCGTAAATCTAATCCAAACCCTAACTTTAGTCCCAACCCTAACTCTAACTTTAGCCCAAACTTTAATCCCAACCCTAACCCCAACCTTAACTTTAACCCCAACCCTAACCTTAACTTTAGCCCCCAAAAATTGGATCTGAAGTCAATTTTGGGTGAAAAAAAGCTAAATGTTAATTTTTTGTTCAACAAATTGCTGTGAAGCACCTAAAGGGTTAATACATTTCTTGAATGTGATTTTGAGCACCTCGACTGGTGCAGTTTTTAGAATGGTGTCACTTTTGGATATCTTCTATCATATAGGACTTAGTTAAATGTTCAATTTTTTTTAAACATTCCAAAAATTCCTGTGAAGCACCTGAAGGGTTAATAAACTTTTTTAATGTGGTTTTGAGTACCTTGAGGGGTGCAGTTTTTAGAATGGTGTCACTTTTGGGCATTTTCTGTCATATAGACCCCTCAAAGTCACTTCAAGTGTGAGGTGGTCCCTAAAAAATGGTTTTGTAAATTTTGTTGGAAAAATGAAAAATCGCTGGTCAACCTTTAAGCCTTATAACTTCCTAACAAAAAAAATGTTGGTTCCAAAATTGTGCTGATGTAAAGTCCACATGTGAAAAATGTATTTTATTAACTATGTTGTGTCACATAATCTCTGTGATTTAAGGGCATTATAATTCAAAGTTGGAAAATTGTGAAATTTTCCAAATTTTCTCCAAATTTCCATTTTTTTCACAAATAAACGTAAGTCATACCACAAAAATTTTACCACTATCATGAAGTACAATATGTCTTGAAAAAAACAGTCTCAGGATCACCAGGATCCGTTGAAGCATTCTAGAGTTATTACCTCATAAAATGACAGTGATCAGAATTGTAAAAATTGGCCTGGTCATTAACATGCAAACCACCCTCGGGAGTAAAGGGGTTAAAGATGCATATACCCCATATTAGTTTTTTGTGTATCACAACTTGGTCATTTTAGCTCTCCGGGGTGAAATAGCTAGCTAGTTAGCTTATCACCATCTAATGGGTAAGATACTTGTCACAGGAAGGTCTTTCTCTCCCACACAGTGGATTTATTTTGAAACAATTAGCTTTATTTTCTTCTCCAGCAAGTATGTCACAGTGCACAAATAAGTCCTTGCCCACCTGGCCACTAGCTAAATGTATAGAATTTCTTGCTAAACTTCCTTCCAGCAACTCAAACATATCATAGGCCTCCCACCATCTGTGACATAGATTGCCCATCCCCAGACTGGCAGTTCCATGAGCAAACTCACTTACCTTTTATTGAGCTCTCCCAGTTGGCACCTAGCGAGCTTACGTAAACGTCCCACACCTTGGGCCTTCTATATGGAGTGGAGTCTTCCCTGCTCCATCCACTCCAGCAGAATACATCTCACCTAAAAGGGTTGTCCTCTTCTTTAACATTGATGACCTATCATCATCAATGTCTGACTGGTGGTGGCGACTGGATCTGTTCAGTTACAGAGTTACACAGCTCCATCGAAGAAATTGTGGCCGTGGCTGGGGAACAGCACATGCACCCCCTATTGATTTGAATAGCCTGACGGACAGCCTCTCTCATCTGCATAGCTCCCCTGCTACCTGCACTCCACACTTTAGTATAGTTTGATGTCATATTTTACCATGGAATAAAATTGCACAACAAGAAGGATCTGGGTGAGCGCTTCAATTCTTTCAATTTCCTCTGATTATAATTTATATAACCCCCTTGTGGCTTCAATTATTATTATTATTATTATTTAAATAGTGGAAATTCGTAGGAAGCAATCTTTCAGTGTTTCCAGCACAAAAACCTAAGATTGGAGAAATACGGGAGCAGTAGAATCAGAACAATGGTGCTAGCGCCACTATGTGTCCATGAATGCTCAGTGCAGTCAGAATAAAATATGCAAAAGTAGACACATTATATGGACTGCAGAATGGAAAGAGGAACTGCTGATGCTGAATTTGGCTATTGAATTACCTTACCTCCACAGAGCTACATTACAAATTGTACTCATAAAAGACTGCATGGTGGCTCAGTGGTTAGCAATGTTGCTTTTGTAGCACTGGAGTCCAGGGTTCAAATCCCACCAATGACAACATCTGTAAGGAGTTTGTATGTTCTCCTGTGTTTGTGTGAGTTTCCTTTGGGTATTCAAGTTTTTTCCCACAGGTAACAAGCTGGTGTCTGGTAATCAAAGAAGGGTGAAAACATAATGCAGGCATGTGGCACAGATGTTTTGTACACCTGGAAAAGTTTAGAGGATTAAATTGTGTTTATCTAAATGTATTTGCATCTAAATTTGAAAAGATATATTAAGTATATAGTTTTTGCATTGATTGTTGCTGTATGCACATGGACAGGGCCAGGACAAGAGGTAGACAGGGTAGGCACCCGCCTAGGGTGCCACCTCCTGCCTCCTTGAGGCGAAAGCAATTTGGGGGCGAAAAAAAAGATATTCAAGCTGTGGCTGTGAGGGGGAAGTGGCGGCGGTGGAAGAGGAGGAAAGGGTCATAGGAGACATGAGCTTAAGGCTCTGGCTAACAGTGTGCCTGCTATTAAATAAAATGAATATTCACTGCTCCCCACGCCCATTATGCCGCCCACCTCTCTGCACTGAAGCCATCACTGAGAGGTGGGTGGGACAATGGGAGCGGAGAGCAGTGAAAATTCATTCTTTTTAATAGTAGGCACACGTGTTAACCACAGCCGCTGGCTTCCTGCAGTAGCTGAGCTATCACATGTGTCCGCTATTAAGAAAAATTAATATTCACTGCTGCCTGGGGATTTATGAATACATAGAGAATATGAGGAGAGGGCACCATCATGAATATTATTAATGGTTTCAACCTGCAGCATGTCATGAACGCCAGTCAATGTAGAAAAAGGAACAAAGAGACATGCCAGAAAGCAGGGATCACCATAGAAAAATCACACATTTTATTTATATATACAAAAAACACATACACATACTAAAAACATTTAAAAGCACAAAATTTCACTAAAGCTGCGGAATGCGATCTGACACCTAGAAGTTGCCCACAATCATATTATTTAGTATACTGCTACCTAAAAATTATCTCAATAATTAGTACAAGGCACAAACAATTATACAATACATGACGTTATCATAATAAGATTGAAGCATAGGAACCTTGGAATAATATTATATCTTATTTACCAGACTAATAAGTAATAATAATTGGCACCCGATGTAATTGGATCACCTCTCCAATAGTCAAGCACATTCTCACAGTGACTGGAACCAGCAATGTCAGGCATATTTAAAACAAGGTCATTGGATGAGAAAAATTGGAATAAGTCAAATAGCCCTTATCTAAAAATGAGTAAGGGTACTGTCTCACAGTGGCACTTTTGTCGCTACGATGGTACGATCCGTGACGTTCCAGCTATATCCATACGATATCGCTGTGTCTGACACGCAGCAGCGATCAGGGACCCTGCTGAGAATCGTACGTCGTAGCAGATCGTTTGGAACTTTCTTTCATCGCTGGATCTCCCGCTGTCATCGTTGGATCGGTGTGTGTGACACCGATCCAACGATGCGTTCGCTTGTAACCAGGGTAAACATCGGGTTACTAAGCGCAGGGCCGCGCTTAGTAACCCGATGTTTACCCTGGTTACCGTCGTAAATGTAAAAAAAACAAAACAGTACATACTCACATTCCGGTGTCCGTCAGGTCCCTTGCCGTCTGCTTCCCGCACTGACTGACTCCCGGCCGTAAAGTGAAAGCAGAGCACAGCGGTGACGTCACCGCTGTGATCTGCTTTCACTTTACGGCTGGGAGTCAGTCAGTGCGGGAAGCAGACGGCAAGGGACCTGATGGACACCGGAATGTGAGTATGTACTGTTTGTTTTTTTTTACATTTACGATGGTAACCAGGGTAAACATCGGGTTACTAAGCGCGGCCCTGCGCTTAGTAACCCGATGTTTACCCTGGTTACCTGGGGACCTCGGCATCGTTGGTCGCTGGAGAGCTGTCTGTGTGACAGCTCCCCAGCGACCACACAACGACTTACCAACGATCACGGCCAGGTCGTATCGCTGGTCGTGATCGTTGGTAAATCGTTTTGTGAGACGGTACCCTAACCCTCTGGTGATCATTGTGGCTATGCTCACAGAACAAGCTGCATCAGGTAGTCATGGAGGTGCAGAGGCAAAATCCAGCTCCTATTAGATGTGACGACACGTATTGGGCTAATAGAAGCCGGATTTTGCCTCTGCACCTCCATGACTACCTGATGCACCTTGTTCTGTGAGCATAGCCACAATGATCACCAGAGGGTTACTCATTTTTAGATAAGGGCTATTTGACTTATTCCAATTTTTCTCATCCAATGACCTTGTTTTAAATATGCCTGACATTGCTGGTTCTAGTCACTGTGAGAATGTGCTTGACTATTTGAGAGGTGATCCAGTTACATTGGGTGCCAATTATTATTACTTATCAGTCTGGTAAATAAGATATAATATTATTCCAAGGTTCCTATGCTTCAATCTTATTATGATAACGTCATGTATTGTATAATTGTTTGTGCCTTGTACTACCGGTAATTATTGAGATAGTTTTTGGTACCAGTATACTAAATAATATGATTGTGGGCAACTTCTAGATGTCAGTTCGTTTTCCACAGCTCCTGCCCTGAACGGGCATGATTAGTGAAATTTTGTGTTTTTAAATGTTTTTAGTATTTGTATGTGTTTTTTGTACATATAAATAATACAGTATTTATGATTTTCTATGGTGATCTCTGCTTTCTGGCATGTCTCTTTGTTTCTTTTTCTACATTGACCGGGGAACTATGAATATTCCCTAATGGCTTAATGGAAAAAGGAAAAATTATCTTGGTAGAAAGGTAAAATGAGCAATTGTAAGTACACAGTGCCATATAATATGATGATAGCAACATATTAAAGGGTATATCTGGGACTTTCTAAAAAAGAAAAAATGTGCCTAAGCACTAACAGGCACATTATTTAACAGGGTGGGACTTCTGGAGTGCCATAATACAAAGGACACAGCAAGGTGCAGCTTTCACTTTTACTTACTGTTCTCCAGTCCACAAACGCCAGCCAGATGCTGTGTTCTCTGGGTCAGTGGTCCAGCAAACTCCCAGGTAAATTGGGGTGCACCTTTCCAGGACTCTTTTCTTATGCCTGCAACAGTGACCCCATTCCTTCACATCTGCAGTCTCTCTCACCAGTGGTCACCACTCACCTGACTAAAATATTTAACCTCTCTCTTTCTTCAGGTATCTTTCCCTCCTCATTTAAACATGCAATCACAACCCCTTTACTTAAAAAGCCATCCCTGGACCAGAACTGCACTGCTAACTACAGACCTGTCTCTAACTTTTCCTTCATCTCTAAACTCCTGGAACGCCTGTTCCACTCCCGTCTAATCCGCTCTCTCTCAGATAACTCTCTTCTTGACCCCTTGCAATTTCCACTCTTTACACTCCACTGAAACTGCCCTCACTAAAGTCTCTAATGATCTAATAACAGCTAAATCCAAAGGCCATTGCTCCCTGCTGATTCTCCTGGATCTCTCTGCAGCATTTGACACAGTATATCACAAGCTCCTCCTCACTATGCTCCTCTCTATAGGCCTCAAGGACACAGCCCTCTCCTGGTTCTCTTCCTACCTCTCTGACCGCTCCTTCACTGTATCTTTTGCCGACTCCTCTTCCTCTCCTTGTCCCCTTACTATCGGGGTTCCGCAGGGCTCAGTCCTAGGCCCCCTCCTCTTCTCTCTATACACGGCCCCTATTGGACAAACAATCAGCAGATTTGGGTTCCAGTACCATCTCTATGCTGACGACACCCAATTATACACTTGTTCCCCGACATCACCCCTACCCTAATTCAAAATACCAAGTATTGTCTGTCTGCTGTCTCTAACATCATATCCTCCCTCCATCTGAAACTAAATCTCTAAAAAACGGAACTATTTGTGTTTCTCCCTTCTACTAACCTCACTCTACCCAACATCGAAATTACCCCGCCCGCTGTCTTGGGGTCATATTCGACACTGAACTTTCCTTTACTTCCTATATCCGATCACTCACTCACTCCTGTCACCTGTATCTTAAAAACATCTCCAGAATCCAACCTTTTCTCACCTTTGAAACTGCTAAGACTCTTACTGTCGCTCTTATTCTTTCTCGTCTGGACTACTGCAACTCTCTTCTGATCGGTCTCCCTCTCACCAAACTTTCTCCTCTCCAATCCATCTTGAATGCGGCAGCCAGGGTCATAATTCTGTCCAGCCGCTTCACCTCCATCTTGTGCCAGTCATTACACTGGCTACCCATTCGCTACAGGGTCCAGTATGAACTCATCTTTCACCCACAAAGCTCTCCACATTTCTGCACCGCCTTATATCTCCTCTCTCATCTCTATCGCCCTACGCGTGCCCTCCATTCTACAAATGACCTAAGACTAACATCCCCCGTAATCCGAACCTCACACCTCCGTCTCCAAGACTTCTCTCATGCTGCGCCAGCTCTCTGGAATGCACTTCCCCAGACGATCAGCCTGATTCCTAGCCCCAACCTATTCAAGTGCGCTTTGAAAACCCATCTCTTCAAACAAGCCTACCACATCAACTACTCAGTAAACTAACTTTGCCCTGTTCCCTCCTTCCAAATAATATTCTGAATCTGCACCCTACTATTCATCTGTCTCCACACCCTCCATGCACACAATAACTGCACTTGATACTTGACTATTGCACTTAAACACATGGGCTGATGACCGGATCATGCAGCTTTATATGAAAATCCCTATTTATTATAATTGCCAGACCTGAAATAACAAGCACTTTTCACCGATTGTGTCCCCCCATTGCCTTGTAGATTGTAAGGTTGCGATCAGGGACCTCACCCCTAATGTCACTGTTTAAATTGTCTTAACTTGTATTGAATTTATTGTCTCTACATGTCCCCGCTTAATTGTAAAGCGCTGCGGAATATGTTGGCGCTATATAAATAAAAATTATTATTATTATTATGCCTTTCTCTGGCCATCTCACCACACTGGCTTCAACTCCTCCTGCCCAGAGTCTCACCCACAGTGTCCCAAGCCATCAGCCACAAACCTGGTCGGGCGACATCCTCTGAGTCCCCTAGATTCTATCCCGCTCCCTTTTTGGCGAGTAATGGGTGGATGTGGCTGTGACTTCTACAGACGCCACAGCCTCCGGTTTCTTAGCTGTACTTGAGGATTTCCACTAAGTTGGGGCCGGTCCCCTGACTGCGACCTGTCCCCAACCCAACTACGGTCAGCGTGGATGCGGTCCCCATGGGTGGCTTCTGCACCTCCCATGCCCCTAGGACCCCTTCTGTCCTTCCGGGAGCTTCCTTCTGTATCTCCCTCACACTTTCCTTCTCAGGTACGTTCTCCACTCCTCTCGCTTTGGTCTCCCAGGACCAACTGCTCTAGCACACTGTCTTCCCAATTTATAAGCTCCTCCCCTTTTTCCTACCTACCCCACCCACTCCCACTGCCCATTCCTTTCCAGCCTGGGATGAGGCCTTCCTCCCTAAGGGAACGGCCTGGTGCCCTGACTGAACTGTGTGTGTTCGATGTGAGTGTTAGAGTCGTGGGTAGTGCCCCCCCTTTACCTGAGAGTGGGATACCATACCACTGGTTAAGTTGCAGTACCTCTGTGGTGACTGGACCCTCAAGGGTGCCACACTTCCAACATCATTCTGTCTGAAAGCTGGATTACCGCTGCTTAACTGTCCCACCCCATTAACAGAGAGGAGTGGCAAAGAATCCACTGCTTTGTGGACCTGACGTCAGCAGAGGCAGCTGAATTGCCAGCAGGAATGGTCTGTGGCCGCTCTGTGCCGGGGAAGAATGGCACCGTGCAAAACAGGGGGGTAAGTAACAACTACACTCAGGGCCGGCTCCAGGTTTTTGAGGGCCCCGGGCGAAAGAGTCTCAGTGGGCCCCCCCCCTTTAACACATACCACGATTCATGATGCCCAGATACAGCAGAGAAATATAGGTATAGTACAATGCCAGATTTCACTTCTTACATGAGTGATAGCTATTGTAAATTCTGCAGTGTATATATACAGGGCAGGAGGAGCGGTACTGTGCGGTGTATATATACAGGGGTGGTACTGTGCAGTGTATATATACAGGAGGAGTGGTACTGTGCAGTGTATATATACAGGAGGAGTGGTACTGTGCAGTGTATATATACAGGAGGAGTGGTACTGTGCAGTGTATATATACAGGAGGAGTGGTACTGTGCAGTGTATATATACAGGACAGGAGGAGTGGTACTGTGCAGTGTATATATACAGGAGGAGCGGTACTGTACAGTGTATATATACAGGAGGAGCGGTACTGTGCAGTGTATATATACAGGAGGAGCGGTACTGTGCAGTGTATATATACAGGAGGAGTGGTACTGTGCAGTGTATATATACAGGAGGAGCGGTACTGTACAGTGTATATATACAGGAGGAGTGGTACTGTGCAGTGTATATATACAGGAGGAGCGGTACCGTGCAGTGTATATATACAGGAGTGGTACTGTGCAGTGTATATATACAGGACAGGAGGAGTGGTTCTGTGCAGTGTATATATACAGGAGAGGAGAAGTGGTACTGTGCAGTGTATATATACAGGAGGAGTGGTACTGTGCAGTGTATATATACAGGAGGAGTGGTACTGTGCAGTGTATATATACAGGACAGGAGGAGTGGTACTGTGCAGTGTATATATACAGGAGGAGCGGTACTGTGCAGTGTATATATACAGGAGGAGCGGTACTGTGCAGTGTATATATACAGGACAGGAGAAGTGGTACTGTGCAGTGTATATATACAGGACAGGAGGAGCGGTACTGTGCAGTGTATATATACAGGACAGGAGAAGTGGTACTGTGCAGTGTATATATACAGGACAGGAGGAGCGGTACTGTACAGTGTATATATACAGGAGGAGTGGTACTGTGCAGTGTATATATACAGGAGGAGCGGTACCGTGCATTGTATATATACAGGAGTGGTACTGTGCAGTGTATATATACAGGACAGGAGGAGTGGTACTGTGCAGTGTATATATACAGGAGAGGAGAAGTGGTACTGTGCAGTGTATATATACAGGAGAAGTGGTACTGTGCAGTGTATATATACAGGAGAAGTGGTACTGTGCAGTGTATATATACAGGAGGAGTGGTACTGTGCAGTGTATATATACAGGAGGATCGGTACTGTGCAGTGTATATATACAGGGGAGAGGTACTGTGCGGTGTATATATACAGGGGAGAGGTACTGTGCAGTGTATATACTTCAACAGCCGCCCAGCCCAGGCCCCCAGCACCTGTCCTGTATATATATTATATACACTGTATCTATACAGGCTGTGCTGGGGGCCTAAGCTGGGCGGCTGCTGTAGTATATATATATATATATATATATATATATATATATATATGTCAGCTGCAGCCGCCCAGCCCATGGCTGCCCCAGGTCACCCACACTGTCAGAACATACAGCGATATAGCATTGCATTGCACTCACTCAGGTGCTGGTAGGAACTCCGTCTCCTCTGGAATCTGCCTGACTGTGCCTGATAAGTTCAGCACTGAGAGCAGAGCAGAAGTGCTCTCTCCGCCCACAATGTCACGCTGGCTGTGTCCTTAACCCCTATGTGCCTGGCCCTGCACTGACAATGAGAAGATGCTTGTGCCAGCTCAAATTGAAAGGGTAGAAAGGGTTAAAGCGGCCAAGATGGATCTATGACTGTGTGAGTGGGCCCCCCTGTCTCGTCAGGGCCCCGGCACTTGCCCGGGTAAGCCGGGTGCTGACGCCAGCCCTGACTACATTCCTGTTACTAAAAAACATTTTTGTTTTTCATAGAGTCCCGGATATACCCTTTAGGCCAAATTCGCATGTTCAGTATTTTACATCAGTATTTGTAAGCCACAATCAGAGGAAAAGGTGTAATAGAAACATGTCATCACTTCTGCATTTTTCACCTACTCCTCCGCTATGAGCATTGTGTCTCCCTGCAATCTCATAACATTGTTTATGTGACATAAGCGCTGCAGACTAGCAGAGGACGTTGATGATCTGCAATCTTCGTAGTAAGGTTTAACGATAACTGGCTGCTCTTGTGCCATAAACAAAGTCATGACCCCTGCGCTGGTCCAGAAGTACAGGTCCTTCTCAAAAAATTAGCATATAGTGTTAAATTTCATTATTTACCATAATGTAATGATTACAATTAAACTTTCATATACTATAGATTCATTATCCACCAACTGAAATTTGTCAGGTCTTTTATTGTTTTAATACTGATGATTTTGGCATACAACTCCTGATAACCCAAAAAACCTGTCTCAATAAATTAGCATATTTCACCCGACCAATCAAATAAAAGTGTTTTTTAATACCAAACAAAAAAACCATCAAATAATAATGTTCAGTTATGCACTCAATACTTGGTCGGGAATCCTTTGGCAGAAATGACTGCTTCAATGCGGCGTGGCATGGAGGCAATCAGCCTGTGACACTGCTGAGATGTTATGGAGGCCCAGGATGCTTCAATAGCGGCCTTAAGCTCATCCAGAGTGTTGGGTCTTGCGTCTCTCAACTTTCTCTTCACAATATCCCACAGATTCTCTATGGGGTTCAGGTCAGGAGAGTTGGCAGGCCAATTGAGCACAGTAATACCATGGTCAGTAAACCATTTACCAGTGGTTTTGGCACTGTGAGCAGGTGCCAGGTCGTGCTGAAAAATGAAATCTTCATCTCCATAAAGCATTTCAGCCGATGGAAGCATGAAGTGCTCCAAAATCTCCTGATAGCTAGCTGCATTGACCCTGCCCTTGATGAAACACAGTGGACCAACACCAGCAGCTGACATGGCACCCCACACCATCACTGACTGTGGGTACTTGACACTGGACTTCAGGCATTTTGGCATTTCCTTCTCCCCAGTCTTCCTCCAGACTCTGGCACCTTGATTTCCGAATGACATGCAAAATTTGCTTTCATCAGAAAAAAGTACTTGGGACCACTTAGCAACAGTCCAGTGCTGCTTCTCTGTAGCCCAGGTCAGGCGCTTCTGCCGCTGTTTATGGTTCAAAAGTGGCTTTACCTGGGGAATGCGGCACCTGTAGCCCATTTCCTGCACACGCCTGTGCACGGTGGCTCTGGATGTTTCCACACCAGACTCAGTCCACTGCTTCCTCAGGTTCCGGTCACCTCTTCTCGTTGTACAGCGTTTTCTGCCACATTGTTTCCTTCCAACAGACTTACCATTGAGGTGCCTTGATACAGCACTCTGGGAACAGCCTATTTGTTGAGAAATTTCTTTCTGGGTCTTACCCTCTTGCTTGAGGGTGTCAATGATGGCCTTCTTGACATCTGTCAGGTCGCTAGTCTTAAGGCCCCGTCTCACACAGCGACGCTGCAGCGATACAGACAACGATGCTGATCGCTGCAGCGTCGCTGTGTGGTCGCTGGGGAGCTGTCACACAGACAGCTCTCTCCAGCGACCAACGATCAGGGGAACGACTTCGGCATCGTTGAAACTGTCTTCAACGATGCCGAAGTCCCCCTGCAGCACCCGGGTAACCAGGGTAAACATCGGGTTACTAAGCGCAGGGCCGCGCTTAGTAACCCGATGTTTACCCTGGTTACCAGCGTAAATGTAAAAAAAAACAAACACTACATACTCACCATCTGTTGCCCGTCAGGTCCCTTGCCGTCCGCTTCCTGCTCTGACTGAGCCGCCGTACAGTGAGAGCAGAGCGCAGCGGTGACGTCACTGCTGTGCTCTCACTTTACGGCGGCTCAGTCAGAGCAGGAAGCAGACGCCAAGGGACCTGACGGGCAACAGATGGTGAGTATGTACTGTTTTTTTTTTTTTACATTTACGCTGGTAACCAGGGTAAACATCGGGTTACTAAGCGCGGCCCTGCGCTTAGTAACCCGATGTTTACCCTGGTTACCAGTGAAGACATCGCTGGATCGGTGTCACACACACCGATTCAGCGATGTCAGCGGGACCTCAACGACCAAAAAAAAGGTCCAGGCCATTCTGACACGACCAGCGATCTCACAGCAGGGGCCTGATCGCTGGTACGTGTCACACATAGCGAGATCGCTACTGAGGTCGCTGTTGCGTCACAAAACTTGTGACTCAGCAGCGATCTCGCTAGCGATCTCGCTATGTGAGACGGGGCCTTTACCCATGATGGGGGTTTTGAGTAATGAACCAGGCAGGGAGTTTTTAAAAGCCTCAGGTATCTTTTGCATGTGTTTAGAGTTAATTAGTTGATTCAGAAGATTAGGGTAATAGGTCATTTAGAGAACCTTTTCTTGATATGCTAATTTATTGAGACAGGTTTTTTGGGTTATCAGGAGTTGTATGCCAAAATCATCAGTATTAAAACAATAAAAGACCTGACAAATTTCAGTTGGTGGATAATGAATCTATAGTATATGAAAGTTTAATTGTAATCATTACATTATGGTAAATAATGAAATTTAACACTATATGCTAATTTTTTGAGAAGGACCTGTATGTATGCTTGTATTTTATTCACACACTGGGGGCACAACCTGTTTAAAGTGAACCTGTCATACCCCAAAATGCTATTAACCCTACAGATATGGGGTTAATTTGAACTTTTTTGTCCCAGCTTCAGTCACCAGTCAGTACATAGCACCCGGCACTGACTGACAACTGGCTCAGCAGTGCATCCTTACAGAGCTGGCTGTCAGTCAGTGACGGAACATGGTTACAGCCAGCGCTCACTATGTACTGAGCAGTTCACGGAGACTGAAGGTGCTCCTCTATCACTGAAACTCAGAGAAATAAAGCTAATTTCCTCCAGGCAGCATGGCAGCTTTAGAATTATATTAACCTGCAGGTTAAACCCATATCTACAGGTTAATAACTTTTTTTGACATGACAAATTCCCTTTAACCCCTTCACGACATGTGCCGCACATTTACGGCGCACGTCCCGTCTCTCCCTTTGATGAGGGTTCCGGCACTGAGCCCACATCTTTCCCAGCACAAGTCAGTATTTTATATCACCCAGTTTTGGATTCCATAGTAATGGAATAGTAACCGAGCGGATACGTGTGACCTCTTGCTACCGCTAAAACGTTACTTTCACTGTTTAAGGGATAATTATTTTGGCTCTTTACAGACCATTTCCTTCATGGCTACTATTGCAATACTATGGCATTCAAATCTGGGTGATATAAAATACTGACTCTGGTGCTGTTTTATGCCTTCTTGCTTTACCGGTACACAGCTTAAAGGGAACACCTTATGGGGATATAATTCACATGCAGTCTTATTCTTGTTATTATTTGGATTTTCGACAGTTATTTACATGGAGTTTGGTCCAGTATATTTGAATATATATACCTCCTTGTGTGTTATATTGTTTGGGCTCTTTGGTATATGAATTTCATATTTTTGACTATTGGCATCTAAGTTGATGTAACATCACCCCCCTCTTGTTTTTCCGGTTGGTATCCCAGGATGCTATTTTGCTTTTTTCATATGGTATTTTAATTATATTAAATAAAGATTAATTTTAACATTTATTGGTATTGGATCTCTTCATATTCCCACGAGTATTACACATACATGAGAGCTTTTTTTCTTGTAAGTACTAATCATGCAGGGTGCCCAAACTTTTGCACTGGTCCATTTTCCTTTTTGTAATTTGTAAAATTTAAAATATGAAAATATATACAGCTCTGGCAAAAATTAAAGAGACCACTGCAAAATTTTCAGTTTTTCTGATTTTTCTCTTTATAGATAAATTTTTTAGTAAAATAGATATTGTTCTTTTATTCTATAAACTACTGACATGTCGCCAAAGTTCCAAGCAATAAATTTTGTATTTATTTTATTAAAATGAGAAATGGTCGAAATAGCAAAACAATGCATTGCTTGTAGACCTCAAATAATGCAAAAACAAACAAACAAAAAAAAAACAAGTTCATAATCATTTAGAAACAACAATACTAATGTTTTAACTCAGGAAGAGTTCAGAAATCAATATTTTGTGGAATAACCATGATTTTTAATCACAGCTTTCATGGGTCTTGGCATCCTTTCCTCCAGTCTTTCACACTGCTTTTGGGTGACCTTATGCCACTCCTGGTACTAACATTTAAGCAGTTCTTCTTTGTTTGATGGCTTGTAACTATCCATCTTCCTCTTGATTACATTCCAGAGGTTTTCAATGGGGTTCAGGTCTGGAGATTGGGCCGCCCATGACAGGGATTTGATGTCCTTCATCCACATCTTGATTGACCTAGCTGTTTGGCATGGCGCATTATCCTGCTGGAAAAACCAGTCCTCAGAGTTAGGGATCATTGCCTGAGCAGAAGGAATCATCTGTTTTTCCAGGACAACCTTGTATGCGGCTTGATTCATACGTCCTTCGCAAAGATTAACCTGATACCTATAAAGAGAAAAATCAGACAAACTGAAAATTTTGCAGTGGTCTCATAATGTTTGCCAGAGCTGTATATATATATATATATATATATATATATATACTGTATATATATATATATATATATATATATATATATATATATATATATACTGTATATACACACACATATATATATGTACTGTATACAGTACAAAAAAAAGTTTGGACACACCTTCTCATTTAAAGATTTTTCGGTATTTTCATGACTATGAAAATTGTAAATTCACACTGAAGGCATCAAAACTATGAATTAACACATGTGAAATTATTTACTTAACAAAAAAGTGTGAAACAACTGAAATTATGTCTTATATTCTAGGTTCTTCAAAGTAGCCACCTTTTGCTTTGATGACTGCTTTGCACACTCTTGGCATTCTCTTGATGAGCTTTAAGAGGTAGTCAAAGGGAATGGTCTTCCAACAATCTTGAAGGAGTTCCCAGAGATGCTTAGCACTTGTTAGCCCTTTTGCCTTTACTCTGCGGTCAGGGTTCAGGTCTGGTGACTGTGGAGGCCAGGCAGGGGTGGATTAAGAGTAGCCAGGGCCCCGGGCTGTTCAGACACTGTGGGCCCCCCGGTCATGTGACGGGGTCATGTGACAGGGGTCATGTGACGGGGGTCATCATATACCTGAACCAGATTATTCCAGAAAAATAGTTGCTGTGTGAAACTATAACCTGTCAAACATCCATTGATCTAGTCAATTTACCCTTCAGTTCAGTATATAGTATACAGTGTATAGTGTCAGTGTATAGGTAACACTGACTCACCAGTGACGTATCTAGGCGAAGTCCTTCATCTTTCTTCCAGCACAGACTGCCATCACTTCATTCAGCCAGGACTCCTCTCTGCAGGAAATAACAAAGTTATCTTGAGCTCCGCTTGCAGAACACATTACTTAATTTTTCCCAACTTCTACATTACACCACATGAAGAAAAAGAGGCAACATAGTGTCACTCTACACAGTAACATGATCGCCCCCCATTTAAAACAGTATCCTCAAAAAATAAAATAAATACATCACTGCAGTAATAATATCCCTTAATTAGCCCCTATGGTAATAATAATATCCTCCAACCTGGCCCCATGTATCTCATTCCTGGCTCCAGCCATATGTTCTCCCATCCTGCCCTCATGAGTATCCATCCTGCCCCATATGATCTCCCCACCCTGCCCCATCAGTCTCCATCGTATGCATCCTGCCCCATGATCCTGCATGATCTGTCTCCAATCCTGCCCCATGTCTTTCATTCTGCCCCGTGTCTCCAATCATGCCCCGTATCTACATTCTGCTCATGTCTTCAGCATGTCTGCCCCAAGTGTCCAGCATCTCTGCCCCCAATGTGTCCAGCATCTCTGCTCCCAATGTGTCCAGCATCTCTGCCCCCAGTGTGTCCAGCATATTGCCCCTTTGTGTACAGCAATCTGCCCCAGTGTCTCCAGCATCCTGCCCCCAGTGTGTCCAGCATTCTGCCCCCAGTGTGTCCAGCATCCTGCCCCCAGTGTGTCCAGCATCCTGCCCCCAGTGTCTCCAACATATTGCCCCCAGTGTGTCCAGCAATTTGCCCCAGTGTCTCCAGCATTCTGCCCCAGTGTGACCAGCAATCTGCCCCCAGTGTCTCCAGCATATTGCCTCTAGTGTGTCCTGCTTTCTGCCCCAGTGTGTACAGCATATTGCCCCCAGCTTGTCCAGCATTTCTGCCCCTAGCTTGTCCAGCATTTCTGCCCCCAAAGTGTCCAGCATTTCTGCCCGGGATCGCCGCTCAAAAAAAAATAACACGAGTTCTTTCTTACCTAGCCGCTCCTGCGGCGGCCGGCAAAGCTTCCTCCCTCCACTCAGGTGAGGCGTGCACTCGCTGGCGGCTGACAATGACGTCAGATGCCGGCGATGTGTGCCCTGTGGCACATGTCAGCTGCCAGCCTCCGATTGGCTGGCGGCTGTTAACTATTGACGTGCGGGCCCGCACATCAATAACCTTACTGCCGCAGCGCCTGTAGGGGGGCCCGGTGAGCAGATGAGACGGGGCCCGATGCGGGCCCCCTCTGCCCACCCGGCCCATACGCCAGTCAGGGCAGTAATGCCCTGATGGCGGCGTGCAATCTGAGTGGTATCCCAGGGCCCAGTGGTGTGGGGGGGCCCTGGGCTACCAGATTGACCCTATTGTAATCCACCCCTGAGGCCAGGTCATCTGGCATAGCACCCCATCACTCTCCTTCTTGGTCAAATAGCCCTTACACAGCCTGTAGGTGTGTTTGGGGTCATTGTCCTGTTGAAAAATAAATGATGGTCCAACTAAACGCAAACTGGATGGAATAGCATGCTGCTGCAAGATGCTGTGGTAGCCATGCTGGTTCAGTATGCCTTCAATTTTGAATAAATCCCCAACAGTGTCACCAGCAAAGCATCCCCACGCCATCACACCTCCTCCTCCATGCTTCACGGTGGGAACCAGGCATGTAGAGTCGAATCCGTTCACCTTTTCTGCGTAGCACAAAGACACGGTGGTTGGAACCAAAGATCTCAAATTTGGACTCATCAGACCAAAACACAGATTTCCACCGGTCTAACGTCCATTCCTTGTGTTCTTTAGCCCAAACAAGTCTCTTCTGCTTGTTGCCTGTCGTTAGCAGTGGTTTCCTAGCAGCTATTTTACCATGAAGGCCTGCTGCACAAAGTCTCCTCCTAAGGCCGGGATCACACATACGCGAGATACGGCCAAGTCTCGCAGGTGAAAACCCAGCTCTGGCACCGGCACTCCAGAGCGGAGCGCGCAGCTCCATGTATTGCTGTGCGGCTGCACGCTCTGCTCCGGAGTGCCGGTGCCAGAGCTGGGTTTTCACCTGCGAGACTCGGCCGTTTCTCGCGTATGTGTGATCCAGGCCTAACAGTTGTTGTAGAGATGTGTCTGCTGCTAGAACTCTGTTTGGCATTGACCTGGTCTCTAATCTGAGCTGCTGTTAACCTGCGATTTCTGAGGCTGGTGACTCGGATAAGCTTATCCTCAGAAGCAGAGGTGACTCTTGGTCTTCCTTTCTTGGGGCGGTCCTCATGTGAGCCAGTTTATTTGTAGCGCTTGATGGTTTTTGCCACTCCACTTGGGGACACTTTCGAAGTTTGCCCAATTTTTCAGACTGACTGACCTTCATTTCTTAAAGTAATGATGGACACTCGTTTTTCTTTACTTAGCTGCTTTTTTCTTGCCACAATACAAATTCTAACAGTCTATTCAGTAGGACTACCAGCTGTGTATCCATCAGACTTCTGCACAACACAACTAATGGTCCCAACCCCATTTATAAGGCAAGAAATCCCACTTATTAAAACTGACAGGGCACACCTGTGAAGTGAAAACCATTCCTGGTGACTACCTCTTGAAGCTCATCAAGAGAATGCCAAGAGTGTGTGCAAAGCCGTCATCAAAGCAAAAGGTGGCTACTTTGAAGAACCTACAATATAAGACATATTTTCAGTTGTTTCACACTTTTTTGTTAAGTATATAATTCCACATGTCTTAATTCATAGTTTTGATGCCTTCAGTGTGAATGTACAGTTTTCATAGTCGTGAAAATACAGAAAACTCTTTAAATGAGAAGCTGTGTCCAAACTTTTGGTCTGTACTGTATATATATATATATATATATATATATATATATATATATATATATATATATATATATATACTAGCTGAAGAGCCCGGCGTTGCCTGGGCATAGTAAATATCTGTGGTTGGTTATAGCACCTCACTTCTCTTATATTCCCATCAGTAGGGTTGAGCGACTTTTATTTTTATAGGATCGGGTCGGGTTTCACGAAACCCGACTTTCTCAAAAGTCGGGTCGAGCGAAATCGGCCGATCCTATAAAAAAGTCGGGGTCGGGGTCGGCAGAAACACGAAACCCAATGCAGTGCAATGGGATACTATGGTTCCCAGGGTCTGAAGGAGAGGAAACTCTCCTTCAGGCCCTGGGATCCATATTAATGTGTAAAATAAAGAATTAAAATAAAAAATATTGATATACTCACCCGTCCGGAGGCCCCTGGACATCACCGCTGGTAACCGGCAGCTTTCTTTGCTTAAAATGAGCGCGTTCAGGGCCTTCCATGACGTCACGGCTTCTGATTGGTTGCGTGCCGCTCATGTGACCGCCACGCGACCAATCACAAGCCATGATGTAATTCTCAGGTCCTAAATTCCTAATTCTAGGAATTTAGGACCTGAGAATTACGTCACGGCTTGTGATTGGTCGCGTGGCGGTCACATGGGCGGCCGCGACCAATCACAAGCTGTGACGTCATCTAAGGCCCTGAACGCGCTCATTCTTAGGAAGGAAGGCTGCCGGAAAGAAGCCGAGGGTGAGTATATTCCTATTAGGTATATACTCGCCCTCGGACGCGCCCTGCTTCTTTCCGGCAGCCTTCCTTCTTAAGAATGAGCGCGTGAAGGGCCTTAGATGACGTCACGGCTTGTGATTGGTCGCGGCCGCCCATGTGACCGCTCACGCGACCAATCACAAGCCGTGACGTAATTCTTAGGTCCTAAATTCCTAGAATGAGGAATTTAGGACCTGAGAATTACGTCACGGCTTGTGATTGGTCGCGTGGCGGTCACATGAGCGGCACGCGACCAATCAGAAGCCGTGACGTCATGGAAGGCCGTAAACGTGCTCATTTTAAGCAAAGAAGGCTGCCAGTTACCAGCGGCGATGTCCAGGGGCCTCCGGAGAGGTGAGTATATCAATATTTTTTATTTTAATTCTTTATTTTACACTTAAATGTGGATTCCGATACCGATTTCCGATATCGCAAACATATCGGAACTCGGTATCGGAATTCCGATACCAGATTCAGAAGATCGCCGACGTCATGGCCGACCCCACACAGGGGTCGGGTCGGGTTTCATGAAACCCGACTTTGCCAAAAGTCGGCGACTTCTGAAAATGGCTGACCCGTTTCGCTCAACCCTACCCATCAGGCCTCTCATTTAGCACCTCACTTCTCTCATTTTCCCATCACGCCTCTCATTTTCCCCCTCACATCTTTCATTTTCCCCCTCACATCTCTCATTTTCTCCCCCGCATCTCTCATTTTCCCCCTCACTCCTTTTATTTTCCCCCTCACTCCTCTTATTTTCCCCCTCACTCCTCTCATTCCCCCTAACACTTGTCATTTCGACCTCACATCTGTCATTTTCCGATCACTCCACTATTTTCCCTCACTCCTCTCATTTTTCACTCACACCTTTTCATTTTCACCTCACCTCTCATTTTCACCTCACACCTCTCATTTTCCCCTCAGTATATACATGTTTCTCATCTCCCTTATATATAGTATACACCTGTATGTCATCTCCTGTATATAGTATATACCTGTATGTCATCTCCCCTGTATATACTGTAGTATATACCTAACCACAAAAGAAAAAATAGTGTACCAGTCCTAAAGTAGAAAAAATCAATTTTATTAGAGCTAAAAACTATGAGACAAATCAAACAGTGACAGCAATGGGTTAAAACCGGCGCACAGGCCGTAGCTACAACAAAAGAGGAACAACATGGCACCCATTATAGAGAACATAATGGTACAAGCCCACATGGAGACCATCCATAGGCAAATAATCTATATATGCTCCATAATCCACTGTGGGAACGCATATGAACAGGACAACATATGGGCTGAAACGTACCGGTGTAGATAGAAAATAAATATACGGCAGGTACCGTGATGTCCCCTTCCTCCCGACGCGCGTTTCGGGTGTCCCTTCCTCAAGGGAGGCATACCCGAGATGTAATTCCCCGTCTTCATATACAGGAGCCACCGGAAATCCATCAACTCAAATCCCGCCCACCACGCCGATACACATGGGCCCATGTGATCAGGCGCGGGGGGACGGAATAGAGGGACGGAAAACCGGAAGTGTGTGTCAGAACTGTAACCGGAAATGTGGAAGCGGCCATCTTAGTAAAGGTAAGGTGCGCCCATAAAGCAGAGCGCACATGCATACTTAATACATATATGTATATACATTGAAATATACCCAAAAATAAGAAAAAAGAAGCAGAAAAACAATAACAAGCCATAAATATGCAATATTATAGAGACCTCATATGGTATGATGCATGACCAAATAAATAAATATTGCACACAGATTGCAGCAATATGGCAACGTGCCATGGGTAATACACCATATCAAATCAAAAGACCACACATAGTGAACTTAATAAAGAGACACAACTAAATTCACCGATGCAAAAGCAAATATACATAAATGCACAAAAACAAAAGCCAAAAAACGCGCCGATTGCTGAAAACTTGATGTTAGTGCATCATATGACATCCGTATTGCGTCTCTATCATGGAGAACAACATCACAGGCTTAAATCTGAAAATGTAACATAAGAAAAATGAAGTTAAAAACAATTAAAAACAAATGCAGCACGACCAAAGACCCGGTTCAAACACAACGCAGCCAGCGGATTACAAGAATGGGGCAAAGGATAGCCCCTCATTAAGACCAAAAGGGGATACAGTGTTGAGCTTCCAGATCCACTTGGTCTCCAGTCTCCCCAATCTTTTTGTGAGACCGCCCCCCCTGATGTCAATTTTAAGGGCATCAATACCCCTAACCTTGAGGGCGGTACTATCACAATTATGGAACTCTTTAAAGTGGCGGGGTAGGGTCTTCAAGGTGGATGTATCCGTGTGGACGAGTGCCGCCTCAATGCCCAACACATGTTCTCTTACACGGACTTTCAACTGACGTGTTGTCAGTCCCACATAGATTAATCCACATGGACATGTGGCATAATATACCACATATCTCGTAGTGCAGGTAATCCGTTTTCTAATAAAAAATTGTCTGGTGTTATTAAAATTTGAGAATTCATTACGTCTTTCAATGTTGGGACAGGCGACACATCCGCCACACGGATAACATCCCATAGCCCTAGGAAACCTATCAAGGAATGTAACTACCCCACCACCTGAGTAGTGACTGGAGACCAAGTGGTCTTTAAGATTTTTTGCTCGTCGGAATGCCATAGAGGGTTTCTCAGGAAGCAATTTGGCAATATTGGGATCTATCCGTAAGATTGGCCATGCCCCCTGAAGAATAGATCTAACCCTATTTGATTGGGAATTAAAAGTAGTAACAAATCTGAGTTTGGAAGAAGTGTCAGAGCTTGATTGTGTCTCATTGCCAAATAAAAGGTTATACCGAGTAGCATGTTTGGCACGATTGAATGCCCGCTTAATCGACCTGTTGCTATAGCCACGGGTTTTGAAACGTTCTATTAGATCCTCTGCCTGATTATAAAAATCCGACTCCGAGGAGCATATTCTCCGAAGACGGAGAAATTGCCCCACGGGCACTGAATCAATCATGTGGCGCGGATGGCCAGAAGTGGCATGCAGTAGTGTGTTAGTGGAGGTTTCTTTCCTATAGATGTCAGTCTGTAAGGTACCGGTAGGATCCCTCCTTATTGACACATCCAGGAAATCCAAAGATTCATCACTATATACGAATGTAAGATGGATATTAAGATCATTGTTATTAAGGGTATGGATCAACCGCTCAAGATCGACTGGAGTGCCCTGCCACATGAAGAAGATATCGTCAATGTACCTCGTCCAGAATAGGACAAGGTCCATTGACCCCAATTCATCAGACAGGAAGAGCTGCCTCTCCCAGAGCCCCAGGAAAAGACCGGCATAGGCGGGCGCAAAGGCCGCCCCCATGGCGGTCCCCTGGAGCTGTAGGTAGAAGCTGCCCTTGAACACAAAAAAGTTGTGTGTGAGGGTGAACTCTAGAAGTTCCAGCAGGAGATCCCTGAGACCAATCGATAAGGATGAGGTAGTAAGAAAAAAACGAACTGCAGATATACCATCCTTATGCTTGATGTTAGTATACAGGGATTCAACATCTGCTGAGACCAATAGAGTACCACCCTCAATGTGCAGTCCATCGATCCTGCGCAGAAGATCACCCGTATCCTTGAGGAAGGAAGGGAGGCCTGAGACCAAGGGTTGGAGGTGGTAATCTATCCATTTATTAACATTCTCCAAGAAGTTACCCCTCCCTGAAATGATTGGTCTGCCAGGCGGTGAGGTTGAGCTTTTTTATTAGAAAACGGATTACCTGCACTACGAGATATGTGGTATATTATGCCACATGTCCATGTGGATTAATCTATGTGGGACTGACAACACGTCAGTTGAAAGTCCGTGTAAGAGAACATGTGTTGGGCATTGAGGCGGCACTCGTCCACACGGATACATCCACCTTGAAGACCCTACCCCGCCACTTTAAAGAGTTCCATAATTGTGATAGTACCGCCCTCAAGGTTAGGGGTATTGATGCCCTTAAAATTGACATCAGGGGGGGCGGTCTCACAAAAAGATTGGGGAGACTGGAGACCAAGTGGATCTGGAAGCTCAACACTGTATCCCCTTTTGGTCTTAATGAGGGGTTATCCTTTGCCCCATTCTTGTAATCCGCTGGCTGCGTTGTGTTTGAACCGGGTCTTTGGTCGTGCTGCATTTGTTTTTAATTGTTTTTAACTTCATTTTTCTTATGTTACATTTTCAGATTTAAGCCTGTGATGTTGTTCTCCATGATAGAGACGCAATACGGATGTCATATGATGCACTAACATCAAGTTTTCAGCAATCGGCGCGTTTTTTGGCTTTTGTTTTTGTGCATTTATGTATATTTGCTTTTGCATCGGTGAATTTAGTTGTGTCTCTTTATTAAGTTCACTATGTGTGGTCTTTTGATTTGATATGGTGTATTACCCATGGCACGTTGCCATATTGCTGCAATCTGTGTGCAATATTTATTTATTTGGTCATGCATCATACCATATGAGGTCTCTATAATATTGCATATTTATGGCTTGTTATTGTTTTTCTGCTTCTTTTTTCTTATTTTTGGGTATATTTCAATGTATATACATATATGTATTAAGTATGCATGTGCGCTCTGCTTTATGGGCGCACCTTACCTTTACTAAGATGGCCGCTTCCACATTTCCGGTTACAGTTCTGACACACACTTCCGGTTTTCCGTCCCTCTATTCCGTCCCCCCGCGCCTGATCACATGGGCCCATGTGTATCGGCGTGGTGGGCGGGATTTGAGTTGATGGATTTCCGGTGGCTCCTGTATATGAAGACGGGGAATTACATCTCGGGTATGCCTCCCTTGAGGAAGGGACACCCGAAACGCGCGTCGGGAGGAAGGGGACATCACGGTACCTGCCGTATATTTATTTTCTATCTACACCGGTACGTTTCAGCCCATATGTTGTCCTGTTCATATGCGTTCCCACAGTGGATTATGGAGCATATATAGATTATTTGCCTATGGATGGTCTCCATGTGGGCTTGTACCATTATGTTCTCTATAATGGGTGCCATGTTGTTCCTCTTTTGTTGTAGCTACGGCCTGTGCGCCGGTTTTAACCCATTGCTGTCACTGTTTGATTTGTCTCATAGTTTTTAGCTCTAATAAAATTGATTTTTTCTACTTTAGGACTGGTACACTATTTTTTCTTTTGTGGTTATGTTACTTCTTGGTGTGTCCTGCACACTTGTATCCATTTAGGTTTCCCTGCATGGTACCATGATGGTTCTATTGTTTGGGTTCCTTATATGCTTTCTACAATTTCATTGTAGTATATACCTGTATGTCATCTCCCCTGTAAATAGTATATACCTGCTGTATGTCATCTCCTTCTGTATATTGTATATACCTATGTGTCATCTCCTCCTGTATATAGTATATACCTGTATGTCATCTCTTCTGTATATAGTATATACATGTATGTCATCTCCTCCTGTATATAGTATATGCCTGTATGTCATCTCCCCTGTATATAGTATACACCTGCTGTATGTCATCTCCTCCTGTATATACTTATGTGTCATCTCCTCTTTTATATAGTATATACCTGTATGTCATCTCCTCCTGTATATAGTATATACCTGTGTCATCTCCTCCTGTATGTAGTATATACCTGTATGTCATCTCCTCCTGTATATAGTATATACCTGTATGTCATCTCCTCCTGTATATAGTATTTACCTGTGTGTTATCTCCCCTGTATATAGTATGTACCTGTATGTCATCTCCTCCTGTATTTAGTATATACCTGTGTGTCATCTCCTCCTGTATATAGTATGTACCTGTATGTCATCTCCCCTGTATATACAGGTCCTTCTCAAAAAATTAGCATATAGTGTTAAATTTCATTATTTACCATAATGTAATGATTACAATTAAACTTTCATATATTATAGATTCATTATCCACCAACTGAAATTTGTCAGGTCTTTTATTGTTTTAATACTGATGATTTTGGCATACAACTCCTGAAAACCCCAAAAACCTGTCTCAATAAATTAGCATATTTCACCCGTCCAATCAAATAAAAGTGTTTTTTAATAACAAACAAAAAAACCATCAAATAATAATGTTCAGTTATGCACTCAATACTTGGTCGGGAATCCTTTGGCAGAAATGACTGCTTCAATGCGGCGTGGCATGGAGGCAATCAGCCTGTGACACTGCTGAGATGTTATGGAGGCCCAGGATGCTTCAATAGCGGCCTTAAGCTCATCCAGAGTGTTGGGTCTTGCGTCTCTCAACTTTCTCTTCACAATATCCCACAGATTCTCTATGGGGTTCAGGTCAGGAGAGTTGGCAGGCCAATTGAGCACAGTAATACCATGGTCAGTAAACCATTTACCAGTGGTTTTGGCACTGTGAGCAGGTGCCAGGTCGTGCTGGAAAATGAAATCTTCATCTCCATAAAGCATTTCAGCCGATGGAAGCATGAAGTGCTCCAAAATCTCCTGATAGCTAGCTGCATTGACCCTGCCCTTGATGAAACACAGTGGACCAACACCAGCAGCTGACATGGCACCCCACACCATCACTGACTGTGGGTACTTGACACTGGACTTCAGGCATTTTGGCATTTCCTTCTCCCCAGTCTTCCTCCAGACTCTGGCACCTTGATTTCCGAATGACATGCAAAATTTGCTTTAATCAGAAAAAAGTACTTGGGACCACTTAACAACAGTCCAGTGCTGCTTCTCTGTAGCCCAGGTCAGGCGCTTCTGCCGCTGTTTATGGTTCAAAAGTGGCTTTACCTGGGGAATGCGGCACCTGTAGCCCATTTCCTGCACACGCCAGACTCAGTCCACTGCTTCCTCAGGTTCCCCAAGGTCTGGAATCGGTCCTTCTCCACAATCTTCCTCAGGGTCCGGTCACCTCTTCTCGTTGTACAGCGTTTTCTGCCACATTGTTTCCTTCCAACAGACTTACCATTGAGGTGCCTTGATACAGCACTCTGGGAATAGCCTATTTGTTGAGAAATTTCTTTCTGGGTCTTACCCTCTTGCTTGAGGGTGTCAATGATGGCCTTCTTGACATCTGTCAGGTCGCTAGTCTTACCCATGATGGGGGTTTTGAGTAATGAACCAGGCAGGGAGTTTTTAAAAGCCTCAGGTATCTTTTGCATGTGTTTAGAGTTAATTAGTTGATTCAGAAGATTAGGGTAATAGGTCGTTTAGAGAACCTTTTCTTGATATGCTAATTTATTGAGACAGGTTTTTTGGGTTTTCAGGAGTTGTATGCCAAAATCATCAGTATTAAAACAATAAAAGACCTGACAAATTTCAGTTGGTGGATAATGAATCTATAATATATGAAAGTTTAATTGTAATCATTACATTATGGTAAATAATGAAATTTAACACTATATGCTAATTTTTTGAGAAGGACCTGTAGTATGTACCTGTGTGTCATCTCCCCTGTATATAGTATATACCTGTATGTCATCTCCTCCTGTATATACCTGCTGTATGTCATCTCCTCCTGTATATAGTATGTACCTGTATGTCATCTCCTCCTGTATATAGTATATATCTGTGTGTCATCTCCTCCTGTACTAGACCTCGTTCACACGTTATTTGGTCAGTATTTTTGCCTCAGTATTTGTAAGCTAAATTGGCAGCCTGATAAATCCCCATCCAACAGGAAACCCTCCCCCCTGGCAGTATATAATAGCTCACATATACACATAATAGACAGGTCATGTGACTGACAGCTGCCGGATTTCCTATATGGTACATTTGTGGTACGTTTTGAGTATGTGCGAGTTTTATGTGAGGCAACTTTTGCATGTGTTGCAACTTTTGTGCATGTGGCAATTTTTCCACATGTGCAAGTTTTGTGTGTGGCGATTTTACCATGAGGTGAGTTTTGCACGTGTGGCTAGTTTTGCGTGAGCCTAGTTTTGCATGTGGTGAGTTTTGCATGTGGCAAGTTTTCCATGAGGTGAGATTTGCACGTGTGGCGAGTTTTGCGTGAGCCTAGTTTTGCATGTGGCGAGTTTTGCGCATGGCGAGTTTTGAGCGGTGACTTTTGTGTTTCGACTTTTATGTGGCGAGGTTGGTGTATGTGTGGTGAAATGTGTGCTGAGGGTGGTATATGTGTTCAAGCACGTGGTAGTGTGTGGCACATTTTGTGTGTGCGTTCATATCCCCGTGTGTGGTGAGTATCCCATGTCGGGGCCCCACCTTAGCAACTGTACAGTATATACTCTTTGGTGCCATCGCTGTCATTCTTTAAGTCCCCCTTGTTCACATCTGGCAGTTGTCAATTTGCCTCCAACACTTTTCCTTTCACTTTTTCCCCATTATGTAGATAGGGGCAAAATTGTTTGGTGAATTGGAACGCGCGGGGTTAAAATTTCACCTCACAACATAGCCCATGACGCTCTCGGGGTCCAGACATGTGACTGTGCAAAATTTTGTGGCTGTAGCTGCGACGGTGCAGATGCCAATCCCGGACATACACACATACATACATACATACACACACACATTCAGCTTTATATATTAGCTATATATATATATATATATATATATATATATATATATATATATATATATATATATATATATATATATATATATATATATATATATATATATATATATATATATATATATATATATATAAATATATATATATAAATATATATTTATATATTTTTGCCTAAATTACAAAGGAAATGTGTCTTTGACTTAAGGCCTTTAAAAGATCATTTCATTTAATCTAACTTGCTTAACAGTTCACAATACCAGTAATTTTGATAAGGGGTGACCAAACTTTTCAGTGTCTTTTTTGTAATCTCTGAAGACGAGTCCTGGCTGGAAGAAGATATGTCGGTCTGGGAAAGATGGAAAAGACAGGAAAAGTGAACAACTCCATCAAAAATAACGTCAGCTTTAATTCACTATTTGTGGTTGTACTTTAATCTCTTAAATGTTCTGCAAGATTGATATCTCTCACTATAGGTTCACCATATGGCGGTAATGTTGGTCCTGGTCTTTGCATAGGTGTTTTTTTCAGTAACTGTATGGTCAACTACCAAGATGACCCTTTATCCTCTGCGATCAGGAAGTGTCACTATAGTTGGTTGGTAAAGGGCCTGCTCAGATGTCTTTCACCCTCCTGAGCTGAACCCCTACTTACAGCTCTGCACAGAATGATATGAACATAAGATAAATTAAGATCTTCCAGATCTGGTTTAGCTTATAAAAGAAATGTCAATTGTGAGCTTTTAGCACCATCTAGTGGTAATAGTGGGATAATGCTCTTCTTTCCTCTCTAAGTCATTGTCATTTTTCAAGCAGCTAACATGTAAATGCTTTTATGCCCAAAAAAGCTTTCAGAGCTCATTCGTCAGTCACAGTCACATTTAGGCACACAGTGCTACTATCCCAGACATAATTTAAGTAATTTATAGTGTTAGTGGTGCCATTATGGGAATATGATGACACTTTTTTTGGAGGGCAGAGTGAACCGACATGCTTAGGATTTAAAATCTGCACCACATGTCAATTTCTGTTTCTTGCAGAGGTTATATGGGGTTTTGCTTATTTTTTTTTTTGCTATGTGACTAAGAGTTTACTAGCGGGAAGTTGCTAACTACCCACCTATTCTGCCCATCGTTGGTCTCTGCTGGCTTATGGACCGCTCCTGACGGTGATTCTGCTGCTTCATTTGACCTCACATCAGCAGAGCAGCTCTTCTTCTGATCTGTTCTGTCGATAGGGCATCACTGATGACGACATGCTGATTGATGGCCGGCTCCCAACATAGGAGAGGGTGATCACTTGGAGAATAAAACTCTCATTCTCTGTTACCCATGGACTGGATCACATCTTACCCACAAAATATATCTTCCGAAATTAGTAGAACACACAGACACAATGTTGTCTTCACAAGATTGGATGACTGTCATCAAGTTCAGAACCCTGAATTCATCACTTATAAAATCAAGTTTTGTGTAGACCACTGCCCTAGGCAGGGGAATACTGAAATGACCACACTGCAAGAATGTTTAGCCAATCTCATGGATTTACAAGCAATCGCAGAAGAGGGATTTTTGCACAGTGTTTTTACATTAAAGAGCATGAAAAGTCTGTGCTCTGTTATTAAACAGGCTGTTGGTTGCCAATTGTTTTCTCATTCTCAAATACGGTGAGATCAGTTGGACATTGCTGCTTTTGTGTAAAGAGAGTCTGCCAGCACAGAATGACTGGTGAGAAAAAAAAGTTTCTCCACCTTCTCCATTCTGTCAGTCTGTGAAAATCATATCACACTTGAATATCATTCGAGTGCTGTTTGATTTTTTTCACAAACCAATATAATTGCATTACCAATTTTGATGCGGCAGTTGGATCAAAATCGGACATGTCTATGATTTTTTCCATGGACCACTTGGTGATACCAGCGGTTACCGCTGGTCAGTGAGGCTGACCATGAGAATTTTTCATGGTGATCTGCTGTGAAGACACTGAGCTTGAAGTGTGGTGACCTCATGACTGACTTTTTCCCACGGTGCTGAGGTCACCGCGGTTCATTTGCTGGCTGGGAATGCAGCCTCACTGACCGGCGGTAACCACGATGATGTCACCGCTGGTCAATGATGCTGCACTCGCAGCAGCTCATTCACCAGTGGTTCTCAGCCTGGACGATCGCATCTTGGCACCATCCAGGTAAAAAACTATTTATGCCCTAGACATGGATTACGGCGTGGGACAGAACAATCGAGATGTGAGGGATATTGTTGTTTTTTATTTTAGTTTTTTTTTTTTTTTTACAGAAGACGAGGGCTTCGGTGGAATAGGAGTTAGGTGAGTATAACTGTGTTTGTTATTTTTAAATAAAAATGGAAAAGTGTGTTTTATTTTACTTCTAATAAAAGACTTTATTCTGGCTGTGTCTTTATTTACCATGTAACTATAGGATTAGTAATGGAGAGGTGTCTTATAGACAGTACAAAGGTGACATCAATCCCACAAACATGAACACCACTTTCCACCACTTCAAAGCAAGTGGGAAGAGCTGGCAAAAGTGCCAGAATTGACGCATCTAATAGATGTTTATTTTCTGGGCAGGCTGCTATTTAAAGGCTGGGGGGCCTATCTCAATGGCACCTTACCAGCCTGAGAATACCGTCCCCCAGCTGTCAGCTTTAGCAAGGCTGGTTGTCAAAAATGTGGGGGACCCCATGCTGTTTTTTAAAAATATATTTTTTAAATAATTGAATAAACAGCATGGGGACCCCTTTATTCTTGATAACTAGCCTTGCTGAAGCTGACAGCTGAAGGTTGCAACCCCCAGCTGCGGGTTGCAGACCCCAACTCTCAGTTTTGCCTAGCTGGCTATAGAAAATACAGGGTACCCACGCCGGGTTTTTTCATTTTTTTATTTATTTACAGGAATACTCTCAACAGCTGCTCCTGCTGTCACTATTAATGGCAGCAGGTGTAGGCTGATGGGAGTAATAGTCTTATCAGCTGCCACCTCCTGTCACTGTTATTGGTTGAATATAACTCTTCTCATTCTCCCCTGATCACGCTGATCGCTGGTAGGGCAGGTGAGAATGATGAGAGTGTCTTCAGCATCCGGTGCCGGGGAACAGTGCTTACTGTAATGCTTCTTCCCAGGCACCGGTGCGTGTCACACAGATGACATACGAGAGGTGGTGAGATTTCCTTCTATGGAAGTCTTCAAACAGAGGCTGGACAGACATCTGTCAATGATTTAGTGATTCCTGCTTTGAGCAGGGGGTCAGACCAGATGACCCAGGAGGTCACTTCCAACTCTACCATTCTATGATTCTATGAACATATACTCCCTGTCCACCGTAGTCCAAGATAATCCAGATTGTCCCACAGCGATCTCACGTGTAGAACAGTCACATCGTGAGATGTGACCGCTCTACCCGGCCACTGGCGATACATTGACAGGAGCTAAGGTGTATCAGCTGATCGGCTTCGGTACTGTCACTTATGACACCGCTACTTGGGAAAGTTCTCACACAGCGGTACTGCCACAAAGTGAGAGCACCGGAGAGAAGAACTACAGGGAACTCTCCCTGCGTGATACACTGTGGGAAATATTAGCTCCTGTCAGTGTGTCACAGTAGGCCAGTTAGAGTAGTCGCATCGGGAGATGTGTCTGTTCTACACTTGAGATCGTCGTGGGACAGTCGGTAAATGGACTACAGTGGACAGGGATTATTATACGTGGTTTATTATATTTTTGTTGCAGGAGATTGAGGGAGTCAGGGATTAGGCGATGCAGTAAATATGGTTAATTAAGATTAATAAAGGATTTTATTCTGGCTGTGTCTTTATTTACCATATAGTTATATGGTCAATAAAGTAATGGATAAGTGTCCTATAGACGCTTCTCCATTACTAAGCCGTGGGCTTGATGTCACTGGATTATACAAAGGTGACATAAACTCCACAAATAATACTCCACTTGCCACCGCTACAGGGCAAGTGGGAAGAATGAGGCTAAGTGCCAGAATTGGCGCATCTATAAGATGCTCCATTTCTGGGGCAGCTGAGAGCTGATGCTTTTAGCCTGGGGGGGGGGGCAATATCCATGGACCCTTCCCAGGCTATTAATATCAGCCCGCAGCTGTCTGCCTAGCCTTTGCTGGTTTGATTTTATAGGGGGACCCCAAGAACATTTTTTGGGGGGTTCCACTGTAAAATAGCCAGTAAAGACTAAGCAAACATCTGTGAGCTGATATTCATAGCCTGGGAACCTTTATGGCTATTGGCTCCTTCCCAGAATATTAACATCAGTCCTCCGCCATCGGCTTTCCCTCTGCTGGTTATGAAAATTACGCGGGAACCCATGCAATTTTTTTTACTGTTTTAAACAATAATAAACAGATATTGCGTTTCACGCAGATTTCGTGTGTGTGTCTTTATTTAACTCTTTATGAACCATGTTATTAATGAAGGTATCTGGCTAACACCTGTTCATTACTGAACCTCGGGCTTGGTATTTCAAATATATACTGTATATATATACATATATATATATACACTCACCGGCCACTTTATTAGGTACACCATGCTAGTAACGGGTTGGACCCCCTTTTGCCTTCAGAACTGCCTCAATTCTTCGTGGCATAGATTCAACAAGGTGCTGGAAGCATTCCTCAGAGATTTTGGTCCATATTGACATGATGGCATCACACAGTTGCCGCAGATTTGTCGGCTGCACATCCCAAAGATGCTCCATACAAGGCAGGATGGATCCATGCTTTCATGTTGTTTACGCCAAATTCTGACCCTACCATCCGAATGTCGCAGCAGAAATCGAGACTCATCAGACCAAGCAACGTTTTTCCAATCTTCTACTGTCCAATTTCGATGAGCTTGTACAAATTGTAGCCTCAGTTTCCTGTTCTTAGCTGAAAGGAGTGGTACCCGGTGTGGTCTTCTGCTGCTGTAGCCTATCTGCCTCAAAGTTCGACGCACTGTGCGTTCAGAGATGCTCTTAGGCCTACCTTGGTTGTAACGGGTGGCGATTTGAGTCACTGTTGCCTTTCTATCAGCTCGAACCAGTCTGCCCATTCTCCTCTGACCTCTGGCATCAACAAGGCATTTCCGCCCACAGAACTGCCGCTCACTGGATTTTTTTTCTTTTTCGGACCATTCTCTGTAAACCCTAGAGATGGTTGTGCGTGAAAATCCCAGTAGATCAGCAGTTCCTGAAATACTCAGACCAGCCCTTCTGGCACCAACAACCATGCCACGTTCAAAGGCACTCAAATCACCTTTCTTCCCCATACTGATGCTCGGTTTGAACTGCAGGAGATTGTCTTGACCATGTCTACATGCCTAAATGCACTGAGTTGCCGCCATGTGATTGGCTGATTAGAAATTAAGTGTTAACAAGAAGTTGGACAGGTGTACCTAATAAAGTGGCCGGTGAGTGTATATACATATTTATATATATACTATATATATATATATATATATATATATATATATATATATATATATATATATATATATATATATATATATATATAATAGTCACTTATATTTGTTTTGTGTGTGTAAACATTATATTTTTTTTCTGCAGCAAAACCTGATTTCTAAGCAGGAAAAAAGCTGCGGCAAAGCAGCAGGTTTAGGTGCGTTTTTGGTGCATTTTTTGTTGCGGTTTAATCGTATAATACTCCCTATCCACTGTAGTCCATTTACCAACTGTCCCACAACAATCTGACATGTAGAACAGTCACATCGGGAGATGTAACTGCTCTACTTGGCCTCCAGTGACACACTGACAGGAGCTAATATCTCCCGCAGTGTATCATGGAGCTGCAGTGAGAGTTCACTGGAGTTCATCACTCTGGTGCTCTCACTTTATGGCAGTACTGCTGTGTGAGAACTTTCCAAAGCACTCCCTGTCTGCTGTAGTCCATTTAGGTCGGTTGCGTTCCCGTGCGGTCGGCATATACCTGCGTACCCAATGTTAAAGATAAGTACGCAGGACACATGCAGAAGTAAGCGGAGCTTAAGGGAAGAAGTTCGGAAGTAGGCAGAGTTTAAGGGAGGAAGTTCACAGCCCTAGGCACTCTACCTAAACGCAAGTGTGAAACCGGCCTTACCGACTGTCCCACGACGATCTCACGTGTAGAACAGTCACATCGGCAGATGTGAGTGCTCTACCTGGCCTCCAGTGACACACTGACAGGAGCTAATATCTCCCGCAGTGCATCACGGAGCTGCAGTGAGAGTTGACTGGAGTTCCTCACTCCGGTGCTCTCAAATAACAGCAGTACCGCTTTGTGAGAACTTTCCCACGCAGTGGTGCCGTAAGTGACAGCACTGAAGCTGATCAGCTGATACACCGCGGGGGGCAATTAGCTCCAGACACTGTATCGCCGGTCGGGTAGAGCGGACAATCTGGATTACCTTGGACTACGGCAGACAGGGAGTATATGTTGGTTTATTATTTTATGTTATTTCTAGGAGGTATCAGGGATTTGGTGTGCGGTGAGTATAATGTGTTTAATGTACTATGTGAATTATGAATATGTATGTAATTTTACTTTTTTTTAACAGTGAGCACAGGTGCCGGCCGATGATACTACTCTCCCATCAGCAGCACCTGTTGTCACTGTTATGCAGCATCAATAGTAAAAAGATCTAATGTTAAAAATAATAAATAAAAAATTCGTTATATACTCACCGTCCGTCGGCCCCTGCATCCAAAACAGGCCTTTCCCACTACTCGCGATGCTCCGGTGACCGCTCCATGCATTGCGATCTCACGAGATGATGACGTAGCGGTTTCGCGAGATCGTTACGTCATCATCTCACGAGACCGCAATGCACTCTTGAGACCGGAGCGCGCGAGGAGCGTCGGTAACCGCTTCGCCTGGATCTGGGGCTAACGGAAGGTGAGTATATAACTATTTTTTATTTTAATTCTTTTTTTAACAGGGATATGATGCCCACATTGCTATATACTATGTGGGCTGTGCAATATACTACATGGCTGTGCAATATACTATGTGGGCTGGGCAATATACTACGTGGGCTGTGCAATATACTACGTGGGCTGTGCAATATACTACGTGGCTGTGCAATATACTACGTGGGCTGTGCAATATACTACGTGGGCTGTGCAATATACTGTGTGGGCTGCGCAATATACTGTGTGGGCTGTGCTATATACTACGTGGGCTGTGCCATATACTACATAGGTTGTGCGATATACTACATGGGGTGTGCGATATACTGCGTGGGCTGTGCGATATACTGCGTGGGCTGTGCTATATTCTGCATGGGCTGTGCTATATACTGCATGGGCTGTGCAATATACTACATGGGCTGTGCAATATACTGCATGAACTGTGCAATATACTGCGTGGGCTGTGCTATATACTGCGTGGGCTGTGCAATATACTGCGTGGGCTGTGCGATATATTGCGTGGGCTGTGCAATATACTGCGTGGGCTGTGCAATATACTGCATGGGTTGTGCAATATACTGCGTGTGCTGTGCTATATACTGCGTGGGCTGTGCAATGTACTACGTGGGCTGTGCAATGTACTATGTGGGCTGTGCAATGTACTACGTGGGCTGTGCTATATACTACGTGGGCTGTGCTATATACTATGTGGACTGTGCAATATACTACATGGGCTGTGCAATGTACTACATGGGCTGTGTAATGTACTACGTGGGCTGTGCTATATACTACATGGGCTGTGCTATATACTACGTGGGCTGTGTTATACACTACGTGGGCTGTTTTATACACTACGTGGGCTGTGTTATACACTACATTGCCTGTGTTATTTACTGCGTGTGTGGGCTGTTATATACTACGTGGCTGTCTTATATGCTATGTGGGCTGTTATAAACTCTGTGGGCTGTGCTATATACTGCGTGGCTGTGCTATATACTCTGTGGGCTGTGTTATATACTACGTGGCTGTGCTATATACTCCGTGGGATGTGCTATATACTCTGTGGGCTGTGCTATATACTACATGGCTGTGCTATATACTACGTGGCTGTGCTATATACTACGTAGGCTGTGCTATATACTACGTAGCTGTGCTATATAATACGTGGCTGTGCAATATACTACGTGGCTGCTATTTACTATGTGGGCTGTTATATACTACGTGGCTGTGCTATATACTACCTGGCCGGCCACGAACAATCAGCGACAGGCGCAGTCCAGCCGCGAATTGGCGAGGGATTTGAACCACGCTTTGCTAATTGGTTGCGGCCGGCCGAATCCTGTGTATTCAATGTATTATTCTAAAATCTTCATAAATAAACTACATACATATTCTAGAATACCCGGCTACCATCTAGTATTGTCTATAATAGCAAAGCACCTGTAAGCACTGCACTCTAAGCCTAAGATACTAGCCACTGATTGCAGTGGGGTTCTGTTCTTGAGAATGGAGAGTTTTATTTATAAAAAGTAAAATTGCAAAGATGTTTTGTTTTTACAACCTCTTTGCAATTGTAACCCTTAATCATGATGAGAATAATCCTTTAAAGGGAATCTGCCACCCCCAAAATCAACGGTGAGCTAAGCCCACCGTCATCAGGGGCTTATCTACAGCATTCTGCAATGCTGTAGATAAGCCACCGATGTATCCTAAAAGATGAGAAAAAAAGGTTAGATTATACTCACCTGGGCGGGTCGCCCGATCCGATGGGCGTCGCAGTCCGGGTCCAGGGCCTCCCATCTTCTTACGATGACGTCCTCTTCTTGTCTTCACGCTGCGGCTCCAGCACAGGCATACTTCGTCTGCCCTGTTGAGGGCAGAGCAAAGTACTGCAGTGCGCAGGTGCCTGGAAAGGTCAGAGAGGCCCACGCCTGCGCACTGCATTACTTTGCTCTGCCCTCAACAGGGCAGACAAAGTACGCCTGCGCCGGAGCCGCAGCCTGAAGACAAGAAGAGGAGGTCATCTGATGAAGCTAGGAGGCGCCGGACCGGACCAGCAGTGGGAATGCCCCTGGGTGAGTATACTATAACCTCTTTTTCTCATCTTTTAGGATACATCGGGGGCTTATCTACAGCATTACAGAATGCTGTAGATAAGCCCCTGATGCCGGTGGGCTTACCTCACCCTCGATGTTGGGGGCGACAGATTCCCTTTAAGACAGAGAAGTCAAATTCAAATACACATGGGGCCAAAAATTAAAAGCTTATACAAAGTCAAGAGTCAACCTTGATATTTGTTAAAAAAATGTCTACAATTGAGGAAGTTTTTCCTTATCAAATAAAATGAATAACTTTTGGAATTACATTGGAATAATGTAATATGTTATTTTAAGAGCAGTAAAAAGCATATGGCCCAATGGCCTAATTTAAATATGTAATAACAAAGGATAAAACAAACCTTGAATTAAACAGAAAAAGTATAATGCAAAGAAAAGTGCTCCCAAAAACAGTATGACACCCCCACAGTGAATTCCTCCACGGTACCCTTCACATGTACAGTATGATGAACCTACTGTACCTCCCCCTCAATCCCTCAACAGAGATTGGTGACCCCATAATAGTATAATTCTCAAACTGTAATCCCCACACAGCCTTCCATACAGTACAATGGGCACAAAAAGTCTTCCTACAATATAATGGTCTCACATACTCCTCCATACAGTGTAATGGGCCTAACATAGTGCTCCATACAGTATAACAGGGCCATGCATTGCTTTCTGTACAGTATAAAGGGCCTACAGAGTCCTCCACACAGTATAATTGTTCCACTTAGTGCTTCATACAGTATAATGGCCCCACAGTGCTCCATACAGTATAATGGTCCAACATAGTGCTCCAGACAGTATAATGGCCCAACATGGAGCTCCATACAGTATAATGGCCCCACATAATGCTCCATATAGAATAATGGTCCCACATAGTCCTCCATACAGTGTAATGGGCCCAACATAGTGCTCCATGCAGTATAACAGGGCCCTGCATTGCTTTCCGTACAATATAATGGGCCCACAGAGTCCTCCACACTGTATAATGGTTCCACTTAGTGGTTAGTGGTTCCATACAGTATAATGACCACACTTGATGCTCCATACAGTATAATGGCCCCACATGGCTCTCCATATAGTATAATGGCTGCACATGATGCTGCATAGAGAATAATGGCCCCACATGGTGATCGATACAGTATAATGGCCCCAATGGTGCTCCATACTGTATAATGGCCCCACATGATGCTACATACAGTATAATGGCACCAGTGGTGCTCCATACAGTATTATGGCCCTGCTCCATACTGTCTAGCAGACCCAGAAAGTGCTCCGTACTGTATATTTGCCCCACATAGTACTCCATACTGTATAATGGCACCACATGATGCTACATACAGTGTTATGACCCCACTCGATGCTCCATACAGTATAATGGGCCCATAAAATGCTCCATACAGTATAATAGCCCCACATGGTGCTCCATACAGTACAATATCCCCACATGATGCTCCTTACAGTATAATGGCCCCACATTGTGTTCCATACAGTATAATTGCCCCACATAGTGCTCCATACTGTATAATGGCCTCACATAGTGCTACATACAGTATAATCACTCTACATAGATCTCAATACAGTATAACAGGGCCATGCATTGCTTTCTGTATAGTATAAAGGGCCTACAGAGTCCTCCACACAGTATAATGGTTCCACTTAGTGCTTCATACAGTATAATGGCCCCATAGTGATCCATACAGTATGATGGCCCCAAATAGTGCTCCATATAGTATAATAGTCCCACATAGTGCTCCATACAGTATGATGGCCCCACATGGTGATTCATACAGCATAATTGCCCCACATAGTGCTCCATACTGTGTAATGGCCTCACATAGTGCTCCATACAGTATAATGGCTTCACATAGCCATAACTACTCACCTGTGCCCATTCCCTTGCTGCTCCAGACTCTTAATATATCACAGTTGTACGTGTGGGCACGCACACATCATCTCAGCACTACCGCCACCGCCACTCTCCTCTGCACATGCGCATTCCCCTCAGAACTAGCGCCACCACCCACACCCTTCTCAGCAAACGCGTGGCTTGATGGGATGACGCGCAGCATGATGGGTCGGCACTTTGTCTGATGGAATGGTGTGCATGCAGAAGAGAGTGATGGAGGCACTAGTGATCACGGGGATGACACACAGACTGAGAAGGCACGCATGCATAGGAGAGTGGCAGAGGTGGCAGTAGTCCTGAGGAGGTGGCATGCGTGCCATAGGTTTGTCACTACTGTACTATAGAATGTCATAGATCTAATGGAAAAGGGAAGAATTAGCTGGGTAGTAGGGCAAAATGAGCAATTGGAAGTACAGTGCCATGTAATATGATGATTGCAATATATTAAGAGAATAAAAAGTTTTATGAGAGGAGTACTTCCTTAAAATCAATCATACGTATCCGTTTCTGATTTTCTGTAATGGAGTCTGTTTAGTTTCCATTAGGGCATGACTGTCCTTGTGTCTTACATATAAAGTTTAGGACATCAGGGATGAATATTGCCATTTATCCCCTGCATTGTGTAAATGATCCACAAACAATGAATGATTTTTATATAACTTTAAAAACGCACTCTCTGTTGGGTTTCATCCCTAAAGTACAACAACTTTTTTTTTACTTTTTCTGGTACTTTTTAGTGAAAAATAGGGGGTACTTTAAGGGTCCTTTCACCTTAGTCTCTGACCCATTCCTTTACTTTGGTGCGGAGGGTTCATCAGGGTATGGTGGATAGGGGCAACCATCAGCTTCATCTACCTATTGAACCAAAATACAATACACAGCCTGTGGCCTGAGTAGCCATGCCTTCTATGTGCCTTCTATGTGCCAGACAAACCACCCCTCATACACCCCTCTCTCCATGGCCTCCTCGTATGATCCTTCACCTAAGCCAAGCTCATTGTTCCTCCAGTCCAGTCCCTCATTCCTCATCCCCTGCCTTATATTATAATTTAGTTAATTTGCGAAGAGCCAATAGTGGCTGATGTTTGTGTTGGCGTATACTTCATTTTTTGCCTTTGATAAGGCCTATTTTGAACATGTAAATACTAAGCAACAGAAGAGTCTTGCCAGGGAGTCTGGCATTAAAAAATAGTTGGCACTGGCCCAGCATTAACGCTGTATTCTCCATCAGCATCCAAAGACACAGGAGAATCGTGGATGCGGGTGTAATTATGGAGGATTACACAGGCTTTAATGACACTATTGATATTTTGCTTGCCTAATTGAAGGGCATTCAGTATTCTCTATTTAGTGACCAAAATGGCAAAGGCACATTCCACCAAACGCCGTGCCAATGCAAAGATGTAATTAATGTAATTAAATGTGTAGTGTCGGTGTTCCACACCTTTGTGGGGATAGGGCCTCATCACATGTCTGGTAAGTTGGAACATCTCATGCCTAACGAGAACAAAGGAGTGGGTTCACCACTAGAGCAAGGGGGGAGTCATTGGCCGCCCAATTTATTATTATGAAGCTGCCGAACCATTATGGAAGAATTAAAGATTCGAGAATCTCCAATTTTTCAATAGGCCCCAATATCTACAATTACAAACTTGTAGGTGCTGTCAACCAAGGCCAACAACACTACCAAAAACTACTGTTTGTAATTGTAGTATTGAGACCCGGAGTTCAGTGCCATCTTTACACGCATGTGTTTCCCATCCAGGGCTGAAATACAGTTTACAGAAATCTAAAGTGCACATAATAGCTGTTCTCAGACTTCCTCTTCCTGTTCAATTCGTACCAAAAAGGTGACAGTGATGCCAGCACTGTTTGGGCACCAGGCTCACATGTCATAACAACCGAACAAGAGCCCTGGGAATGTAAGTGCTCACACCATTGGAACGGCACCACCACGGAAGGTGAGTATAGGCTTTTTTATTTTATCGGGGCCAAACATTTAGATCAAGAAGGGTTGACCTAGTAGTGGACAACCCCTTTAACAATTCATTTATATATTAAAAAATATGGATTTCTCTGGAATAAGATATGAAGGTATAATTTTATTCAACTTTCTATGACCTGCAGGCTTGTATAAATATCTAAGGTGGGTTGATCCTGCTGACAGATTTCCTGTAAAGATTTTTGGTTTTCACTTAACCTGCACCATTTACTCTACAGGTATTCACCACCAGAAGCTTTGCCTTCATATGTTCCTACTGTCCGGCAGCCCTACAAGTGCCTATTTGTGTTTCACTAAGTCCCAGGTCCATGCCCTTCCTTTCACATCATGTGTGGTCAGTCTTCTGGACTTGGTATTTGCAGCACATATCATCTTAGTGTTCATGTCCCACAGCTGCTCAGCATTTGGCATTGATTAGTGATGGAAAATGAATCATTAGCTGTTAAATCAGCATTCATATTCTGTATAATCAATTTCATACGTGTGCATCAGAGGATTGCATCTTTACAATTCCCTATTCTCAATACCTTTTTAAGATATTTATTGTTACCCCAAAGGCCTGACCGACATAATAGACCTTGAATGTCTTTTTCCAGTGTTGTATCCTCTTTGCTACACTTAACAACCAGTCACTTTATCATGTTTATGAGTCTTTCTATCCCATGAGGAGGCTGGTAGAAGTGTGTACATTTATAGTGCAATCTGTCACCAATCTTTTTTATTTTATTATACAGCACAGTCTTTATGTGTCCAAAAATAGCAATGATTTATAAAGTGACTATATAAGTATGTGAACAGGGGAACTGGTAACTTTATCATTGGACGATTCTTTTGTCCTGATGTTTAATTTACTCATAAATCAGTTTTGTGGATAAAATATATGGTTATTTCCAGTAGCTGTAAATGAAATGTATGTCTGGGAATGAACACATTATTATTCTATAAGGAAGTAAAATGAAAATGCATTTAATGTATTGGATTGTCCTAAACCTTTAAGGATTAATTTATTAACATCTGTGCCATAAAAGGTTTCTTATTTTTTTTACATTTGTGTTTGTCCCTCTCCCGTTGAGCTCATTTGATGGCTAAAGCTAGAATGGCAAATATGTCAATTTTTAGAGGAAAGACTGACTTCTTTTATCTGCTATATTGTAAATTTTCCAGTTTTGCAATGTGTTTGTTTTTATGCTATTCAGAAGTTCAGAGCTGTCACTGAAGCAAAGAATGAATAGTGCAAAGGATGACAGTTCATGGGTTGACAGTAGTGATGAGCCAGCGTGCTGATCACTACTCGTTACTCGCTCGAGCATCAGTGTGCTTGGGATCCTCGTAACTCGGTGAGTATATTATAAATGTTTGAGCAGGAGCTTGAGTTCCTGCCCCAGATGTTTGGCACTTTGTAGACAACCAATGAATGTGGGGATTGCCTGCCAGCCATCTTGGTTGTGACCTTACTGTGATTGGCTGGCTGCATAACCTCATCAGGTCTATATAAGATCTGTGACGCTATGCTTGGCACACTGTACCCCTTCCCACCCAAACATGGGTATACACTTCAAGATTTCACCTTTTTTGTCTCATCCTCCTCTTCCACCCTCATATCAACAGGGTGATCACGCTACCCTTGCTATAAATTTTTTAAAGGTGTTTATGATGCCCACATTAACAATTTTAGAGGCCTACCTCGAACATTCTTTTATATACACACGTGGTCAAAAATGTTGGTACCTCTCGTTTAATAACAGAAAAACCCACAATGGTCACAGAAATAACTTGAATCTGACAAAAGTAATAATAAATAAAAAAAATCTATGAAAATGAACAAATAAAAGTCAGACATTGCTTTTCAACCATGCTTCCACAGATTTTTAATAATCTACTATATAATTGTCTAAGGGTCACTTCCGTCTTTCTGTCTGTCGTTCTGTCTGTCTGTCTTTCTTTCTGTCACGGAAATCCCAAGTCGCTGATTGGTTGCGGCAAAACAGCCACGGCCAATCAGCGACGGGCACAATCCGGCGGCAAAATGGCTGCTCCTTACTCCCTGCAGTCAGTGCCCGGCACCCGCTCCATATTCTCCTCCAGTCACCGCTCACACAGGGTTAATGGCAGCGGTAATGAATCGCGTTATGCCGCGGGTAACGCACTCCGTTATCGCTGCTATTAACCCTGTGTGACCAACCTTTTACTATTGATGTTGCCTATGCAGCATCAATAGTAAAAAGATCTAATGTTAAAAATAATAAAACAAATAAAAAATAGTTATTTAGTCACCGTCCGTCTGCCCCCGGATCAGGAACAGGCCTTTCCCGCTCCTCGCGATGCTCCGGTGACCGCTCCATGCATTGCGACCTCGTGAGATGATGACGTAGCGGTCTCGCGAGACCACTACGTCATCATCTCGCGAGACCGTAATGCACTCTTGGGACCGGAGCGTGCGAGGAGCATCGGTAAACGCTTCACCTGGATCCGTGGCCAATGGAAGGTGAGTATATTACTATTTTTTATTTTAATTCTTTTTTTTAACAGGGATATGGTGCCCACATTGTTATATATAGTATGTGGGCTGTGCAATATACTATGTGGGCTGTGAAATATACTACATGGGCTGTGCAATATACTATGGCTGTGCAATGTACTACGTGGGCTGTGCAATATACTACGTGGCTGTGCAATATACTACATGGTCTGTGCAATATACTACGTGGGCTGTGCAATATACTACGTGGCTGTGCAATATACTACGTGGGCTGTGCAATATACTACGTGGGCTGTGCAATATACTACATGGGCTGTGCAATATACTACGTGGGCTGTGCAATATACTATGTGGGCTGTGCAATATACTACGTGGGCTGTGCAATATACTATGTGGCTGTGCAATATACTACGTGGCTGTGTTATACACTACATGGGCTGTTATATACTATGTGGGCTGTGCTATATACTACGTGGGCTGTGCTATACACTACGTAGGCTGTGTTATACACTACGTGGGCTGTTATATACTACGTGGACTGTGTTATACACTACGTGGGCTGAGTCATACACTACGTGGGCTGTGTTATACACTACGTGGGCTGTGTTAGATACTGCATGCGTGGGCTGTTATATACTACGTGACCTGTGTTATATGCTATGTGGGCTGTTATACACTACATGGGCTGTGCTATATACTCCATGGGCTGTGTTATATACTACGTGGCTGTGCTATATACTTCATGGGCTGTGCTATATACTACGTGGCTGTGCTATATACTTTGTGGCTGTGCTATGTACTATGTGGTTGTGCTATTTACTACGTGGGCTCTTATATACTATGTGGCTGTGCTATATACTACGTGGCCGGCCATGAACAATCAGCGACAGGTGCAGTCCAGCTGCGAATTGGCGTGGGATTTGAACCACGCTTCGCTAATTGGTCGCGGTTGGCCGAATCCTGTGTATTCAATGTATTATTCTAAAATCTTCATAAATAAACTACATACATATTCTACAATACTCAATGTGTTAGAATCGGGCTACCATCTAGTAATAAATAATAATCTTTATTTTTATATAGCGCTAACACATTCCACAGCGCTTTACAGTTTGCACACATTATCATCACTGTCACCGATGGGGCTCACAATCTAGATTCCCTATCAGTATGTCTCTGGAATGTGGGGGGAAACCGGAGAGCCCAGAGGAAATGCACGCAAAAACGGGGAGAACATACAAACCCCTTGCAGATGTTGTCCTTGGTGGGATTTAAACCCAGGTCTCCAGCGCTGCAAGGCTGCAGAGCTATCCACTGAGCCACCGTGCTGCCCCACTCATGAAATAGACCTGTACAGAAATGATGGTACCCTTAACTTAACCCCTTCATCCCGAAGCCTGTTTTCAACTTCCTGACAGGGCCATTTTTTTCAATTCTGACCGCAGTCACTTTATGAGGCCATAACTCTGGAACGCTTCAACTGATCTCGGTGATTCTGAGACTGTTTTCTGATGACATATTGTACTTTATGATACTGGTAATTTTTTTTGATATGTCTTGCGTTTATTTGTGAAAAAAAATGGAAATTTGGCAAAAAATTTTAAAATTTTGCAATTTTCAATCTTTTAGTTTTTATGCCCTTAAATTAGAGAGTCATATCACACAAAATAGCTAATAAATAACATTTCTCATATGTCTACTTTACATCAGCACAATTTTTAAAACATATTGTTTTTGTTAGGAAGTTATAAGGGTTAAAAGTTGACCAGCGATTTCTCGTTTTTACAACAAAATTTACAAAACCATTTTTTTAGGGACCACCTCATACTTGAAGTGACTTTGAGGGGCCTATATGACAGAAAATGCCCAAAAGTGACACCATTCTAAAAATTGCACCCCTCAAGGTATTCAAAACCACATTCAATAAGTTTATTAACCCTTCAGGTGCTTCACAGGAATTTTTGAAATGCTTAAAAAAATGAACATTTAACTTTTTTCACAAAAAGATTAATTCAGATCCAAGTTGTTTTATTTTACTAAGGATAACAGGAGAAATTGGACCCCAAAAATTGCTGTACAATTTGTCCTGAAAAACAGAAAAAATTGGAGTACACGTCCAGAAAAATAGTTATATCAAATTTTATTCAATTAACGAATGACAAAAAACATATATCACATTACTTTATAAAATGTACATAAGAATTCAGACAGAGGTAGGTAGCACAGACCAAAAGAACGGTGCTGTCCATAACTGATGCCATATATACAAAAGTCACGTGCGTAATGCAAAAGATAGAACGGGCACTGAGTCGAGGATCATATGGGGCCGCATAAGAAAGTGCAGTTTTTATAATTTGTTTTTATGTAATCTGTCGATTACAGCGATACCTCACTCATATTTTTTTTTTCATGTTTTGGCGTCTTTTCCACAATAAAAACTATTTTATAGAAAAATAATTATTTTTGCATCACTTTATTCTGAGAGCTATAACATTTTTATTTTTCTGCTGATGGAGCTGTATGGCAGCTTGTTTTTTGCTGGACAAGATGACGTTTTCAGCGGTACCATTTTTATTTACATCCGTCTTTTTTATCACATTTTATTGCACTTTTTATTCGGCGGTATGATTGCCTCTTTTTTTATTTACTTTTTTACGGTGTTCACTGAAGGGGTTAACTAGTGGGCGTTGTTCCTGTGGGAGAGCACAGGTAGCCCCCTCCCTGCACGATTGTTCACTATGCCGCTGTCCCTACTGATAGTGGTATAAGCGGTTAAATGCCCACGACCGGTGCTAGCACCGATCGTGGGCATTGCTGTGAGGTGTCATCTGTCGCATACAGCTGACACCCACACACGATCGCCGCAGCACTCACCGTGAGACCATGCGATCGTGCCGCCGTACTAGTACTGCTTGGGGCAGAAATGCAGTTCCCGCAGAGCAGTACTAGTATGGCGCATGTTGGGAAAGGGTTCATATTTTGTTGCACAAGCTTTTGAGGCAGTCACTGCAATTAAATGATTCCTGTAACTGTCAATGAGACTTCTGCACCTCTTGACAGGCATTTTGGCCCACTCCTCAAGAGCAAACTGCACCAGTTGTCTCGTTTTTGAAGGTTTCCTTTTCCAGATGGCATTTTTCAGCTCTTTCCAAAGATGCCCAATAGGATTTAGGTCAGGCCTCATAGAAGGCCACTTCAGAATAGTCCAATGTTTTCCTCTTAGCCATTCTTGAGTTTTTTAGCTATGTGTTTTGGGTCATTATCCTGTTGCAAGACCCATGACCTGAGACCATGCTTTCTGACCCTGGGCAGCACATTTCTCTCTGGAATCCCTTGATAGTCTTGACATTTTATTGTACAGTGCACAGATTCTAGACACCCTGTGCCAGATGAAGCAAAGCAGCCCCAGAACATAACAGGGACTCCTCCTTATTTCACAGTAGGGACATTGTTCTTTTCTTGATATGCTTCATTTTTCCGTCTGTGAACATAGATCTGATGTGCCTTGCCAAAAGTTCCATTTTTGTCTCATCTGTCCATAGGACATTCTCCCAGAAGCTTTGTGGCTTGTCAAGATGTAGTTTGGCAAATTCCAGTCTATCTTTTTTATGATTTTTTTAAACAATAGTGTCCTCCTTGGTCGTATCCCATGAAGTCCACTTTGGCTCATACAATGATGGATAGTGCGATCTGACACTGATGTTCCTTGAGCTTGAAGTTCACCTTTAATCTGTTTAGAAGTTTTTCTGGGTTCTTTTGTTACCATTCGTATTATCCGTCTGTTTGATTTGTCATCAATTTTCCTCCTGCGGCCGTGTCCAGGGAGGTTGGCTACAGTCCCATGGATCTTAAATTTCTAAATAATATGTGCAACTGTAGTCACATGAACATCAAGCAGCTTGGAGATGGTCTTATAAGTTTTACCTTTAACATGTTTGTCTATAATTTTCTTTCTAATCTCCTGAGACAACTCTTTTCTTTGCTTCCTCTGGTCCATGTTGAGTGTGGTATGCACCATGTCACCAAACAGCACAGTGAGTATCTGCAGCCCTAAATACAGGCCCACTCACTGATTCCAAGATTGTAGACACCTGTGATGCTAGTTAGTGGACACACCTTGATTTAACATGTACCTTTTGTCACATTATTTTCAGGGGTACCATCATTTCTGTCCAGACCTACTTCATGAGTTTTATTTATTTTTTAAAAAAATTCTGTGGAAGCATGGTTGAAAAGCAATGTCTGACTTTCATTTGTTCAAGATCTTTTATTTATTATTACTTTTGTCAGATTCAAGTTATTTCTGTGACCATTGTGGGTTTTTCTGCCATTAAATGAGGGGTACCAACAATTTTGACCACGTGTATATATATGTATACCATCGAGAGGTAAATGTTTTTCAGCTCATGCACTTAGTGCAAGGGCATTACCGGCCTAGGATACCCACTCCTTAATAATGGGAAAAAAACAATCCTGAGGCCCTCCACTACATTTCTTCAATGGGGTATTGGACTGCCTCCTAATTTTTGGCATCCCTTGCTCTTAGTGCGTACTCTTTACCAGTGTAGGAGACCCACGCCTTAGTAATGGGAAAATGTGTTTCTGTGGATCCACTTTTGAGTTGAGGGAAAAAATTTTGAAACCAAAAGGGCCGATGGGTTCTATTACTATATAACCCAGTGCCTTATTGTGGGCTGTCAGGTGGTCATCACACAGGGAGTTCTCACACTGCATATAGCATTTCACAGACGGGACAAAAGAGCTTGTACAGTAAAGGTATGTGCACACGTTGCGGATTTGCCTGCGGATCCACAGCGCATTGGACACTGCAGATTCGCAGCAGTTTTCCATCCAGTTTACAGTACCATGTAAACCTATGGAAAACAAAATCCGCAGTGCACATGCTGCAGAACATACCGCTCGGCAATGTCGCAGTTTATTTTCCACAGCATGTCAATTCTTTGTGCGGATTCCGCAGCATTTTACACCTGTTCCTCAATAGGAATCTGCAGGTGTTAAAATGCAGGGGAAATCCGCACAAAAAAATGCTGGAAATCCGCGGTAAATCCGCGGGTAATCCGCAGGTAAAACGCAGTGCATTTTACCTGCTGATTTTTCAAAATCTGCACGGAAAAGTCCGCACACAAATCTGCAACGTGGGCACATAGCCTAACATAGCGTGGGCACATAGGATCTTTGTATCCTCCATATCAGGCTGAGTAGATGCGAAATGCTTCACTATATTTCTCATCAGGGTTGATTAAATAAAAGTCCTTGATAGTGATTAGCGAGCACTAAAATGCTCGGGAGCTCGTTGATCGGGTCGAGCAAAGTGGAATACCCGGGTACTCGACCTGAGCAACGAGCCCAATGTAAGTCTATGGGAAAACCGAGTGTTTTTACTGCGATCCCCCCGGGAGTCCTTTTAAGGTCTAAAAACATCTGAAAATGATGGAAACACTGTTCAAATGACACAGGAACATCATGGGGATCGCCCCTGGAAGCATTTCTGACTCATAGGTCACAGCTGTAAGCAATGATGTCAGAGTTTCACGCCATTTTTACAGATGCACCAAAAAACATACAAAAACGAAACCAAAATGGATTTTGCTGGAAAATATGTTAAGGTACATCCTTTCCAGGGTAATGACTTGTATATAGGCAAAATAATTAACCCCAGACCAAAATGTTACTCCACCACTTTGGCTATGTTCACACGCAGCATTTTTGATTCGTTTTTCAACTTTAACATTGCTTTCAACCAATACAAATGTATTTACTGGGAAATGTCATTGTAACATTTAACAACCCTAGCTAGCCATGTGGTGTGTGACACATAAGGAGACACATCTTGTTTCATTTATGAAAGAGGGACTCAGTCTTAAAGTCACAAAGCCTATTTTTAGAGGGGCATCAGGCGGCATTAATATTCTTAAAGGGACATTATTAAACAGTGGGTCTCCTATGCTGTTATTGCCTATGCAGTGAGTAGCTGGGCTGCCAAGAATTACAAAGCACCCCAATACCCCTTTCACGAGAGGTACAGGAGGGTTTCCTGAAAAAATGTTGCATTGAATGCAAGGCCTGCCCTGCTATCAAGTCATATGCACCCCAATAAGCCTTTGAACCAAGATAATGGATGGCCACAGGAAAACCCATTTCACAGTCTTCAGTTGGTCTTGCCATACTGTATCCTTATGCATTGAATGCAAGGGCAACCTTGACCCAAATTTGCACGCACCCCAATCCCCCCTTGGAAGAAACATGGAGGAGGGCCTCCTAAAAAAAACTGTCCCATTACAAAGGAGCGGGCCTCCTAGACTCGTAATGCCCATACACTAAGTGTATAGGCTGACAAATATTTCCCCATAGGGGGTACATTTTTTAAACAATTTTTTATGGGGACCATAGACAACTTTGACAAAATATTGAGTGGCTGTAGCAGCACAGAACACATTAACCCTGGTGATCTAGTGGCAGTGGATGATGAGATGTGGAGGAAGACCTCATTAAAAACTAGGCCCAATTTAAAGGAGCGGGTCTCCTAGACTGAAAAATGCACTATTTTTGGGGCCAAAATAAAAACATAGGCCACGTATTTTACAGTGTGGTATCTCCGTGACACGCCTCATGTATCTTTGGTTTACAGAGTGTTCATTTCAGGCTTCCATTCACCTTTTTTTGCTGTGTGTTACCCTAGCTCTAAACAGTAAACACTATTTTGGGCTGAATTTTTTTTTCAAATTTTTTACCCTGACAAACATTTTCCCATGGAGGGTAAAAAATTTCCCCATGGAGGGTAAAAAATGTAAAAAAAAAATTCAGCCCAAAATAGTGTTTACTGTTTAGGGCTAGGGTAACACACAGCAAAAAAAGGTGAATGGAAGCCTGAAATGAACACTTTGTAAACCAAAGATACATGAGGCGTGTCACGGAGATACCACACTGTAAAATATGTGGCCTGTGTTTTTATTTTGGCCTCAAAAATAGTGCATAGAAATCAGGTCAAAGACAGCAAATACAGTGGAATGTAGCCCTGAAATACCACAATTTGTAGGCCATAGATACATCTGGCGTTTGACTGAGATACCAGACTCTTCAATATGTGGCCTGTATATATTTTTTTACTGCTAAATAATGTATAGAGCTAGGGTAACACACCACAAAAACAGGAGAATGGAAACCTCAAAAGCACACTTTGTAGCCCACAGATAGATGAGGCGTGTCACAGAACTACCACACTGTAATATATGTGTTTGTTTTTTTTAAATCAAGATAGTGTATAGACCTAGGGTTTTATACAGACCAAAAATTGGAATGTATGCATGAAAAACAACTATTTTTAGACCACACATAGAGCGGACGTCGGATGGAGATAACAGACGGTTTCAATATGTGGCCTGTATTTTTTAAAAATTTTAAAACTACAAAATACTGTATACACCAAGGGTATCAGAACAAAAACTTTAATGTATGGCTGAAAAGCCAAGATTTGAAGACTACAGATAGACCAGATGTGTGACTGAAATAACAGACTGTTTCAATATGTGGCCTGTATTTTTAAAACATTTTAAAACCACAAAATACTGTATACACCAAGGGTAGCAGACTAAAAACTGGAATGTATGGTTGAAAAACCATGATTTGAAGACCACAGATAGACCAGACGTGTGACTGAGATAACAGATTGTTTCAATATGTGGCCTGTATTTTTTAAAAAAATTAAAACCACAAAATACTGTATACACCAAGAATAGCAGAGCAAAAACTGTAATGTATGGCTGAAAAGCCATGATTTGAAGACCCCAGATAGACCAGACATGTGACTGAGATAACAGACTGTTTCAATATGTGGCCTGTATTTTTAAAAATTTGTAAAACCACAAAATACTGTAAATACCAAGGATAGCAGACCAAAAACTGGAATGTATGGCTGAAAAGCCAAGATTTGAAAACCACAGATAGACCTGACGTGTGACTGAGATAACAGACTTTCAATATGTGGCCTGTATTTTTTTTAAATTTTAAAACAAAAAATTCGGTATACAGCAAGGGTAGCAGACCAAAAAATGCAATGTATGCCTCAAAGCAAGGATTTGGACACCACAGATACACCGTGCGTCTGACGGAGATAACAGAGTGATCAAAATGTGGCCTTGATTTTTTTTGGATCACCAAAATTGTGTCAACAAGTAGGCTATGACACTAAAATAAAACATTTGAAGTACTAAAATTTTGCAAATATTTAGCGCAATGATATGCGATGCGTGTGGCGTACAAATCACAATGCTAAATATAAGAACTGTAGCTAAATATTTTTTGACCAGCTAAAGATTTTTTTGGTCACCAAAATGTTGTCCAAAAATGTTGTAAGACACTCCCCAAAAAATATAGTACACAAAAAATTTTATGCGCATTCACATCTGATGCCTGGGACAAAAACAACCGTTTTAAATTGCTCGAAGTTAATGCTCTTGTATTAAAATGACCTGGCTGTAGTCTGCCATGTGACCAAGCCAATAAATGTTGTAAAAAACGGGGCTCTGTATTGCTTTGTACTACAATTTGCAGGTATAAGGTGCCCGAACATAACAATCAAGGCCACGGATACCGGCAGCTAGGTATATATAAAATATGCAGCATCAGACAGTAATAGAGCCTTTTGATGTATGCAGGGAGATCTATAGACTCACATACAGTGCCTGCATGCCTTGCAGTGATGTGGATATGTGCACATAGACTCCCCTGCCAACCTAGCACAATTAAAAACTAGGCCCAATGTAAAAGAGCATGTCTACTAGACTTGTAATGCCCACGAAGTATATGGGCATTACAGGCTTAACGTGTTCTGTGCTGCTATAGCCAGTCCAATTTTTGGAAAGGGTGTCTATGATGCCCATAAAATACTTTTAAAAATTGTATCCCCCATGGGGAAATGTTTGTCAGCCCATACACGAAGTGCATGGGCTGACAAACATTTCCTCATGAAGGGTACATTTTAAAAAAATATTTTATCGGCATCATAGACACCCTTGCCAAAAATTGGACTAGCTGTAGCAGCACAGAACACATTAACCCTGGTGATCTAGTGGTGAAGAATGAGGAGACATAATAATGATCAATCGTACTGAAATCAAACAAATGAATAAAGGATGTGAATCCATCTATGAAAGAATATAACAAAAGGGAGGAGCGAACACAGGTTCATAGCTATGAAGCCAGAATGTGTCCAGTGAGATATGTTGGTCCCTAGCAACAGCTCAGAGACAGTTATATAAATTAAAATATAATTTAATAGTATTTCAATATTTTTATATTGGAGAGGTATACACTAGGTCATAAGAGGATGGTCCAAAGATAGAAAAAATGGAAAATATTAGAATAATTGTTAAGAATATACGTACATCTCATTTTTATGTCATTTCCCCCTCGGGGTGTAACATTTGTTTTGTTTTCAAATTTGTAATGGGCATCATAAAAACACCCTTGCACAAAAATTGAGTGACTTTTGCATCACAGATTACTTTCACCCTGGTGTTCTACTGGTTGTGGATGATCAGGAGAAGGAGAAAGATAACACCAAACAGACCAAATCTGAAGCGGATACCCGTGTGTGGTTGTGAAGAGGTGCATGAGAATATACCTCCACAGAAAAGACAATGTATTTGAGGTTATGTTTCACTGTTTTCATTCAGTGTGTACAGAAGTCTTGCCCAATCCAGCACTTGTTCATTTTTATAAGAGTCACCCTGTCAGCATTGTCAGTTGACAGGCGGATGCGCTTATCTGTTATAATTCCACCAGTGATACTAAAAACTTGCTCTGAAAGAAAGCTAGCAGCAGGGCAGGCCAGGACCTCCAAGGTGTAGAAAGCCAGTTCATGCCACGTGTCCAGCTTGGATACCCAATAATTAAAAGGCACAGAAGAATCCTGGAGGATGTTTGTACAATATGAAAGATACTCCCTCAGCATCTTCCCAAACACTGCAATTCTTGTGACAGCACCCCTTGCCTCTGTGCCGGCATGATGGGAGGGTCTGAAAAAACTGTGCCAGAACTTTGCCATTGTTCCCCTGCCTGAGCTGGATTGTACTTCTGTCTCTCTCGCTTGGACTCCTTGGTTGTACAACAAACTCTGACGTCTGCTGCCAGCATTCTCACATGGGAATTTTTTAAGTAATTCTGCTACAAGGGCCCTCTGGTACAGCAACATTTTAGTACACCTGTCTGCCTCTGGAAGAAGAGATTGAAAGTTCTCCTTGTAGCGTAGGTCTAGAAGTGTCACCGACCAGTAATGATTGTCACAGAAAATATTGATAATGAGAGGGTCATGGGAAACGCAGAGTAACATAAAGTCAGCCATGCGTGCCAGACTGCTAACAGGCAAGACTTCTGAGTCCTCAACAACAGGACGACTGACCATTCTGTCCTCCTCATCCTCCTCCTCCTCCTCCCTGTCCTCAGGCCATCCCCGCTGAACAGACGGTATGACAGCTGTGCTTGTAGTACCGTCTATATGAAAGTAGCTCCTGTTCTTCCTCCTCCTCCTTCTCATTGTTTACCAATCTACGTTGGGATGACATGAGGCTGGGCTGAGTGTAATCACCCTGTATGGTTGCTTGTGCTCCTTGTCCTCGAGCTCTCCCTGCAATGCATCCTCTTTAATTGTGAGCAGAGAGGTTTTCAGAATGCAAAGAAGTGGGATGGTGATACTAATTTTGGCATCATCGGCGCTCACCATCTTGGTGCAGTCCTCAAAGTTTTCTAGGATGGCACATATGTCTGAGGTCTTATGTGTGGAGTCAGAAATAAATATTGATGGCCTTGTTGATGCTGGTAGTCAACAACTGCCCACTTCTGCTCACAAATCCTTTCCAACATATGCAGTGTAGATTTCCAATGTGTGGGGACATCACACACCAGTCGGGTAGCTGGAAGCTGCAAACGCTGCTGAAGCATGGCAAGGGTGGCTGAAGCTGGAGCTGACTTTCTAAAATGTGCAGACAGATGGCGTACTTTCACTAGCAGCTCCAGCAGCTCCAGCTGACTTTTGATAAAAACATTGAACCATGAGGTTAGGCACATGGGCCAAGCAAGGGACGTGTTTGAGCTCACCTTGCCTCAGAGCTGCCACCAGGTTCCAGCCATTGTCTCACATGACCATGCCTGGCTATAGGTTCAGTGGTGTCATCCAAATATCTGACTGCTCTTTCAGCGCTGTGCACAACTCTTCAGCATTGTGTGGTTTGTCACCTAAGCAGATTAACTTCAGCACAGCCTGTTGCCGCTTGGCTGAGGCAGTTCTGCAGTGCTTCCAGCTTCTGACTGATGTGTTCATTTGAGAGATGGAAGCTGAAGAGGAGGAGGAGGAAGAGGAGGTGCAGGAGTTGTAGACTATGGAGGCAACCCTGATTGACATAGGGCCCGCAATCCTCGGCATGGCGAGGATGTGTTCCATCCCAAGGTCCGACTGGGTTCCTGCTTCCACTATGTTAACTGTTGTGGATTCTGTTTTTGGGCTCCCTCTGGTGGTTACAACTGGTACTGGGTGACTTTGGTGGGTTGCGGTCTCTGGTTTCCACCTATCCATCAGTGGCTGGGTGTTTCCTATTTAACCTGGCTTTCCTGTCATTCCCTTGCCGGCTATCAATGTATCAGTGTGTGTCTCTGTTACCTGCTCCTAGGCCTTCAAGACAAGCTAAGTCTGTATTTCCCTGTTTCATGATTGCTTTCATGTTTTTTTAGTCCAGCTTGCAGATATGTAATTCTCTGCTGCTGGTTGCTCTAGTGGGCTGAAATTACCACTCATGTACCATGAGTTGGCACATGAGTTCAAGTAATTTCAGGATGGTATTTTGAAGGGTTTTTCAGCTGACCGCGCAGTTCACCTTTTGTATCCTCTGCTATCTAGCTTAAGCGGGCCTCATTTTGCTGAATCTGTTTTCATAACTACGTTTGTGCCTTCCTCTCATTTCACCGTCATTATATGTGGGAGGCTGCTATCTCTGTGGGAATATTTCTCTGGAGGCAAGTGAGGTCTGTTATTCTTCTGATAGGGGAAGCTAGATCTCCGGCTGGCGCGAGACGTCTAGGGGCCCCCCAGGAACGTCCCCCGGCTACTGTTAGTTGAGTGTTGAGGTTCAGGATCGCGGTCAGCTCAGGTTCCATCACCCTAGAGCTCGTCCTGTTTTTGCCCGTGTTATGTTGACAAATTCCCGGCCATTGGGAACCATGACAGTATAGCCGGCCCACAAAGTGTTAATTGTTTGGGCTGAAGCAGGAGAAAAAGAAGTGTTGAAGGGAAATTTTTTTTTTTCTTTTTTTCCCCTCAGAGTTTTGCTGCCTAGCCCTTAATTGCTGTCTAGCTGCTTCTTACCTCCTCTTAACCCTTGAATGGCTCTGACCTTAGCTGTTTAACATGGATGTCCAGAGTTTGGCTTCCAGCCTGAATAGTCTTGCTGCAAGAGTTCAAAATATACAGGATTTTGTTGTTCACACTCCTATGTCTGAACCTAGAATTCCTATTCCAGAGTTTTTTTCTGGAGATAGATCTACCTTCCTGAATTTCAGGAACAACTGCAAATTGTTTCTTTCTTTGAAATCTCGCTCCTCTGGAGACCCTGCTCAGCAGGTCAAGATTGTAATATCTTTCCTGCGGGGCGACCCTCAGAATTGGACATTTGCATTGGCACCAGGGGATCCTGCATTGCTCAGTGTGGATGCGTTTTTTCTGGCACTGGGATTGCTCTATGAGGAACCTAACCTGGAGATTCAGGCTGAAAAGGCTTTATTGGCCCTCTCTCAGGGGCATGATGAAGCGGAAGTATATTGTCAAAAATTTCGGAAATGGTCGTTGCTTACTCAGTGGAATGAGTGCGCCCTGGCTGCAAACTTCAGAGATGGTCTTTCTGAGGCCATTAAGGATATTATGGTGGGGTTCCCTGCGCCTACAGGTCTGAATGAGTCTATGACTATGGCCATTCAGATTGATCGGCGTTTACGGGAGCGCAAGCCTGTGCACCAGTTGGCGGTGTCTTCTGAACAAGCACCTGAGACTATGCAATGTGATAGAATTCAGTCCAGAAGTGAACGGCAAAATTATAGGCGGAAAAATGGATTGTGTTTTTATTGTGGTGATTCAGCTCATGTTATATCAGCATGCTCTAAACGCACAAAAAAGGTTGATAAGTCTTTTGCCATTAGTACTCTGCAGTCTAAGTTCATTTTGTCTGTAACTCTGATTTGTTCACTGTCATCCATTTCTGTTGATGCCTATGTGGATTCGGGCGCTGCCCTGAGTCTTATGGATTGGTCTTTTGCCAAACGCTGCGGTTTTAGTCTGGAGCCTCTGGAAGTTCCTATTCCTTTGAAGGGAATTGACTCTACACCATTGGCTATGAATAAACCGCAGTACTGGACACAAGTGACCATGCGCATGACTCCCGTTCATCAGGAGGTGATTCGCTTCCTTGTACTGTATAATTTACATGATGTACTAGTGCTTGGTCTGCCATGGTTACAAACTCATAATCCAGTCCTGGATTGGAAAACAATGTCTGTGTTAAGCTGGGGATGTCAGGGGGTTCATGATGATGCACCTCTGATTTCAATTGCTTCATCTACTCCTTCTGAGGTCCCTGCGTTTTTGTCTGCCTATCGGGATGTTTTTGAGGAGCCTAAACTCAATTCGCTCCCTCCTCATAGGGATTGTGACTGTGCTATAGAATTAATTCCTGGCAGTAAGTTCCCTAAGGGTCGTTTATTTAATCTGTCAGTGCCAGAGCATACTGCTATGCGGAATTATATTAAGGAGTCCTTGGAAAAGGGACATATTCGTCCATCTTCGTCCCCTCTGGGAGCAGGTTTTTTTTTCGTGGCTAAAAAAGATGGTTCCCTGAGGCCTTGTATAGATTATCGCCTTCTGAATAAGATTACAGTCAAATATCAGTATCCATTGCCATTATTGACTGATTTGTTTGCTCGCATTAAGGGGGCTAGGTGGTTCACTAAGATAGATCTTCGCGGTGCGTATAATCTTGTGCGGATAAAGCAGGGTGATGAGTGGAAAACCGCATTTAATACGCCTGAGGGCCATTTTGAGTATTTGGTAATGCCTTTTGGACTTTCTAATGCTCCTTCAGTCTTTCAGTCCTTTATGCACAATATTTTCCGTGAATATCTGGATAAGTTTATGATTGTGTATTTGGATGATATTTTGGAGTTTTCTGATGACTGGGAGTCTCATGTTCTACAGGTCAGGAAGGTGTTTCAAGTCCTGCGGGCCAATTCTCTGTTTGTGAAGGGCTCAAAATGTCTCTTCGGAATCCAGAAGATTTCTTTTTTGGGGTACATTTTTTCTCCTTCTACTATTGAGATGGATCCCGTCAAGGTTCAGGCGATTTGTGACTGGACACAACCTACATCTGTTAAGAGTCTTCAGAAGTTCTTGGGTTTTGCTAATTTTTATCGTCGGTTCATTTCTAATTTTTCAAGTGTTGTTAAACCTTTGACTGATTTGACTAAAAAGGGTGCTGATGTTGCTAATTGGTCTCCTGCGGCTGTGGAGGCCTTTCAGGAACTTAAGCGCCGGTTTTCTTCTGCTCCTGTGTTATTTCAACCAGATGTTTCACTTCCTTTTCAGGTTGAGGTTGATGCTTCCGAGATTGGAGCGGGGGCGGTTTTGTCACAGAGAAGTTCCGATGGCTCGGTGATGAAGCCATGTGCGTTCTTTTCTAGAAAATTCTCGCCCGCCGAGCGCAATTATGATGTGGGTAATCGGGAGCTTTTGGCCATGAAGTGGGCATTTGAGGAGTGGCGTCATTGGCTTGAGGGTGCTAGACATCGTGTGGTGGTCTTGACTGATCACAAAAATCTGATTTACCTTGAGTCTGCCAGGCGTTTGAATCCTAGACAGGCTCGTTGGTCGTTGTTTTTTTCTCGTTTCAATTTTGTGGTTTCATACCTGCCAGGTTCAAAGAATGTGAAGGCAGATGCTCTTTCCAGGAGTTTTGTGCCTGACTCTCCTGGAGACTCTGGGCCTACTGGCATCCTTAGGTGATATTGTAATATTGTCCGCCGTCTCCCCAGACTTGCGACGTGCATTGCAGGAGTTTCAGGCGGATAAACCTGATCGGTGTCCACCAGAAAGACTGTTTGTTCCGGATGATTGGACCAGTAGAGTCATCTCCGAGGTCCATTCTTCTGTGTTGGCTGGTCATCCTGGAATATTTGGTACTAGAGACTTGGTGGCCAGGTCTTTTTGGTGGCCTTCCTTGTCAAGGGATGTGCGCACCTTTGTGCAGTCTTGTGAAGTGTGTGCTCGGGCTAAGCCTTGCTGTTCTCGGGCCAGTGGGTTGTTGTTATCCTTGCCTATCCCGAAGAGGCCTTGGACGCACATTTCCATGGATTTTATTTCAGATCTCCCTGTCTCACAGAAAATGTCCGTTATCTGGGTTGTGTGTGACCGCTTTTCTAAGATGGTTCATTTGGTACCCTTGCCTAAGTTGCCTTCCTCCTCTGAGTTGGTCCCTTTGTTTTTTCAGAACGTGGTTCGTTTGCATGGGATTCCGGAGAATATCATTTCGGACAGGCGATCCCAGTTTGTGTCTAGATTTTGGCGGACGTTTTGTGCTAAGATAGGCATTAATTTGTCTTTCTCGTCTGCATTCCATCCTCAGATGAATGGCCAGACGGAGCGAACTAATCAGACCTTGGAAAACTTATTTAAGGTGTTTTGTTTCTGCTGATCAAGATGACTGGGTTGCCTTTTTGCCACTGGCCGAATTTGCCCTTAATAATCGGGCTAGTTCTGCTACTTTGGTTTCTCCTTTCTTTTGTAATTCGGGGTTTCATCCTCGTTTTTCCTCTGGTCAGGTGGAGCCTTCGGATTGTCCTGGAGTGGACGTGGTGGTGGATAGGCTACATCAGATTTGGAATCAAGTGGTGGACAATTTGAAGTTGTCTCAGGAGAAGGCTCAGCAGTTTGCTAATCGTCGTCGCCGCGTGGGTCCCCGACTTCGTGTTGGGGACTTGGTGTGGTTGTCTTCTCGTTTTGTCCCTATGAAGGTCTCTTCTCCCAAGTTTAAGCCTCGGTTCATCGGTCCTTATAAGATCTTGGAGATTCTTAACCCTGTATCTTTTCGTTTGGATCTCCCAGCATCGTTTGCTATTCATAATGTGTTCCATCGGTCGTTATTGCGGAGGTATGAGGTGCCCGTTGTTCCTTCGGTTGAGCCTCCTGCTCCGGTGCTGGTGGAGGGAGAATTGGAGTATGTTGTTGAGAAGATCTTGGATTCTCGTGTTTCCAGACGTAAACTCCAGTATTTGGTTAAGTGGAAGGGTTATGGTCAGGAGGATAATTCCTGGGTGGTCGCCTCTGATGTTCATGCGACTGATTTGGTCCGCGCCTTCCATAGAGCTCATCCTGATCGCCCTGGGGGTTCTCGTGAGGGTTCGGTGACCCCTCCTCAAGGGGGGGGTACTGTTGTGGATTCTGTTTTTGGGCTCCCTCTGGTGGTTACAACTGGTACTGGGTGACTTTGGTGGGTTGCGGTCTCTGGTTTCCACCTGTCCATCAGTGGCTGGGTGTTTCCTATTTAACCTGGCTTTCCTGTCATTCCCTTGCCGGCTATCAATGTATCAGTGTGTGTCTCTGTTACCTGCTCCTAGGCCTTCAAGACAAGCTAAGTCTGTATTTCCCTGTTTCATGATTGCTTTCATTTTTTTTAGTCCAGCTTGCAGATATGTAATTCTCTGCTGCTGGTTGCTCTAGTGGGCTGAAATTACCACTCATGTACCATGAGTTGGCACATGAGTTCAAGTAATTTCAGGATGGTATTTTGAAGGGTTTTTCAGCTGACCGTGCAGTTCACCTTTTGTATCCTCTGCTATCTAGCTTAAGCGGGCCTCATTTTGCTGAATCTGTTTTCATAACTACGTTTGTGCCTTCCTCTCATTTCACCGTCATTATATGTGGGAGGCTGCTATCTCTGTGGGAATATTTCTCTGGAGGCAAGTGAGGTCTGTTATTCTTCTGATAGGGGAAGCTAGATCTCCGGCTGACGCGAGACGTCTAGGGGCCCCCCAGGAACGTCCCCCGGCTACTGTTAGTTGAGTGTTGAGGTTCAGGATCGCGGTCAGCTCAGGTTCCATCACCCTAGAGCTCGTCCTGTTTTTGCCCGTGTTATGTTGACAAATTCCCGGCCATTGGGAACCATGACAGTTAACCCAGTGTGCCATCAGTGAGATGTACCGTCCCTGACCACAAGCACTTGTCCACGTGTCCATGGTTAGGTGGACTTTCCCAGCATTGTTGAGGGCACAGGTAATGTTGTGGGACACATGCTGGTGTAATGCCGGTATGGCACACCGGGGGAAAAAGTGGCGACTGGGGACCGAGTACCTTGGGATGGCCGCCACCATCAGGTTGTGGAAAGCTTCCATCTCAATGAGCCTAAAAGGCAACATTTCGAGTGCAAGCAGATGAGAAAAGTTCGAATTTAGTACTGCGGCCTGTGGGGCATTGGCTTGGTATTTCCGCTTGCATTCCAATGACTGGGGTGTAGACAACTGAAGGCTGGGCTGGGACAAGGACGCGGACGGGCTTGATGATGGTGCTGGTTGACTGTGGGCAAAAACAGGTGCAAGGCCCGAGGCATCTTCACAGGCACGGTGAAATGAGAATTGGCTTGTACGCAAAACAGTGGAAGAAGCAGTGGTGTCACCCGCAGACAGTGTTCCTGGAGCCTGGGGTTCAGCCCACAAAGTCAGGTGTTTCACTGCCATGTGCCTAGTCATGCTGGTGGTGGTCAGGCTGGTAGTTTTGCTACCCCTGCTGATGCAGGTGTGGCAGGTGCTGCAAATGGCCTGTTTGAGTTTATCAGCAGAGTCTTTAAAAAAATAACCAGACTCGGGAAAATCCAACAGTTGGAATGGCAACTTTCGACATGTTGGTGTACCGGTGAATGGATGCACGCCTTCTGTCTGCAGCCACCACACTGCTTCTTCCTGCCTGTTGTGGTGATATGCCTCCTTCCCCATGTGTGCTGCTGTCCTGGCTCTGCATGTCCTCCTGCCAGGTTGGGTCAGTCACTATGTCATCCACCACCTTGTCTTCCACATCTGCACCCTGCCCCCCCTTCTTTCTGGCAATTGTGTCTCATCATTGTCCACCTCTTGTGACACTTTCCCACCATCGCCTTTGTGTGACCGTGGCTGTTCAAATATTCGGCCACCGCTACATGTGATCTCATCTGGCCCCACTTCAAGTTGACTGGCCGAGAGTCTGGAATCTTTAAAGGGAAAACTGAACAGCTCTTCGGAGTGTCCAAGAGTGGGATCAGTTGTCTCAGGGCGCTCACCATGGTGGGAGGAAGGAGGATCAGGGTGAGTAATATCCGGTCCACACTCAAGGCAACTCAGACTTGACTGTGTGGAAGACATGGTGGTGGTGGCTAAGTGACTGGAAGCATTATCCACTATCCAACCAACAACCATTTCACACTGCTCTGGCTTCAATAGTGGTGTGCTGCGGTCCCCTAGAAACTGGGACAGGAAGGTCAAGCGAGAAGATGTGGGTCTTAGTTGTGGCCCACTTTCAGCTTGGCCACGGCCTCGTCCTCTGCATGCACCGTCAGCATCACATCCACTTCCCAGTCCCTTGCCCCTTGCCTTGCTCATTTTAAATGGACTACTGAAATATTTGAAAAGCTCAATACAAATGGATTTATTTGGAGAAAAATCACATGTGATCAGTATGCCTGAAAAGCAAGTATTTGGAGACCACAAATACACCGAGCATCTGACAGAGATAACAGACAGTTAAAATATGTTGTTTTTTGTTTTTTTTAAAAAAGATGTTTGAAACAAAAAATAGACCAAGGCTAGCAGACCGAACAATGCAACGTATGCCTGCGAAGCGAAGATTTTTTACTCCACAGATTAACCAGGCGTCTGAAGGAGATAACAGACTGTATACATTTCTTTATGTTTTTTTGTAATTTTTGAAAACATAAAATACTGAGTAGAGCAAGGCTAGCAATCAGAACTATGCAACATATGCCTGCAAAGCAAATATTTGGACAGCACAGATACACCAGGCGTCTGATGGAGATAACAGACTGTATATATATATATATATATATATATATATTTTTTAAACATTAAATAAAGAGTAGACCAAGGCTAGCAGAAAAAACAATGCAACATATGCCTGCGAAGTGAAGATTTTCACACCACAGACACACCAGACGTATGACGGAGATAACAGACTGTATACTTTTTTTAATGCTTTTTGTAATTTTTAAAACATGAAATATTGAGTAGAACAAGGCTAGCAGACAGAACTATGCAACGTATGCCTGCGATGCGAAGATTTTTCCACCACAGATACACCAGGTGTCTGACGGTTATAGCAGACTGTGTACATTTTTTAAAACTTTTTTTGTAATTTTTGAAAATACAAAACACTGAGAAGAACAAGGCTATCAGACAGAACTATGCAACATATGCCTGCGAAGTGATGATTTTTACACCACAGATACACCAGGCGTCTGACGGAGATAACAGACTATACATTTTTTATATTTTTTTGTAATTTTTGAAAGCACGAAATACTGAGTAGAACAAGGCTGGCTAGCAGACAGAACTATGCAACGTATGCCTGTGAAGCAAATATTTTTACATCACAGATACACCAGGCATCTGACAGAGATAGCAGACAGTTAAAATATGTTTGGGCTTTCTTTTAAATATTTAAAAAAAAATATATGAGTAGACCAAGGCTAGCAGACAAAAAAATACAACGTATGCCTGCAAAGCGAATATTTGGACACCACAGATACACCAGGCGTCTGACGGAGATAACAGACTGTATAATTTATTTATTTTTTTTATTTTTGAAAACACTAAATACTGAGTAGACCAAGGCTAGCAGACAGAACAATGCAACATATGCCTGCAAAGCAAGGATTTTGACACCTCAGATACAACAGGCGTCAGCCAGAGATAACAGACTGATCAAAATTTGGCCTTTATTTTTTGGGGCACACCAAAATTGTGTCAATAAGTTGGCTATGACACTAAAAAAAAAATTGGAGTACTAAAATTTTAAGATATTTAGCGCAATGATATGTGATGCGTGTGGCGTACAACTCACAGTGAAAAATATAAGAACTGTAGCTAAATATTTTTGGGCCAGCTACAGATTTTTGGGGCAGCAAAATGGTGTCCAAAAATGTTGTAAGACACAACAAATTTTTAAATTCTTAGATTTGCACGCTCTTGCATTGGAATGACCTGGCTGTTGTCTGCAGCGTGACCAAGCAAATAAGCGTAGAAAAAAGGGGGCTATGGATTGCTGTATAATAAAATGAGCAGGTATAAGCTGCAAAAAAAAATTGCCACGGAGAACTGCAGCTAGGTATATAAAAAATAAGCAGCAGCAGCAGATATTAATGGAGTTTTTGACGCATGCAGCGAGATCTATGTACTCACATACAGTGCCTGCAGGCCTTGCACTAATGTGGTTATGTGCACAAAGACTCCCCTGCCTACCTAGCGCTGCAATCTATGTACCGCCGAATTAGCCCTAAAAAGGACTGTTGGTTTATCAGGATTTGTGGACTGAACACTAGCAGACCCACACTAATAAGAATGATTCTGACCCTATCTCAGCAGCAGCTCTCCCTACACTAGCTGACTCTGGAGCAGAATGCTGCGAGCAGGGCAGCGTCCGGTCTCTTATACCCCTGATGATGCTGTGTGGCCAGCCAATCACTGCAAGACCACAACAAAGATGGCTGTGGTGTTAGAGTGCCTGGCAGACAATACCTGCATGTTGATTGGGTCTCCAAGGACCATGAAAAATGCAGGGTGGAGACCCAAGCTCCGGCCAAATAATCCTGGAAATGCTCAGTGCTCACCAAGTACACTGAGCACAGTGATTCTCGGGCAAGTACCGAGTAGTGGCAAGCACGTTCGCTCATCACTAGTCCTTGATGCTGCTACATTAAACTAATCACTTTTTCAGGGCTAATTCAAATACCTTCTATTCTATCATAATAATACAGCTGAAATCTGCAATTCGTGTAGGGTAAGATGTGGCAGTAGGTATAGACAGTAGGCATGACAGGCATCTAGTCAAGGATTATTGCCTTTTAAATGTTAAGGCTTGCTGCTGTTTTTTTCCATGCACTCGTTAACGTTTCATGTTTTTTACGATGATCTGAACACAGAAAATGTTGAAATCAGGCAAAATTAAATAATTTAATGTGCCCATTCACAGTTTTTTTGTAGCACCTGTATATAAGAGGTAGTGGTGGAAGACTTTACAGTACTGGAGCTATAATTACCACTTGTGAACTCCCCAATGCTTTGTTTTCAACTAAAACTGTTTGGGGCATACAGTTGTGCTCAAAAGTTTACATACCCCAGCATAATTTTTTGTTTTCTTGGCCTTTTTCCAGAGAATATGAATGATAACACCAAAACTTTTTCTCCACTCATGGTTAGTGGTTGGGTGAAGCCAGTTATTGTCAAACTACTGTATTTTCTCTTTTTAACTCATAATGACAAACCAAAACATCCAAATTACCCTGATCAAAGGTTCACATACCCCATTTCTTAATACTGTGTATTGCCCCTTCTAACATCAATGACAGCTTGAAGTATATTGTGGTAGTTGTGGATGAGGTTCTTTGTTTTCTCAGATGGTAAAGCTGCCCACTCTTCTTGGCAAAAAAGCCTCCAGTTCCTGTAAATTTCTAGGCTGTCTAGCTTGAACTGCGCACTTGAGATCTCCCTAGAGTGGCTCAATGATATTGAGGTTAGGAGACTGAGATGGCCACTCCAGAACCTTCACTTTGTTATGCTGTAGCCAATTAGAGGTCGGCGTGGCCTTGTGTTTTCGATCGTTCTCATGTTAGAACGTCCAAGTACGTGCCATGCGCAGCTTCTGGGCTGATGAGTGCCTCCAGTATTTGCTGATAATGTGCTGCATTCATATTGCCTTCAACTTTGACCAAGTTTCCTGTGCCTTTGTAGCTCACATATCCCCAAAAAGTCAGCGATCCACCTCCGTGCTTTACAGTAGGAATGGTGTTCCTTTCATCATAGGCCTTGTTGACCTCTCTCCAAATGTAACGTTTATGGTTGTGGCCAAAAAGTTCAATTTTGGTTTTATCACTACAAATTACCTTGTTCCAGAGGCTTGTCTCTGTGCTGTTTTGCATATTGTAGGTGAGATACTTTGTGGCATTTGCACAATAATGGCTTTCCTCTGGTGACTCAACCATGCAGCCTATTTTTCTTCAAGTGCCTCCTTATTGTGCATCTTGAAACAGCCACACTGCTAGTTTTCAGAGTACTGTATTTTAGCTGATGTTATTAGTGTGTTTTTCTTTGCATCCCGAACAACTTTCATGGCAGTTGTGGACAACATTTTTGTTGGTCTACCTGACCGTGGTTTTGTTTTTACAGAGCCCCTGATTTTCCATTTGTTAATCACAGTTTGAACGCTGCTGACTAGCATTATGTATTCCTTGGGTATCTTTTTGTATTCCTTTCCTGTTTTATACAGTTCAACTACCTTTTCCCGTAGATTCGTTGACAATTCTTTTGCGTTCCCCATGACTCACAATCCAGAAATGTCAGTGGCTGGATGAAAGATGCAAGAGTCTGTCTGGATCCCGGTTGGTCTACAGCATATCTTTATAGGTATGCTAATCTGTGATCTACTTTGTATATGAATATCTCTTTCTGATTATGCTGTCTCATACATGCCTCTTATGATGGATTGCCATGTGATATCCTTTTTGAGGTATACATAATAGACTAGCTTAGTTTGAGGGCTTAGTTTGGGGATGATATACTTCATTTGTTTTAGATTTTTCAATTGTTGCTTACCACTGTGGTTTAATATTTGATTTTTTGATTGCTATACCAGCACATCCATGTCCCGTGTTTGTAAACTGCACATATGCACTGCGGTCTTGTCCACATTTAAACCTGTTCTTTGAATGGATTTTCTATAAAGTATCTCTATATATATAAAAATGAGTGTGTGTGTGTGCGTGTGTGTGTATCAGCAACCAATCACTAGGCATCTTTCAAGAAGCTGAGCTGTGATTGGTTGCTATGAGCAACAACATAATTTATTACTGTGCCAACACACACCACCCTCTGACACAGACTGCAGGGGGAGCCCAGCATCACACAAGATAGGATTAGATACATGGCTCAGCAGACTGTATCACACAGGATAGGATTAGATACACAGCCCAGTATAAAACAGGATAGGATTAGACACACAGCTCAGCAGACAGTATCACACAGGATAGGATTAGATACACGGCTCAGCAGACTATCACACAGGACAGAATTAGATACACAGCTCAGCAGACTGTATCACACAGGATAGGATTAGATACATGGCTCAGCACATAGTATCACACAGGAGAGGATTAGAAACACAGCTCAGCATACAGTATCACACAAAATAGGATTAGATACACAGCCCAGCAGACAGTATCACACAGGATAGGATTAGATACACAGCCCAGTATCACACAGGATAGGATTAGATACATGGCTCAGCAGACTGTATCACACAGGATAGGATTAGATACATGGCTCAGCAGATAGTATCACACAATAGGATTAGATACACAGCTTAGCAGACAATAATACACGGGATAGGATTAGGTACACAGCTCAAGAGACAGTATCACACAGGATAGGATTAGGTACACAGCTCAGCAGATGGTATCGCACAGGATAGGATTAGATACACAGCTCAGCAACAGAATGTGCCAAAGGAGAGGACCTTTTCAATCCAAGAATTCCACTTATTCCCTCTGATTTGCCTTTTGGTTTTAAATGCCTCCAGTTTCCACTTCGACTGGCTTTTGCAATGTCCATTAACAATGCTCAGGGACAGTCCTTGAAAGTAGTAGGGATCGATTTGCAATCTCCATGCTTTTCTCATGCTCAACTTTACGTGGCCTGTTCAAGAGCTGGAACTGCCAAAAATCTGTTCATCAGAAGGAAAAACCAAAAATGTTGTTTATCAAAAGGCTCATGAATGAGTTGAAAATAAAATACTTTCAATACTTAGGTAATCATTTAGTTAATTTGTGTTGCACATCTGTAGTGTTGAGTATATGATGTGAAATGTTTTTATGTGCAATGTAATCATTATAATTTGTTATAACTAACCACAGTTAGTTACTATGCCCGGGCAACGCCGGGCTCTTCATCTAGTATTTTCATAATTTTGGGCTTGATGATCTTTCTTTTTCCTCTCTGCTTTGCTATTCATGACACTGATGATCAGTCCGGGACTTTGTCCATTATTAGGGTATCACAATGAATAGTATAATTGTGAAAAATATTATAATTAATTATTGATAATGATGCCATCACATTTGTTGAGCTATTTACTCACTGTCATTTATGCCCATTCCTCAAATCAAAACTGCTCCAGCTCCTTCAATTTAGATGATTTCCTCTGTTGAATAGCAATCTTCATGTCTGCCCACAAATTTTCAATTGGATTAAGGTCTGTGCTTTGACTAGGCCACTTCAAAAAATTTACCCATTTCCTTTTAAACCACTGGAGTGTTGCTTTAGCAGTATGCTTTGGGTTATTGTCTTGTTGGAAGATGAACCTCCCTCCCAGTCTCAAATCACTGACAGACTTAAACAGGTTTTGCTCAAGAATATCACAGTATTTCTCACTATCCATCTTTCCTTCGACTCGGACAATTTTTCTTGTCCATGCTTTCAAAAAACATCCCCACTTCATGATGCTGCCACCACCATGTTTCACTGTGGAGAAGTTGTTCTTGGACTGATGAGCTGTGTTGGTTTGGTGCCAAATATAGCATTTACCTAGGTGAACAAAAAGTTACCTTTTTGTCTCATCTGACCCCAGCACCTTCCTCCATACATTTAGGGAGTATTCCACATGTCTTTTGGCAAACTCAAAACAAGCCTCACAATTTTTGTGTGTAAGTAAAGGATTTTTTCTGCCCACTCTTCCATAAAGGCCACCTCTATGGAGTTTATGGCTTATACTGTAGTGGTCATATGGACAGCTACTCCAGTCTCTGACTTGAAACTCAGCAGCTCCTTCAGGCTTACCTCTGGTCTCTGTGCTCTTGCTTTGATTAATGACCTCCTTGCCCAGGCTAAACGTTTTTGTGGGCAGCCCTCTCTTGGCTGTTTTGTTGTGGTACCATGTTCTTTACATTTGATGATAATGTACTTGATGGTGCTCGGGGGATCATCAAAGATTAGGATATTTTTTTTTATAATCCAACCCTCACTTGAACTTTTCAACAATTTTGTCCCTGCCTTGTTAGGAGATCTTTTGTGTCTTAATGGCGCTGTTTGGTCAGTGGTGCCTCTTGCTTAGTGGTGTTGCAGCCACCTTTCCCTAATTACATAACTTATGAAAGTAATTGCTTGCACCAGAAATTTTTAGAGGCTTCATCACAAGAAGGGGTGAATACATATACACATGCCAATTTTTTAGTGTTTGAGCCCATAAATTTAATTTATGCCTGTATTTTTCTCACTTCACTACACCAACTTAGACTATTTAACGCTGATACATCAAAATCAGATTAAAATAATTATTTAAACACAGGTAGTAATGTCACACTACAGGAAAAAAGCCAAGGGGGTGAATACTTTCACAAGCTACTGTATCTAGTCTTCATAATTAAGGAAAAATGGTATACATCAAAGGAATAATAAAAAAGGTCATATGTGAGACAAGATTTTACTCTCTAAAGCTTGAATATATCAGACATATATACCATTTTTATTCAACTGTATATACCTATATGTCTTTTCATTCAAAGTTTTTGTTACTTTAAATGGTCACTGCTATGCAGAATGTAAAAGAACACGGACGCACACACATTCCACAGTCACAAACACCCACATTTCAATTCCTGAATGGAAAACAAATGATGCACCAATGCTCTTGACTATAATTTTTCATTTAGCGCTTGCTGCTTATACATTAAATTCCTCTCTCGAGAAGTCATTTTGTTCTGGGGGAAAGAGAAAAATATGGGAAGGGATGTGGAATTGCTCGATGGGATCATGTTGATTGATTAAATGTTTCAGAAGCTTTCACCTTGTACCACTATTACCTCTGCTTATCTACCTCTATCTGTCCACATCCTTTGTGTCCTAGATACAAAAACCTCCATTCTGCACCTGCACATCTGAAATTGATAAGACTTTCTTGCAGTGATTAAAACAGAAGTGAGCGCGGGTCAAAACTGTTCTAGTAAAATTAATTGTTCAGAGACTGTATGTCTCTAGCCCTCTATAAACCCTCTTATAATTTACTGCATAACGTACCACCTGTGTGATACAGCTGTCTAAGCCATTTTCCTGACAAAAAAAGAAAGTGATATTTGGTGAAGTTAAAGCCATATGCTTTTGAGGTTTCCTTTTTCAACTAACTAAAAACATGTGTCATCTATGTACCAGAGAAACCTTATTGCCAACCAACCATAACAGCTTGGGCCTTTTGTGTCAAGCTAACAACCAACGATCCAGGCCTTTTATGAAGAGAAAAAATATACAGAATCTATACCAGTTATGTGCTGAACAAATAGTGTCACGAACTCTTTGGTGGAATTAGTCAATGCATTTACTTGTCCATTTGCCTAGACTTAATATGTAGAGGTAAAAATTTGAAACTGATTCCAAGATATCTATCTAGACAGGCTTCACATCTCTCCGTGCAACCTTGTAAAATTTTCCACAGAACTCAACTTAAAGATCATCTAAATGAAACATTTTAATAGTTTTCCTATTTCCTTTCATGTGATATGTTCCATGCTGTGTATTGCTGATGTCTGTATATACTTAATGAATGGTAGGTTGTTAACCATGTCTTTTTAATCAAGAAATCGTCTTCAAGCTAAAAAGTGATTTAATTAATATTTAATTAATATTTTGAAGTTTTTTCAGAAAAATACTTTACACGGACGAACGGGTAGCACTGATGAACTTTAAACTTTTAAGGATCAGTAGTCATTTAACTATCTGTTTACACAGGTAGACCAGCTATTGAGCAAATGTTTTACAGTAGAATACGAACTTGCCCATTTTGCAGAATTTTCCCCCAATATTTGCTGTGAGGCAAAGAAATTTGCGTGAATTTCAATACTGGAAATCTTGTAATTGCTCGAAAAATATACATGGGGAACAGGAGAGAGAATGCTGACCATAAGAGATTACGCTTTACAGACACAAACGTGAGGACCCTGCTGACCATAAGAGCTTACAATTTACAGGCAAAAGGAAGACCAAAAGAGTTTACACTCTGCAGGAGAGAGAGAGGACCCTGTAGATAATAAAACTTACATTCTAGAGGAGAGAAAGGGGCCACGCTGACCATAAGAGTTTACACTCTACAGGAGAGAGGACCTCGCTGACCATAAGAGTTTACACTCTACAGGAGAGAGGACCTCGCTGACCATAAGAGTTTACACTCTACTGGAGACAGGACCTCGCTGACCATAAGAGTTTACACTCTACAGGAGAGAGGACCTCACTGACCATAAGAGTTTACACTCTACAGGAGAGAGGACCTCGCTGACCATAAGAGCTTACACTCTACTGGAGACAGGACCTCGCTGACCATAAGAGCTTACACTCTACAGGAAAGAGGACCTCGCTGACCATGAGTTTACACTCTACAGGAGAGAGGACCTCGCTGACCATAAGAGCTTACACTGTATATTAGTTAGAGAGTACCCTGTTGGTCACAAGAGCTTACATTGATTTGGAGAGAAAGAGACTTGCCCAGTGACTCTGGAGGTGGAATGACTCTGCTTTGTAAACTGTGCTCCACTGAGAACTGATGATTTGCGATGGTATTGACCACCACGCTAAAAGTATCATAATCCATAAGATGTCATAGCTGCAGAGCATTATGGAGAAGCCTGTGCAGAAATGCAGAATGACATTGATGCTAAGCCAGTTTTTTTGTGAACCACTAATCAAATCTCAAAATGTTCAAATTTGCATGAAACTGCAAATTTCATGACATTTTTGTCCTCACAAAGCCCTGCAAGCAGTAAAATGGCCCCCACACAGCATGATCACCCTAATGTACTCATTGATTAGAAAGAAAAAAAAAAGAAAGAAAGAAGCCTACTCAACCATCCCATTCACCTGCTCCGGTCTCTGCAGCTTGCTGTACTATAAAATCAGAGCTCTGATGCACAGAGAGAATGATGAAAGAGGCTGTTCCATCACGGTTTTCAACTGTATCTACATCCAGCTACAGGCCCCCTTGACGCACGGGCGCCATAAGGCTGAATAGTCTGCTGTTATTAATGGTATGCCACTGCCATTTAAAGGGAACTATCATAAAAAAATGAGATACTGATTAAGTATTAGTTTATTTATATATTAGCTATATTTTAAAAATAAATGTGGTTATTTTTTTTTTACCCAATCTGTATTGAAAATAAAAAATAGAAATCTTGCAATTCTCACACTGGCGACTGGGGCTATTTTACAATCTAACTTACTTTTGTTTCAGGAAACAACAAATGTCTAATAAGACTGTGCAAAGTTCATTATGGAGGGAGGGGGAACAGGTTCAGTTGTGACATCGCCTAATGATCAGTCCTGTGTTATAAGCTGTGTATAGATGTGCTACCTGTCATTGTAATTCTCTATCTACTGATAAGAAAATGCCTAAAAAGCCTTTGTAGTTTTGTTTTCAATAAAGATCCTGATATGAAAAAAACATTGCCCTAATTTTTTTTTATAAATACATGTAGCACAAAAATATGATTTAGATTAATGACAGATTCTGTTTAAGCTCTTCTACTATATAATTGTCTAAGGGTCACTTCCGTCTGTCTGTCCTTCTGTCTGTCTGTCTGTCTGTCTGTAACGGTTATTCGTTCGCTGATTGGTCTCGGCAGCTGCCTGTCATGGCTGCCGCGACCAATCAGCGATGCGCACAGTCCGGAAGAAAAATGGCCGCTCCTTACTACCCACATTCACTGCCCGGCGCCCGCATACACCCCTCCGCTCACCGCTCACACAGGGTTAATGCCGGCGGTAACGGACCGCGTTATGCCGCGGGTAACGCACTCCGCTACCGCAGCTATTAACCCTGCGTGACCAAGTTTTTTACTATTGACGCAGCCTATGCAGCGCCAATAGTAAAAACATCTAATGTTAAAAATAATTAAAAAAATAAAAAATGATTATATACTCACCTACGCCACCTTTCCCGCTCCTCGCGATGCAACCGGCACATTCCGGTGCATGGATGGTCTGGCAAAAGGACCTGCCATGATGTCACGGTCATGTGACCGCGATGTCATCACAAGTCCTGCGTGCCTGCGCTGAAAGGACCTGCCATGACGTCACGGTCACGTGACCGCGACACAGTCACGTGACCGCGACTTCATCACAGCCTGGGACCGGAAGCGGCCGACTGCACCCGACACAGGCGACACAGCTACAACGCGCCAGCGGAAGGTGAGAATGTTTATTTTTAATTTTTTTTAACCTGTGTCATACGTGGCTGGGCAATATACTACATAGCTGGGCAATATACTACATGGGCTGTGCAATATACTACGTGGCTCTGTGCTGTATACTACGTCACTGAGCAATATACAATGGAACTGGGCAATATACTACGTCACTAGGCAATATACTACGTCACTGGGCAATATACTACGTCACTGGGCAATATACTACGTCACTGGGCAATATACTATGTCACTGGGCAATATACTATGTCACTGGGCAATATACTACGTCACTGGGCAATATACTATGTCACTGGGCAATATACTACGTGGCTGTGTGCTGTATACTACGTCACTGGGCAATATACAATGTTACTGGGCAATATACTACGTCACTGGGCAATATACTACGTGGCTCTGTGCTGTATACTACGTGGGCTGGGCAATATACTATGTAGCTGGGCAATATACTACGTGGCTGGGCAATATACTACGTCACTGGGCAATATACTACGTAGCTGGGCAATATACTATGTAGCTGGGCAATATACTACGTGGCTGGGCAATATACTACGTGGACATACATATTCTAGAATACCCGATGCGTTAGAATCGGGCCACCATCTAGTATACTTATATTATTTAGTTATTTTTATTCCAAGGTCATATGGGTATACAGAGTGAAGATAAAAAGCTAAGCCACAAAAAGAGGAATTAAAATCCCCCCAAAATTAAAACAAATTAACACAGGAAAAAAGGTCACAAAAACTAATGCATTACACTAAAATTAAAAGCAAAGTCACAAAAAGAGGTATTAAAAATGTAATTTCTTTTTTTGTGTCTTTGCTTTTTAATTTTAGCGTAGGGACTCGCAAGTATGAGGACACTTGATGAGGGTTGTGAGCTTGCCTATTTTGGCCAATATTTCTACCAATACCTCATATTTATTCATATATATATATATATATATATATATATATATACATTCATACATTTTGCAAGTTGTATTTTTATTCAGGGTGCAGGCAAGCACATCAAAATTTGTCTTATAAACTAGGGAGTCTGTCCTCATGGTTGGCCCTTATACATTGCTGGGCATCCCACCAAATCAAATAATATGGGCGGCACTAATAGACTGTAATCCTGACTCTGTGCACTACCTGTGTGTGACCAACTCCCTATACAAGCCTTTCCTGTGCACAATTTTAATACCAAGCATTCATGAATTAGTAGGTTGTGAGTGATTGTCTCATCAGCATTTTGCATCTGTGTTGCCTACATCATTATGAAATGTTTTTTTTTTTTGCATCCTGAAAGTTCATTAGCTTCTGTAATCTGGGCAGGTAAATATTGTTGCCCGTTTTTCCTGTGTTAAATACAGTGTGGACAGACTTGGTGGAGTGGACCAGATGAAGCATAATTAGATGTGAAACTGCTGGATCCCAGTCTGTGTGTTTCACTCTGTATTCCCATATGACCATGAAATAAAAAGCCACCCAAAATAATGTTCCAGTGGTGAATGCCATTTTTTTTCTTCTCATAATTTTTTAATCAGTAACAAACACACCAAAGCAAACTGAAAACCAAATAGACCCTGAAGGATGAACTTGGGTGTACTTGGCGAAAGACAAAAGGGACAGGATGAAATATTCCACACCCCTTTTCACTAATCTTTGAGGTGCATTCCCTACTACCTATATGGTTTACACTGCCTTGAAATATATGATATGTGTCACAGTCGGTGGGCCCCACCATAAATGTATGCCAAGGGCAGATACTTTCACAGCCTTTCTAGTTATGCCATTAACTTTTAGCAATCTTGAAATACAGCCCCATTTTCATTCAAATTAAAGCTCTTGAAAAGTTCAACGGCTCTTGAGTCTAGTTTTGATCTTTCTTAGCTCCTCATTACTCTGCATTTAAACTTTCACCCTTCCTAACATGCACAGTAAACTTTTCTCTAACTTGTAATAATCCATATTACTGCCCTTTTCCAACAGCAGTAGCACATTACCTACGTACTGACTCTAACCTCTGAAAAATACTGTCTAGCTTAAAAATACTGTTTTTGTGAATTGTAGATTAAATAGGAGAGTGGCTCCAAACAACATTTTTTGCTCTGGTGGTTTTGTCTTGTCCTGCATTATAACAATCTATTGATATAAAAGAGTATTATGGAATGCACAATTTTTGCATTAGTGGCAGGAAAATTTGGCATTTACGGGCGGTTTACACATTACAGTTAATAGCTTGGGGGCCCTAGCAGAAAGACAACTTGTAATCTGATTTTAAACAGACTCTTCAGGGCAATATAATTGCCAACATGCCTACTTCAATTGAATATATGTCAATGTAAATTTAACATTATTTCAAAAGATCTTTACATAGTCAATTACTTGCAAGAAACAAAATGAACATAAACCCTGCTGTAACTAAATAAGAAAAAAAAACAAAAGTGCATTTAAATAACACAGAGTTCTTAGTAACACTGTTTTTGACTAAAAAAAAACATAAAAGACATCCCACCATCAGCAAGGTGATCATGTTCAGGATGGTGCTACACTGTCTAATATTAGAATCCTTACCATGCGTTAGCATTGACCTCAATATGTATAAGGGCAGACAAAGGACCGGGTCCCGAACTGTGAAAACCAGCATTGGGAAGCTATTTAAATCTAATTTACAGCTCATGGAAGGGAGGCCATGTCCCAGCTTGCACATAATGCAAAAATACAAATAAAAAACACAGAAAAATTGATATCATCAACCCCAGCCATCGGCTTTCCCTTTGCTGGTTACGAAAATTGAGTGGGAGCCCACTCCATTTTTTTCAGAAAAATTATCTTTTATTAATTAAATACATGTACAGTAATTTGCACACACTGCACTAATTGTATTTGTCTTTGACATCTAGAAATCTATCTGTTCTACTTGTATTTACTGTATGTAAACCATCTCTTCTATGCTGTCGGCTCCTGCAATGATTTTACAGTACAATGCAATATGTCTGTCACTGACATCTACTGTATATATCTATGTATTCTAGGTGTACTTTATTCTAACCTGTCACTCTGTGATTTTACTGTACGCAGCACATGAATTGCCAGCTTTTACTCTATCTATCTATTTATCTATCTATCTATCTATCTATCTATCTATCTATCTATCTATCTATCTATCTAAATAAAATGAACTTTGCAAATTGATAAGTCTTACCCCTCAAATTTGTTCCTTTTGGCATAAGGATTCACCATGTAAAATATGTTGACATTAAATTTAGATTTACCACTTGCTCAAGGCATGTGAATTATTCCATGTTTCTCATTTTCCACAATATTGTACACACAATAACCCTCAGTTTCTCATCATATCTTTAACTGGATATACTATTTATAATTTAAAAAAAGCATAGAATGGCAGTAAGCATTCTATTACAGTAAAATATGCATTATACAATTATGTACATTGTACATGTATCAGTACTTAGTAGCAGTGGAGCAGTCAGGTCAGTTTTTCGCGTAAATATAATTAATCTGATCGGTAAACGGCATAACATACCATACATGACGCGGGATATGCATGACGATAAATACTAAACAAACATTTAAAACTGCAATATGATGTGCCATTGAGCAACCAGTAAATGATAACTAACCTTAAAAAAAGAAAGTTATAAAATATCTATGACCAAAAAGGAAAAAAATTAGGAGGTAAGACCTTCAAAAACTTGCTACTTAATTTTTTACCAAACATTTCCTTGGCACCCTAATATATATGTGTGTGTGTGTGTGTGTGTGTGTGTGTGTGTGTGTGTGTGTGTGTGTGTGTGTGTGTGTGTGTGTGTATTTTGAAGAATATTTCCTTGAAAATTATGTGTAAAGGACTTAGAGAATTTCTTTATGTAAAAGCTCATGTTAAAATCGCATTGCAGTCAGATAGCAATCGCACTGCATTCGGATGTAAATTGGATGCTAGGTGTGAGAAATCAGATTGTACTTGCATGACACTCGCATGATACTCGCATTACTCTCGTGCAACTCTCGGCAGAGAGAATCGGACCGATTTTTCATACGTTTAGTGTGACTCCAGCCTTAGGGCTCATGCCCACTTGCGATGAAATGAGACAAATTAAATCTGATAAAAAATCGGATTGAATTCGGACCTCATCTGCGGGTTTTTCCTAGCTCGGATCGGATCAAGATCGGGCTGGAAAAAAATTGCAGCATGCTGCGATTGTAATCAGAAAATGGATCGGATCCCAAGATTGAAGTCAATGGGTACGATAACAAAAATCGCACAGCACTCACATGGTGCGATTTTTACGCAATAAGAGAATCTTTTCGGGGAAAAAAAATGGTGTGGGCTCCAGCGCAATTTTCTGCGCCGGAGAGGGAAAGCCAGCAACTGGGAGCCGATGTTTATAGCTTAGGAAGGGGTTAATACCCATGGATCTTCCCAGGCTATGAATCTCAGCCCGCAGCTGTATATTTAGTCTTTACTGGCTATTAAAATAGGGAGACCCTGCAAAAAATGACGTGGGGTCCCCCTATAATTAATAGCCAGAAAAGGCTATACAGACAGCTGCGGGCTGATACATCTATATATCTAACTATTCTGCATGGATTTACTGCATGTAAACCATGTCTTCTATCCTGTCGGCTCCTGCATTCATGTTACAGAAGCTGACAAATGAATTTCTGGCTGTTCTTCTATCTATCTACCTATAAAGATATATATATATATATATATATATATATATATATATATATATATATATATATATATATATATACACTCACTGGCCACTTTATTAGGTACACCTGTCCAACTTCTTGTTAACACTTAATTTCTAATCAGCCAATCACATGGCGGCAACTCAGTGCATTTAGGCATGTAGACATGGTCAAGACAATCTCCTGCAGTTCAAACCGAGCATCAGTATGGGGAAGAAAGGTGATTTGAGTGCCTTTGAACGTGGCATGGTTGTTGGTGCCAGAAGAGCTGGTCTGAGTATTTCAGAAACTGCTGATCTACTGGGATTTTCACGCACAACCATCTCTAGGGTTTACAGAGAATGGTCCGAAAAAGAAAAAAAATCCAGTGAGCGGCAGTTCTGTGGGCGGAAATGCCTTGTTGATGCCAGAGGTCAGAGGAGAATGGGCAGACTGGTTCGAGCTGATAGAAAGGCAACAGTGACTCAAATCGCCACCCGTTACAACCAAGGTAGGCCTAAGAGCATCTCTGAACGCACAGTGCATCGAACTTTGAGGCAGATGGGCTACAGCAGCAGAAGACCACACCGGCTACCACTCCTTTCAGCTAAGAACAGGAAACTGAGGCTACAATTTGTACAAGCTCATCGAAATTGGACAGTAGAAGATTGGAAAAACGTTGCTTGGTCTGACGAGTCTCGATTTCTGCTGCGACATTCGGATGGTAGGGTCAGAATTTGGCGTAAACAACATGAAAGCATGGATCCATCCTGCCTTGTATGGAGCATCTTTGGGATGTGCAGCCGACAAATCTGCGGCAACTGTGTGATGCCATCATGTCAATATGGACCAAAATCTCTGAGGAATGCTTCCAGCACCTTGTTGAATCTATGCCACGAAGAATTAAGGCAGTTCTGAAGGCAAAAGGGGGTCCAACCCGTTACTAGCATGGTGTACCTAATAAAGTGGCCGGTGAGTGTATATATATATATATATATATATATATATATATATATATATATATATATATATATATATATATGTGTGTGTGTGTGTGTCACTGACATACAGTATATGTGTATATATCTATTCTATCTATTCTATACTGTAAGCACCAGATCATTTGCCGGGTTTTAGTCTATCTATCTATTACACTGGTCAACAGCATTTTTGGTGCCAAAGATATTTCATCGAATTTAGGGTATTTTTGGGGTGCTGATTCTGAATATGTCATCAGTTTTGCCAGATTGGCTCAAGTTTTTGAGATTTTTGGTATCTTATTTATAGCACTTGTTGGTAAATGCGACACATCATCTCATTAATTTCTTTGGATTAGTACTTGAACTGAGCAGTTCTCAATATAGTTTTGTGTTAATTAGTGTTCTAAAAGTTTGTTCATAGCTTGATTTTTGCACTAACTTTATGTTGTTGTCTGTTTTCCAGTGAAAAGCATGAACTCATCAAGAAGAAGTTGTCTTAACGATCCAGACTCATTCTGTTACATTTGTGGTGAATACACACTGCCAAAACATAGAAGAAACATAACAGACTTCGTAAAAAAAGTGTATTTTGCCTATTTTGGGGTTATGCTTGGGGACCAAGACAAGTTTTGGGCACCACACATAGTGTGCAAAGCATGTATCGAATTATTACGAAAATGGAGCAAAGGACAAAGAAAAAGCTTCAAATTTGGTGTTCCAATGGTGTGGAGAGAGCCAAAAAATCATCATGATGACTGTTATTTATGGTAAACACAGGTACAGGCACATCTTCACAATGAGGGACAGGCCTTCTTGCAGATTCCATGTTACTCCCATTTTCGTTTCTTATGCTTATTGAATCCTTGCACTTGCACTGCACAGAAATAACAGTCATCATGATGATTTTTTGGCTCTCTCCACACCATTGGAACACCAAATTTGAAGCTTTTTCTTTGTCCTTTGCTCCATTTTCGTAATAATTCGATACATGCTTTGCACACTATGTGTGGTGCCCAAAACTTGTCTTGGTCCCCAAGCATAACCCCAAAATAGGCAAAATACACTTTTTTTACGAAGTCTGTTATGTTTCTTCTATGTTTTGGCAGTGTGTATTCACCACAAATGTAACAGAATGAGTCTGGATCGTTAAGACAACTTCTTCTTGATGAGTTCATGCTTTTCACTGGAAAACAGACAACAACATAAAGTTAGTGCAAAAATCAAGCTATGAACAAACTTTTAGAACACTAATTAACACAAAACTATATTGAGAACTGCTCAGTTCAAGTACTAATCCAAAGAAATTAATGAGATGATGCGTCGCATTTACCAACAAGTGCTATAAATAAGATACCAAAAATGTCAAAAACTTGAGCCAATCTGGCAAAACTGATAGCATATTCAGAATCAGCACCCCAAAAATACCCCAAATTCATTAAAATATTTTGGACACCAGAAAAAAAAATTTTTTTTGTTGACCTGTGTTATATATACTGTATATATATATAAGTTTTGATGAATATTTCGTTTTAAAATGATGTGTAAATGACTTAGAGAATTTCTCTATGTAAAAGCTCATGTTAAAATCGCATTGCAGTCTGATAGCAATCGCACTGCATTCGGATGTAAATCGAATGCTAGGTGTGAAAAATCGGATTGTACTTGCACAAAAAACGCATGACGCTCGCATGACAATTGTATTACACTCATCCGACTCTTGCATCAAAATCAGACTGATTTTTAAATCGCTAGTGTGTCTCAAGCCTTAGGATGATAATCTCAAGACTTCACATTCCACGGATCATTTTACATGATTGGATTTTTATAACTCTGGAATATTAATGATTTGCCATTATATTTTCAATCAAATGCTGGCCATAACTAGTCTAATAATCTTACAATAACAGTAACTTTGGGATGAAATGCACTTAGGTCATGCTTCATATTTCTCTCTTAGTACTCAGAATATTAATGGCTAACGATACATTGCAAGGTTTTAATATAACACATGCTCGTTTTCATAATGGAATTTGTATGCAGGTTCAGATTCCAAGAGCTAAACATATTTAGTAGATTTTATCTGTCTGTCACTATGATTTAGAACATAGAGCAGTGGGGTATTTTTGCATTTAGCTATTTCCAGCTACTTTCTATTTAGTCTTGACTAATGATTTTTTTTCTTTTTCCAGAAGTTCATTATAACATCTGTTTTGCAAATGCTTTCCACTGTCATACTATTTCAATTACCCTGACACTAATTTACATAAGAAATGTTAAATACCTAAATAATAGACAAGTAAAATTTATATGGAAAAACATCTGAATATTACATACACGTAATAAAAAATACTGGGGCATTTATAACCCAATTATGTTATTATAGTGTATTAAGCAGATATCAATTTTGTTAATAATTACTCTTTTTGAATATAGTTTATAATACAGTTATATTAGTTACAACATTTAAATGCGAGCGTAAGTAGATGGTGCAGTTCTTATACTAATCATTGACATGAATGACGGTATATAAATGCACTACACTGTGTTTATTAGGTTAATATAATGTGAAAATGGCCCTTAAGTGGAATCAAATGTCAAAATTAGCTAAATTAAATTCTCATAGCAAAATTCCATTACTACTAAAGCTTCATTAAATTGTCTGGATTGGTCATTCCAAAGTAAGCAATCTTGAACTGCAGAAAGAAATGCTGTCTGTTTAGAAGGGCAACTTATAGCTCATGCAAGCTCTGTAAAAGGGCTACGCAACTACCGGTTCTATGAAAAATGGCTACAGAAAAATTGGCCACAGAAAAAAAGCCACAGCCATGAATGCCCAGAGCAAAATTGCCCACAAGGAAAGTTGTCCACACAGAAAATTGCCCACACGGAAAATTGACCACACAGAAAATTGCCCACATGGAAAATTGCACACACAGAAAATTGCCCACACAGAAAATTGCCCACATGGAAAATTGGCCACATTTAAGGTTGCTCATGCAGAAAATTACCCACATGGACAAAATAACAACAGTTTATTTAAACAGTTTATTAAAGAAGGCTAATGCTGTATTCACATGTGAAAAATTGGGCATGTACCAGTACAGCCAAGGTCTCATTGTACACAGGCTCTGTAGAGATATAACATATTACAGGTCGGGGATGTGTGATAATAATGTTATAACGGTACAGCTGGGGTCACACTGCACATAGGCTCCTGTGCAATATAATATATTTCAGGTCGGGGTGATGTTAATAACATTACATCGGTATAGTGTGGACACCTTATACACAGGCTCCATTGCAATATAACATCTTACAGTTCGGGGGATGGTGTGTGTGATAATAACATTATACTGGTACAGCCAGTGTCACACTGTACAGAGGCTTCAGAGTGATATAGCATATTTCAGGTCGGGGAAGGGATGTGATAACATTATATCGGTACAGCCTGGGTCACACTGCACACAGGCTCTGGAGCAATATAACATGTGGTGATAACTGTTGTTATTTTGTCCATGTGAGCAATTTTCCATGTGATCAATTTTCTGTGCGGGCAACATTCTATATGGGCAATTTACAATGTGGGCAACTTTCGGTGTGGGCAACTTTCTGTGTGGGCAATTTTCCTGTTGGCATTCATGGCTGTGGGCATTTTTCCTGTGGGCATTTTTTTGGCCAACGCAACTACCATGTGCCTTTTCTAGCACTCGTGTCTCCTTATGTGGGAGAGAGATCTTTGGGCAAAGTCAGGCTTATGGGTCCAGGTGTAGCTACTTCCTTTGCATCACCTATGGCTCACCCATTGGTTAAAATAATTCCAGACAGATGTCTATTCACTTTGAAAAATGTGAAAAACTGCAAAAGAGACTAGCTAAATTAAAAGGTGATATGTTATGTCCAGTAAGTGGCAGCACAAACAAATGCATATACTTTGAAAATAAGGATCCCTCTCCCCAATAAAGAGATGATGTCATTCTACTAGCGGTGTTCCATTGCTGCTGATACATATAAGCTTCCCTTCTCTAATCACTATAACTGTTATAAACGGTTGTACACAAGAAAGTGGAGCATCAATCAAATGACATCCACGTACTGCAGTTTTCTAGAAACTACGTTAGACACATTAACCTTTGCTGACAGGAAAGGTAAGCGTGTTAAGACCAACTGCTTGACTCAGGTTTACATCATTCAAGCCCCTCGAGCCCCTTCAATAGTCATGTGTTAAGCATATACACACATGGCAGATATGTTACAGAAATTTACCATGTTCCATACGTATGGATTTTAAATATTCATACACATTTTACAAAAACAACCCTAATAAAAAATGTGAAATTATTGTAATAAAGTAAACTTGTATTTTAAAAAATGTAAAATTATTGTGTTCACCAGTAAGGCTACGTTCACATTTGCGGTCAGCGCCGCAGCGTCGGGCGCCGCAGCGGCGCCGCATGCGTCATGCGCCCCTATATTTAACATGGGGGCGCATGGACATGCGTTGTGCTGCGTTTTGCGCCGCATGGCCGCAAGCGTTGGACGCAAGAAACGCATCAAGTTGCATTTTTTTTGCGTCCAACTTTCGGCCAAAAATGACGCATGCGGCGCAAAACGCAGCGTTTTAGCGTGCGTTTTGCCGCGTTTTTGTTTGCGTTGTGCGCCGCGGCGCCGACGCTGCAGCGCACAACGCAAATGTGAACGTAGCCTAACACAATCAAGTGGAACCTTAGTTGGTCACCAAAACAAGTGATATCCATGTTGACCAGATTCTTGTTCTAAATGGGGCAGGGCAGACAATTTCTATAGTCATGGCCAAAATTTTTGAGACTTTTTGACACAAATTTTGGTTTTAACAAAGTTTTGCTGCTTCATTGCTTTGATATCTTTTAGGCAGATGTTTATATGGTTTATGGTGTATTGTACAATTATAAGCATTTCAAACGTTTTTCCATTTCTACTGATAAACATATGAAGTTTATATAAAGACTCAATAGTTACTGTGTTGACCCTTACTTTTCAAGAAATCTTCAATTCACCCTGACATGCTAGATAACATCTTCCAGGGCAAATACTGACTTATGACAACCCAAGCTTACCTTATAAGTGCTCCAAGTTTATTAGAATTTCTGCGTTTCTGTTTTTCCACCTCTTTTTGCAGATTAACCAGAAGTTCTTAATGGCATTAATATCTGGGAAGTTTACTGGCCATAGACCCAAAATGTCATATGTTTTGTTCACTGAGACACCTACTTATTATTTTTGTCTTGTGACAATGTGTTCCATCATGCTGGAAAAAGCATTGTTCATCACAAAATTAATCCAGGATTGTTGAAAGACGTTTTTCTTGGAGGATATTTAGATAAAATTCTTTATTCATAGAAGTGTTCTTAGGCAAAATTGTGAGTGAACCCACTCCATTAGATGAAAAGCAACCCCAAACATGAGTGGTCTCAGGATGACTTTCTATTGGCTTGACACAGGACTCATGGTGGGGCTCACCTTTTATTCTATCGTCAATCATTCTTCCAGGTGTCCCAAACAATCTGAAGGGGGCGTAATCAAGAATTAAATCTACTCATGTCCCCTGTAGTCAAATTCTTGTACTTCCTTCAGTTATTTTCCCTGAAAAAGCCCCCTTCAGTTCTGTTTTGGACATCAGGAAGAATGATTGTCTGGACAAAAAGAAGGTGAGCCCTACCATGAGTAAAAGTATCCTGAAACCATTCATGTGTATTTTTTCATCCAAGGGAGTGAGACAACTAATATTTTTTTCCTGAGAACACTGCCGTGAATGAAGAATTGTGTCTAAATATCCTCCAATAGCAATTTATTCCATTTATCCAGGAGCAATTTGGAGATGAACAATGCTTTTTGTTGTTCAACATTACGATTTGAACCCCATTAAAGTAGGTGGACAAACACTGAAATTGCAATAAACTCCAAGCACCGATTAGGCAGTAATGGGTAGTCATCAGTCAGGAGTTGGCCCAGAAGCTGATGCCCAACATGCCAGGGGGGAACTGCAGAAGTATTGAAAAATAAAGGTCAACAGTGTAAATATAGATTGCTTGCATAAACTTTACAATAAAAATGTAAAGACTTACGAAATGCTTAAAATTGTACTTCACTAACCATAGAAACATCTGACTAGAAGGTCTAAAAACACTAAAGAAGCAAACTTTGTGGAAAACTAAATTTGTGTCTGTCTCAAAACTATTGGACAAGACTGTATTTTCCCTATGTATTGGACATACGTAGTTCAGATGCTGTGGTCATTCTCTTTCCAAAAAATATCATTACAAATGCAATTTTCTAATGGGTTCTGCTCCTGAAGGTGATGGTGGCTCACTAGCATTATTGCCATTTATCATTCTTACCATGCAGTCTTAGCAGCTTAGTTTATATGTTATCTTTGGGGGGAGAAAAAATCTAACATTTTTAAAAGACAGGAAACCAACTTAAAATAATTTCTGTTAGCAAGTGCCACCAAAAATTGACCTGGGCAATCATGGATGTTTCCATCCTATAGTTCATGTAAAAATGTCCTAGTATTCTTGTTTGAAGCACTTCCACAGCATGAAACCATTACTGCCTTAGCGGCACTCAACGGAATGAGCCATTTGAAAGGACTCCATTCAGCGGTGCACAGAAGTTCTGTTTTTACAGCTGTTAATATTTTGTTCACTTTCAAATCAAAAGGATCCTGTTAATTTCCCACAAAATATACATATTGCTCTTTGCATTCACATATTGTTAGTCTATATTTTAGTCTTCCCTTCTCCCTATCAAGCTGTACAAGAAATAAAACAGTGATCTAATGTTCCTTCTAATGTAATGTGTGAAAAGAGAGGTCATTAAGATGTAAACTACCTGAGACTACCCAGGTGGGAGGAGGACTGAGTTCTGTTGCATTCCAGATGTGAGAGGCCCATTGACACCATGAACAATTTGGGAAGGGAAAAAGAAGTATTATTTCCAAGTAATAAGTAAGACCACCTGTAAAAAGTTCAAACTACACATGATACAAACTAGAAACATGATTTCCATGATATATGTAACATGAAATAGATCCAAGGGTTAGTTCTAAAATATTTTTGTTTGGAACAGGTTTTTTTTTTATAGATTTTTACACAGAAGATTACAAAGTGCATAAGAATGTCCAGCAGTACACACAATTTTTCATATTATCTTTAACATATTATTCTTTGATCCTCTTTGATATGGAAAAGGAAAAAGTAAGTTAAAAAATCAAGTAATTTTTTTTCAATAAATTTGTATTGCTTTTCTACCTAACGCATGTACAGTGGGGAAATAAGTATTTGATACACTGCAATTTTGCAAGTTTTCCACCTACATAGAATGGAGAGGTCTGTAATTTTTATCTTAAGTACGCTTCAACTGGTAGAGACAGAATTTTAAAATGAAAACCAGAAAACCACAATGTATGATTTATATATAATTAAATTGCATTTTATTGCATGAAGTAAGTATTTGATCACCTACCGACCAGCAAGAATTCTGGTTCTCACAGACCTGTTAGTTTTCTTTAAGAAGCCCTCCCACTCTGCACTCATTACCTGTATTAATTGCACCTGTTTGAACTAGTATCCTGTATAAAAGACATCTGTACACACACTTAATTAATCACACTCCAACCTCTCCACCATAGCCAAGACCAAAGAGCTTTCTAAAGACACCAGGGACAAAATTGTAGACCTGCACAAGGCTGGTCTGGGCTACAGGACAAGCAGCTTGTTAAAAAAGCAACAACTGTTGGCATAATTATTAGAAAACGGAAGAAACACAAGATGACTGTCAATCTTCCTTGATCTGGGATTCAATGCAAGACCGGCCCATGGGATTAGGATGATTCTGAGAAAGGTTATGAATAAGCCCAGAACTACATGGGAGGACCTCGTCAATGACCTGAAGAAAGCTGGGACTACAGTCTCAAACACACTACGCCATCATGGATTAAAATCCTGCAGGGCACGCAAGATCCCCTACATATGACCAGGCCGTTTGAAGTTCACCAGTGACCACCAGAGGAGGCATGGGAGAAGGTCATGTGGTCAGATGAGACCAAAATAGAACTTTTTGGCATCAACTCCACTTGCCGTGCTTTGAGGAAAAAGAAGGATGAGTACAACCCCCAAAACACCGTTACCACCGTTCCCCCATGAAGGGGAAACATCATACTTTGGGGGTGCTTTTTTTGCAAAGGGACAGGACGACTGTGCCATATTGAAGAGCAACAACCTCCTTCCCTCAAGAGTATTGAAAGTGGGTCGTGGCTGGGTCTTCCAGCATGGCAATGACCCAAACCATACAGCCAGGGCAACTAAGGAGTGGCTTCGTAAGAAGCATTTCCAGGTCCTGGAGTGGCCTAGCCAGTCTCCAGACCTGAACCCAATAGAAAATCTTTTGAGGGAGCAGAAACTCAATGTTGCCCAGTGACAGCCCCAAAACCTGAACGATCTGGAGAAGATCTGTATGGAGGAGTGGGACAAAATCCCTGCTGCAGTGTATGCAAACTTGGTGAAAAACTACAAGATACATCTGACCTCTATAATTGCAAAGAAAGGTTTCTGTACCAAATGTCAAGTTCTGTTTTTATATTGTATGAAATACTTTTTCATGCAATAAAATGCTAATTAATTATGTAAAATCATACAATGTGATTTTCAGGATTTTTTCAAGATTTTCTCTCACACAGGTGAAGCATACCTATGATAAAAATTACAGATCTCTCCATTCTTTGTAGGTGGGAAGACTTGCAAAATTGTCTGTGTATCAAATACTTATTTTCTCCGATGTAAGTGCATATCCTGAGAGCCACATTCAGCTCTTAGAGAGGGTCGCGAGCTATATTCAGCTCTGAAAGAGGGTCATGAGCCACATTCAGCTCCTGCCTCCTCACAGTAGTGGCAACCAAAGCCCCCATTATGAGTATAATGATAACCAAAGCTTTTCCACAGAAATCACCCTGAAGTAGTATTCCCGAGATCCAGTGGTCCCCACAATACCCCCATTCAGTTTTCTCCCATCAAGCACTCCCAACACACTGTAGCATCTAGCTTTAAGCACCTCCTCTGACAGGTAGTACCATCCTGTCTCCAGCATACCATACTTAAATTATCTCTAAATCCGTAAGATCAGTGTATGTGCATCTAGCTCTAATCTTCTGTGCAGGGCTACTCACAAAATTCACCATTTTGAGATGCGCTCTTCATACCTGTTTGCTAGACTGGGAGCTAAAGCACCAAGCTGCCAGACAGCCGCAAGCCGCAATTCATGGGACCGTGAGCCACACAAGCCTCCCAAGCTATAGATTAGGGACCTCTGATCAAATACATCACCAGAATCATCATCACTACCAGGCCTGGACTGGCCCACCGGGGAATCGGTGGATCTACCGGTGGGCCCCTGACTCAGACAGTCTCTCTCTTTTGAGCATCACTGCATGCCCGATTTAAGCTCCGCCTCTCCCTGCCCTTCAGAAGAAGAGAGAAAAGCTGAGCCCCTGCATTGCCCGGTATAATGGTGGGGATCATTGGCTCAGACTGCAGCATAGGAGCAGGGTGCGGGCTGGATCTCTTCCCTCCCCGGAGTGTCTGGCTACTGGAGGGAGGCTCAGCACAGACATTTCACTGACCTGCACTCATTATACTGCTCCTGGAGCCCGACAGCAGTAAGACCCGCCCACCAGCATGTGGCCAGGAGAGCTGTGCAGTCACTGCTGAAGCTACTGCTAGCAGTGAAGAAAATGCTACTGGAAGTGGTGTCTGCGGCTCCTGCACTGCTCCAAGCCAAGGCTTAGCTCTGTTGTCAGCATGGTCAGGAGGGGGAGGGGAGGCTCCAGAGGAACACAGTGGCCTAAAGTGAGTACTGGAGCTTCCTGTTTATGTCTCTGTCCTGACTCTCTCCTGTCCTCCATCCCAACAAAAGCTGCACTCTCCCTGCCCCCTCTATCCTTTCTGCCTTCTAGTTGTTTATATCATTTTACCTTCCCCCACTGCTCCCCTGTGATGGTGACAGGGGGCCCCCCATCTTCTTCGTGGCACTTGCTGACCGAAATCCTATCTTATTTCTGTGTGTGTATAGGGTGTATACACAAATCACATATACACACTATATATATAGAGAGAAGTACAGTGTGTATGTCTTGCATTTATGTGAATGTGTGCGTACATGTGACATTTTTAGTTATAGTCAGACATTAAAAAGCATCACAACAAAATGCCAAAACACATGCACCTTTTAAAAAGATACCTGGCATTTTTATATTCAGAATGAACAATTAATGTATTTATAATGTTATTCATAGGAAAAAGATAACAGTAAAAAAAATGCCACCTCTCCTCCAGTTTGCATCGGGTGCTCTCTAATCGTGATCAAAAGGAAACAATAGGAAAAAGGCTGGGATAACACATACGAGAAACTTGGACGAGTCTTGCATCTTAATATCCGGCACTGCCGCCGGCACTCAGGAGCGGAGTGTGTGGTTACATGTATTTCTATGCAGCCGCATGCTCCGCTCCCGAGTGCCGGAGGCAGTGCTGGGTATTAAAATGTGAGACTCCGAGTTTCTCGCATGTGTGATCCCGGCCTTTAATAAAGACACACACACACACAAAATCTGCATTAGGCCAGGGTCACACTTGCAAGAAACTCGCACGAGTCTCGCACCTCAATACCTGGCACTGCTGCCGGCACTCGGGACCAGGAGTGTGCGGCTGCATGTATTTCTATGTACCTGAACGCTCTGGTCCGAGTGCCGGCGGCACTGCCGGGTATTGAGGTGCGAGACTCGTGTGAGTTTCCCGCAAGTGTGACCCCGGCCTTAAATGCAATATCTGTTTAATTTTAAAAAAATTGAAAAAAAAATGGCATGGGCTCCCGTGCAATTTTCTGCACCACAGAGGGAAAGCCAGGGACTGGGGGACCGATGTTTGTAGCCTGGGAAGGGGTTAATACCCATGGAGCTTCCCAGGCTATGAACAACAGCCCACACCTGTATATTTAGCCTTTACTGACTATTAAAATAGGGGGATCCCCTAAAACAATAACGGGTCCAACAATAATTTATAGCCAGAAAGGCTGCGCAGACAGCTGCGGGCTGATATTCATAGCCTAGGAAGGGAGCATGGATATATACCAGCTCCCAGCCACCCCAGAAATGGCGCATCTGTAAGTTGCACCAATTTCAGTACTTAGCCTCTCTCTTCCCACTGCCCTGTAGTGGTGGCATATGGGGTAATAAGGGGTTAATGTCACCTTTGTAAGGTGACATTAATTCGGCTTAGTAATGGAGAGGCGTCATAAGATACCTATGATTACTAATCCTATAGTTGGTAAAGGCTTAATGAAAAACACACATGCAGAATAAATTATTTTAATGAAATAAACTACCACAGTTTTGTCATCTTTATTATACTGGTAATCCAAGCGAAGCCATCGATCTTCTGAAAAAAATAAATAAACCAACAGTATACTCCCTGATCAGACGTAGTCCTTAATAACGAGTGTCCCACGAGGTGTCAGCCTGCTACATCTGGATGCCTAACATCCAAATACAGCAGAACCTGTAGATGAACGCTAGAGATAACTCTCCAGAGATTACATACACTGGAGTGTTCTCACAATCAGCTGATCGTGAGAACCAGACTAGTGACCGGAGATAACCCCCAGTCACGTGCACGGCAGTTCTCAGGTAAGCTAAGTTATCGTGAGAACTGCAGAGGATGCGGACTTCCTGCAATGTGACAGGTAAGACCTTATTTAAATTAGTAGACATGCGTAGCAAGCTGCGTTTACGCAGTTATTACGCATGTGACTAATCAGTAGATGCGGTTTTACCGCATCTAATGATAGTCCATGGTAAATTTACGGTGCGGCGACGCAGCGTTGCCGCATTGTAAACAGACATGCTGTGTTCTGGAAAGACGCGCTGCATGTCCATTTATGCGGGTCTGCCGCCTGCATCTTTTAACGCATAGTGTAGACGGGATTTCATGAAATCCCCTCCACTATGCTGTAACATCTGGGCGCTGCGTCTTTGATGCTGCAGCTGTACGTCAAACATGCAGCATTTCCTGACCGTGGAAACATACCCTTAGAGTGTTCATCTTTTTAGCAGAAACAAATGTGCAGCATTTTGTACCTGTTCTAGTGAATATGATGAAACTTACTACTGAGCCTCTTAACAAATACTACAACACAAAGGTGTACCTAGAAGGGGCATTGAAATTTAGAGTGGGCCCCTGGAGTCAGTTCCACTGGTGGGCCCTAGGCACCCCAGTCCGACACTGTTCACTTCATTAGCACATCACCATAGACATCAGAAGTACATGAGTACAGCACCAGAACAACTGTAAGCAGGTTGCAGGATGCAGTGACAAACGGGAGGCAGAGCAAGGGTTAACAAATTTAATTAACAATAAAGGTACTCCTCGCAGGGAGATAAACAGTTAAGTTGGGAAAGAATAAAGGTGAATAGCAAAATTAGCAACAGTTCATTCACTAAACTTATTGTGTCTATGGTTTCCTCAGCCGCAAATATTCCGATGAGGGTAGAAGTCCCTATAACTGTCAACGAAATGTCCTCATGGGGTTCCAAGGTTAACAATCTGTCTTCTGGCGGCAGCAGTCAGTCTCCAGTACCTTCTGCTGAGCCCACAGTCCATAAGCTGGTGCAGCCAATGCAATAATAGCTGCCGCAATCCGGGGGTTAAACAAGGGTTTTGGTATGCGCTTCGGCAGTACAGTCCGCAGAGTACTGTCTTGTAACCGTCCCTGGGTTCTTTGCATGTGCACCGACTTCACTGTCACTGGGTGCATGGTGCCTCTCACTCTAGCTGTCTCGCTGGTGGCACCAGGAGCTATCTGCTGCGGTCCGTCGCAGCGCCGGTGCTTCGGGTGCGGAGCGCTCTGCCCACCTTGCTGTTCACATGCTGATGGCGGGAACCTCTCTGTCACTTTTCGCGCTTTTGCCTCAGCTTCCGGACCGGTTTCCTGTCTAAACCTGCCCCCACTGCGCGGGTCATGGGGCCTGTACAGTCCCCTATTTCTTCCCCAGGGAAACATGGGATGCAGCCTCAGCAGTTCCGGACCCGGCTCAGTGCAGGTACCTGCATCGGTCAGCGATGAGCGCGTTTCCGGCCCAATGGCTGGAAGCGCTAGTTAAATGCCGTTGTCAGCGTTTGACAGCAGCATTTAACTAGTTAATAGCGGTGGGTGGATCGCGATTCCACTCGCCGCTATTGCACGCACATGTCAGCTGTACAAAACAGCTGACATGTCCTGGCTTTGATGTGGGCTCAGCGCCGGAGCCCACATCAAAGGGGGAGACACGACATGCACTGTACTAGTACAGCGCATGTCGTGAAGGGGTTAACAAGTGAACAGCGGCTGTTAGTGACAGATGATGGCTGAATATCACTGCCATCATTTGCCAGGAAAGATGTGGGATCAGCTTGTGAGCCGGCATCAAGGCAGGAAGACAACATATAACGTACGCAGTATGTCATATTTTGTTAAGGGCTTTACAGGAAATTTTTAAAAACTAGTAGTAGGCAAAAATGATGTAGCTGCCTACAGTATATCAATGCATCAGTGTATAACTATATATATGAAGTGCACTCACAGTACATACCTACAGTGTCTTGTGAAAGTATTCGGTCCCCTGGAACTTTTCAACCTTTCCCCACATATCATGCTTCAAACATAAAGATACCAAATGTAATTTTTGGTGAAGAATCAACAACAAGTGGAACACAGTTGTGAAGATGAACAAAAATTATTGGTTATTTTAAATTTTTGTGGAAATTCAAAAACTGAAAAGTGGGGCGTGCAATATTATTCGGCCCCTTTAACTTAATACTTTGTTGCGCCACCTTTTGCTGCGATTATAGCTGCAAGTCGCTTGGGGTATGTCTCTATCAGTTTTGTACATTGAGAGACTGAAATTCTTGCCCATTCTTCCTTGGCAAACAGCCCGAGCTCAGTGAGGTTTGATGGAGATCGTTAGCGAACAGCAGTTTTCAGCTCTTTCCACAGATTCTCGATTGGATTGAGGTCTGGATACGTTTATTTGTGAACCATTCCATTGTAGATTTTGCTTTATGTTTGCGATCATTGTCTTGTTGGAAGACAAATCTCCATCCCAGTCTCAGGTCTTTTCCAGACTCCAAAAGGTTTTCTTCAAGAATGTTCCTGTATTTGGCTCCATCCATCTTCCCATCAATTTTAACCATCTTCCGTGTCCCTGCTGAAGAAAAGCAGGCACAAACCATGATGCTACCACCACCATGCTTGACAGTGGGGATGGTGTGTTTAGGGTGATGAGCTGTGTTGCCCTTACACCAAACATATCGTTTAGCATTGTTGCCAAAAAGTTCGATTTTGGTTTCATCTGACCAGAGCACCTTTTTCCACATTTTTGGTGTGTCTCCCAGGTGGCTTGTTGCAAACTTTAAACAACACTTTTTATGGATATCTTTTAGAAATGGCTTTCTTCTTGCCACTCTTCCATAAAGGCCAGATTTGTGCAGTGTAAGACTGATTGTTGTCCTATGGACAGACTGTCTCACCTCAGCTGTAGATCTCTGCAGTTCATCCAGAGTGATCATGGGCCTCTTGGCTGCACCTCTGATCAGTCTTCTCCTCTTGTTTGAGATGAAAGTTTAGAGGGACGGCCGGGTCTTGGTAGATTTGCAGTGGTTTGATACTCCTTCCATTTCAATATGATCGCTTGCACAGTGCTCCTTGGGATGTTTAAAGTTTTGGAAATCATTTTATCCAAATCCGAGTTTAAACTTCTCCACAACAGTATCACGGACCTGCCTGTTGTGTTCCTTGGTCTTCATGATGCTCTCTGTGCTTTAAACAGAATCCTGAGACTATCACAGAGCAGGTGCACTTATACGGAGACTTGATTACACACAGGTGGATTATATTTATCATCATTAGGCATTTAGGACAACATTGGATCATTCAGAGATCCACAATGAACTTCTGGAGTGAGTTTGCTGCACTGAAAGTAAAGGGGCCGAATAATATTGCACGCCCCACTTTTCAGTTTTTGAATTTCCACAAAAATTTAAAATAACAAATACATTTCGTTCAACTTCACAATTGTGTTCCACTTGTTGTTGATTCTTCACCAAAAATTTACATTTGGTATCATTATGTTTGAAGCATTATATGTGGGAAGAGGTTGAAAAGTTCCAGGGGGCCAAATACTTTTGCAAGGCACTGTATATAAAATACACACATATAGAATATGCCCAATGCCCATTTTTAATAAACACCTGTGTCTACTGCATATGCGATATAATATACATTTATGTATAAGGGTATGGTTCCACGATCAGGAATCGGCAAGCTTTGGACGCAGCACATGTCTCCTCGGTCCAAAGCGCTGCTGGCTTTTGTACATGCGGTGATTCTGCGTGTGTTAATTGAACAGTGCGGAATCACCGCATCCTATACATTGGACGGGAAATTTATCTTGCTCTTCTCCGCCAGATAGACGTGCTGGGGTCTAGAAAGACGTGCCACATGTCCGTCTGCACAGGAAGCCGCGGGCACCGATGCACGAATAGTGGAGATGGCATTCCTTGAAATCTCATCCACTATGCAGTAACATCTGGACGCTGCGGATTGGACGCTGCAGATGTACACAGCGTCCAATCCACAGAGTTTACTGACTGTGGAAACATACCCTTATATGTGTCTATGTATTGTACCTGTGTGCTTAATGCAACAGATACAGTATATGTGAATAAAGGCTTCACTGGGGGATGGGCTCAGGGGTCAGTCAGTCCCAGACTGGATTTGTTACAGCAGTGATTATTGGAGTCCCGTCAGATAATAGACACAGTGATTTAGTGACTGTGTTCCTGAGCTCTGAGCTCTCTGGTCAGTGCTGTATGTGGATGAGAATCATGCACTGACCAGACAACACAAGGGGGTCACAGTCAGTATATCACTGCTGCTAGTCTCTGACTGCAGCCCCTGCCTCCTCTCTTTACTCTGGTAAACAATCCATCACATTCAGACCATTCTTTACCTCCTGTTCAGGGGGTGATAGAGGTCCTGCACACAGCTGTAGCTTCCTTCCAGCCATGAGTGTGCAGATGCAGTACTGCACAGGCTGGAAATGTGTGCAGGGAGAAGGGGGTGATCTAACACCAGGCGCCAGACAGGATGAGCCGGGAGGAGGAGCAGCTGTGAAGAAGACAGGAGATATCTCACCTCTGCGCATGGTATCCTATCGTGAAGCCACTGGCAGCTTCCTGTCTTGCACAGCTGAGGCGCTGAATGATGATGTCATTCAGCTGCTCCTGTGTGAGACAGGAAGTGTGGGCAGGAAGCAGGATGGATTCATTCCCTGCATCTCCGCTCCGCTGCCATTTTCTCTTGCAGGCAGCGGAGATACAGGGATTGCTCCCTGCCCGTGGCACATGAGGGCAGTCTGGCCAGGGGCCCCCTGGAGCCGGATAAACTGGCTAGATTGCCTCATTATTAGCCGTCCTGCAGGGGCCCCCTGGAGCCTTCGGGCCCCGGTGCAGCCGCACCGGTTGAACCGGCGGTATGTCCACCCATGACACACATTAAGACTAAAGTCTTTTAATGAAATAATTAAACACATAGGTTTTCCATTTTTATTACACTCTCAATCCAAGCGAAGCCCTCGTTCTCCTGTAAAAAATAAAAAATAAAAAAACAACAATATCCCATACCTGTCCGCAGTACAGTCAAGTCCCATGCTGCAATCCATCTCAAGGGGTTAAATAGTTTACAACCGGAAGCTGTGCTAAACCGGCTGTAAATCACTATGTAATGAATGAAAAGCTGCCTGCGCAGCCTCCCCACCTGACCGGACATGAACTATGTAGCGTAGGAAAGCTTCTGAACTTTTTCCCATGCTGCCGATACTTATGACCATGTGATATTTCAGTTTTTCTTTTTTAATAATTATACAAAAATGTCTACATTTCTGTTTTTTTAAGTCAAGATGGGGTGCAGAGTATACATTAATGAGAAAAACATGAACGTTTTTTAATTTACCAAATGGCTGCAATGAAACAAAGAGTGAATACTTGTCATATCCAGTGTATAGGCAATCAAGGGTGCCCCTTCATTTTTTTTCTTTCATATGTCCATAAACATGTTACATTTCTAAGGTATCAAATAAAATGAATATGACATAATGTCATGGTTAATAGTAATGTGTTTTTACTTTACAGTGTCACATATAGTATATCAAATGTTGAAGATAGGATTTCAAGTATATGTCTACTTGTTTGAGCACAGTGGAGAGCTTTGAGAATCAATGATTTATTTCCTCGAACATGTGCCTTATTCTGTTGACCAAAGTTACAGAAAAGTGGGAAATCGCAGCTATATACTGACATTTGAGTGAAGCACATATGGGAAATATGTATAGAAAACGAACAGTATTTATGAAGATACCCCACGAGGACTACAGCAAAAAAAAAGCTATTATTGACTGCTTAGCGCCATGATGTAGATAAATTATACAACTTTGCTTTTATGACAAAGTGGCAAAAGTCAATGGTAAATTAATGGGTCTTAAAAGAGATTCCACATGCTACTGAAAAGATGATATTGCTAGCACAACGAGACAGGGCTGTATAGTATTACATCGCTATATAACAAAATATTTACAATAAAACAGCAAGGGCATGTTCATGTTTTTACTGGGCAAGAGGGAAACAAGATCGTACAGTTTTCTTCATCTCCAGTAAAAGTACAAACTGTGCTAATGAGATCAAGTAGGGTAGCAATAATCTGTCTTACCACCTTGATCTAAAAATTTACCACCAAAAATACCTCTTTTGAATTAATATTTTGAATAAATTTGATATTTTACCATATTATTTATTCTTGATTTTATTGTTCTATGCAAATTGTATTGGCAACAGTATATACGAACTTAACAGTTTGTCGTATATCTATTTAGATGCAAATCCTTGAGAGCAACTTGATTGTGACAATTTTTTTGTTATATTTATACAGTTACTTGATCACAATGCTGCTGCATCAGACTTGAAGCAAGGACTGTCCTACTGACCATTTGGTAATTAAATATTCATTACAGCACTGTGTAATGAACCAGGCGCAGAAGCTGGGAGTCATGCAACAATGTTGACTTACAATCTTAGGAGATTAAAAACAGCTTTGGCGCTGACTGATGTGCTCCTAGTGTCATACAGTAGATTTGACTTTCAAATAGTTTGCAGCATCTAGTGTGTTATAGAGGCCTGATACAGAGGCCACCAAAAATACTTCTGTTACTAGTGTCATACAGTAGGGGACCTGACATTCAAATAGTTTGTAGCATCTAATGGGTTATAGAGGCCTGATACAGAGGCCACAAAAAATTCCTCTGTTCCTAGTGTCATAAAGTAGGGGACATGACTTTCAAATAGTTTGCAGCATCTAGTGTGTTATAGAGGCCTGATACAGAGGCCACAAAAAATTCTTCTGTTCCTAGTGTCATACAGTAGGGGACCTGACTTTCAAATTATTTGTAGCTTAACTTCTTTGTCATACAGGCCTCATCCACATTCAAACAATTCTTTTTTTCTGTTACTAATATAATACAGCATACCATAATTCAACTTGGAATTTACTGTTTCTGAAATTCAGCTGTTTGCAGAGGTGGTGCAGAGTTTTAAATCAAATTTTTGTTGCTAATACTGTGCTCCTACCACACTATCTGAGCAACATGACTGGGAAAAAGCGAGGCCATGGTGGAAGAGGCTTGGTGTTCATGGTGTACATGGGGTAGGTGGTAATGTTTATGAACCAGCAATCACATCCTATGCAAAGATACCTGACAACTTCTATTACTGGATGGGCTACTTCACTACCTTTCTTTGGTAGACGCACAGCAGTATGCCTTGTGGATGATGCCCAGAAAGAGCATGTGCTTGAGTGGATGGCAAGCACAGCTTCAAGTGGCCTCTCCTCCTCTTTTTCCACCTCAACATCACACCCACTACAGTCTACAGAGGTGTCACCCAAATTCCCCTTGCTTCCTCCCTCATCCCAGCTCTCCAACCTTACAACTGACTGTACGGAACCAGAGATGAGTGAGTTTGAAGAGTTGTTTACGCATTCTATGCCATGGTCATCAGAAGTGTACTCAAAAGCTTCAGAGTCAAGAGAAGTAAATCTGCACTGATGCCCAAATTTTGATTAGCTTGGATTGGGCAGGAAGAAGTATGGTCCGAACATCATCCTGACCCTCATCATCAGACGATAACCCCTAGGGAGGGAGGTGATCCTGATGAGACTCAGATAACTGAGGTTCACGCAGACTGTATTGTGCTGTCAAGGCAGGAAGAGGAGGAGGGTAACTCCAAGGGTGAGGAATGTGATAACACAGAGGATGATGATGAGGTGTTAGATCCCAGTTGACGTGAACATAGATGCACACAGCTGAGTAGGTCACCTGAGGAGGAAGACGAGGAGGTTATGTTGTACTGTATGTTGCAGACACGTAATGATGCAGCCACGACAAGCAATGCATCCTCAGCCCATAACTGTGCCTGTAACCAGCAGCATCCGCGAGTCTGCAGCTAGCAGGGGTGGCAAGGGTTGCCTAGCCTGGTCATTTTTTGACACAGCAAATGATGAGGTAACTCATGTAATCTGCGAACTATGCAAAATGAAACTGAGTCGTGGTATAAAGTGCAATAATTTGATTACTACATGTATGAAACTTCACATGCGCAATCAACATGCTTTACTGTGGGAATCCCACTGCGCAAAAATGTGGATCAGGGGACCTCAACAACCATCAGCCACCCCATCAATCGCATCTGCTGCTTCTTCCTCCTCCTCTGTTACAGTGAGACAAAGGTCTTCGACCGCAGATTCTCGGGTTCTTTACCCGCTCCAGTTGCGCTGACTGAGAGCCAGCCGTCAGCTATAACGGAAGCGGACATGCCTGCTGTTTTTGACCGATCTCAGAGAACGAGCACACCACAAGTCTCTCAATCCATTGTAATATCTCCACCTGTGCATCTCTCACAGTCCAGCAATTTGTCCGGTTCACCGTACTCTGCCCTCTCTCAGCACTGCAGCCAGCCCATGGTTATGCAGTTGTGGTCATGTAAAAGATTCTTTCCTCCTATGCATGACAAAGCTAAGAGGTTGAATTCCACAATCTCCAATCTGTTGGCCACGGAAATACTGTCTTTCCACCTGGTAGATACAGATGGTTTCTGAAAGCTGATGATCATCGCAGTCTCCCATTACCAATTGCCCAGTCGCCATTACTTTTCTAAGAAAGCTGTGTCTGCCCTACACCAGCATTTCACAGACAACATCACCCGTTCCTTGACTAAATGTCTGTCTGCATGAGAGTGCATTTCACCACAGATAGTTGGACGAGTAAGCATGGCCAAGGGTGTTACATCTCGCTGACTGGGCATTGGGTGACTCTGGTGGCTGTGGGGACAGGCGCTGCTCCACAAGTCTTGGAATCCCCATGGCTTGCAGGAGAAACCTCTACATCTAACACTTCTTCCACTGCTTCTGCCTCCTCATCTATCTCCTTTAGGGCCTCCACTTGCACCCTCAACCTCTGCCTTAATGAGACAGGCGTTCCAACAGTGCAGAGCGAATCCTCACCACCTCCGTACAGCTGAAGAGTTGTGGACAGCTCTAAAGATTGAGTATGATCAATGGCTATTTCTGCTAAACCTGCTTCCAGGGAAGGCCGTGTCCAATGACGGTGCTAACCTTGTGGCGGCTGTTATGATCCTGGTTGTAAGGAACACATGAACTGACCTGATGGGTAAACCAAAAATAAGGACAAGCTCTGGGAATGTGGGAACTTTACTGACCGCAATCCTGATCCTATCAACACACACTATAGGCAGCCGTGGAGCGTTCCTAACTTGGCCTAGACGCCTCGTTCACAGCCTGAGAAACTAGCTACCCCTAGAGAGAAACAAAGCCTCACTTGCCTCAGAGAAATTTTCCCCAAAGTGTAAGCAGCCCCCCACACATAATAACGGTGAGTTTAAGGGGAAAACATAAACATAGAAATGAAAATAGGTTTTAGCAAATGAGGCCCGCTAATAACTAAATAGTCAGAAGATAGCAAGGAATCTGTGCGGTCAGTATAAAATACTACAAAAGTATCCATGCAGAGAATACAAAAAGACCCCCACACCGACTCACGATGTGAGGGGCGCAACTCCGCACCCCAGAGCTTCCAGCTAGCAATCAAATAGCATATAAGCAAGCTGGACTGAACTCATAACATACTGAGAAACATTTTCAAATAGCAATGAGCAAAAATGGACTAGCATGAACTTAGCTTCTCCACGAGGAGACAGGTCACAAGGGAAGTCCCAGAGAGATCTGAACCAGTACTGAATACAACGACAGCAGGCAACAAGTAAAGGTCCAGATGGAGTTAAATAGGCAGCAGGCCTAGCAGGAAACGAGGCAGCTGGGGACCAGCTACAGACCAGCAGTAACACTAAAAGCCACCAGAGGGAGCCCAAGAACAGAACTCACAAAGTACCACTCATGACCACAGGAGGGAGCCCGAGAACGGAATTCACAACAGTACCCCCCCCTTGAGGAGGGGTCACCGAACCCTCACCAGAGCCCCCAGGCCAAGCCAAATGAAAGGCACGAACCAAATCGGCAGCATGGACATCAGAGGCAACAACCCAGGAATTATCCTCCTGACCATAGCCCTTCCATTTAACCAAGTACTGAAGCTTCCGTCTCGAAATACGAGAATCCAAGATCTTCTCCACCACATACTCCAATTCTCCCTTGACCAACAGCGGAGCAGGAGGGTCAACAGAAGGAACCACAGGCACCACATACCTCCGCAACAATGACCTATGGAACACATTATGAATGGCAAAAGATGGTGGAAGGTCCAAACGAAATGACACAGGATTGAGGATTTCTAAAATCTTATAAGGACCGATGAAACGAGGTTTGAACTTAGGAGAGGAAACCTTCATCGGAACATAACGAGATGACAACCATACCAAATCCCCCACACGAAGTCGGGGACCCACACAGCGACGGCGATTAGCAAAGCGCTGAGCCTTCTCCTGTGACAACGTCAAATTGTCCACTACGTGGTTCCAAATCTGCTGCAACCTATCCACCACAGAATCCACCCCAGGATAGTTAGAAGGTTCAACCTGACCTGTGGAAAAACGAGGATGAAAACCAGAATTACAAAAAAAAGGCGAAACCAAAGTAGCGGAACTAGCCCGATTATTGAGGGCGAACTCAGCCAATGGCAAAAAAGTCACCCAATCATCCTGATCCGCAGAAACAAAACATCTCAGATAAGTTTCCAAGGTCTGATTAGTACGTTCGGTTTGGCCATTCGTCTGAGGATGGAAGGCCGAAGAAAAAGACAAATCAATACCCATCCCAGCACAAAAGGACCGCCAAAATCTGGACACAAACTGGGACCCTCTGTCAGACACAATGTTCTCCGGAATACCATGCAAACGGACCACATTCTGAAAAAACAGCGGAACCAAATCAGAGGAGGAGGGCAACTTAGGCAAAGGCACCAAATGGACCATTTTAGAAAAACGATCACAAACCACCCAGATGACAGACATCCTCTGAGAGACTGGAAGATCCGAAATAAAATCCATGGAAATATGCGTCCAAGGCCTCTTCGGGACAGGCAAAGGCAAAAGCAATCCACTGGCACGAGAACAGCAAGGCTTGGCCCGAGCACAAATCCCACAGGACTGCACAAAGGAACACACATCCCGCGACAAAGAAGGCCACCAAAAGGACCTAGCCACCAAATCCCTGGTACCAAAGATCCCAGGATGACCCGCTAACACTGAAGAATGAACCTCGGAAATAACTCTACTGGTCCATCTATCCGGGACAAACAGTCTCTCCGGTGGACAACGGTCAGGTCTATCAGCCTGAAACTCCTGCAGCACCCGCCGCAAATCAGGGGAGATGGCAGACAAGATCACCCCCTCTCTGAGGATACCAGCCGGCTCAGAAACTCCCAGAGAGTCAGGCACAAAACTCCTAGAAAGGGCATCAGCCTTCACATTCTTTGAGCCCGGAAGGTATGAAACCACGAAATCAAAACGGGAGAAAAACAGCGACCATCGAGCTTGTCTAGGATTTATCCGCTTGGCAGACTCGAGATAAATCAAATTCTTGTGATCCGTCAAGACCACCACGCGATGCTTGGCTCCCTCAAGCCAATGTCGCCACTCCTCGAATGCCCACTTCATTGCCAACAACTCCCGATTACCAACATCATAATTCCGCTCGGCAGGCGAAAACTTTCTAGAAAAGAAAGCACATGGTCTCATCACCGAGCCATCAGAGCTTCTTGGTGACAAGACAGCCCCTGCTCCAATCTCAGAAGCATCAACCTCGACCTGAAAGGGAAGAGAGACATCAGGCTGACGCAAGACAGGAGCCGAAGAAAACCGACGTTTCAGCTCCTGAAAGGCCTCCACGGCCGCAGAAGACCAATTAGTCACATCAGCACCCTTTCTAGTCAAATCCGTCAAAGGCTTAACCACACTAGAAAAATTAGTGATGAAGCGACGGTAAAAATGATCAAAGCCCAAGAACTTCTGAAGGCTCTTCACCGATGTAGGTTGAGTCCAGTCATAGATGGCCTGGACTTTAACTGGATCCATCTCGATAGTAGAAGGGACAAAATAAAGCCCAAAAAGGAAACCTTCTGGACTCCAAAGAGACATTTAGAGCCCTTCACAAACAAGGCATTGGCACGCAGGACCTGAAACACCATCCTGACCTGCTTCACATGAGACTCCCAATCATCAGAAAAGACCAAAATATCATCCAGGTACACAATCATGAATCTATCCAGATACTCTCGGAAGATGTCGTGCATGAAGGACTGAAACACGGAAGGGGCATTAGAAAGCCCAAAAGGCATCACCAAGTACTCAAAATGACCTTCGGGCGTATTAAATGCTGTCTTCCATTCATCGCCCCGCTTTATACGCACAAGATTATAAGCTCCTCGAAGATCTATCTTGGTGAACCAACTAGCCCCCCTAATCCGAGCAAACAGATCGGACAGCAGATGCAAAGGGTACTGAAATTTGACCGTGATTTTATTTAGAAGGTGATAATCTATACAGGGTCTCAGAGAACCATCCTTCTTGGCCACAAAAAAGAACCCTGCACCAAAAGGTGACGAGGACGGACGAATATGCCCTTTCTCCAAAGACTCCTTTATATAGCTCCGCATAGCGGTATGTTCTGGTACAGATAAATTAAAAAGTCGACCCTTAGGGAACTTACTACCAGGAATCAAATTTATGGCACAATCACAATCCCTATGAGGAGGTAGGGCACTGGATTTGGGCTCATCAAATACATCCTGGTAATCCGACAAAAATTCAGGGACTTCAGAAGGAGTAGAAGAAGCAATTGACACCAAAGGAACATCGCCATGTACCCCTTGACAACCCCAACTTGACACAGACATTGCTTTCCAATCCAGGACTGGATTATGAACCTGCAGCCATGGCAGACCCAACACGACAACATCATGCAAATTATGTAACACCAGAAAGCGAATAACCTCCTGATGTGCAGGAGTCATACACATAGTCACTTGAGTCCAGTACTGAGGCTTATTCTTGGCCAATGGCGTAGCATCAATTCCCTTTAGTGGAATAGGGAATTGCAATGGCTCCAAGATAAAACCACAGCGCCTGGCAAATGACAAATCCATCAAATTCAGGGCAGCGCCTGAATCCACAAAAGCCATAACAGAGTAGGATGACAGAGAGCAAATCAAAGTAACAGACAAAATGAATTTAGGCTGTACAGTACCAATGGTGACAGACTTAGCGAACCTCTTTGTGCGCTTAGAACAATCAGAGATAACATGAGTGGAGTCACCACAGTAAAAGCACAACCCATTCTGACGTCTGTGATTTTGCCGTTCAATTCTGGTCAGAATCCTGTCACATTGCATAGACTCAGGCTTCTGTTCAGAAAACACCGCCAGATGGTGCACCGGTTTGCGCTCCCGCAAACGCCGATCAATTTGAATGGCCAAAGACATTGACTCATTCAGACCCGCAGGCGTGGGGAACCCCACCATAACATCCTTAAGGGCTTCAGAAAGACCCTTTCTGAAAATCTCTGCCAGGGCACACTCATTCCATTGAGTGAGCACAGACCACTTCCTAAACTTCTGACAGTAAACCTCTGCTTCATCCTGACCCTGAGAGAGAGCCAGCAAAATCTTTTCTGCCTGGTCTACTAGATTAGGTTCCTCATAAAGCAATCCAAGCGCCAGAAAAAACGCATCCACATTTAGCAATGCAGGATCTCCTGGCGCCAGGGAGAATGCCCAATCTTGAGGGTCACCACGTAACAAAGAAATAATAATTTTAACTTGCTGAGCAGGGTCACCAGAGGAATGAGGTCTCAGAGAAAGAAACAATTTGCAATTATTTTTGAAATTCAAAAACCTAGATCTATCACCAGAGAACAGCTCAGGAATTGGTATTTTAGGTTCTGACATAGGACTGCGAACTACATAATCCTGAATGCTCTGTATCCTTGTAGCAAGCTGATCCACACAAGAGGACAGACCCTGAATGTCCATATATGCAGCTGAGTCCTGAACCACCCAGAGGTTAAGGGGAGGAGAGAGGCTAAACACACTGCAGAGGAAAAAAAAAAACCTCAGATGCGATGCATTAACACTTTACTGGCCTGCTGTACTGTTATGATCCTGGTGGTAAGGAACACACGAACTGACCTGATGGGTAAACGAAAAATAAGGACAAGCTCTGGGAATGTGGGAACTTTACTGACCGCAATCCTGATCCTATCAACACACACTATAGGCAGCCGTGGAGCGTTCCTAACTCGGCCTAGACGCCTCGTTCACAGCCTGAGAAACTAGCTACCCCTAGAGAGAAACAAAGCCTCACTTGCCTCAGAGAAATTTTCCCCAAAGTGTAAGCAGCCCCCCACACATAATAACGGTGAGTTTAAGGGGAAAACACAAACATAGAAATGAAAATAGGTTTTAGCAAATGAGGCCCGCTAATAACTAATTAGTCAGAAGATAGCAAGGAATCTGTGCGGTCAGTATAAAATACTACAAAAGTATCCACGCAGAGAATACAAAAAGACCCCCACACCGACTCATGATGTGAGGGGCGCAACTCCGCACCCCAGAGCTTCCAGCTAGCAATCAAATAGCATAAAAGCAAGCTGGACTGAACTCATAACATACTGAGAAACATTTTCAAATAGCAATGAGCAAAAATGGACTAGCATGAACTTAGCTTCTCCACGAGGAGACAGGTCACAAGGGAAGTCCCAGAGAGATCTGAACCAGTACTGAATACAACGACAGCAGGCAACAAGTAAAGGTCCAGATGGAGTTAAATAGGCAGCAGGCCTAGCAGGAAACGAGGCAGCTGGGGACCAGCTACAGACCAGCAGTAACACTAAAAGCCACCAGAGGGAGCCCAAGAACAGAACTCACAAAGTACCACTCATGACCACAGGAGGGAGCCCGAGAAATGAATTCACAACAGTACCCCCCCCTTGAGGAGGGGTCACCGAACCCTCACCAGAGCCCCCAGGCCGATCAGGACGAGCCAAATGAAAGGCACGAACCAAATCGGCAGCATGGACATCAGAGGCAACAACCCAGGAATTATCCTCCTGACCATAGCCCTTCCATTTAACCAAGTACTGAAGCTTCCGTCTCGAAATATGAGAATCCAAGATCTTCTCCACCACATACTCCAATTCTCCCTCGACTAACACCGGAGCAGGAGGGTCAACAGAAGGAACCACAGGCACCACATACCTCCGCAACAATGACCTATGGAACACATTATGAATGGCAAAAGATGCTGGGAGGTCCAAACGAAATGACACAGGATTGAGGATTTCTAAAATCTTATAAGGACCGATGAAACGAGGTTTGAACTTAGGAGAGGAAACCTTCATCGGAACATAACGAGATGACAACCATACCAAATCCCCCACACGAAGTCGGGGACCCACACAGCGACGGCGATTAGCAAAGCGCTGAGCCTTCTCCTGTGACAACGTCAAATTGTCCACTACGTGGTTCCAAATCTGCTGCAACCTATCCACAACAGAATCCACCCCAGGACAGTCAGAAGGTTCAACCTGACCTGTGGAAAAACGAGGATGAAAACCAGAATTACAAAAAAAAGGCGAAACCAAAGTAGCGGAACTAGCCCGATTATTGAGGGCGAACTCAGCCAATGGCAAAAAAGTCACCCAATCATCCTGATCCGCAGAAACAAAACATCTCAGATAAGTTTCCAAGGTCTGATTAGTACGTTCGGTTTGGCCATTCGTCTGAGGATGGAAGGCCGAAGAAAAAGACAAATCAATGCCCATCCCAGCACAAAAGGACCGCCAAAATCTGGACACAAACTGGGACCCTCTGTCAGACACAATGTTCTCCGGAATACCATGCAAACGGACCACATTCTGAAAAAACAGCGGAACCAAATCAGAGGAGGAGGGCAACTTAGGCAAAGGCACCAAATGGACCATTTTAGAAAAACGATCACAAACCACCCAGATGACAGACATCCTCTGAGAGACTGGAAGATCCGAAATAAAATCCATGGAAATATGCATCCAAGGCCTCTTCGGGACAGGCAAAGGCAAAAGCAATCCACTGGCACGAGAACAGCAAGGCTTGGCCCGAGCACAAATCCCACAGGACTGCACAAAGGAACGCACATCCCGCGACAAAGAAGGCCACCAAAAGGACCTAGCCACCAAATCCCTGGTACCAAAGATCCCAGGATGACCCGCTAACACTGAAGAATGAACCTCGGAAATAACTCTACTGGTCCATCTATCCGGGACAAACAGTCTCTCCGGTGGACAACGGTCAGGTCTATCGGCCTGAAACTCCTGCAGCACCCGCCGCAAATCAGGGGAGATGGCAGACAAGATCACCCCCTCTCTGAGGATACCAGCCGGCTCAGAAACTCCTGGAGAGTCAGGCACAAAACTCCTAGAAAGGGCATCAGCTTTCACATTCTTTGAGCCCGGAAGGTATGAAACCACGAAATCAAAACGGGAGAAAAACAGCGACCATCGAGCTTATCTAGGATTTAACCACTTGGCAGACTCGAGATAAATCAAATTCTTGTGATCCGTCAAGACCACGACGCGATGCTTGGCTCCCTCAAGCCAATGTCGCCACTCCTCGAATGCCCACTTCATTGCCAACAACTCCCGATTACCAACATCATAATTCCGCTCGGCAGGCGAAAACTTTCTAGAAAAGAAAGCACATGGTCTCATCACCGAGCCATCAGAGCTTCTCTGTGACAAGACAGCCCCTGCTCCAATCTCAGAAGCATCAACCTCGACCTGAAAGGGAAGAGAGACATCAGGCTGACGCAAGACAGGAGCCGAAGAAAACCGACGTTTCAGCTCCTGAAAGGCCTCCACGGCCGCAGAAGACCAATTAGTCACATCAGCACCCTTTCTAGTCAAGTCCGTCAAAGGCTTAACCACACTAGAAAAATTAGTGATGAAGCGACGGTAAAAATTAGCAAAGCCCAAGAACTTCTGAAGGCTCTTCACCGATGTAGGTTGAGTCCAGTCATAGATGGCCTGGACTTTAACTGGATCCATCTCGATAGTAGAAGGGACAAAATAAAGCCCAAAAAGGAAACCTTCTGGACTCCAAAGAGACATTTAGAGCCCTTCACAAACAAGGCATTGGCACGCAGGACCTGAAACACCATCCTGACCTGCTTCACATGAGACTCCCAATCATCAGAAAAGACCAAAATATCATCCAGGTACACAATCATGAATCTATCCAGATACTCTCGGAAGATGTCGTGCATGAAGGACTGAAACACGGAAGGGGCATTAGAAAGCCCAAAAGGCATCACCAAGTACTCAAAATGACCTTCGGGCGTATTAAATGCTGTCTTCCATTCATCGCCCCGCTTTATACGCACAAGATTATAAGCTCCTCGAAGATCTATCTTGGTGAACCAACTAGCCCCCCTAATCCGAGCAAACAGATCGGACAGCAGAGGCAAAGGGTACTGAAATTTGACCGTGATTTTATTTAGAAGGTGATAATCTATACAGGGTCTCAGAGAACCATCCTTCTTGGCCACAAAAAAGAACCCTGCACCCAAAGGTGACGAGGACGGACGAATATGCCCTTTCTCCAAAGACTCCTTTATATAGCTCCGCATAGCGGTATGTTCTGGTACAGATAAATTAAAAAGTCGACCCTTAGGGAACTCACTACCAGGAATCAAATTTATGGCACAATCACAATCCCTATGAGGAGGTAGGGCACTGGATTTGGGCTCATCAAATACATCCTGGTAATCCGACAAAAATTCAGGGACTTCAGAAGGAGTAGAAGAAGCAATTGACACCAAAGGAACATCGCCATGTACCCCTTGACAACCCCAACTTGACACAGACATTGCTTTCCAATCCAGGACTGGATTATGAACCTGCAGCCATGGCAGACCCAACACGACAACATCATGCAAATTATGTAACACCAGAAAGCGAATAACCTCCTGATGTGAAGGAGTCATACACATAGTCACTTGAGTCCAGTACTGAGGCTTATTCTTGGCCAATGGCGTAGCATCAATTCCCTTTAGTGGTATAGGGAATTGCAATGGCTCCAAGATAAAACCACAGCGCCTGGCAAATGACAAATCCATCAAATTCAGGGCAGCGCCTGAATCCACAAAAGCCATAACAGAGTAGGATGACAGAGAGCAAATCAAAGTAACAGACAAAATGAATTTAGGCTGTGCAGTACCAATGGTGACAGACTTAGCGAACCTCTTTGTGCGCTTAGAACAATCAGAGATAACATGAGTGGAGTCACCACAGTAAAAGCACAACCCATTCTGACGTCTGTGATTTTGCCGTTCAATTCTGGTCAGAATCCTGTCACATTGCATAGACTCAGGCTTCTGTTCAGAAAACACCGCCAGATGGTGCACCGGTTTGCGCTCCCGCAAACGCCGATCAATTTGAATGGCCAAAGACATTGACTCATTCAGACCCGCAGGCGTGGGGAACCCCACCATAACATCCTTAAGGGCTTCAGAAAGACCCTTTCTGAAAATCTCTGCCAGGGCACACACTTATTCTATTGAGTGAGCACAGACCACTTCCTAAACTTCTGACAGTAAACCTCTGCTTCATCCTGACCCTGAGAGAGAGCCAGCAAAATCTTTTCTGCCTGGTCTACTAGATTAGGTTCCTCATAAAGCAATCCAAGCGCCAGAAAAAACGCATCCACATTTAGCAATGCAGGATCTCCTGGCGCCAGGGAGAATGCCCAATCTTGAGGGTCACCACGTAACAAAGAAATAATAATTTTAACTTGCTGAGCAGGGTCACCAGAGGAATGAGGTCTCAGAGAAAGAAACAATTTGCAATTATTTTTGAAATTCAAAACCTAGATCTATCACCAGAGAACAGCTCAGGAATTGGTATTTTAGGTTCTGACATAGGACTGCGAACTACATAATCCTGAATGCTCTGTATCCTTGTAGCAAGCTGATCCACACAAGAGGACAGACCCTGAATGTCCATATCTGCAGCTGAGTCCTGAACCACCCAGAGGTTAAGGGGAGGAGAGAGGCTAAACACACTGCAGTGGAAAAAAAAAACCTCAGAGCTTCTCTTATCCCTCTTTTGCGATGCATTAACACTTTACTGGCCTGCTGTACTGTTATGATCCTGGTGGTAAGGAACACATGAACTGACCTGATGGGTAAACCAAAAATAAGGACAAGCTCTGGGAATGTGGGAACTTTACTGACTGCAATCCTGATCCTATCAACACACACTATAGGCAGCCGTGGAGCGTTCCTAACTCGGCCTAGACGCCTCGTTCACAGCCTGAGAAACTAGCTACCCCTAGAGAGAAACAAAGCCTCACTTGCCTCAGAGAAATTTTCCCCAAAGTGTAAGCAGCCCCCCACAAATAATAACGGTGAGTTTAAGGGGAAAACACAAACATAGAAATGAAAATAGGTTTTAGCAAATGAGGCCCGCTAATAACTAAATAGTCAGAAGATAGCAAGGAATCTGTGCGGTCAGTATAAAATACTACAAAAGTATCCACGCAGAGAATACAAAAAGACCTCCACACCGACTCACGATGTGAGGGGCGCAACTCCGCACCCCAGAGCTTCCAGCTAGCAATCAAATAGCATATAAGCAAGCTGGACTGAACTCATAACATGGACTAGCATGAACTTAGCTTCTCCACGAGGAGACAGGTCACAAGGGAAGTCCCAGAGAGATCTGAACCAGTACTGAATACAACGACAGCAGGCAACAAGTAAAGGTCCAGATGGAGTTAAATAGGCAGCAGGCCTAGCAGGAAACGAGGCAGCTGGGGACCAGCTACAGACCACCAGTAACACTAAAAGCCACCAGAGGGAGCCCAAGAACAGAACTCACAAAGTACCACTCATGACCACAGGAGGGAGCCCGAGAACGGAGTTCAAAACAGGCGGCCATACAGCAAGGCAAGCTCACACATGTGCCTTGCATGGCTCATATCCCTAAACTAGTGGTTCAGTGTGTTCTACACCACTATCCTAGCCTGGGTGAGCTGCTCCAGAAAACACATAAACTGTGTGCTCATTTCAGGTCAACGACTTGCATCGGTAAAAAGGTCTTTGTCCATGCCAGTTAACAGGTTGATATGCGATGTACCAACACAGTGGAATTACACTCTGCACATGTTGCAGCGACTGTGGCAGCAGCAACAAGCCCTGACACAGTATGTCATGTCGTATAGCCTGGACCAAAGCAGTACAGACGTGGCACATATCACGTTTACAGAGTGTGCACAGATTAAAAACCTCTGCACCTTTCTGCACAGTTTCGAAATGGCTACTAAGATGGTTAGCGCTGACAATGCCATCATCAGCAGCACTATTCCAGTCATCTATAATCTGAAGCAGACTTTGAATAGCATGCGGGAGGAGATGGTGGTCCCAGAAGAATAGGAGGATGCAGAGGAGGATGCGGAAGGGATAACATTGTCTCTAAGTTCCAGACTGTAGTCACACAGGTTGGTGCCAAAGGAGGGTGGATTACTGCAATTGAGGGGAGCTGGTGATAACAGACAAACTTATCGAAGGTGCAAGATCTGAGAAACAAATGGAGGAGGAAGAGGTGATGGGTGAGCAACTCTCAGATGAAGATAACCTTCCCCTGTCTGTTGTTCGTGGTTGGAGGGAGGGGATGGAGGAAAGGAGCCTCATTGTTACCCAGCCCCAAACACAGCATGGGCTTGGACCTCATAGAAGAGCCCAACATATGAGTGCCTTCTTGCTGCACTATCTGCAACATGATCCCCGTATGATTAGGAATACTACTGACCTCTGCGTTACCACTCTGTTAGATCCACGTTATAAAGCCAAATTTTGCCAGATGCTTCCCACACTGGAAAGGGACCTGCAAAAGCTGGAGTATCGAAACATGCTTTTACACAACCTTAAGAGAGCTTTTCCCCAAAAAAGCAGTGAAGCCTTAAGTTCGTATGGCAGCTCTAGACTTGCAACCTCCGGCACATCAATTCGTCAACACTAGTGTTGAGCATTCCGATACCGCAAGTATCGGGTATCGGCCGATATTTGCTGTATCGGAATTCCGATACCGAGATCCGATACTTTTGTGATATCGGGAATCGGTATCGGGATCGATATTAATGTGTAAAATAAAGAATAAAAATAGAAAATATTGATATACTCACCTCTCCGACGCAGCCTGGACCTTACCGATGTAACCGCCAGCCTCCGTTCATAAGAATAAGCGCTTGAAAGTCCTTAGATGACGTCGCGGCCTGTGATTGGTCGCGTTGCGGTCACGTGACCGCTCCGCGACCAATCACAGGCCGTGACGTCATCTAAGGACTTTCAAGCGCTTGAAAGACCTTAGATGACGTCACGGCTTGTGATTGGTCGCTTTGCGGTCACGTGACCGCTCCGCGACCAATCACAGGCCGCGACGTCATCTAAGGACTTTCAAGCGCTCATTCTTATGAACGGAGGCTGGCGGTTACAACCAGGGCGCGTCAGAGGGTGAGTATATCAATATTTTTTATTTTTATTCTTTATTTTACACATTAATATGGATCCCAGGGCCTGAATGGGAGTTTCCTCTCCTTCAGACCCTGGGAACCATCAGGATACCTTCCGATACTTGGTGTCTCATTGACTTGTATTGGTACAGGGTATCGGCGATATCCGATACTTTTCGGGTATCGGCCGATACTATCCGATACTAATACTTTCAAGTATCGGACGGTATCACTCAACACTAGTCAACACCAAAATATTAGCAGCAGCAGAAGTGTAAGTGGAAGAAGCAATTTCTGTGAGTCCTTTGACCCTTTTTTTTTTTTCATGCACCAGCACAACAGAGTCTAAATCTTACACGTGGTGAATGAATGGATAGAATGGTGCAGGAGTTTCTAGAACTGAAAATGAATACCATCAGGGAGGGCTTGGACCCCTTCACATTTTGGTCTTCCAAAATGGATGAGTGACCTGAGCTCACCTCACATGCCTTGGAGGTTTTATCATGCCCGGCAGCCAACGTTCTCTCAGAACGTGTCTTTAGAGCTGCTGGTGGTGTCCTGACAGATAAGTGCAGCCGGCTGTCCCCTGAACGTGTAGACCGCCTATATTTCAACAAGATGAACAAGTCATGGATCTCAAAAGACTTTTGTACCCCAATCACAGACTGTACAGACTAGTGTTGTGAAATTGGATTTTTGGCTCCCCCGGTGGCCACTGGTGGAATTGAACTGGTGTGCATCATCCTCTCTGTTCACCTGTTTCCATCAGGATGTGGGAGTCGCTATTTAGCCTTGCTCCTCTGTCACTTCCATGCCGGTCAACATTGTAATCAGAAGCCTTTCTGTGCATGTTCCTGCTGCTAGACAACTCCCAGCTAAGTTGGACTTAGTCCTTGTTTGTTTTTGCATTTTGTTCCAGTTCACAGCTGTAGTTTCGTTTCTGTGTCTGGAAAGCTCTTGTGATCTGAAATTGCCACTCTGATGTTATGAGTTAATACTAGAGTCTTAAAGTAATTTCAGGACGGTATTTTGATAGGGTTTTCAGCTGACCATGAAAGTGCCCTTTCTGTCTTCCTGCTATCTAGTAAGCGGACCTCAATTTTGCTAAACCTATTTTCATACTACGTTTGTCATTTCATCTAAAATCACCGCCAATATTTGTGGGGGCCTCTGTCTGCCTTTCGGGACAATTTCTCTAGAGGTGAGCCAGGACTATATTTTCCTCTGCCAGGATTAGTTAGTCCTCCGGCCGGCGCTGGGCGTCTAGGGATAAAACGCAGGCTACGCTACCCGGCTACTGTTAGTTGTGCGGCAGGTTTAGTTCATGGTCAGTTTAGTTTCCATCCTTCCAAGAGCTAGTTCGTATGTTTGCTGGGCTATGTTCTCTTGCCATTGAGAACCATAACAGTTTGACCGGCCCCAAAGGGTTAAATTAATTGACAGAGAAAGGAGAGAAAAGAGAAGTCTGCTGAAGATTTTTTTTTTTTTTTTTTTCTCAGTTCTGAGTGTGCTTGTAATTGAATCTCTTGCAAGTCTGCCTATATTGCAGCCTTTCTCTCTCTCTCTCCTTCTAATCCTGGAATGGCTCTGTGTTCACCTGTTTAAAATGGATATTCAGAGTTTAGCTGCAGGTTTGAATAATCTCACCACGAAAGTTCAAAACTTACAAGATTTTGTTGTTCATGTTCCTATATCTGAACCTAGAATTCCTTTGCCTGAATTTTTCTCGGGGAATAGATCTTGCTTTCAAAATTTCAAAAATAATTGCAAGTTGTTTTTGTCCCTGAAATCTCGCTCTGCTGGAGATCCTGCTCAGCAGGTCAGGATTGTGATTTCTTTGCTCCGGGGCGACCCTCAGGATTGGGCTTTTGCATTGGCTCCAGGGGATCCTGCGTTGCTCAATGTGGATGCGTTTTTTCTGGCCTTGGGGTTGCTTTATGAGGAACCTCAGTTAGAACTTCAGGCAGAAAAGGCCTTGATGTCCCTATCTCAGGGGCAAGACGAAGCTGAAATATACTGCCAGAAATTCCGTAAATGGGCTGTGCTTACTCAGTGGAATGAGTGCGCCCTGGCGGCGAATTTCAGAGAGGGTCTCTCTGATGCCATTAAGGATGTTATGGTGGGGTTCCCTGTGCCTGCGGGTCTGAATGAGTCCATGACAATGGCTATCCAGATCGATAGGCGTCTGCGGGAGCGCAAACCTGTGCACCATTTGGCGGTGTCTACTGAGAAGACGCCAGAGAATATGCAATGTGATAGAATTCTGTCCAGAAGTGAACGGCAGAATTTTAGACGAAAAAATGGGTTGTGCTTCTATTGCCGTGATTCAACTCATGTTATATCAGCATGCTCTAAGCGTACTAAGAAGCTTGATAAGTCTGTTTCAATTGGCACTTTACAGTCTAAGTTTATTCTATCTGTGACCCTGATTTGTTCTTTATCATCTATTACCGCGGATGCCTATGTCGACTCTGGCGCCGCTTTGAGTCTTATGGATTGGTCCTTTGCCAAACGCTGTGGGTATGATTTGGAGCCTCTTGAAACTCCTATACCCCTGAAGGGGATTGACTCCACCCCATTGGCTAGCAATAAACCACAATACTGGACACAAGTAACTATGCGGATTAATCCGGATCACCAGGAGATTATTCGCTTTCTTGTGCTGTATAACCTACATGATGTGTTGGTGCTTGGATTGCCATGGCTGCAATCTCATAACCCAGTCCTTGACTGGAAAGCTATGTCTGTGTTAAGCTGGGGATGTAAGGGGACGCATGGGGACGTACCTTTGGTTTCCATTTCATCATCCATTCCCTCTGAGATTCCTGAATTCTTGACTGAATATCGTGACGTTTTTGAAGAACCTAAGCTTGGTTCATTACCTCCGCACCGGGAGTGCGATTGTGCCATAGATTTGATTCCGGGTAGTAAATACCCTAAGGGTCGTTTATTTAATCTGTCTGTGCCTGAACATGCTGCTATGCGAGAATATATAAAGGAGTCCTTGGAAAAGGGACATATTCGTCCTTCGTCATCTCCCTTAGGAGCCGGTTTTTTCTTTGTGGCTAAGAAAGATGGCTCTTTGAGGCCGTGCATTGATTATCGGCTTTTGAATAAAATCACGGTTAAATATCAATATCCGTTGCCACTGCTGACTGATTTGTTTGCTCGCATAAAGGGGGCCAAGTGGTTCTCTAAGATAGATCTTCGTGGGGCGTATAATTTGGTGCGAATTAAGCAGGGGGATGAGTGGAAAACCGCATTTAATACGCCCGAGGGCCACTTTGAGTATTTGGTGATGCCTTTTGGTCTTTCAAATGCCCCTTCAGTCTTTCAGTCCTTTATGCATGACATTTTCCGTGATTATTTGGATAAATTTATGATTGTGTATCTGGATGATATTTTGATTTTTTCGGATGACTGGGACTCTCATGTCCAGCAGGTCAGGAGGGTTTTTCAGGTTTTGCGGTCTAATACCTTGTGTGTGAAGGGTTCTAAGTGCGTTTTTGGGGTTCAAAAGATTTCCTTTTTGGGATATATTTTTTCCCCCTCTTCCATCGAGATGGATCCTGTCAAGGTTCAGGCTATTTGTGATTGGACGCAACCCTCTTCTCTTAAGAGTCTTCAGAAATTTTTGGGCTTTGCTAACTTTTATCGTCGATTTATTGCTGGTTTTTCTGATGTTGTTAAACCATTGACTGATTTGACTAAGAAGGGTGCTGATGTTGCTGATTGGTCCCCTGCTGCTGTGGAGGCCTTTCGGGAGCTTAAGCGCCGCTTTTCTTCCGCCCCTGTGTTGCGTCAGCCTGATGTTGCTCTTCCTTTTCAGGTTGAGGTCGACGCTTCTGAAATCGGTGCTGGGGCGGTTTTGTCGCAGAGAAGTTCCGATTGCTCCGTGATGAGACCTTGTGCTTTTTTCTCGCTTAAATTTTCGCCCGCCGAGCGGAATTATGATGTTGGGAATCGGGAGCTTTTGGCCATGAAGTGGGCTTTTGAGGAGTGGCGTCATTGGCTTGAGGGGGCTAGACATCAGGTGGTGGTATTGACTGACCACAAAAATCTAATTTATCTTGAGTCCGCCAGACGCCTGAATCCTAGACAGGCGCGCTGGTCGTTGTTTTTCTCTCGGTTTAATTTTGTGGTGTCCTACCTGCCGGGTTCTAAGAATGTTAAGGCGGATGCCCTTTCTAGGAGTTTTGAGCCTGACTCCCCTGGTAATTCTGAACCTACAGGTATCCTTAAGGATGGAGTGATATTGTCTGCCGTTTCTCCAGACCTGCGGCGGGCCTTGCAGGAGTTTCAGGCGGATAGACCTGATCGTTGCCCACCTGGTAGACTGTTTGTTCCTGATGATTGGACCAGTAAAGTCATTTCTGAGGTTCATTCTTCTGCGTTGGCAGGTCATCCTGGAATCTTTGGTACCAGGGATTTGGTGGCAAGGTCCTTCTGGTGGCCTTCCCTGTCTCGAGATGTGCGAGGCTTCGTGCAGTCTTGTGACGTTTGTGCTCGGGCCAAGCCTTGTTGTTCTCGGGCTAGTGGATTGTTGTTGCCCTTGCCTATCCCGAAGAGGCCCTGGACGCACATCTCGATGGATTTTATTTCGGATCTTCCTGTTTCTCAGAAGATGTCTGTCATCTGGGTGGTGTGTGATCGTTTCTCTAAGATGGTCCATTTGGTTCCCCTGCCTAAGTTGCCTTCTTCTTCCGAGTTGGTTCCTCTGTTTTTTCAAAATGTGGTCCGTTTGCATGGTATTCCGGAGAATATCGTTTCTGACAGAGGTACCCAATTCGTGTCTAGATTTTGGCGAGCATTCTGTGCTAGGATGGGCATAGATTTGTCTTTCTCGTCTGCTTTCCATCCTCAGACTAATGGCCAGACCGAGCGGACGAATCAGACCTTGGAGACATATTTGAGGTGTTTTGTGTCTGCAGATCAGGATGATTGGGTTGCTTTTTTGCCTTTAGCGGAGTTTGCCCTCAATAATCGGGCCAGTTCTGCCACCTTGGTGTCTCCCTTTTTCTGTAATTCGGGGTTTCATCCTCGATTTTCTTCTGGTCAGGTGGAATCTTCGGATTGTCCTGGAGTGGATGCTGTGGTGGAGAGGTTGCATCAGATTTGGGGGCAGGTAGTGGACAATTTGAAGTTGTCCCAGGAGAAGACTCAGCTTTTTGCCAACCGCCGGCGTCGGGTTAGTCCTCGGCTTTGTGTTGGGGACTTGGTGTGGTTGTCTTCTCGTTTTGTCCCTATGAGGGTTTCTTCTCCCAAGTTTAAGCCTCGGTTCATCGGCCCGTACAAGATATTGGAGATTCTTAACCCTGTGTCCTTCCGTTTGGACCTCCCTGCATCTTTTTCTATTCATAATGTTTTTCTTCGGTCATTATTGCGCAGGTATGAGGTACCGGTTGTGCCTTCCGTTGAGCCTCCTGCTCCGGTGTTGGTTGAGGGCGAGTTGGAGTACGTTGTGGAAAAAATCTTGGACTCCCGTGTTTCCAGACGGAAACTCCAGTATCTGGTCAAATGGAAGGGATACGGTCAGGAGGATAATTCTTGGGTGACTGCCTCTGATGTTCATGCCTCCGATTTGGTCCGTGCCTTTCATAGGGCTCATCCTGATCGCCCTGGTGGTTCTGGTGAGGGTTCGGTGCCCCCTCCTTGAGGGGGGGGTACTGTTGTGAAATTGGATTTTGGGCTCCCCCGGTGGCCACTGGTGGAATTGAACTGGTGTGCATCATCCTCTCTGTTCACCTGTTTCCATCAGGATGTGGGAGTCGCTATTTAGCCTTGCTCCTCTGTCACTTCCATGCCGGTCAACATTGTAATCAGAAGCCTTTCTGTGCATGTTCCTGCTGCTAGACAACTCCCAGCTAAGTTGGACTTAGTCCTTGTTTGTTTTTGCATTTTGTTCCAGTTCACAGCTGTAGTTTCGTTTCTGTGTCTGGAAAGCTCTTGTGATCTGAAATTGCCACTCTGATGTTATGAGTTAATACTAGAGTCTTAAAGTAATTTCAGGACGGTATTTTGATAGGGTTTTCAGCTGACCATGAAAGTGCCCTTTCTGTCTTCCTGCTATCTAGTAAGCGGACCTCAATTTTGCTAAACCTATTTTCATACTACGTTTGTCATTTCATCTAAAATCACCGCCAATATTTGTGGGGGCCTCTGTCTGCCTTTCGGGGAAATTTCTCTAGAGGTGAGCCAGGACTATATTTTCCTCTGCCAGGATTAGTTAGTCCTCCGGCCGGCGCTGGGCGTCTAGGGATAAAACGCAGGCTACGCTACCCGGCTACTGTTAGTTGTGCGGCAGGTTTAGTTCATGGTCAGTTTAGTTTCCATCCTTCCAAGAGCTAGTTCGTATGTTTGCTGGGCTATGTTCTCTTGCCATTGAGAACCATAACAGACTAGGTGATATTACATTTTTTAGTGTGATGCATTAATGTCACGTAACTGCACTCTGTGATATCTTTAGAGTGCCTACTGTGGCTGCTGCTGCTGATGTTAACGCAAATTTGTGGAAGTGTGAACAGTCATGGTTGATCTACATCTGCTGGGTTAGTTGTAGTGGAAGACATGTCGGTCCCAATTATACTATTTCTATTCTGGTGATAGTTATTCCACTTTGGTGGTGTCAGGCCCTCATTTCTTAAAATGTGAAAACTACAGGTTTGGTGTCCATCTGCTGGATTGGGTGTAGTGGAAGACCTGTCGGTCCCAATTATGCTATCTATACTGTGGTGAAATTGATGCTACTTTTGTGGTGTCTGCCAGTAATTTTTTGAAATGTGAACACTCCTGCTTCTGTTGGATTGAGTGTAGTGGAAGACCTGTTGGTCCCTATTATACTATTTCTACTGTGGTGAAATTGATACCCCTTTGGTGATGTCTGCCAGTAATTTTGGGAAATGTGAACACTCCTGGTTGGGTGTCCATCTGTTGGATTGGGTGTAGTGGAAGACCTGTCGTTCCCTATTATACTATTTCTACTGTGGTGAAATTGATGCCACTTCTGTGGTGTAAGGCCCTGATTTGTTTAAATGTGAACACTCCTGGTTGGGTGTCCATCTGCTGGATTGGGTGTAGTGGAAGACCTGCAGGTCCCTATTATACTATTTCTACTGTGATGAAATTCATGCCACTTTTGTTGTGTCTGCTAGTGATGAGCGAGCACTAAAATGCTCGGTGCTCGTTGCTCGGGTCGAGCAATTTGGAATACTCAGGTACAGAACAACGAGCCCAATGTAAGTCTATGGGAAACCCGAGCATTTTTACCGCGATCCCCCACGGGCTCCTTTTAAGGTCTAAAAATGTCTGAAAATTATGAAAACACTGCTCAAATAACACAGGAACATCATGGCAAATGTCCCTGGAAGCATTTCTGACTCTTAGGTCACAGCTGTAAACGGACAGTTGTCAGAGTTTCACGCTATTTTAACAGGTGCACAAAAAAAATACAAAACCAAACCCAAAATGGATTTTGCTGTGAAATATGTTAAGGAACATCCTTTCCAGGGTAATGACTTGTATATAAGGCAAAATAATTAACCCCAAACAAAAATGTTCCTCCACCACTTGGGCTATGTTCACACACAGCGTTTTTAATGCTTTTCAACTTTAGCATTGCTTTCAACAAATACAACCAATACAAATGCATTCACTGGGAAATGTCATTGTAGCATTTAACAACCCTAGCTGGCCATGTGGTGTGTGACACATAAGCAGACACATCCTGTTTCATTTATGAAGAAGGAACTCTTAAAATCACAGGGCCTTTTTTTAGAGAGGCATTTGGTGGCATTAATCTACTTAAAGGGCCATTATTAACCAGTGGGTCTCCTATACTGTTTATGCCTATGCAGTGAGTGGCTGGGCTGCCAAAAATTAGAACACACCCCAATACCCCTTTCACAAGATGTATAAGAGGGCCTTCTGAAAAAATGTTGCATTGAATGTAAGGCCTGGCCTGCCCCAAAGTTACATGCACCCCAATAACCCTTTCAGCAGACGTACTTGAGGGGCTCATAACAAAATTGTTCCCATTAGAAGAAAGTGTGTTTCCCATAATATTTGCTTATGCATTGAATGCAAGGCCTGCCCCTCACCAAATTTACATGCACCCCAATAACCCTATCAGCGGATGTACTTGAGGGCCATATGACAAAATTGTTCCCATTAGAAGAAAGTGTGTCTCCCATACTGTTTGCTTATGCATAGAATGCAAGCCATGGCCTGCTCACCGTATATGACACTATAACAAATGCAGTAAATGACACCAATAAAACTTAACATTTACTAAATTTAATAATAAAACGATACAACATACACGACCTAAAAACATATGTGTCTGCTAACAAAGATACAAGGTGCACACGTCCCCTATGGGACCAACTATCTGTCTCCTACCTTGCAGCGGAGGTTGGCACCCTATAAGACCTGCGCATTGGCGCCCCCGCTCAACGTAGACTAGCCCCAACTGACCCTATTAGGCCCTATCGTGAGGAAGAATACAATCAGCAGACCATATAGACAGACAAGACACAAACAAACAATCAAATGTAACTTAGGAAAGTGTTGCACTTAATAAGGAGATACTATTGCACTTATATAGTTCGGTGCAAAGGCCGTGCAATGAGTATTATATTAACTCATATATTGTATTGCACATATTAAGCCTATTAATGGACCTAAACTGTACCTAAAGAATCCACCCTACCTGCCTGCGGGGGTTGGCACCCTACAAACCTACGCAGATGGCGCCCCCGCTCTCGTCGTCTGTCCCTATTAGACCCTAAAATAGGTGTCAGACTTTAATATAAAGGCAGGCAAGATAAAGTGAAAAAACAGTGCAGGCAAGATAAAGTGCAAAAACAGTGCATACAAAGTGCAAAAATTGCCATTAACCCAGTGACACTAGATATGACCAAGTATGTAAACATTAAAGCATTTGGTTATGCTTAGCTTATAGCCTTGAGTATGCTTTGCTCGACGCGTTTCCCCTCTGTAGGTTCATCAGGAGACATACCCATATCATAGCTGAACAAAATAATGACTTATCTGACTATATTCTGAGGAGCGATAAAAACTCTGACGCAGTGGGGAACAATATCCATCCAGCACCTGCCGGTCTCTGTCAGCCTTGTGGTAAGTGTGATTACCCGCTCTTTATAATCTCACGCGGTCTCTACACCCCGCCATGATAGGACTTCCGGGTTGAAAACGTAATTCCCTTTACAACTAATGCGCAGGCGCTAAAAAATGTGTAAATGCGCATGTATGCGGTGAAGCGCTAATGCGTTCCACTTCGCACCTGCGCAACAGGTATACAGGAAAAATGTCATGCGTGGGCTCAGTAGTACGTCAATGCGTCCCACTAAACGTGCATTTTAATAATATGCCTCGCACAAGAGAGTTTTACCTTATGCGCACGCGCCTCAGGTATAGAAATACGCGCCTGCGCCCTGGGACCCGTAGATGTAAGTGCTCAAAAAATCACATTACTGTGAGAATAAGCCTGTTCAGTGAATAATATTTAGGATATTATGTTAAGTATATTTGTTTAACACTAGGGTTGAGCGACTTTCATTTTTTTAAGATCGAGTAGGGTTTTGGGAAACCCGATTTTGTCCAGAGTCGAGTCGAGTGCAGTCGGCCGATTATCGCTAAAAGTCGGGGATCGACCGAAACACGAAACCCAATGCAAGTCAATGGGGAAGCATAGTCGGCAGTGAGTGGAGGCCAGGAAAACACCTACAGTGCCCATTTTAATGCCAAAAACATCCATTCTTGTTTCTGAAGCTTGCCAATCTTAATTAACTGTATAATAATAGTTGGGCATAGGGAATTGGGTGAAAGTTGTGGGGGGAGTAGGGCTGGCTCAAGTTTTTCGTGGGCCCAGGAAATGCGGACTACGTCACGGCGGTGTTGCAGGGAAAGGTAAGTATTTAAAAGTTGCAAGTGCTGTGATCCTGAGCAAGCAGGGGGGGGGCCCACTCGTTCGCATTGCCACTGGCACAGGGCCCCTCAAAGTACGGCGGTGTGTTTGCATGGCGGGGGCGCCTCCCACCAGCAGCGACACTTTTGCGTACTCTGAGGGGCCCTGTGCCAGTGACGTCGCCAACGAGTATGCCCCCCCACCTGATGAAGGAACCTGCACTTTCATCTGCACCTTCCTCTTTGTCCCTGTGTAAGGTGGTATAACATGCGGGAAGGGGAACCTTACTTTCAGCAGGGACAGATTCTGGCTGTGTAGAGTACAAGGGGAATGTAGTGGTCTAGGTCAATGTACCAGCAGACTCATTTAGCAGTGGCTGGGCAATGGGCAGGATGAGGAGGAAACAGATATAGGGCCAAAGAATAAAGTAGGCTACATGCAGTTCAAAATTGGTAACAGGACTAAACAGGCGGCATTGCTTTGTTCAGTGGAGTAGCAAACCCAAGAGCAGCAGACACTGTTTCAAGGGCCTAACCACACTAGTAGGCCAAATGCAGTTTAATATCTGATAGTATAGGGCGAAAGCCAGAATGTGGAAGCTCAGCTTTGTTCAGTTGAGGACAACACCAGGGAGGGGCAGACACCTTTAGTAGGCCGGAAAAGCCTATTGCATTTTTTAAAATGGTAATTTGGAGCAGAAGGTTGAAGCTCAGCTTTATTTACTTGAGGGCAACACCAGGGAGGGGCAGAAGCCGTTAGTAGGCCCTAACCACCATTTTTTTTTTTTAAACCACATAATGAGAGCCGGAAGGTTGAAGCTCAGCTTTATTTAGTTGAGGACAACACCAGGGAGGGGCACACAGACAGACACCTTTAGTAGGCCTGAAAAGCCTATTGCATTTTTCAAAATGGTAATTTGGAGCAGAAGGTTGAAGCTCAGCTTTATTTAGTTGAGGGCAACACCAGGGAGGGGCAGAAGCCGTTAGTAGGCCCTAACCACCATTTTTTTTTTAAAACCACATAATGAGAGCCGGAAGGTTGAAGCTCAGCTTTATTTAGTTGAGGACAACACCAGGGAGGGGCAGAAGCCGTTAGTAGGCCCTAACCACCATTTTTTTTTTTAAAACCACATAATGAGAGCCGGAAGGTTGAAGCTCAGCTTTATTTAGTTGAGGACAACACCAGGGAGGGGCACACAGACAGACACCTTTTGTAGGCCTGAAAAGCCTATTGCATTTTTCAAAATGGTAATTTGGAGCAGAAGGTTGAAGCTCAGCTTTATTTAGTTGAGGGCAACACCAGGGAGGGGCAGAAGCCGTTAGTAGGCCCTAACCACCATTTTTTTTTTAAAACCACATAATGAGAGCCGGAAGGTTGAAGCTCAGCTTTATTTAGTTGAGGACAACACCAGGGAGGGGCAGAAGCCGTTAGTAGGCCCTAACCACCATTTTTTTTTTTTAAACCACATAATGAGAGCCGGAAGGTTGAAGCTCAGCTTTATTTAGTTGAGGACAACACCAGGGAGGGGCACACAGACAGACACCTTTAGTAGGCCTGAAAAGCCTATTGCATTTTTCAAAATGGTAATTTGGAGCAGAAGGTTGAAGCTCAGCTTTATTTAGTTGAGGGCAACACCAGGGAGGGGCAGAAGCCGTTAGTAGGCCCTAACCACCATTTTTTTTTTAAAACCACATAATGAGAGCCGGAAGGTTGAAGCTCAGCTTTATTTAGTTGAGGACAACACCAGGGAGGGGCAGAAGCCGTTAGTAGGCCCTAACCACCATTTTTTTTTTTAAAACCACATAATGAGAGCCGGAAGGTTGAAGCTCAGCTTTATTTAGTTGAGGACAACACCAGGGAGGGGCACACAGACAGACACCTTTTGTAGGCCTGAAAAGCCTATTGCATTTTTCAAAATGGTAATTTGGAGCAGAAGGTTGAAGCTCAGCTTTATTTAGTTGAGGGCAACACCAGGGAGGGGCAGAAGCCGTTAGTAGGCCCTAACCACCATTTTTTTTTTAAAACCACATAATGAGAGCCGGAAGGTTGAAGCTCAGCTTTATTTAGTTGAGGACAACACCAGGGAGGGGCAGAAGCCGTTAGTAGGCCCTAACCACCATTTTTTTTTTTTAAACCACATAATGAGAGCCGGAAGGTTGAAGCTCAGCTTTATTTAGTTGAGGACAACACCAGGGAGGGGCACACAGACAGACACCTTTAGTAGGCCTGAAAAGCCTATTGCATTTTTCAAAATGGTAATTTGGAGCAGAAGGTTGAAGCTCAGCTTTATTTAGTTGAGGGCAACACCAGGGAGGGGCAGAAGCCGTTAGTAGGCCCTAACCACCATTTTTTTTTTAAAACCACATAATGAGAGCCGGAAGGTTGAAGCTCAGCTTTATTTAGTTGAGGACAACACCAGGGAGGGGCAGAAGCCGTTAGTAGGCCCTAACCACCATTTTTTTTTTTTAAACCACATAATGAGAGCCGGAAGGTTGAAGCTCAGCTTTATTTAGTTGAGGACAACACCAGGGAGGGGCAGAAGCCGTTAGTAGGCCCTAACCACCATTTTTTTTTTTAAAACCACATAATGAGAGCCGGAAGGTTGAAGCTCAGCTTTATTTAGTTGAGGACAACACCAGGGAGGGGCACACAGACAGACACCTTTTGTAGGCCTGAAAAGCCTATTGCATTTTTCAAAATGGTAATTTGGAGCAGAAGGTTGAAGCTCAGCTTTATTTAGTTGAGGGCAACACCAGGGAGGGGCAGAAGCCGTTAGTAGGCCCTAACCACCATTTTTTTTTTAAAACCACATAATGAGAGCCGGAAGGTTGAAGCTCAGCTTTATTTAGTTGAGGACAACACCAGGGAGGGGCAGAAGCCGTTAGTAGGCCCTAACCACCATTTTTTTTTTTTAAACCACATAATGAGAGCCGGAAGGTTGAAGCTCAGCTTTATTTAGTTGAGGACAACACCAGGGAGGGGCACACAGACAGACACCTTTAGTAGGCCTGAAAAGCCTATTGCATTTTTCAAAATGGTAATTTGGAGCAGAAGGTTGAAGCTCAGCTTTATTTAGTTGAGGGCAACACCAGGGAGGGGCAGAAGCCGTTAGTAGGCCCTAACCACCATTTTTTTTTTAAAACCACATAATGAGAGCCGGAAGGTTGAAGCTCAGCTTTATTTAGTTGAGGACAACACCAGGGAGGGGCAGAAGCCGTTAGTAGGCCCTAACCACCATTTTTTTTTTTAAAACCACATAATGAGAGCCGGAAGGTTGAAGCTCAGCTTTATTTAGTTGAGGACAACACCAGGGAGGGGCACACAGACAGACACCTTTTGTAGGCCTGAAAAGCCTATTGCATTTTTCAAAATGGTAATTTGGAGCAGAAGGTTGAAGCTCAGCTTTATTTAGTTGAGGGCAACACCAGGGAGGGGCAGAAGCCGTTAGTAGGCCCTAACCACCATTTTTTTTTTAAAACCACATAATGAGAGCCGGAAGGTTGAAGCTCAGCTTTATTTAGTTGAGGACAACACCAGGGAGGGGCAGAAGCCGTTAGTAGGCCCTAACCACCATTTTTTTTTTTTAAACCACATAATGAGAGCCGGAAGGTTGAAGCTCAGCTTTATTTAGTTGAGGACAACACCAGGGAGGGGCAGAAGCCGTTAGTAGGCCCTAACCACCATTTTTTTTTTTAAAACCACATAATGAGAGCCGGAAGGTTGAAGCTCAGCTTTATTTAGTTGAGGACAACACCAGGGAGGGGCACACAGACAGACACCTTTTGTAGGCCTGAAAAGCCTATTGCATTTTTCAAAATGGTAATTTGGAGCAGAAGGTTGAAGCTCAGCTTTATTTAGTTGAGGGCAACACCAGGGAGGGGCAGAAGCCGTTAGTAGGCCCTAACCACCATTTTTTTTTTAAAACCACATAATGAGAGCCGGAAGGTTGAAGCTCAGCTTTATTTAGTTGAGGACAACACCAGGGAGGGGCAGAAGCCGTTAGTAGGCCCTAACCACCATTTTTTTTTTTTAAACCACATAATGAGAGCCGGAAGGTTGAAGCTCAGCTTTATTTAGTTGAGGACAACACCAGGGAGGGGCACACAGACAGACACCTTTAGTAGGCCTGAAAAGCCTATTGCATTTTTCAAAATGGTAATTTGGAGCAGAAGGTTGAAGCTCAGCTTTATTTAGTTGAGGGCAACACCAGGGAGGGGCAGAAGCCGTTAGTAGGCCCTAACCACCATTTTTTTTTTAAAACCACATAATGAGAGCCGGAAGGTTGAAGCTCAGCTTTATTTAGTTGAGGACAACACCAGGGAGGGGCAGAAGCCGTTAGTAGGCCCTAACCACCATTTTTTTTTTTAAAACCACATAATGAGAGCCGGAAGGTTGAAGCTCAGCTTTATTTAGTTGAGGACAACACCAGGGAGGGGCAGAAGCCGTTAGTAGGCCCTAACCACCATTTTTTTTTTTAAAACCACATAATGAGAGCCGGAAGGTTGAAGCTCAGCTTTATTTAGTTGAGGACAACACCAGGGAGGGGCACACAGACAGACACCTTTAGTAGGCCTGAAAAGCCTATTGCATTTTTTAAAATGGTAATTTGGAGCAGAAGGTTGAAGCTCAGCTTTATTTAGTTGAGGGCAACACCAGGGAGGGGCAGAAGCCGTTAGTAGGCCCTAACCACCATTTTTTTTTTTTAAACCACATAATGAGAGCCGGAAGGTTGAAGCTCAGCTTTATTTAGTTGAGGGCAACACCAGGGAGGGGCAGAAGCCGTTAGTAGGCCCTAACCACCATTTTTTTTTTTTAAACCACATAATGAGAGCCGGAAGGTTGAAGCTCAGCTTTATTTAGTTGAGGGCAACACCAGGGAGGGGCAGAAGCCGTTAGTAGGCCCTAACCAAAGTTGAAGGCCAAATGCAGTTTAATTTCTGATACTATAGGCCGAAAGCCAGAAGGTGGAAGTTCCGATTTAGACAGTGGAGGACAATTTGAATTAGGGACTGCAGACAGACTTAGTAGGCTGTCCCCTGTGGACCATGCATCCACCACATTAACCCATTGCGCCGTAATGGACACGTAATCTTCCGTGGCCATGCCTACAGGTCCATGCGTCTGTTGTCAGGTGCACCTTTGTACTCACAGATTGCCAGAGTGCATGGACAATGCGGTCTTCTACATGCTGGTGGAGGGTTGGGATGGCTTTTCTCGCAAAAGAAGTGTCGACTGGTTAGCTTGTAGCGTGGTACAGCGTAGTCCATCATGGCCTTATTAATAGTAAATAAAATATATAACTAGGCTCTATGAACTTTTAAATAGGTTCCAGGGGTACACGGGCAGCATTGGTGTGGTCAGTGGAGGAGTATTGCAAGTAGGGGCTGCAGACAGGCTATCAAAGGCCTAAAATAACAAACAGTAGGCAGTCATGGCAGTTTTACATCGGTTACATGGATACACAGGCAGGCACTCCAGGCAGCATTGTGGTCAGTGGAGGAGTATTGCAAGTAGGGGCCGCAGACAGGCTATCAAAGGCCTAAAATAACAAACAATAGGCTCATGGCAGTTTTACAGCGGTTACATGGATACACGGGCAGGCAGCTTGGTGGTCAGTGGAGGAGTATTTAAAGTAGGGACCGCAGACAGGCTTCAAAGGCCTAACATAAGAAAATGGGCTGGCTGTAGGCACTTTATAATTGGTTCCAGGGGTACACGGGCAGCAGTGGTCTGGTCAGTGGAGGAGTATTTAAAGTAGGGACCGCAGACAGGCTATCAAAGGCCTAACATAACAAACAATAGGCTCATGGCAGTTTCACAGCGGTTACATGGATACACGGGCAGGCAGCTTGGTGGTCAGTGGAGGAGTATTGCAAGTAGGGGCTGCAGACAGGCTATCAAAGGCCTAAAATAACAAACAGTAGGCAGTCATGGCAGTTTTACATCGGTTACATGGATACACAGGCAGGCACTCCAGGCAGCATTGTGGTCAGTGGAGGAGTATTGCAAGTAGGGGCCGCAGACAGGCTATCAAAGGCCTAAAATAACAAACAATAGGCTCATGGCAGTTTTACAGCGGTTACATGGATACACGGGCAGGCAGCTTGGTGGTCAGTGGAGGAGTATTTAAAGTAGGGACCGCAGACAGGCTTCAAAGGCCTAACATAAGAAAATGGGCTGGCTGTAGGCACTTTATAATTGGTTCCAGGGGTACACGGGCAGCAGTGGTCTGGTCAGTGGAGGAGTATTTAAAGTAGGGACCGCAGACAGGCTATCAAAGGCCTAACATAACAAACAATAGGCTCATGGCAGTTTCACAGCGGTTACATGGATACACGGGCAGGCAGCTTGGTGGTCAGTGGAGGAGTATTGCAAGTAGGGGCTGCAGACAGGCTATCAAAGGCCTAAAATAACAAACAGTAGGCAGTCATGGCAGTTTTACATCGGTTACATGGATACACAGGCAGGCACTCCAGGCAGCATTGTGGTCAGTGGAGGAGTATTGCAAGTAGGGGCCGCAGACAGGCTATCAAAGGCCTAAAATAACAAACAATAGGCTCATGGCAGTTTTACAGCGGTTACATGGATACACGGGCAGGCAGCTTGGTGGTCAGTGGAGGAGTATTTAAAGTAGGGACCGCAGACAGGCTTCAAAGGCCTAACATAAGAAAATGGGCTGGCTGTAGGCACTTTATAATTGGTTCCAGGGGTACACGGGCAGCAGTGGTCTGGTCAGTGGAGGAGTATTTAAAGTAGGGACCGCAGACAGGCTATCAAAGGCCTAACATAACAAACAATAGGCTCATGGCAGTTTCACAGCGGTTACATGGATACACGGGCAGGCAGCTTGGTGGTCAGTGGAGGAGTATTGCAAGTAGGGGCTGCAGACAGGCTATCAAAGGCCTAAAATAACAAACAGTAGGCAGTCATGGCAGTTTTACATCGGTTACATGGATACACAGGCAGGCACTCCAGGCAGCATTGTGGTCAGTGGAGGAGTATTGCAAGTAGGGGCCGCAGACAGGCTATCAAAGGCCTAAAATAACAAACAATAGGCTCATGGCAGTTTTACAGCGGTTACATGGATACACGGGCAGGCAGCTTGGTGGTCAGTGGAGGAGTATTTAAAGTAGGGACCGCAGACAGGCTTCAAAGGCCTAACATAAGAAAATGGGCTGGCTGTAGGCACTTTATAATTGGTTCCAGGGGTACACGGGCAGCAGTGGTCTGGTCAGTGGAGGAGTATTTAAAGTAGGGACCGCAGACAGGCTATCAAAGGCCTAACATAACAAACAATAGGCTCATGGCAGTTTCACAGCGGTTACATGGATACACGGGCAGGCAGCTTGGTGGTCAGTGGAGGAGTATTGCAAGTAGGGGCTGCAGACAGGCTATCAAAGGCCTAAAATAACAAACAGTAGGCAGTCATGGCAGTTTTACATCGGTTACATGGATACACAGGCAGGCACTCCAGGCAGCATTGTGGTCAGTGGAGGAGTATTGCAAGTAGGGACCGCAGACAGGCTTCAAAGGCCTAACATAAAAAAATGGGCTGGCTGTAGGCACTTTATAATTGGTTCCAGGGGTACACGGGCAGCAGTGGTCTGGTCAGTGGAGGAGTATTTAAAGTAGGGACCGCAGACAGGCTATCAAAGGCCTAAAATAACAAACAATAGGCTCATGGCAGTTTCACAGCGGTTACATGGATACACGGGCAGGCAGCTTGGTGGTCAGTGGAGGAGTATTGCAAGTAGGGGCCGCAGACAGGCTATCAAAGGCCTAAAATAACAAACAATAGGCTCATGGCAGTTTTACAGCGGTTACATGGATACACAGGCAGCTTGGTGGTGAGTGGAGGAGTAGTGCAAGGAGTGTCTGTCCCAGTACTCCCAAAATATAAATAGATGTTAATGTCTCGCAAAACAACCAAAACAAAAAAAAAAGGTGGCATACTTAGGTACAGGGGTGGGCTCATCTACTGAGTTTCTGACATAGTAATTTGGCAGTAACTATTTAATGGTGCCAATATAGGACACAGACACAGACTACTTTAAGTTGCATCATAGATGTCTACAAATTTGTATTGTCAGTGCCAGACATTGAATGATGTCAGCGAATAGACTAAAGATTGGTGGAGCTGTGCGACATAATTTTGCACGTGGTAGAGCACATTTTGAGCTGGGGTAGGGGGGAACTCTCTTGAGGCCGGCGGGACCGCCCCAGGGCCCCTCATGTTACAACGGTGTGTCTGACGTTGGGTGCGCACCACCACCGCCAGAGACACTACATTGTACTATGAGGGACCCAGTAGCAATGCCGTCAACCAAAAGCGAGCACACCCACCTCTTCAGACAAACAGCAGTCTCACGGGTGCTTGCGCCAAGTCGCGATACCACGGCCCCGTGTGGGGAGTTTTGCCATTTAGGGAGGTGTAAACATGTCGTATGCTGTACAATCAGCTGCAGCAAATTAGACATTAGAAAAGTAATTCACAGGCAAGAGCTTTTCATAGGAAAGCTAGGTGTCGGCCGGGCAAGGTGGGGCAAAAGATTTCGAAATCCAGTTGTGGTTCATTTTAATGAATGTTAGATCGTCAACATTTTGGGTAGCCAGACGAGTCCTTTTTTCGGTTAATATTGAACCTGCAGCACTGAATACTCTTTCTGATAGGACACTTGCTGCCGGGCAAGCAAGCTCCTGCAATGCATATTCTGCCAATTCTGGCCAGGTGTCTAATTTGGAGGCCCAGTAATCAAATGGGAATGACGGTTGAGGGAGAACATCGATAAGGGATGAAAAATAGTTAGTAACCATACTGGACAAATGTTGTCTCCTGTCACTTTCAATTGATGCAGCAGTACCTGTCCTGTCTGCGGTCATAGCAAAATCACTCCACAACCTGGTCAGAAAACCCCTCTGTCCAATGCCACTTCTGATGTGTGCACCCCTAACACTCCTAGTCTGCTGCCCCCTGGAGCTCGTGTGAGAACGATCACGTGCGCTGTGTGCTGGGAATGCCTGAAGCAAACGGTCAACAAGAGTTGATTGTTTGGTTGCTAATATTAGTTCCAAGTTCTCATGTGGCATAATATTTTGCAATTTGCCTTTATAGCGTGGATCAAGGAGGCAGGCCAACCAGTAATCGTCATCGTTCATCATTTTCGTAATGCGTGTGTCCCTTTTTAGGATACGTAAGGCATAATCCGCCATGTGGGCCAAAGTTCCAGTTGTCAAATCTCCGGTTGTGATTGGTTGAGGGGCAGTTGCAGGCAAATCTACGTCACTTGTGTCCCTCAAAAAACCAGAACCCGGCCGTGACACGCAACCAAATTCCTGTGCCCCCGGGAAAGGTTCGGCATTAAAAATATACTCATCCCCATCATCCTCCTCGTCCTCCACCTCCTCTTCGCCCGCTACCTCGTCCTGTACACTGCCCTGACCAGACAATGGCTGACTGTCATCAAGGCTTTCCTCTTCCTCTGGTGCAGACGCCTGCTCCTTTATGTGCGTCAAACTTTGCATCAGCAGACGCATTAGGGGGATGCTCATGCTTATTACGGCGTTGTCTGCACTAACCAGCCGTGTGCATTCCTCAAAGCACTGAAGGACTTGACACATGTCTTGTATCTTAGACCACTGCACACCTGACAACTCCATGTCTGCCATCCTACTGCCTGCCCGTGTATCCTCCCACAAATAAATAACAGCACGCCTCTGTTCGCACAGTCTCTGAAGCATGTGCAGTGTTGAGTTCCACCTTGTTGCAACGTCTATGATTAGGCGATGCTGGGGAAGGTTCAAAGACCGCTGATAGGTCTGCATACGGCTGGCGTGTACAGGCGAACGTCGGATATGTGAGCAAAGTGCACGCACTTTGAGGAGCAGGTCGGAGAACCCAGGATAAGTTTTCAATAAGCACTGCACCACCAGGTTTAAGGTGTGAGCCAGGCAAGGAATGTGTTTCAGTTGGGAAAGGGAGATGGCAGCCATGAAATTCCTTCCGTTATCACTCACTACCTTGCCTGCCTCAAGATCTACTGTGCCCAGCCACGACTGCGTTTCTTGTTGCAAGAACTCGGACAGAACTTCCGCGGTGTGTCTATTGTCGCCCAAGCACTTCATAGCCAATACAGCCTGCTGACGCTTGGCAGTAGCTGGCCCATAATGGGACAACTGGTGTGCAACAGTGTCATCTGCCGATGGAGTGGTTGGCAGACTGCGTTCTGTGGAAGAGCTGTAGCTTCTGCAGGAGGACGAGGAGGAGGAGGAGGAGGGGGTGCGAACGCCTACAGCCAACTGTTTCCTAGACCGTGGGCTAGGCACAACTGTCCCTAAATTGATGTCGCCTGTGGACCCTGCATCCACCACATTCACCCAGTGTGCCGTGATGGACACATAACGTCCCTGGCCATGCCTACTGGTCCATGCATCTGTAGTCAGGTGCACCTTTGTACTCACAGATTGCCTGAGTGCATGGACGATGCGCTGTTTAACATGCTGGTGCAGGGCTGGGATGGCTTTTCTGGAAAAAAAGTGTCGACTGGGTAGCTCGTATCGTGGTTCAGCGTACTCCATCAGGGCTTTGAAAGCTTCGCTTTCAACTAACCGGTAGGGCATCATCTCTAACGAGATTAGTCTAGCTATGTGGGCGTTAAAACCCTGTGTACGCGGATGCGAGGATAAGTACTTCCTTTTTCTAACCAGAGTCTCATGTAGGGTGAGCTGGACTGGAGAGCTGGAGATCGTGGAACTTTCGGGTGTGCCGGTGTACATGGCAGACTGAGAGACGGTTGGAGACGGTATTGTTTCCGCCGGTGCCCTAGATGCAATATTTCCTCCTACAAAACTGGTGATTCCCTGACCCTGACTGCTTTTGGCTGGCAAAGAAACCTGCACAGATACTGCCTGTGGTGCGGAAAATGGTGGCCTTACAGTGACGGAAGGGATGTTGCGTTGCTGACTAGCTTCATTGGCCGAGGGTGCTACAACCTTGAGGGACGTTTGGTAGTTAGTCCAGGCTTGAAAATGCATGGTGGTTAAGTGTCTATGCATGCAACTAGTATTTAGACTTTTCAGATTCTGACCTCTGCTTAAGCTAGTTGAACATTTTTGACAGATGACTTTGCGCTGATCAGTTGGATGTTGTTTAAAAAAATGCCAGACTGCACTCTTCCTAGACTCGGATCCCTTTTCAGGGATTGCAGACTGAGCTTTAACCGGATGGCAACGCTGTGCTCCAACAGGTTTTGGCTTTGACACGCGTTTTGGGCCAGATACGGGCCCGGCAGATGTAACCTGTTGCGATGTTGATGCCTGCTGCGGCCCCTCCTCCACCTCCGCTTCTGAACTACTGCCGCCTGCACCCTGTTCCCCCAATGGCTGCCAATCGGGGTCAATAACTGGGTCATCTATTACCTCCTCTTCGAGCTCGTGTGCAACTTCGTCTGTGTCACTGTGTCGGTCGGTGGTATAGCGTTCGTGGCGGGGCAACATAGTCTCATCAGGGTCTGATTGTGGATCTGTACCCTGAGAGGGCAATGTGGTGGTCTGAGTCAAAGGAGCAGCATAGTACTCTGGCTGTGGCTGTGCATCAGTGCACTCCATGTCAGAATATACTTGTAATGGGCATGGCCTGTTAAATGTTTCACTTTCTAAGCCAGGGACGGTATGTGTAAAGAGCTCCATGGAGTGACCCGTTGTGTCGCCTGCTGCATCCTTCTCTCTTGTTGTAGTTTTTGCTGAGGAGGACAAGGAAGCGACTTGTCCCTGACCGTGAACATCCACAAGCGACGCGCTGCTTTTACATTTACCAGTTTCGGAAGAGGAGGCAAAAGAGCTAGAGGCTGAGTCTGCAATGTAAGCCAAAACTTGCTGTTGCTGCTCCGCCTTTAAAAGCGGTTTTCCTACTCCCAGAAAAGAGAGCGTTCGAGGCCTTGTGTAGCCTGACGACGAAACTGGCTCCACAGCTCCAGACTTAGGTGGAATATTTTTATCCCCACGACCACCTGATGCTCCTCTACCACTACCATCATTACCAGCTGACAATGAACGCCCACGACGACCTCTTGCACCAGACTTCCTCATTGTTTTAAAATCTTAACCAAAGTAACTTTATTTGTTGCTGTCAAACAACTTACACGGTGAGCTATAACTTCAGTATGATTTCAATATCCCTTAACAGGTTGGTGAGACCACAAGGAAAATCAGGCACAATGTTACACACTCTGTTTTCTGTGGCACAAAATCACAGAGATGACACACACGCAGGACTGTCACTCAAGCACTAATGTCAATATTAATCTCCCACCTAATTTATTTTTTTTTTTTTCTCAGGGAGACTTTAGAAACCAAATAATATTAAAAAAAAAAAAAAAAAAGGCTTTCTATGGCCCACAATTAGAGAGAGAGAGGTGGCACACCCAGGAGTCAAGACTGGCACACAAGCTGAGAGGGCAATATTACTCTCCCACTGTTTTTTTATGTATTTTTTGTTTTTTCAGGGAGACTTTAGAAACCCAATAATATTTTAAAAAAAAAATAAATAGGCTTTCTATGGCCCACTGAATGAGAGGGAGAGAGGTGGCACACCCAGGAGTCAAGACTGGCACACAAGCTGAAAGGGCAATATTACTCTCCCACTGTTTTTTTAGGTTTTTTTTTTTTTTTCAGGGAGACTTTAGAAACCCAATAATATTTTAAAAAAAAAATAAATAGGCTTTCTATGGCCCACTGAATGAAAGGGAGAGAGGTGGCACACCCAGGAGTCAAGACTGGCACACAAGCTGAAAGGGCAATATTACTCTCCCACTGTTTTTTTATGTATTTTTTGTTTTTTCAGGGAGACTTTAGAAACCCAATAATATTTAAAAAAAAAAATAAATAGGCTTTCTATGGCCCACTGAATGAGAGGGAGAGAGGTGGCACACCCAGGAGTCAAGACTGGCACACAAGCTGAAAGGGCAATATTACTCTCCCACTGTTTTTTTAGGTTTTTTTTTTTTTTTCAGGGAGACTTTAGAAACCAAATAATATAAAAAAAAAAAAAAAAAAAAAATAGGCTTGCTATAGCCCACTGAATGAGAGATAGCACACACAGCAGTGGCACACAAGCCCTGACTGAGGCCAATATTTTTCTCCCACTGATTGATGTAGTGTTTTTGTGTTGAGGTAGAATTTAGAACACAAATCACGGAAAAAATAAATAGGCTTTCTATGGCCCACTGAATGAAAGGGAGAGAGGTGGCACACCCAGGAGTCAAGACTGGCACACAAGCTGAAAGGGCAATATTACTCTCCCACTGTTTTTTTATGTATTTTTTGTTTTTTCAGGGAGACTTTAGAAACCCAATAATATTTAAAAAAAAAAATAAATAGGCTTTCTATGGCCCACTGAATGAGAGGGAGAGAGGTGGCACACCCAGGAGTCAAGACTGGCACACAAGCTGAAAGGGCAATATTACTCTCCCACTGTTTTTTTAGGTTTTTTTTTTTTTTTTCAGGGAGACTTTAGAAACCCAATAATATTTTAAAAAAAAAATAAATAGGCTTTCTATGGCCCACTGAATGAGAGGGAGAGAGGTGGCACACCCAGGAGTCAAGACTGGCACACAAGCTGAAAGGGCAATATTACTCTCCCACTGTTTTTTTAGGTTTTTTTTTTTTTTTCAGGGAGACTTTAGAAACCCAATAATATTTAAAAAAAAAAATAAATAGGCTTTCTATGGCCCACTGAATGAAAGGGAGAGAGGTGGCACACCCAGGAGTCAAGACTGGCACACAAGCTGAAAGGGCAATATTACTCTCCCACTGTTTTTTTATGTATTTTTTGTTTTTTCAGGGAGACTTTAGAAACCCAATAATATTTTTAAAAAAAAATAAATAGGCTTTCTATGGCCCGCTGAATGAGAGGGAGAGAGGTGGCACACCCAGGAGTCAAGACTGGCACACAAGCTGAAAGGGCAATATTATTCTCCCACTGTTTTTTTAGGTTTTTTTTTTTTTTTCAGGGAGAATTAGAAACCAAATAATATTAAAAAAAAAAAATAAATAGGCTTTCTATGGCCCACTGAATGAGAGGGAGAGAGGTGGCACACCCAGGAGTCAAGACTGGCACACAAGCTGAAAGGGCAATATTACTCTCCCACTGTTTTTTTAGGTTTTTTTTTTTTTTTCAGGGAGACTTTAGAAACCAAATAATATTAAAAAAAAAAAAAAAAAAAAAAAAATAGGCTTGCTATAGCCCACTGAATGAGAGATAGCACACACAGCAGTGGCACACAAGCCCTGACTGAGGCCAATATTTTTCTCCCACTGATTGATGTAGTGTTTTTGTGTTGAGGTAGAATTTAGAACACAAATCACGGAAAAAATAAATAGGCTTTCTATGGCCCACTGAATGAAAGGGAGAGAGGTGGCACACCCAGGAGTCAAGACTGGCACACAAGCTGAAAGGGCAATATTACTCTCCCACTGTTTTTTTATGTATTTTTTGTTTTTTCAGGGAGACTTTAGAAACCCAATAATATTTTTTAAAAAAAATAAATAGGCTTTCTATGGCCCACTGAATGAGAGGGAGAGAGGTGGCACACCCAGGAGTCAAGACTGGCACACAAGCTGAAAGGGCAATATTACTCTCCCACTGTTTTTTTAGGTTTTTTTTTTTTTTCAGGGAGACTTTAGAAACCAAATAATATTAAAAAAAAAAAAAAAAAATAGGCTTGCTATAGCCCACTGAATGAGAGATAGCACACACAGCAGTGGCACACAAGCCCTGACTGAGGCCAATATTTTTCTCCCACTGATTGATGTAGTGTTTTTGTGTTGAGGTAGATTTTAGAACACAAATCACGGAAAAAATAAATAGGCTTTCTATGGCCCACTCAGTGAGAGATGGCACACACAGGGATGGCACTGTAGCAGAAATGCCAATCTTAATCTCCCACAAAAAAAAAAAAAAAAAAAAAAAAAAACTGTCCTACAATTACTATCTCCCTGCAGTAATGTAAGCCAGGTATGGCAGGCAGCAATAGGAGTGGACTGATGCACAAATTAAATAAAAAGTGTGGACAAACAAAAAAGATAGCTGTGCAGAAAGGAAGGAACAAGAGGATATGTGCTTTGAAAAAAGCAGTTGGTTTCCACAGTGGCGTACACACAGCAATACAGCTATCACGGAGCCTTCTAGGGCAGCCCAATGAGCTACAGCGCTGAGGGGAAAAAAAAAAAAAAATAGCTTCCACAGTCCCTGCACACCGAAGGTGGTGTTGGACAGTGGAAATCGCTGCAGCACAAGCGGTTTGGTGGTTAGTGGACCCTGCCTAACGCTCTCCCTGCTTCTGACGAAGCGGCAGCAACCTCTCCCTAAGCTCAGATCAGCAGCAGTAAGATGGCGGTCGGCGGGAACGCCCCTTTATAGCCCCTGTGACGCCGCAGACAGCAAGCCAATCACTGCAATGCCCTTCTCTAAGATGGTGGGGACCAGGATCTATGTCATCACGCTGCCCACACTCTGCGTTCACCTTCATTGGCTGAGAAATGGCGCTTTTCGCGTCATTGAAACGCGACTTTGGCGCGAAAGTCGCGTACCGCATGGCCGACAAGCACAGGGGTCGGATCGGGTTTCATGAGACGCCGACTTAGCCAAAAGTCGGCGACTTTTGAAAATGATCGACCCGTTTCGCTCAACCCTATTTAACACCTACAACCCTCTAGAGTATAAATACTTGGTCTGTATAAGAAAAACTAAACCTAACCGGTAAACCTTGGTAAACCACAACTAACTTATAAGAGAACGCCCTCTACTTAAAGGGGTTGTCCACTACTTTCAATTAACCCCCCAATGTACCCCCCCCGGGCCCCTAATGAATTGTGCCATTACCTTCTGTTGACGTTTTCGCCTGTGAGCGGCGCTATTCCTCCTGCCGAGTCCGGGTCACATGACCCCCAGACTGCAGCCGCCGCTCATTTCCGCCGACGTCACGTCAATTTCCAGGCTCTGAAAATTGACGTGACGTCAGCAGCAGGCGTGACCAGCCCCCACAGTCAGCAGTCACTCAGCAAGAGTGACTGGGCTGTGGGCGGTGCTGGGGGCTGCCTGCAGGGCTGTGCTGGGGGCGGGCGGGGCTGTGTGTGCTCACTGCTCAGTGCTGGGATCATGATGTGTGGTTGGGCTGTGCTTCGGTCGCCGGGGGTCTGCCTGTGCTTGTGCCCGCCGGCGCCGGTGTTTCTGCCCGCCGGCGCTGGTGTTTCTGCCCGCCGGTGCATGTGCCCGCCGGCGCTTGTGCCCGCCGGCGCCGGTGCTTCTGCCCGCCGGTGCTGTGTGTGCCGGCGCTGTGCGTGCCGGCGCTGTGCGTGCGTGTGCCGACGCTGTGCGTGTGTGCCGGCGCTGTGCGTGTGTGCCGGCGCTGTGTGTGCCGACGCTGTGCGTGTGTGCCGGCGCTGTGCGTGTGTGTGCCGGCGCTGTGCGTGTGTGCCGGCGCTGTGTGTGCCGACGCTGTGCGTGTGTGCCGGCGCTGTGTGTGTGCTTTGTGCGTGTGTGTGCCGGCGCTTTGCGTGTGTGTGCCGGCGCTGTGCGTGTGTGTGCCGGCGCTGTGCGTGTGTGTGCCGACGCTGTGCGTGTGTGCCGGCGCTGTGCGTGTGTGTGCCGACGCTGTGCGTGTGTGCCGGCGCTGTGCGTGTGTGTGCCGACGCTGTGTGTGCCGGCGCTGTGTGTGCCGGCGCTGTGTGCATGTGTGCCGACGCTGTGCGTGTGTGCCGGCGCTGTGCGTGTGTGTGCCGACGCTGTGCGTGTGTGTGCTTTGTGCGTGTGTGTGCCGGCGCTGTGCGTGTGTGTGCCGGCGCTGTGCGTGTGTGTGCCGACGCTGTGCGTGTGCCGGCGCTGTGTGTGTGCCGGCGCTGTGCGTGTGTGTGCCGGCGCTGTGCGTGTGTGTGCTTTGTGCGTGTGTGTGCCGGCGCTGTGCGTGTGTGTGTGCCGGCGCCGTGCGTGTGTGTGTGCGCATGCCGACGCTGTGCGTGTGTGTGCAGGCATCGTCCGATGGGACTACAAGTCCCATCGGGCTCTGCCTGCTACACTGACAGTGAGTGACACATTAGTCAATGATGGGACAGTAGTAGTCCCATCATCCGGCTAATGTGTTGAATGTAAAAAAAACAAAAAAACACAGTACATACATACATACATACATACATACAACACACCATGCGACGACATGCACCATGCGACGACATGCACCATGCGACGACATGCAACAACATGCACCATGCGGCGACATGCGACAAGCACCATGCGACGACATGCACCATACGACGACATGCGACAACATGCACCATGCGGCACCATGCGACGACATGCACCATGCGACGACATGCACCATGCGACGACATGCGACATGAGGCAACATGCAACAACATGCACCATGCGGCGACATGCGACAAGCACCATGCGACGACATGCACCATACGACGACATGCGACAACATGCACCATGCGACGACATGCACCATGCGACGACATGCACCATGCGACGACATGCACCATGCGACGACATGCAACAGCATGCACCATGCTGCGACATGCGACATGCACCATGCGACGACATGCACCATACGACGACATGCAACAACATGCACCATGAGGCAACATGCACCATGCGCCGACATGCACCATGCAACGACATGCAACAACATGCACCATGCGGCGACATGCGACATGCACCATGCGACGACATGCACCATGCGACTACATGCACCATGCGACGACATGCGACAACATGCACCATGAGGCAACATGCACCATGCGCCGACATGCACCATGCGACGACATGCAACAACATGCACCATGCGGCGACATGCACCATGCGACGACATGCACCATGCGACGACATGCACCATGCGACGACATGCACCATGCGACGACATGCAACAACATGCACCATGCGGCGACATGCACCATGCAACGACATGCACCATGCAACGACATGTGACATACAGTACATACATACATACTACAGACATACAGTACATATAACATAGAGTACATACTCACCATCACTTGTCACTTTGTTCCCCGAAGCCATTGTCACCTGTAAAAAATATTAAAATAATAAACAAAGAAAATATACTCCCTGTCCGCAGAAATCCAATTAAAACGAGTGTCCCACGACGATCTCCCGTGGAGAGCAGGAGCATCAGTTGATGCGACCACTCTCCAGGGGCTCCAGGAACACAATGATGGAAGGTATCCTTCCATCATGTATTCCTCACAAGGTATTCCTACGCCCCTGTGAGAAAATAGTCCCTAGTCTCACTATTGGCATTGCTGGGTGAGATATTTTCCCAAGCAGCAATTGCCATAAAGTGAGACCAGTGAACTAGAGTAACCTCAGTGATGCACTGCTGGAGCCATTGTCTCCTGTCACACAGACAGCTCTCCAGCGACCAACGATCCCAAAGTCCCCTGGTAACCAGGGTAAACATCGGGTTACTAAGCGCAGGGCCGCGCTTAGTAACCCGATGTTTACCCTGGTTACCGTTGTAAATGTAAAAAAAAAACACTACATACTTACATTCCGTGTCTGTCCTCCGGCGCTGTGCTTTCCTCTGCACTGTCAGCGCTGGTCAGCCGGAAAGCAAAGCGGTGACGTCACCGCTGTGCTTTACGGCTGGCCTGCGCTCACAGCTAGTGCAGAGAAGCACAGCGCCAGAGGACAGACACGGAATGTAAGTATGTAGTGTTTTTTTTTTTTTACGTTTATGCTGGTATATGCTGGTAACCAGGGTAAACATCTGGTTACTAAGTGCGGCCCTGCGCTTAGTAACCCGATATTTACCATGGTTACCAGTGAAGACATCGCTGGATCGGCGTCACACATGCCGATTCAGCGATGTCTGCAGGGAGTCCAGCGACAAAATAAAATAAAGTGCTGGACTTTCCTCAGCGACCAACAATCTCCCAGCAGGGGCCTGATCGTTGGTCGCTGTCACACAGAACGATTTCCTTAACGATATCGTTGCTACATCACAAAAAGCAACGATATCGTTAACGATATCGTTGTGTGACGGTACCTTTAGGAAGAAGTGGCTTACATTTGGTAAATATTAAAAAAAATGCAGCAACACTCACTTCCAACAGATATTAGGCCATGTTCACACAGTGCGTTTTTTACCGCGGAACCGCAGCGGTTTTGCCGCTGCGGTTCCGCAGCTTTTTTCCATGCAGGGTACAGTACAATGTACCCTATGGAAAACGGGAACCACTGTGCACACGATCCTGAATTTCCAAAAAAAAGCCGCGCTGAATAGCTGCGGGAAAAAAGAAGGAGCATGTCACTTCTTTGTGCAGAACTGCAGCGGTTCTGCACCCATAGACCTCCATTGTGAGGTCAAACCCGCAGTAAAACCCGCAGATCAAAAATATATCTGCGGGTTTTATTGCGGTTTGTGGTGCAGAACCGCTGCAGCAGGAAGTGCGGGGAAGCGGCCGGAAGTGCGTCGGCGGAAGTGCTTGGGCGGAGAGACATGGAGGCGTACCGTCGCATGGGGATCGTGTCGGCCGTTTGATTGATTTGGTATGTGTGTGTGTGTGTGTGTGTGTGTCCCCATGCGACGCTAGTGCCACCATTGTGCTAAGTCGCCGTATGGGACTACTACTCCCATCCGGTATTAGGATGGGAGAGTTGTCCCTGTGTCCGGCGACTTAGCACAATTGTAAAGTTACACAAAACACCTACACACAATACACATACATGACACACAGTACATACAACACATAACACAGAGTATATACTCACCAACAGCACACTTGTAGGCGAAGCCCTCGATCCCCTAGATAAAATCCCAAAATAAAAAATCAAATCCATACTCCCTGTCCGCAGAATCCATAAAACGAGTGTCCCACGCCGATCGGCTGCTCTCCGGCGATACACTGCCAGGAGCGAAGCTCCTAGCAGTGTATCGCGTACTGTTCCGGAGTTCAATGGCTCCGGCGTCTCGGTTAACAGCAGTACAGCTGCGTTGAACTTTCCCACGCAGCACTGCCGTTAAGCGAGAGTGGCGGGGTCAATGACCGCCGGTAAACTCGCTCGCGCATGCGCAGTGACACACCGACAGGAACTATGGCTCCTGTCAGTGTGTTATACGTTATATATATGTGTGATACGTGGCACGTGATACGTGGCACGTGATACGTGGCACGTGGCACTGAAATGCGTGATATGTGTCACTTAAATACGTGATACGTGGCACTTAAATACGTGGCACTTAAATACGTGGCACTGAAATACGTGATACGTGGCACTTAAATACGTGGCACTTAAATACGTGATACGTGGCACTGAAATACGTGGCACTGAAATACGTGGCACTGAAATACGTGGCACTGAAATACGTGGCACTGAAATACGTGGCACTGAAATACGTGGCACTTTAATACGTGATACGTGGCACTGAAATACGTGGCACTTAAATACGTGATACGTGGCACTTAAATACATGGCACTTAAATACGTGGCACTTAAATACGTGGCACTGAAATACGTGGCACTGAAATACGTGGCACTGAAATACGTGGCACTGAAATACGTGGCACTGAAATACGTGGCACTTTAATACGTGATACGTGGCACTGAAATACGTGGCACTTAAATACGTGATATGTGGCACTTAAATACATGGCACTTAAATACGTGGCACTTAAATACGTGGCACTGAAATACGTGGCACTGAAATACGTGGCACTGAAATACGTGGCACTTAAATACGTGGCACTTAGGCTATGTTCACATTTGCGTTGTGCGCCGCAGCGTCGGCGCCGCAACACACAACGCAAACAAAAACGCAGCAAAACGCATGCACAACGCTGCGTTTTGCGCCGCATGCGTCCTTTTTTTGATTGATTTTGGACGCAGCAAAAATGCAACTTGCTGCGTCCTCTGCGCCCGGATGCGTGCACTGCAGTGACGCATGCGGCGCAAAACGCAAGTGCGACGCATGTCCATGCGCCCCCATGTTAAATATAGGGGCGCATGACGCATGCGGCGACGCTGCGGCGCCCGACGCTGCGGCGCAGACCGCAAATGTGAACGTAGACTTAAATAGCTGGATAGAGCTGGATCCGCGGGCTGTGATCTGGCCTACGCTCAGCACTCTGCGGAGCGCTGTTATTCAAAACACGTCCAACTCATTTTGGTGTTTAGTCCCAAAATGGAGGATGGAAGAAGAAAAGGGTTGGACAAGGAAATGACATCATTTCTTTTTTTTTCCCCCCCACTGCAGTTAAAGCTTTATTTGTGTCAAACACAGACAATCTGCAGAGAAAACTGCATAAAAAACCGCATCAAAAAACGCATCAAAACGCATCAAAAACGCACCAAAAACGCACCAAAAACGCACCTGCGTTTTCTGCCAAGAGCTGCGGTTTTAGTCCTCAAAAATAAGGATTGAAATCAGGAACGTGTGAACATACCCTAAGAGTTTGCTTAGAAGGTGGGGAGAGTGATGCGGCCACTGATTGACCACAGGCTACCATCAATGCGAAACATACAGACTGAGAGTGGGTTGTTAGAATAGTGGACAAACCCTTCCAAGTTCCATATATATGTATATATCACTCTGCATCAAAATAATAAAGTGTATGTATCTGAATAAATAATTTTTTCCGTACATACACATAGAAGTATATATTTGTGTGTATATAAGAAGTTTGACCGCATATTGGTGCAATCTTTGCAGCGAAGAGGCATTGGGGGCCATATCTACCTCCAGAGCAGGTGGAATTGTGAGTTAGCATGGGCTGTTATACTGCAAATGGCCCATATATTGTTTCTGAAACTGGGGTCTCTCCTGTATATGAGCACAAATAGTGTAAAATAAGAACACACATAATATATATACATGCACACAAGTGTGTAGATGGACATATATACCCACACATGTATTGTGTAATTTACATATGTAAGACATATACGAAGTTAGATCTCTTTACAGTATATCATATATGTATACTAAACTATACTATGAAATAGATGAGAAAGAAAAAAAGCTCAAAGCTTGATCACCATGGTTGTGCAGTGCTTGGTGCTGCTTTCAGCTTGTGACCAAGATGTGACCTCTCCTCATCAGCCTGAACAGAGAGGAGGGAGAGGAGGGAGGGGTTTGGGTTTGTTTTTGGAGTGGGTGTGCTAGATTCGGGCTTAGTGGCAGTGCAAAGCATCATGGAACTTGTAGTATTAGGGCACAATAAGGAAGTAGTCGATTAACCCCATGAGAGCTGAATCCAGCACTGAAGATGTGCTGCTACAGCATGATAACAGGTAATATTGTTAAAATAAACACAGTAGATGTTTTCAGTGGCACATAATAGCAAGATTTATGAAAAAAACCCAAAAAACTTTATAGTAGTGGACAACTTCTTTAAGACCGTGTTGAAGAAATACAAATAAACCTCAGATACTATAATAAAATATAATTAATGACCTACATCCCATTAAGGACCAATGGGTCAAATGACAAAGTTAAGCTAAACGGGACAGATAGGGATTCATATAAAGCAGCCAAAATGCAATTGGTCATTTAGACCTTCTGGTTTTATACTTTTCATCAGAAAAATCCACTTGGCCTCTTTTTGAAGGATTAGTCTATCCCAATCCCCCCCTCTCTTAGATTGAACAACAACCTCAATCACGGAGAATCTACAACATTCCAAATCATTACCATGCACTCTCCTCACATGGTCAGCAATAGGGGTATCCCTCCCATTCAAAATATCCCCTATATGTTCTCCCATCCTCCTACGAAATTCTCGCCTAGTTTTCCCCACATAATCCAGGGGACAACTGCATTGAAAGAGATAAACTACACCTTCCGTTCTGCAATTGGCAAAATGTCTCATCTCATAGGTTCTCTTTGTGCTAGAACTCACAAAGGTACTACCCTTGGAAATGTACTTACAGAACTTACATTTGCCACATCTAAAGGTGCCATTTTGTCTTCTTTCCAACCAGGTAGGGTTTTTTTTGGGGGGGACTAAAAATGCTATGCACCAACTGGTCCCTAATTGACCTACCCCTCCTAAAGGTTATAGATGGAACATCAGGGATAACATCACTCAATTCCGGGTCCATTTTCAAAATATCCCAATATTTACTAATCACCTCCCTCACTCGATGTGCCTGATTATCAAATGTACCTATAATTCTGAGATCGTTGTTATCCTCCTCCTTAACTCTTTTAACAAGCATTGAAGACCTTTCTCTCGAACTCGAATCCTTAAAGGCTTTAAGCCATGGCCTGCCCCAAAGTTACATGCACCCCAATAACCCTTAGAACCCAGGTACTGGATGGCCACAGGAAAACCCATTTCACATTATTTATTTGTTAATCCCATACTGTTTGCAGTGAATGCAAGGCCTGCCAAAAATTTGGAGGCACCCCAATAACCCTTGGAAGAGACTTAGAGGTGGGCCTCCTGAAAACAATGTTTCCGTTATTAGGAAGTGGGTCTCCCATAATGTTTGCCTATGCAGTGAATGCAAGGCCTGCCAAAAATTAGGAGGCACCCCAATAACCCTTGGAAGAGACGTAGAGGTGGGCCTCCTGAAAACCATGTTCCCATTATTATGAAGTGGGTCTCCCATAGTGTTTGTTATGCAGTGAATGCAAGGCCTGCAAAAAATTAGGAGGCACTCCAATGCCCCTTGAAAGAGGCATGGAGGAAGGCCTCATAAAAAATGTTCCCATTATAAAGGAGCGTGTCTCCTATACTTGGAATGCTCATTCACTAAGTGCATGGGCTGACAAAAATTTCCTCCTGGGGGGTACATATTTTTTTAAATTTTTTTACGGGCATCATAGACACCCTTGCAAAAAACTAGACTGGCTGTAGCATCACGGAGCACGTTCAGCCTGGTGTTCTAGTGGTGGGGGATGATGAGGATGAGGAGAAGGAGGAGGAGGACAACAAATAGCCAAAATCATGTGTGGGTGTGAAGAGGTGCATGGGAATACACCTCCAAAAAAGATACTATATTGGAGGTTATGTTTTGCTGTTATCATTTGGCGGTGTAGAGAAGTCTGGCCCAATCCAGCCCTTGTTCATTTTTATAGTCAGCCTGTCTGCATTTTCAGTTGACAGGCGAATGCACTTATCTGTTATAATTCCACCAGCGGCACTAAAAATCCGCTCTAACAAAATGTTAGTGGCAGGGCAGGCCAGGACCTCCAAGGCGTAGAGAGCCAGTTCATGCCATGTGTCCAGCTTGGATACCCAATAATTAAAAAGAACAGAGGAATCACGGAGGATGTTGGTACGGTCAGCAAGGTACTCCCTCAGCATAATCCCAAACATTCCATTCCTTGTGACATTACCCCGTGCCTCAGGGCCAGGGAGATGGAAGGGTCTGAGAAAATTGTCCCAGAACTTTGTCAGTGTTCCCCTGCTTCTGCTGGATTGGAGTTGTATCTCTCTTGCCTGTACTCCTTGGTTGTCCAACGAACTGTGACATCTGCCACCAGTGTTTTCGGATGGGAATTTTTTTTATAATTCAGCAACAATGCCCCTCTGGTACTGCACCATTTTAGTACACCTGTCTGCCTCTGGAAGAAGAGATTGAAAGTGTCGCCAACCAGTAATGAGTGTCACCGTAAATTTTCATAATGCGAGGGTCACGGGAAAGGCTTTGTCTGCAATGTATTATCTTTCATTGTGAGCTTAGAACTTTTCAGAATGCAGAGAAGCGGGATGCCTGCAGTACTGCAATGCTTCCAGCTTGTGACTGATGTGCTACTTTCAGAGATGGAGGCTGAAGAGGAGGTGGTGCAGGAGCTGTAGATTGTGGGGACAACCTAGACTGACGTAGGGCCCCCAATCCTCGGGGTTGGGAGGATGTGCACCATCGCAAGGTCCGACTGGGTCCCGGCTTCCACTATGTTAACCCAGTGTGCCATCAGCAAGATGTACCATCCCTACCCACAAGTACTTGTCCACATGTCCATTTTCCCAGTAACAGCATTGTTGAGGGTACGGGTAATGTTGTGGGACACGTGCTTGTGTAATGCCGGGATGGCACACTGGGAGAAATAGTGGCGGCTGGGGACTGAATACCTTGGGATGGCTGCCGCCATCAGGTTGCAGAAAGCTTCCATCTCCACCAGCCTAAAAGGCAACATTTCGAGCACAAGCAGACGAGAAATGTGTGAATTTAGTACTGTGACCTGTAGGGCGTTGGATGCGTACTTCTGCTTGCGTTCCAATGACTATGGTAAGGACAACTAAATGCTGCGCTGGGACAAGGACCTGGACGTGCTTGATGATGGTGCTAGTTGAGTGTGGGTAACGATGGGAGCATTGCAGGAGGCATCTTCGCATGCACCGTGGACAGGGAATTGGCTTTCACGTGCAACAGTGGAAGAAGCAGTGGTGTTACACGCAGACACTGTTCCTGATGCCTGTGCTTCGGCCCACAAAGCCAGGTGCTTTGCTGCCATGTACCTGATCATGCTGGTGGTAGTCAGGCTGATAGTTTTGCTACCCCTACTGATGCGGGCATGGCAGGTGGTGCAAATGGCCTGTTTGGGGTTATTGGCAGAGTCTTTAAAAAACAACCAGGCTTGGGAAGACCTTACAGTTGGACTGGCAACTTCTGTCATGTTGGTGTTGCGGGGAACAGTTGCCCGCCTTTTGTCTGCGGCCACCACACTGCTTCTTACTACCTTTTGGGGTGCTGCGCCTTCCTCCCCCTGTGTGCTGCTGTCCTCGCTCTGCATGTCCTCCTGCCAGGTTGGGTCAGTTACTATATCATCCACCACCTCTTCTTCCACTTCTGCACCCTGGTCCTCCTCCTGAGTATCTGACAATTGTGTCTCATCATTGTCCTCTTGTGTCACGTTTCCACCGTCACCTTCGTGTGACCGTGGCTACTCAAACATTTTGGCATCTCTCCATGGAATCACATCTTGCCCTGCTTCAAGTGGACCAGTCAAGAGGCCCGAATTAATAAATGGAAAAGTGAACAGCTCTTCGGAGTGTCCAAGTGTTGGATCAGTTGTCTCAGGGCACTCAGCATGGTGGGAGGAAGAAGGATCAATGTGAGGAATATGCGGTCCAGACTCACGGCTACTCAGACTTGACCGTGTGGAAGACAGTGTGCTGGTGGTGGAGGCAAGGTAACTGGAAGTATTGTCCGCTATCCAACCAACAACCTTTTCAACCTGCTTTGACTTCAATACTGGTGTGCTCTGCCATCCCCTAGTAATTGGGACATGAAAGTTGAGCGATAAGATTTGGGTGTTTGTTGTGGCCCACTTTCAGTTTGCCCACGGCCTCGACCTCTGCATGCACCATCACCATCACGTCCATTCTCCCTCCCTTGCCACACACCTTGCCCATTTTAAAAAAAAGATGAATGCAAGCCTCTAATCTAATGCCACAATTTGTAGAGCACAGATAGACCAGGCATCTGACGGAGATAACAGACTGTTCAATATGTGGCCTGGAGTTTTTTTTTTACCCTAAAATACTGTACAGAACTAGGGTAACAGACAGCAAATACAGTATAATATAGGCCTGAATTGCCACAATTTGTAGGCCAAAAATAGATCAGGCGTCTGACAGCGATTCCAGACTGTTCAATATGTGGCCTGTATTTTTTTATTTTTTTACCCCAAAATAGTGTTTAGAGCTAGGGTAACACACAGCAAAAAAAAAAGGTGAATGGAAGCTTCAAAAGCACACTTTGTAGCCCACAGATAGATGAGGCGTGTCACAGAGATACCAGACTGTTCAATATGTGGCCTGTATTTTTTTATTTTTTAACACAGAATAGTGTATAGACCTAGCTTCCCGAGGAAGCTAATAAAAGCGAAATGTACGTCGGGGCTACGTACCTGGCAGGTACCCTCTCCACATGGGTAAGCAGTAAGCACCATTGATAGTATTGACCTTATGCATTTGGCACTTTATTGTGGGGCGGTAGCACATGGGTCTCTTGGCAACCAACTATACAGTGTTTACTTACTTATGGTAATGCCGGTTTTCCTGTGCGCCGTTCTTTGGACACTTGTCTGCATGCTACATGTGTCAGGTCTTTTTGGATATTAATAGATGTCTATGATATGTCGGTTTTTGTTGAAATAGACCTAGGGTAGCAGCCAGCCAAAAAAGTGGAATGTAGGTCTGAAAAGCAACTATTTGCAGAGCACAGATATACCAGGTGTCTGACGGAGATAACAGACTGTTCAATATGTGGCATTGAGTTTTTCAAATTTTTTTTTACTCCAAAATACTGTATAGACCTAGGGTAACAGACAGCAAAAACAGTGGAATATAGGCCGGAAATTCCACAATTTGTACACCACAGATAGATCTGGCATCTGAAAGAGATAGAACACTGTTAAATATGTGGCCTGGATTTTTTTGGGCCCACCAAAATTGTGTCAATAAGCAGGCTGTGACACTTAAAAAAAAATTGTTGGAGTACTAAAATTGTTAAATATTTAGTGCAATGATATGCGATGTGTGGCGTGCAAATCATAGTGATAAATATATGAACTGTAGCTAAATATTTTTTTGGCCAGCTAAATATTTTTTGGTCAGCAAAATGGTGTCCAAAAATGTTGTAAGACACTCCAAAAAATGCTACAGTACCAAAAAAAAAAAGACACAAAAGAGCACAGTGAGGTCAAAAATACTCTGTTGTAAAAAATCACAGTAATAAGCAAGTGCTAGTCAAAAGATGTAAAGAAAACAGGGTATTTAGTTGATAAGTTTTTTTGCAAAAAAAATGTATACTAAGCTGCTCCACCAAATCGTCAAGGTATACCCTTATAGAGCAGTCCTATCTAATGTATGTAATCCCTATCTGATGTATTTAAAACCTGATCATCTGTATAGTACCTGTATAAGCAGGGTTCAGAGAAGGAATATCCATGTGGACATGCAGGATGGAACAGCTTAAATGCAAATGACCCACAGAGGAGTGATGGACTCCCCAGTCTTGTAGAAACAAGAGAACAATTATAGAACCAGAAACACATGGGCTACTTGCACATTGAACAAGTCTGTAGGAACCTGTTCACACCACCAGAAAACTTGAAGACACAAAAGAGCACAGTGAGGTCAAAAATACTCTGTTGTAAAAAAAATCACAGTAATAAGCAAGTGCTAGTCAAAAGATGTAAAGAAAACAGGGTATTTAGTTGATACTTTTTTTGCAAAAAAATGTATACTAAGCTGCTCCACCAAATCATCAAGGTATACCCTTATAGAGCAGTCCTATCTAATGTATGTAATCCCTATCTGATGTATTTAAAACCTGATCATCTGTATAGTACCTGTATAAGCAGGGTTCAGAGAAGGAATATCCATGTGGACATGCAGGACGGAACAGCTTACACTGTGTTCCAAATTATTATGCACAAAGAGTTTAGGAGTGATAAGGTTAGAATTTTTTTGTTTGTCATTTAAACTCATTGATGGTGATGTGTGTCAGGGCTCTTTATATCACTGAAAGCAATTGCAGATACCTGTGCAAATTAGTTTGGCAGGTGTGTCCAAATAAAGGCAAGACTACTTAAGAAAGCTGTTCCACATTATTAGGCAGACTACATTTTTTGCCAAAATGGGAAAGAAAAAGGATGTGTTGGCAGCTGAGAAGCAACAAATTGTGGAGTATTTAGGTCAAGGCATGACTACAATCAACATTGCCAAGACACTTCATCGTGATCATCGCACAATCAAGAAGTATGTAGCTGATTCCCAGCACACACGTGTGCGTGCTGATAAGGAAAAATTGAGGACTCTTTCCAACAGGCAATTGCGTAAGGTTAAAAGTGCAGCTGCAAAAATGCCTTGTCATAGCAGCAGACAAGTTTTTGAAGCTGCTGGTGCCTCCAACGTCCCAGAACAACAAGATGCAGGGTCCTTCAGAGGTTTTCAGCTGTGCGTAAGCCATCCTGTCGACCACTTCTATCCACTGCACACAAGCAGAAACGGCTCCAGTGGGCCAAACGATACATGAAGACTGACTTCTAAACTGTTTTGTTCACCGATGAGTGCCATGCAACTCTCGATGGTCCAGATGGATGGAGTGGAGGATGGCTGGTTGATGGACACCCCATGAAAACACGGCTAAGGCGCCAACAAGGAGGAGGTGGATAAATGTTTGGGGCTCAAATCATGGGGAGAGTGATTGTCGGCCCCTTTATGATCCCTGAAGGGGTAAAGATGAACTCCATAATCTATGTGGAGTTTCTAAAAAAACACTTCCTGCCATGGTTCAAGAGGAAGAACCGTGCTTTCCGCAGCAAGATAATTTTCAAGCATGATAATGCACCGTCTCATGCTGCAAAAAACACATCTGCATCTCTGGCTGCTATGGGCATAAAAGAGGACAAACGTATGGTGTGGCCACCATCTTCCCCTGACCTCAACCCCATTGAGAACCTCTGGAGCACCATCAAAAGGAGTGTCTATGATGGCGGGAGGCAGTTCACATCTAAGCAACGGCTCTGGGAGGGTATTCTGTCCACATACAAAACAATTGAAGCAGAAACCATCCAAAAACTGACAAATTCAATGGACGAGAGAGTTCAGAAGCTTCTTTCGAACAAGGGGTCCTATGTGCAAATGTAGCATCACTTTGAATAAAGTTTTCACTTGAAAACTGTTTGATTTCATTTTGTAATAAGCTGATAATGCTTATAACTTCACAATTAACCATTTTTTTGTTCAAAATAAAAAAAAAGGTTGAAAACTCTGCTGTGCATAATAATTTGGAACATGCATTTTGAGTGTTTATTTTTTTTTTTTAAAGATACTGTTTTCATAGGCAGTTTGTTCCAAAATATTGCAATTATACTAGAATAGTAGATGACTGGAAAATAACAATGACTGCAATTCAGATAGGTAATTTAGAGAAAATATGAGGAAATATTATTTGCATAATAATTTGGAACACAGTGTAAATGCAAATGACCCACAGAGGAGTGGTGGACTCCCCAGTCTTGTAGAAACAAGAGAACAATTATAGAACCAGAAACACATGGGCTACTTGCACATTGAACAAGTCTGTAGGAAATGTGTTTCTAGTACCAAAAAAAGCCACAATTTTCTGCGCACTCAGATGTGATGCCTGGGACAGACGAAGCCGTTTTAAATTGCTGGATCTTCATGCTGTTGTATTGGAATGATCTGGCTGTAGTCTGCAGTGTGAACAAGCAAATGAATGTAGAATGTAGAAAAAAGGAGGCTCTGGATTGCTTTGTAATACAATTAGCAGGATTCAGGTGCAAAGAAAATTATTCCTGGCCACAGATACCTGCAGCTAGGTATATATATATATATATATATATATATATATATATATATATATATATATACACTCACTGGCCACTTTATTAGGTACACCTGTCCAACTTCTTGTTAACACTTAATTTCTAATCAGCCAATCACATGGCGGCAACTCAGTGCATTTAGGCATGTAGACATGGTCAAGACAATCTCCTGCAGTTCAAACCGAGCATCAGTATGGGGAAGAAAGGTGATTTGAGTGCCTTTGAACGTGGCATGGTTGTTGGTGCCAGAAGGGCTGGTCTGAGTATTTCAGAAACTGCTGATCTACTGGGATTTTCACGCACAACCATCTCTAGGGTTTACAGAGAATGGTCCGAAAAAGAAAAAAAATCCAGTGAGCGGCAGTTCTGTGGGCGGAAATGCCTTGTTGATGCCAGAGGTCAGAGGAGAATGGGCAGACTGGTTCGAGCTGATAGAAAGGCAACAGTGACTCAAATCGCCACCCGTTACAACCAAGGTAGGCCTAAGAGCATCTCTGAATGCACAGTGCGTCGAACTTTGAGGCAGATGGGCTACAGCAGCAGAAGACCACACCGGGTACCACTCCTTTCAGCTAAGAACAGGAAACTGAGGCTACAATTTGTACAAGCTCATCGAAATTGGACATTAGAAGATTGGAAAAACGTTGCTTAGTCTGATGAGTCTCGATTTCTGCTGCGACATTCGGATGGTAGGGTCAGAATTTGGCGTAAACAACATGAAAGCATGGATCCATCCTGCCTTGTATGGAGCATCTTTGGGATGTGCAGCCGACAAATCTGCGGCAACTGTGTGATGCCATCATGTTAATATGGACCAAAATCTCTGAGGAATGCTTCCAGCACCTTGTTGAATCTATGCCACGAAGAATTGAGGCAGTTCTGAAGGCAAAAGGGGGTCCAACCCGTTACTAGCATGGTGTACCTAATAAAGTGGCCGGTGAGTGTATATATATATATATATATATATATATATATATTAGGCAGCACCAAACAGTAATGGACCCTTTTGATGTATGCAGTGAGATCTATATACTCACATACAGTGCCTACAGGCCTTGCACTGATGTGGATATGCGCACATAGACTCCCCTGCCTACCTAGCACTGCAATCTATATACTCCGTAATTAGCCCTTAAAAGGACTGTTAGTTTAGCTGGATTTGTGGATTGAAAAATAGTAGACCCAGACTAACTAATAAATGCACAAATCTGACCCTATCTCAGCAGCAGCTTTCCCCACACTAGCTGAGTCCAGCTGAATGCGCAAAGCAGGGTGGCGTCAGGTCTCTTATAGACCTGATGATGCTGTGCGGCCATCCAATTACTGTAATACCACAACAAAGATGGCTGCGGCTCTAAAGACCACCAAAAATGCAGGGCGGAGACTCGAGCTCCCGCCGAATAATCCTGGAAATGCTTGGTGCTCGCCGAGTACACCAAGTACAGTGATACTCGAGCGAGTAACGAGTAGTGGCGAGCATGTTCACTCATCACTAGTGTCTGCTAGTAATATTTGGAAATGTGAGAACTCCTGGTTGGGTGTCCATCTGTTTGATTTGGTGTATTGGAAGACTGGTCGGTCCCTATTATACTATTTATACTATGATGAAATTGATGCCACTTTTGTGGTGTCTCCAAGTAATTTTTGGAAATGTAAGCACTCCTGCTTGGGTGTCCATCTGCTTGATTGAGTGTAGTGGAAGACCTGTTGGTCCATATTATACTATTTCTACTGTGGTGAAATTGATGCAACTTCTGTAGTGTAAGGCCCTCATTTGTTTAAATGAGAACACTCCTGGTTGGGTGTCCGTTTGTTCTTTCCTCCCATTGAGATGAATGATGTTAGGTTATGTTCTGCAAAAATTTGCAAAGTTTTAAAAAAAATAGCCAAAGGGTCTCTCTCAGAGCAGCTGAAAGACACCATGATGGGGACATCACAATATACTTAGAAGTTATTGCAAAAGGTAGAGAAATAGAGTACAGTGTTCACTATTGTAGAATGTGCAAAGGTTTAAAAAAATTAGCTAAGGGGCCTCTCTCAGACCAGCTGAAAGATGGTGTAATGGGGATATAACAAAACACTTAGAGATAGCGAGTACAAGTTTCACCATTGCACAATGTGCAAAGGTTTTGTGGCACCCCAGGAGTTCGGGTACCACAGTGGTGCTGCCTTCCTCTCGGGGAGGGTAATGTCATGCCTGGAGACAGGAGGGATCCCTTTGGCAGGTAATCTTACATTCAACACATTCTGACTCCAGGCCAGAAGGGGGAGCTCAAAACCTGGCTTAAGTGGAGCTTCCCTGATATATACATCCTGGTCTGGAGGAAGAGTTAGTGAGTTGGTAGAAGACAGTGAAGGAGCACAGAGGAACTTAGGAGGTGGAGGAGGGCTGCTTCTGGGCCCCTCTGAGCAGAGCGCAGAAGCCGGGCCCCGGGAGCCCGAGGCTGTTTGCAACTGCAAGTCCCAGAGCAGAACTGGATGGCAGGAAGCTAAAAGTGACTTGTCCACATTAAACCTGAGGTACAGCAGCATTCCAGAGCCCAGAGTCACCATGTAAAGAGACCCCAGAGAAACGGCTCAAGTTGCCTACCATGCAGGTACTGTCCCAGGACAGGAGAGCAAAAGAACCTTGTTAGGACACCACAGGCAGCAAGGGACTAGAAACCAGCGCATAGGGGAAGGCTCCCAAACTGACCTGGCAAATGGATTCCCGCTTGTTTTCAAGCTGCCTGGACTCCATTGACACCTGTTGCCGGTACCCTGGACTGAGGCTGACTACAACATCAGTAAACCAGGTAAAGACTGCAACCCTGTGTCCTCCATTTATTTGCAGGCATTCACCATCCCTGCCAAACACACCAGGAGCCCTGGGGACCCTGCTTCACCTGTGGGAAGCGTCGCCATCTTTGCTGCAGTAACATCGCCCCAGCGGATCCCTTTAAGCAGCATCGTTCCCCTCTGACCGAGAACCACAGGTGGTGTCATGGACACAAACTTTATTAAAACTCTTTAGAGACCGTTCCCCTTTTACTTGAGTGCCTAGGGCCATGGACCGGGTTGCTGCCACCGTGACCACCCCTTTAATTGTGCCAGAACCCGGTACCGAGTAGCCCTGGCCCTGGCGGGCGACTCAGTTTCAAAAAGTACAAAACAACACCCACGTGGTGTATACATAGATGAACACTAAGTACTTATTGTAGAAGCAGGAGGAGGAGTTGATTTCCTGAACAAAATGGTTTTGGAAGGACATTAAGACAACTTCCCAAAAAAATTTTAGCCTGCATCTACATAATGTTGATGTCATCCGTCGGGCTTACGAAGTTGTAGGAAATCCAGCCCTTGTTCAATTTTATAAGAATCAGCCTGTCTGCATTGTGCATTGACAGGCCTGTGCACCTATCCGTTATGACTGCACCTGCCGAACTAAAAACCCGCTCAGACAGCACACTCACGGCAGGGCATGGCAGCGCCTCCAAGGCGTACAAGGAGAGGTCAGGCCAAGTGTGCATCTTGGACAGCCAATAATTAAAGTGTACTGAAAAATCAGGAAGGACGCTGGTATGGTCACTTAAGTAGTCCTTCTCCCACCCTGTCATAGTTGCACCCACAGATAGCCCTTTGCTGATACAGCGGTCTCATGAAAATAGCCAGTTGGTGGACATTCCTCCCCCCTGAGTTGCATCTGGTGTTTGTAGCCCTCCCCTGTAATTCTTGTGGTCAAAAAGAGTTGGTACCTCTGCCACCAGCACTGTCTGAGGGTAATCTTTTGAGCAAGTCTTCCACTTCGACAGGCATGAAGCTGGGATTTGGAGTCCTCTCTGTAGAGCAGAGCAAAAAATCCTCTTCCTCCTTAGCTTCTTCCTCCTCCTTGTCTTCACGGTTGTCACTGAATGTGACCTGAAAATAGTGTGTGAGGCTGGACTGTGTGGTATCAGCCACTGTACAATCTTGCTCCATAGCCACCTGCTCAGCATTCAAAGCTTCCTCTTTCAGATTCTGCAGCGAACATTTCAATAGACAACATTTTTAATAGTAGTGGGATGGTTACGCTCATAATAGCATCATCAGCGCTCACCATCTTGGTGCAGTACTCAAAGTTTTGAAGATCCTCACATAGGTCAGCAATCCTCACCCACTTGGCAGTTGTTATGTGTGGGGGCCGAGTGTTACTCTGATGGGCATTGAGAAGCTGGAATTCAGACACTGCCCTCTGCTGGTCACTAAGCCTTGCCAACATATGGAAGGTCAAATTCCAGCATGTGGGCAGGTCACAAATCAGTTGGTGACTAGGCAAATTAAAGCACTGCTGCAATGAAGCTAGACCGGCGAAAGCCTGAGATCATTTTCGGAAATGTGCGCTGACATGGCGTACCTTGGCAGGTAGGTCAGGCAAGTCTGGATATGCTTTTAAAAATCACTCTACAATCAAGTTAGGTATGTGAGCCATGCATGGAACATGTACCAGCTTGTTGAGCTTTATAGTCACCGCTAAGTTAAGTCCTTTATCGCACACAACCAGACCTGGTTGGAGGTTCCGTTGGAAGAGCCACTGATCAATCTGGTCTTTTATTCCTTTCAACAGCTCTGCTGTATTGTGAGCTTTATCACCTAAACATATGAGCTTCAGCTGAGCGTGCTGCCGCTTCGCCAAGACAGTGCTGTAGATTTTCCAGCTGGGGAGAGATTTGGAGGCTAGTTCTGCTGAGGATGAGGAGATGAAGGAGGAGAGGCAGGAATATGAGGAGACTGAAACTCTGATGGAAGTTGGGCCCGCTATTCTTGGTGTGGGTAAGATGTGTAATGTCCCAGCTTCTGACTCTGTCCCAGATTAGACCAGGTTAACCCAGTGTGCCATCAGGGAAATGTATCGTCCCTGTCAACAAGACGTGTCTGTGGTTAGGTGGACCTTCCCTGTGTCTGCGTTGGCCAGAGCACAGCTGATATTGTGTAACACATTCTTATGTAATGCAGGGTCATCACACCGGGAAAAATAGTATCGGCTGGGAATCGAGTACCATGGGGCTGCCACCGCCAAGAGGTTGCAGAAAGACTCAGTTCCCAGAAGTCAAAATGGCAACATTTCCTGGGCTAGGAATCTGCCAATTTGGGTGTTTAACGATTTGGCCGGTGGGTGGCTGGATATTTCTGCTTTCTAGTAAATGTCTGGAGCAGGGACAACTGAACACTGCACTGGGACAATGACGTGGACGTGGTTGCTGACTGTTGTGTGCGTGCAACTGCTAGTTGTTGGCAGGAGGCAGCAGTGCCTGCTTCATGGTCAGCATATTGGGAAGGCCATAACACAGGGGAAGGGGCGGTGGTTTCAACCTCAGACACAGACTTGGCACCCAGGCATTCCGCCCACCTACTGGGGTGCTTGGCTGCCATGTGTCTTTGCATGCTGGTGGTGCTCAGGTTGGCAGTGTTCTTGCCTCTTCTTAGCTTGGTTTGGCAGATGCTGCAAATTACAGTTGTTTTATCAGAAGGACTTTCAGAAAAAAAAAAACACCATACAGGTGAACAACACACCCTTGGCCTGTTATCTAGTCGAGTGGGGGGGGGGGCTCTGTGGAGCAGTTGACCGAGTTCTACCTCTGAGCAAACCACTACCTTTTCTTGCCTGTTTTCTTGCTGCGGATCCATCCCTCTCTGCACTGCTCTGTTCGCTAGGTGTGCCACCGTGCCAAGTTGGATCAGTGGCCTCATCATCGACCACGTCGTCTTCCAATTCCTCAATCTGATCCTCCTTCTGAGCTGCTATTTGAGGCTGACCTGATGCAAACTGTGCCTCATGATTATCCTCTACCTCTTCAGACATCAATTGACCTTCCCCAACGTGCCTTTCTCCTGGCCATGGGTGCTCAAATGTTTGGGCATCACTGCACTCCACCTCCTTGTGACCCTCTTTAATGGTGCACGTTGAGAGGCCTAACAAATTACAAGGGAACGTAAACAGTTCCTTGGAGTGGTGAGCATTGGGGTCATATGTCTCCTGGGACTCTTAATGGTGGGAGGAAGAAGGACCAGATTGAGGATTCAGAGGCCCAACCTCTTGGCTCCTGAGACTGGACCATGTGGAAGACTTCGTGGTGCTTCTTGTCAACACATTGAAGCCTTTGTCTGCTATCCAACCCACAACATCCTCGCACTTTGTCTGGGTTCATTAGTGGTGTAGCGAGCTAACCAAATTTTGATAGGAACCTAGAACGAGATACAGTCATCTTCGGATCTGTCACACGGCCTTGGCGGGCACCACCACATCCATGTCATTTAATGTCACCCTTTCTCATCTTGAATGTGTTATGCTTATGAAACCAAAAAATACTGGCTTTATTTTTTACAAGTACCCTTACAAAGGTGTACAATTTCACTGTATCTAGCAATTTGTGGCTATTTTTTTGGAGATCGTCTTGCTGACACACTCAAAAAGGGGAGTAATGAAGATTATTGCCTCTGCTAAATTGTCACATACGATTATCTCTACCCAGATTGCGTCAGTTGCACAGCAGCTAAATAAAGATAGGCTATTTTTTAAACCAATAGAAAATTAAGATTTTTTTCAATCGTCTTGCTGAGACTCTCCAAATGCGGAGTAATGAAGATTATTGCCCCTGCTAAATTGTCACGTACGATTATCTCTACCCTGATTGCGCCATTTGCACAACTGCTAGACAAATATTAGGTATTTTAAGTGGAAAATAGCAGACAGCTGCAGTACGTACTTACAATGATCAGAACACCCAGGTGCTTGCCTTTCACCCACCAACCATCCCTCTTATGAAATCTTTCCCTACTAAATCCCCACCTAACAGACAAAAACAAGTCATCTTGACTTCATCTCTTAAAAGAGCTTTCTGGAATAAATAATGCTCACTATAACTTTCTCGCTCCTTTCACTTTCCCTACACTGAAACTATGCTCTTCCTATGCTGTTTCCAACTGCAATGTGTGCAAGATGATGTTGTAGCCTTTAAATAGTCCCTATGATGCTGGAAGGTCAGCCACACCAAAGATGGCACCGGCGTTACTGTGATTGGCAAGCCAGTCCAGCATGTTCATTGGCCGCAAATAAAGCACCAAACATGCTGGGCAGGTCACTCGAATATACCGAGGCAAATACCTAATTACTCGCCGAGTAGCAAATAGCCCGAATACCGTACTATTCATGCGAGTAACGAAGAGTGCCGAATGTATTCACTCATCCCTATTAGTAATTGATAGGTGTCTTTTGAACGCCTCTCCATTATTAAGCCGTGGGCTTGATGTCACCAGATAATGCAAAGGTGACATTAACCCCACAGATAAGAACCCCACTTGCCACCGCTACAGGGCAAGTGGGAAAGGTCAGGCAAAGCTCCAAAATTGGTGCATCAAATAGATGTTCCTTTTCTGGGCAGCTGCAGGCTGCTATTTTTAGGCTGGGGAGATCAATATACATGGCCCCTTACCAGCCTGAGAATACCAGCCCCCAGATGTCTGCTTTAGCGAGCATGGTGGTCAATAATGGGGGGACCCATGCTGCTTTTTAAAATTACTTGTTTAAATAATTTAAAAAAACAGCATGGGGACTACTCTATTCTTGATAACCAGCCTTGCTAATGCTGACAGCTGAGGGTTGCAGCCTGCAGCTGTCAGTTTTGCCTGGCTGGTAATCAAAAATACAGTGGAAGCCACTGCATTTTGTTTTAATCATTAACTTAGAGTGCAGGCGCCGGCTGATGAATGCTCCCATCAGTCACTGCCTGCTCTCATTGTTATTAGAAGCAGCAGGTGTAGGCTGATGGGAATGGTAGTAGTCATTTGACAATGTGGGAACTGTGGCTCTCTGACTGGCGGTAATGATTTTACAGCTGATCAGAGGCAGTGTTTGCCACGCTGTCATACACACACACATGACAGCGTGGCAAACAGTGCGTTTCCTGGCCCCCCCATTCAAGAAAATGGGGTCTGCGTCCAGGTTCTGGCTTGGGTATTGGTCTGGTACCCAAACCAATACTTTTTATAACTGTTCGCCAAACCCGAACATCCAGAGTCTCGCTCATTTCTAATGATGAGCAGAGGCCATATGTTAGGGCTGGTAGAATGCACAGAGTAAATATGGAGATAATATTGGTGCGTTCGTAGCCCGGGGTCCACCGTGCGGGAGTGGAACCTGCTGCTAGTAAATGGTGGCACTATATGGCGGTATTACGCCTGAACAGACACGGGTTCCATCACCCGGTCTGTATTGGAGCAAACTCTGTTGCTTCACAGAGTCGCTGGGATAAAAGATAACGCTGTGCCCTGTTAACCTCACAGAGGGTCACAGCTCTCTAACGGAGCAGGTAGCATACAGTGGTCACACAATCAGCAACAGCACTCAAACAACTCCTCTCCGGAGGTGCCAGAATTCTAGTGGCTATACGCCAGCCCTTAATTCGTACACACAAACTCCTCTCCGGAGGTGCCGAAATTCTAGAGGCTATATGCCAGCCCTGAATTCATACACACAAACTCCCGGAGGAGGTGCCGGAATTCTAGTGGCTATACAGCGTACCCTGAGCACATGCTGACTGTGACCACAAAAGTAGCTAAGCTCATACACACATGAACTTAAGTTGATACTAGCGCATGGCTGTGCGGCCATGCGAACCTTTTATAGAGGAAGCTCTCCAGGACCTTCCTAGTGGTCCAATAGGAACTGCTTCAGGACCTGAGCATGTGAACCCCGACCTCCAATGAGAGGTTGTCCCATGCACAGTAGAGGAAAAGCAGGACTTAGTCCCAGGAGCATCTGCTTGCCGCAGAACAGTGCTGGTTACAATGGCAGAGTCTGGAAGATCAGCAGTAACCCAGTACACAGTATCTGCCTGAGCCAGACGCTGGGACCGACATCTCCGCTGAGCAGGCTCCACTGCGGTCAGAGAAGAATGGGAGACTGCAGCGGAGGTGGTTTGAGATTCCCCCTGTGCAGCGGCGGGAACTAGACACTTAACATTACCCCCCTCCTGGGGCTCCCCCTCCCTGGACCTCGCTATGTTCAAAGGCAGCAATGAGCTGTGGAGCCCAAATGTGCTCAGCAGGCTCCCAGGACATGTCCTCTGGGCCATAACCCTTCCAATCCACCAAATAAAATTTTTGCCACTTACCACCTTACACCCCAAGATATCATTCACCTCATAATCATCCGTAGATGAACCCGATGACCCGGCAGATGACTCAGAAAACTGGGACATGTGAACGGGCTTTAGGAGGTACACATGAAAGGTGTCAGTGATACCTAGGCGTGGAGGAAGGGCTAGACGGTAGACCACAGGGTTAACCTGTTCCAGGATCTTGAAGGGACCCAAGTAGCGAGGAGCAAACTTAGCAGACTCAACTAGCAGCCACGGGACTTGGGTAAGCCCTCAGGGGGTAAAGTAAACCAGTTGGCCATAGTCGAGGAGACTTTTTCTTGGCACAGAAGGCACATGCCCGAATATAGTCTCCAATGTCACGTGCCATATGCAGCCACCAGTACGTCCTCGCCAGAAGCTCAGATGTCCTTTTGGTCCCAAAGTGTCCACCCACCCTGGACGAGTGAGCCCAAGAGAGAACCTCCGGTCGCAAATTTGATGGCACAAAAGCTTGCCCGGGGGCACAGACTCTAGCGAAACCAGAGCCACGGGCCACAGGCTCTCTGAAGGGACAATTAACCGAGGCTCCTCCTCCTCCACTGATGATACTACGGAGTGGGAGAGAGTGTCGGCACGGATGTTCTTCTCCCCGGACAGATAATGGAGAGTAAAGTGGAAACGGGAGAAGAACAAGGACCATCTAGCCTGGCGAGAATTTAGACACTGGGCAGTCTGCAAGTAAACCAAATTTTTGTGGTCGGTATAGACTTGGAAGGGAAAACGAGCCCCCTCCAGGAGGTGTCTCCACTCCGAGAAGGCCAACTTCATAGCTAGCAACTCCCTGTCCCCGATGGAATAATTCCTCTCTGCCGGTGTGAAGATCTTAGAGAAAAAGAAGCAAGGATGCTTCCGACCTTGAGCATCCTTTTGGAATAGGACAGCTCCACCACCGACAGATGAGGCATCCACCTCCATTATGAAAGGTTTATTTACATCGGGGCGATGTAGAATGGGAGCGCTAGCAAAGTGGGACTTAATAGAGAGGAAGGCCTTGGAGACCTCCTCTGACCACAATTTGGGATTTGCTCCCTTTTTGGTGAGGGCAACCAAGGGAGCTACCAAAGTTGAGAAGTGGGGAATGAACTGGCAATAGTAATTAATGAACCCCATAAAGTGCTGCACCGCTTTGACAGAATGGGGTTCCTGCCAGTCCATCACAGCCTGCAGCTTGGCAGGATCCATAGCCAATCCCTGGGCAGAGATGATATAGCCAAGGAAAGGCAAGGACTCCTGCTCAAACACACACTTCTCCAAATTGGCATAAAGGGAGTTTGCCCGTAGGAGGTCGAAGACTTTGCAAACATCTCAATGGTGGGAGTCTATATCTGGAGAGTCGATGAGAATATCATCCAGATAGACTACAACCGAGGTGGAGAGCATATCCTGGAAGATATCACTCACAAAGTCTTGGATAACGGCAGGAGCATTACAGAGCCCAAAGGCCATCACCAGGTATTCATAGTGCCCATCCCTAGTGTTAAATGCCATCTTCCATTCGTCCCCCTCACGGATGCAAATCAGGTTGTAAGCACCCTGCAGATCAAGTTTAGTAAATACCCTAGCTCCCCGCAACCTTTCGAATTGCTCTGATATCAGAGGCAGAGGGTATTTGTTCTTAACGGTGATGGCGTTAAGACCCCTGTACTCAATGCATGGACGTAGTTCTCCGTTCTTCTTCTTCACGAAGAAGAACCCAGCCTCTGCAGGTGACATTGACTTCCTAATGAATCCTCTTGCCAGATTCTCTTGGATGTATTGGGACATCACTTCCGTCACCGGGAGAGACAGGGGATAGACTCGACCCTGGGGAGGCTCTGCACCAGGCAAGAGGTCAATAGGACAGTCATAGGGGCGGTAGGACGGAAGGGTCTCCGTAGCCCTCTTGGAGAATACATCCGCATAGGGCCAATAGTGCTTGGGGAGAGAAGAAAGATCTGCGGGTACTTTAGTAGTAGCAACCTGAATGCACTCCCTCAGACATCTGCCCTCACAAGATTCACTCCATCCCAAAATTCTCCCTGAGGACCACTCTATATGAGGGGAGTGGTAACGTATCCAGGGTATCCCTAGCAGAATCTCGTCTATTCCCTCGGGAATGACAAGAAGGGAAATAATCTTCTGATGGGATGGAGATATAGATAATGAAAATGGGATGGTCTGGTGTGTTATTTGTGAGGGCAGTGTTGACCCATTTACCACTAGTACAGTCACTGGCTTGGTGAGCATCACCAGGGGTATTGCGTGGCGTTGGGCGAAGGCAGAGGACATAAAATTCCCCTCCGCCCCAGAATCCACACGAAGCTCGACTGTAAGAGTGGATGGGCCTATGGTAATTGTCCTCTTGAAGGACAGTTTGGAGGAAAACATCGCAGTGTCTACTGTACCTCCTCCAACAACCATTAGACGCTGACGTTTTCCTGACCGCTGGGAACATCTGGAGGCAAGATGGCCTGACTGCCGGCAAACAAGACAGACCTTGAGTGCACGAGCAGTCCGGGACTTAGATCCCGCTCATGACACCTCCATGGCCTCATGTGACTCGGATGCCCAGACCGGAGATTCCAAAGGTTTGGCAAGGTGGGAGCCAGACGAAACCTCTGCCTACACTGGGTTCGCTCTAAACTTCGCTAGCTAAAACGGAGGTCAATGCGAGTTGATACAGTTATTAGCTCCTCCAGTGTGGCGGGAATCTCCCTGGTGGCCAAAGCGTCCTTCACATGGTCAGCCAGCCCCCTCCAAAATATAGGGATGAGGGCTTTATCCAGCCACTCCAGCTCAGAAGTCCGGAAGTGGACGGCAAAATGGCTGACCATGGATGAGCCCTGGGTTATTGCCAGCAGTTGGAGCGCCGTATCATGGGTGACTCGTGGTCCTAAAAAGACCTGTTTCAGAGTGCTCAGAAACAACGGAGCACTCTGCACCACATGATCAACGTGCTTCCACAACGGCATAGCCCACTCCAATGCCCTGTCTGACAGAAGGGATATAATGAATCCCACCTTTGCCCTCTCTGTGGGAAAGCATGCTGCCAGAAGCTCGAGGTGTATTGCACACTGGCTCATGAATCCCCTAGATGACTTGCAATCACCAGAGTATTTATCAGGCAGCGTAAGGCGGGATAAGGTCATAACAGAGGTGGCAGTGGACAAACTTGCTGCAGCCACGCTAGCAGCCTGAACAGCTACTGCTGAGGTTGCACGCTCGAGAGCCGCCAACCTGCCCTCCAGCTGCTGGATGAACTGCTGCAGTCGCTGTTCGTTCGCCATTACTAGCCAGATCCTGGCGCTAGTATACTGTTAGGGCTGGCGGAACGCACCGAGTAAATATGGAGATAATATTGGTGATTTCGCAGCCCGGGGTCCACCATGCAGGAGTGTAACCTGCTGCTAGTAAATGGCGGCACTATATCGCGGTATTACTCCTGAACAGACACGGGTTCCGTCACCCGGTCTGTATAGGAGCGAACTCTGTTGTTTCACAGGATTCGCCAGGATAAAAGATAACGCTGTGCCCTGTTAGCCTCACAGAGGGTCACAGCTCTCTAATGGAGCAGGTAGCATATAGTGGTCACACAGTCAGCAACAGCACTCAAACAACTCCTCTCCGGAGGTGCCAGAATTCTAGTGGCTATACGCCAGCCCTGAATTCGTACACACAAATTCCTCTCCGGTGGTGCCGGAATTCTAGAGGCTATACACCAGCCCTGAATTCATACACACAAACTCCTCTCCGGAGGTGCCGGAATTCTAGTGGCTATACAGCCAACCCTGAGCACATGCTGACAGCGACCACAAAAGTAGCTAAGCTCATACACACATGAACTTAAGTTGATACTAGCGCATGGTCGTGTGGCCATGCAAACCTTTTATAGGAGAAGCTCTCCAGGACCTTAATAGTGGTCCAATAGGAACTGCTTCAGGACCTGAGCATGTGACCCACGACCTCCAATGAGAGGTCATCCCTTGGGCATGCACAGTAGAGGAAAAGCAGGACTTAGTACCAGTAGCATCTGCTCGCCGCAGAACAGTGTTGGTTACAATGGCTGAGTCTGGAAGATGAGCAGTAACCCAGCGCACAGTATCTGCCTGAGCCAGACGCTGGGACCGACGTCTCCGCTGAGCAGGCTCCACTGCAGCTGGAGAAGAATGGGAGACCGCAGCAGAGGTGGTTCGAGATTCCCCCTGTGCAGCGGCGGGAACTCGACACCTAACACCATACAGTCAACATTTGTCTGCATGTTATATATCTTTATAAAATCATCTGAACTGGCAAGACAAAAAACATAGTTTTATGCAGCAAATTCACATCCGGCATGTGTCACGTAATAATTTAGGTCCACTTCAACTACCAGAAGATTGTTCTTGACTTAATTGGGGTTGGGTGTTTTACTATTTGGAGGGCAGACAGGCTAGACCGCTGGTTTGGATGTGTTAGGCGACTTGGCAGGGGCCTCCCACCCTTCCTTACCTCCTTCCCTTCTCTTTTTGTTTTCTTGCTTGTTTTTTGTATTATTGATAATTTTCTTGGCTATCTCATATAGGTTATATAACATGGCTGAGATTACCTTTGTTACATTTGAAAGAAGACATTCTCAATTTTTAACCTTGATTTATGTTTAGCCGTGACTGTAACGATTATAATGTCTATATGCCATGATTGATGCTAATAGATTATTGTTTTCTATGGTTATTAATGCAAATTTTCAATAAAAATTTATATTAAAAAAAACAAATAGGCTTGGACAGAAATGATGGTATCCCTGAAAATAATGTGATAAAAGCTACATGTTCAATCACGGTGTGTCCGCTAATTAGCATAACAGTTGTCTACAATCTTGGAGTCATAGAAAGCCACTTCAGAATAGTCCAATGTTTTCCTCCTAGTCATTGTTGGGTGTTTTTAGCTGTGTTTTTTGGGTCTTTATCCTGTTGCATCCATGACCTGCAATTGAGACTAATCTTTCTGACCCTGAGCAGCACATTTCTCTTGTACCCTGCAGAGATTCCAGATACCCTATGCCAGATGCAGCAGAGCATCCCCAGAACATAACAGAGCCTCCTCCGTGTTTCACAGTAGGGACAGTGTTCTTTCCTTGATATGCTTCATTTTTCTATCTGTGAACATATAGCTGATGTGCCTTGCCAGAAAGTTCCATTTTTGTCTCATCTGTCCATAGGAGATTCTCACAGAAGCTTTGTGGCTTGTCATCATGTAGTTTGGCAAATTCCAGTCTGGCTTTTTTAAGAATTTTTTCAACAATGGTGTCCTTGGTCATCTCCCATTAAGTCCATTTTGGCTCATACAACGACGGTTGGTACGATCTGACACTACTGTTCCTTGTGCTTGAAGTTCACGTTTAATCTGTTTAGAAGTTTTACTGGGCTCTTTTGTTACCATTATCCGTCTCTTTGATTTGTCATCAATTTTCATCCTGTGGCCACGTCCAGGGATGTTGGCTACAGTCCCATGGATCTTAAATTTCAGAAAAATATGTGCAACTGTAGTCACAGGAACATCAAGCTGCTTGGAGATGGTCTTATCATTTTTACCTTTAACATGTTTGTCTATAATTTACTTTCTAATCTCCTGAGACAACTCTCTCCTTTGCATCCTCAGGTCCATGTTGAGTGTGATATTGACCATGTCACCAAACAGCACTGTCATGATTAGTGTTGAGCGATACCTTCCGATACTTGAAAGTATCGGTATCGGATAGTATCGGCCGATACCCGAAAAATATCGGATTTCGCCGATACCGATACCCGATACCAATACAAGTCAATGGGACACAAGTATCGGAAGCTATTCTGGATGGTTCCCAGGGTCTGAAGGAGAGGAAACTCCTGGGATATTCATGTAAAAAATAAAGAATTAAAATAAAAAATATGGATGTACTCACCTGTCCGGCGGCCCCTGGACCTTACCGATTGTAACCGGCAGCCTCCGTTCCTAAGAATGAGGAGTTTAGGACCCTCGATGACGTCGCGGCTTGTGATTGGTCGCGTGCCGCTCATGTGACCGCTCACGCGACCAATCACAAGCCGCGACGTCATCGCAGGTCCTAAACTCCTCAATGAGCCGGATGGGTGAGTATATCCATATTTTTTATTTTAATTCTTTATTTTTTACATGACTATGGATCCCAGGGCCTGAAGGAGAGTCCCCCCTTCTTCTCCAGACCCTGGGAACCATACACTGGGAACTTCCGATTCCGATACCACAAAAATATCGGAACTCGATATCGGAATTCCGATACCGCAAGTATCGGCCGATACCCGATACTTGCGGTATCGGAATGCTCAACACTAGTCATGATCCATTCCATCCTGTCTTCCCTTTTTCCAGGCGGATCATGTCAAGGGTTAACTTTTGCACTGCCTCATTCTGGGTTCAGGTTTGCTATTTAGCTCCGATGCATCCTGCTGGTGGTGTCAGCTATAGTTCTGCCTTCGGCATGTGAACCTGACTCTGGTAGCTCTTGGCTTGTCCTGCTGTTATCCCTGACTTGCCCCGTGTCTGTTGACTTCCCTTGTCTGCCCTTTTCCCAGCGTTTCTCTGTTTTTTTGGTTTTGATTCTCTGGTTTCTGACTTGGCTAGTATTCGAACTTGCTTCTGCCTTCTGCCTTAGTCTTATCCGCTCCTGACCTGTCCTGGTTTCTTATCAATGGCAACGATATGGATGGGAGTCTCTAACCTAACTGTCCCTAACTTTAACTTGGACACCACACTTGAGTCATTGAAGTTCATGGAAGATCCACAGTTCACAAACACTGAAGTGGATGCAAAACTACCTCCATAACACAGTTCCACATCTAGCAAAACTTTTTGAAATGATGAAAATGGTACCTGAGAGTCTGGATGACCTCCTAGACCATCACCCAGACTCGGCAGCTTGTTACTCGATGGACAAGAGGGGCAATCCTTCTTCCAATGTCCCAGATCTCTACAATAAAAACATAATTTCCCATCACATCGTCATTTCCTCTCTTTCTCCTTGAAGTTGGTGGCACCAACCTCCATAGTCTCTTTGAATGACATCACCTCAGACTTGGCAGGCAATATAGGAATCTCACGCTGGATAATTCCTCTCTCCTGTCACCTCCGGTCCATACGAATGGCCTGGGTCATGGCCTCCTCCAGGGAACTGGGTGGCGTATGAAGGGCCAGCACATCCTTGAGATGATTAGAAAGTACTCTCTCAAACAGGCATCTCAGAGCAGAGTCACCCCAAGACACCTCAACGGACCACCGCCTTAACTCAGAACAATACTGTTCAGCAGTGAGTTAATTCTGGCAGAGACTCATGATCATGTCCTCTGCTACCCTGACCCGGACTGGTTCATCATAAATCGGTCCCAAAGCCTCAAAGAATCTGTCCACAGACACACGTTCAGGGGCAGAAGCAGGTAAAGAGAAAGCCCATGACTGAGGTCCCTCCCACAGTAATGAAATGATTATCCCCACCCGCTGACTCTCATCTCCAGAAGATCAGAGTCTAAGAGAAAAAAAGCTTGTAACTCGCTTTAAAAGTATGGAATCTCTCCCTCTCCCTGGAGAAAGTATCTTGGAGCTTGACTGTAGGTTCAGGAAAGTGCAATGAGACATCAATAGTGTTAGAGTGCTTACAGTCAGTCTGCAATGATTTAACTGTGTCAGAAACCTCCCTTTGCAGGTGGTTATGAGACGAGGACAAGACCCTCTATTCCACAAACAGGTCTTGTATCATCACTGTCAAACTGTCCATTTGATCCTCCAAGGTATGGAGCGGATCCATAGCAAACAGAGAAGAGAAAAAAATGCAGAAATCCCTTTAAATGTATAGGGTCAGCTATAATGTCTGAGAGGAGGGTACTGTCATGATCCGTTCCAGGGTTTTATCCTGTCTGCCCTTTTTCCGGGCAGATTATGTCAAGGGTTAACTTTGCTCTGCCTCATTCTGGGTTCAGGTATGCTATTTAGCTCCGATACATCCTGCTGGCGGTGTCAGCTATAGTTCTGCCTTCAGTGTGTGAACTTGACTCTGGTAGCTGTTGGTTTGTCCTGCTGTTATCCCTGACTTGCCCCGTGTCTGTTGACTCCCTCTGTCTGCCCTTTTCTCAGTGTTTCCCTGTTTTTCGGTTTTGATTCTCTGGTTTCTGACTTGGCTAGTATTCGGACTCTCTTCTGCCTTCTGACTTTGTCTTTTTCGCTCCTGACCGTTGCTGAACCTACTGGCTTGTTCCTGATCATGTGTACTGCTGATCCTTTTAGTACTTCTGCCTATTGTTGTTTTTTGACTCGCCTTGTTTGACCACTCTCTCGCCACTTGGTGGCGCTTATGCTGCTGCTCCGTGGTGCTTCTCTGTGTACGGAGTCTCACTTCCCTCTCAAGCTCCTTCTGGTGGAGGTTGCGTTATACTGGACTGCACCAGCATGACAAGCACAGTGAGTATCTGGGTAAATGAGGGGTACCAACAATTTTGACCACATGTGTAGAGCAGGCTTGATTGCATAGCAAACTGTCCATGGTGTTGCTAAGTTAAAGTAGCAGCTCTTTTCAAGGCTAATTCCAATAGATTGTATTCTCTAATACTACCAGTCATATTTGAAAAAAATTAGGGTTCAGTGGTGGAGTAAGGGTTATCGTATTATAGATGTTTTTGCATGTTTGATTGCATTTCAGACTGTGTTACTGCTACATATAAGAAATAATCCTTTCAGTGACAATTCAAATAGATTCTATTTTCTAACACTACTGCTTATATCTGGAAAAAATGAGGGCTTGGTGGTGGAGTTGAAATTAGTGAACTAGAGAAATTTCGACAGACTTTATTCTGTAACAGTACCCCTCTTAGCTGAGTAGATCATTCAAAATGCCAAAGGTATGCGTTAGTGGATGGGGAACTGGACGTGCTGCTGATGGTACATGCAGAGGCCATTGCTGTAGTCCAGGTGAAACTGGGTGTGCTGCGGGAGGACAACAAACATGCTCATCCTAGAGGCTTAGCTTCCTGTCTCACTTTTCAGAGGGGCATGAAACACCACTCTTGAAGCAAAAATAATATGAGCAAGTTGTTGGTTGGATGACAGTTAATGCTTCCAGTCTGTTTCCCAGCACACAGTCAAGTCTCACTAGCCAAGAGTCTGGACCACATAATCCTCACCCTAATCGTCCTTCCTCCCTCCATGCTGAGTCCCAGAAGACAAGTAACCCCATACTTGGACACTCCGAGGAGCTCAATACTTTTCAATTTATGGCTTCTTCTGACCTGTCACTATACAAGTTTCAAGAGGGACATAAGGTGATTGTGTGCACTGATTACTAAGTATTTGAGCAGCCATGGTCCGAAGAAGCCAATGGTTTCAAGAGGTGGATGATGATGAGACACAGTTGCCAACAAGTCATGTTAAGAGAACAAGTCAGGATGACGATCAGAATGAGGAAATGGAAGACGAGGTGGTGGATAATGAAATCAATAACCCAACCTGGCAAGGAGGCATACAGAGCAGTACATAGCACAGCAGTACAGAGGGGGAGGGATCCACAGTGCCACAACTGGCAGGAAGAGTAAGTGGGTCTGACAGAGGAAGAAGGTGGTCAACTGTACCCCAGAGCACCCCCACACGGCCAGATCCTAGGCCAATGGTCAGGTGTTCCCCAGTGTAGCACTTTTTTACAGAAAGTAAAGATAGGAAAATGGTCATTTGCAACCTGTTCTGTACAAAGATCAGCAGTCGACCACCACAAGCATGCTCAGGCACATGTCATCAAAGCACACAACCAGGTGGGCTGAACGCCTGGGTCCCCAACCAGTGTCTGCGAGTGACACTACTTGCTGTTTACCTTTGCTACATGCTTGCCAATCTTCCCTGTCCAGGAAGCAGGTGCAGATGCCTCCCACCCTGTCTCTGTCATTGCACATACCCAATCACCATCAGCAAAAACGTCCACTTCTTTGTCCGAGCACAGGGTTCAGTAATCCTTACCACAGACCTTGGAATGCAAATGGAAATATGCAGCCATTCACTCAAAGGCCAAAATACTAAGCGGCCATATTCCAGACTGCTTGACCTGAAAATGTTGCTGTTTAGGCTAATGGACACAGAGGCTTTTCACAAACTCATGGTGGTGGCTGTCCTTTGGTACTAGCTCTCCACCCAACACTATGTTTCCAGGAAAGCCGTCATCTCCTTACACCAGCACATGTCCCATAACATAACCCATGCCCTGATCAATGCAGTTACTGGGAAGGTCCACTTAACAATTGACACTTGGACAAGTGCTTGTGGCCAGGGATACTACATTACCTGACACCACACTGGTTGAACCTGCTGGAGGACGGAACCTAGTTGGATCCTAGGACCACACACGTGCTATCCATGTCTAGAATTGCAGGCCCAAGTTCCGTCATGGTTTTATCCTTCTCCTGCACCAGTTTCTGCACCCCTCCTCCTCCTCGTTCTCAATTTTAGAATTATTATTTATATCAGTCACATGTTGGAAGCACTGCAACACTGTCTCTCCAAGGCAGCAATAGACTCTGCTTAAACTCATATGCTTAGGAGACAAACAGCACACCACAGCAGAGTTATTGAAAGGTCTAATGGACCAGACAGAGCTATGACTTTCACCACTGAATCTACAACCAGGCATGGTCTTGTGTGATAACAGCCGCAACCTCATGGCGGCTCTGAAGCTTGGCAACCTCGCACACGTACTTCGCCTGGCCCACGTGCTCAACTTAGTGCTTCAGTACTTTCTGAAAACCTACCCCATTTCGTTTGAGCTACTCATCAAGGTGTGCCGCATGTCTGCCGGTCTGGCAGTGCTGCAGCAGTACTTGCAACTGCCATCTCACCAACTGGTTTGTGACCTGCCCACGTACTGGAACTCAACATTGCATGTGTTGCCAAAGCTTTGTGAGCAGCAGAGGGCAGTAGCTGAATACCAGCTTCAACATGCCCTTTGGTGCTCTGACAACAACTGACGAGTGGCCATGATTGTAACATCTATGCGGTACTCCAAAACTTTGAGGAATCAACCAAGATGGTGAGCAGTGATGACAACATAATTAGTGTAACCATCCTGCTTCTGTGTCTACTCAAACGATCACATCTCATAATGAAAGATGAAGTTTGCATGCATGCCAGGTGTCAATAGAGGAAGAAAGTAGACAGAGTGATATTACCCAGACCTGCCTCATCTCATCTTCTCAGCACGAATTGGGTGATAACGAGGAGGAGGAATAGGAGATGGTTACTTGCGCTATAAAGGGTACTGCCAGCGCCAGCTTCTCATCTGTTCAGCATGGATGGCCTGAAGCAAACAAGATGGAGAGTGGTCTGTTGTGAACTCTGTTTTCAGGCTCCCTCTTGTGGTCACAGATGGTATTGTGTGACTTTTGTTTTGGGCTCCCCCTGGTGGCTTTGTTTGTTATCCTGCGGGTCTGTGGCTGATCAGCTGCCTCGTTATTCACTTGGGAGTTTCCTATTTAGCTCTGTTCCACTTGCACTTGTTGCCGGCTGTCAATGTACTCAGTGCTATTCTGATTACTCCTGATTATCTTCGGTTTCAGTCTCTTCAGGAGAAGCTAAGTTCTGTTTAATTATTTTTTGCTCATCAGTCTGCAATATGATTTCTGTGTATGATGAGTTTAGTCCAGCTTGCTAATATGTGATTTCTTCTGCTGGTTTGCTCTGGGGTACAGAGTTGCTTTCCCCGCACCGTTAGTTGGTGCGGGGGCTCGAGCGATCTCTGCGTGGATATTTTTGAATAGGGTTTTTAATTGACCGCACAGTTCCCTTCCTATTTTCTGCTTTCTAGTGTTAGCGGGCCTCATTTGCTAAATCTAATTTCATCTCTGCGTTTGTGCTTTCCCCTTGACTCACCGTTAATATTTGTGGGGGGCTATTCTATATCTTTGGGGTCATTTCACTGAGGCAAGTGAGGACTTTCGTTCCCTCTAGGAATAGTCAGTTTCTCAGGCCGTGAAGAGACGTCTAGGATTTTCAGGTACGTTCCATGGCTGCCTATAGTTGTTTGCGGATAGGATCAGGTTGCGGTCAATTCAGTTACCACTTCCCCAGAGTTTGTAGTCGGTTTAGTTACTTAGCCAGTCCTACTTGCGATCCTTGCCACTAGGATCATAACAGTACAGCCGGCCCGTAAAGTGTTAATTGCATGGCAGAAGCAGGAGAAAAGAAGCCTTGAGAATTTATTTTTTTTTTTTGCCGTGTGTCTAGCTGCTGTGTGCTAGCTTCTCTCCTCCTCTTAATCTTGGTGTGGCTCTGAACTCAGCTGCTGATATGGATATTCAGAGTTTGGCCTCCAGTGTAGATCATCTTGCTGCAAGGGTACAAAGTATTCAGGATTTTGTTGTTCACAGTCCTATGTCAGAGCCTAGAATACCTATTCCAGAGTTGTTTTCTGGAGATAGATCTAGGTTCCTGAATTTTAAGAACAATTGTAAATTGTTTCTTTCTTTGAAACCTCGTTCCTCTGGTGATTCCGTTCAGCAAGTTAAAATTATAATTTCTTTCTTGCGTGGTGACCCTCAAGACTGGGCTTACTCAGTGGAATGAGTGTGCCCTGGCTGCAAATTTCAGAAAAGGTCTTTCTGAGGCCATTAAGAATGTCATGGTGGGGTTCCCTACGCCTGCAGGTCTGAATGAGTCAATGACTCTGGCCATTCAGATTGATCGGCGTTTGCGGGAGCGCAAACCTGCGCACTATTTGGCGGTGTCTTCTGAACAGACACCTGAGTCTATGCAATGTAATAGAATTCTGACCAGAAGTGAACGGCAAAATTATAGACGGCAAAATGGGTTGTGCTTTTACTGTGGTGACTCAGCTCATGTTATCTCAGCATGCTCTAAGCGAAAAAAAAAGGTTGATAAATCTGTCACCATTAGTACTTTACAGCCTAAGTTCATTTTGTCTGTTACCCTGATTTGTTCCTTGTCATCTTACCCGGTTATGGCTTTTGTAGATTCAGGTGCTGCCCTGAGTCTGATGGACTTGTCATTTGCCAGGCGCTGTGGTTTTGTTTTGGAGCCTTTAAAATTCCCTATTCCACTAAGGGGAATTGATGCTACGCCATTGGCTACGAATAAACCTCAGTACTGGACACAAGTGACCATGTGCATGACTCCTGTTCATCAGGAGGTGATTCGCTTTCTTGTGCTGCATAATTTGCATGATGTTGTCATGTTGGGTCTGCCATGGTTGCAGACTCATAATCCAGTCCTGGATTGGAAAGCTATGTCTGTGTCAAATTGGGGTTGTCAGGGAATTCATGGCGACGCTCCTGTGGTGTCAATTGCTTCATCCACTCCTTCTGAAGTCCCTGCGTTTTTGTCAGACTACCAGGATGTATTTGATGAGCCCAAACTCAGTTCTCTACCTCCTCATAGGGATTGTGATTGTGCTATAAATTTGATTTCTGGTAGTAAGTTTCCTAAGGGACGACTTTTCAATTTGTCAGTGCCGGAGCATGCTGCCATGCGGAATTATATAAAGGAGTCTTTGGAGAAAGGACTTATTCGCCCCTCCTGCTCCCCTCTTGGTGTGGGGTTCTTTTTTGTGGCTAAGAAGGATGGTTCTCTGAGACCTTGTATTGATTATCGCCTTCTAAATAAAATCACGGTCAAATTTCAGCATCCTTTGCCATTGTTATCTGATCTGTTTGCTCGCATTAAGGGGTCTAGTTGGTTCACCAACATAGATCTTCGTGGTGCGTATAACCTTGTGCGTATTAAGCAGGGTGATGAATGGAAAACTGCATTTAATACGCCGAAGGCCATTTTGAGTACTTGGTGATGCCTTTTGGACTTTCTAACGCTCCTTCTGTCTTTCAGTCTTTTATGCACGACATCTTCCGCGAATATCTGGATAAATTTATGATTGTGTATCTGGATGATATTCTGTTTTTTTTTTTTTTGATGATTGGGAGTCCCATGTTAAGCAGGTCAGGATGGTGTTTCAGGTCCTGCATGCCAATGCTTTATTTGTGAAGGGCTCAAAATGTCTTTTTGGAGTCCAGAAGGTTTCTTTTTTGGGTTTCATTTTTTCTCCTTCTACTATTGAGATGGACCCAGTCAAGGTTCAGGCTATTCATGACTGGACGCAGCCTACATCTGTTAAGAGTCTTCAGAAGTTCTTGGGTTTTGCTAATTTTTCCCGTCGCTTCATCGCTAATTTTTCTGGTGTTGTTAAGCCTTTGACGGATTTGACCAAGAAAGGTTCTGATGTTACTAACAGGTCTCCTGCGGCTGTGGAGGCCTTTCGGGAGCTGAAGCGCCGGTTTTCTTTGGCTCCGGTCTTATGTCAGCCAGATGTCTCTCTTCCTTTCCAGGTCGAGGTTGATGCTACCGAGATTGGAGCGGGGGCTGTTTTGTCGCAGAGAAGCGCCGATGGCTCTGTGATGAAGCCATGTGCCTTCTTTTCAAGAAAGTTTTCGCCTGCCGAGCGGAATTATGATGTCGGTAATCGGGAGTTGTTGGCTATGAAGTGGGCATTTGAGGAGTGGCGACATTGGCTCGAGGGAGCTAAGCATCGTGTGGTGGTCTTGACTGATCACAAGAATCTGATTTATCTCGAGTCGGCCAAGCGGCTGAATCCTAGACAGGCTCGTTGGTCGTTGTTTTTCTCTCGTTTTGATTTCGTGGTCTCGTACCTGCCTGGTTCGAAGAATGTAAAGGCTGATGCTCTTTCTAGGAGTTTTGTGCCTGACTCTCCTGGAGATTCAGAGCCGGCTGGTATTCTCAGAGAAGGGGTGATTTTGTCTGCCATCTCCCCAGATTTGCAACGAGTGCTGCAGGAGTTTCAGGCGGATAGACCTGACCGTTGTCCACCGGAGAGACTGTTTGTCCCGGATAGATGGACCAGCAGAGTTATTTCCGAGGTTCATTCTTCGGTGTTGGCGGGCCATCCTGGAATATTTGGTACCAGAGATTTGGTGGCTAGGTCCTTTTGGTGGCCTTCCTTGTCGCGGGATGTGCGTTCCTTTGTGCAGTCTTGTGGAATTTGTGCTTGGGCTAAGCCTTGCTGTTCTCGTGCCAGTGGTCTGCTGTTACCTTTGTTACCCGAAGAGGCCTTGGACGCACATTTCCATGGATTTTATTTCGGATCTCCCTGTCTCTCAGAGAATGTCTTTCATCTGGGTGGTGTGTGATCGTTTTTCTAAGATGGTCCATTTGGTGCCCTTGCCTAAGATGCCTTCCTCCTCCGAGTTGGTTCCGCTGTTTTTTCAAAATGTGGTTCATTTGCATGGGATCCCTGAAAATATTGTTTCCGACAGAGGATCCCAGTTTGTGTCTAGATTTTGGCGGATCTTTTGCGCTAAGATGGGCATTGATTTGTCTTTTTCGTCGGCCTTCCATCCTTAGACGAATGGCCAAACAGAACGAACTAATCAGACCTTGGAAACCTATTTGAGATGTTTTGTTTCTGCTGATCAGGACGACTGGGTGACTTTTTTGCCATTGGCCGAGTTTGCCCTTAATAATCGTTCTAGTTCTGCTACTTTGGTTTCTCCTTTTTTTTGTAATTCGGGGTTTCATCCTCGTTTTTCCTCGGGTCAGGTGGAGCCTTCTGACTGTCCTGGAGTGGATGTTGTGGTGGATAGGTTGCATCAGATTTGGAATCATGCTGTGGACAATTTGAAGCTGTCACAAGAGAAGGCTCAGCGCTTTGCCAACCGCCGTCGCTGTGTGGGTCCCCGACTTCGCGTTGGGGACTTGGTGTGGTTGTCTTCTCGCTTTGTTCCTATGAAGGTCTCCTCTCCTAAGTTCAAGCCTCGGTTTATCGGTCCTTATAAGATTTTGGAAGTCCTTAACCCTGTGTCATTTCGTTTGGACCTCCCAGCATCGTTTGCTATTCATAATGTGTTTCATCGGTCATTGTTGCGGAGGTATGTGGTGCCTGTGGGTCCTCCGGTTGAGCCTCCTGCCCCTGTGCTGGTTGAGGGAGAATTGGAATACGTGGTGGAGAAGATCTTGGATTCTCGTATTTCTAGACGGAGGCTTCAGTATTTGGTTAAATGGAAGGGCTATGGTCAGGAGGATAATTCCTGGGTTGTCGCCTCTGATGTTCATGCGGCCAATTTGGTTCGTGCCTTCCATGTGGCTCACCCTGATCGCCCTGGGGGTTTTGATGAGGGTTCGGTGATCCCCCCTCAAGGGGGGGTACTGTTGTGAACTCTGTTTTCAGGCTCCCTCTTGTGGTCACAGATGGTATTGTGTGACTTTTGTTTTGGGCTCCCCCTGGTGGCTTTGTTTGTTATCCTGCGGGTCTGTGGCTGATCAGCTGCCTCGTTATTCACTTGGGAGTTTCCTATTTAGCTCTGTTCCACTTCCACTTGTTGCCGGCTGTCAATGTACTCAGTGCTATTCTGATTACTCCTGATTATCTTCGGTTTCAGTCTCTTCAGGAGAAGCTAAGTTCTGTTTAATTATTTTTTGCTCATCAGTCTGCAATATGATTTCTGTGTATGATGAGTTTAGTCCAGCTTGCTAATATGTGATTTCTTCTGCTGGTTTGCTCTGGGGTACAGAGTTGCTTTCCCCGCACCGTTAGTTGGTGCGGGGGCTCGAGCGATCTCTGCGTGGATATTTTTGAATAGGGTTTTTAATTGACCGCACAGTTCCCTTCCTATTTTCTGCTTTCTAGTGTTAGCGGGCCTAATTTCATCTCTGCGTTTGTGCTTTCCCCTTGACTCACCGTTAATATTTGTGGGGGGCTATTCTATATCTTTGGGGTCATTTCACTGAGGCAAGTGAGGACTTTCGTTCCCTCTAGGAATAGTCAGTTTCTCAGGCCGTGAAGAGACGTCTAGGATTTTCAGGTACGTTCCACGGCTGCCTATAGTTGTTTGCGGATAGGATCAGGTTGCGGTCAATTCAGTTACCACTTACCCAGAGTTTGTAGTCGGTTTAGTTACTTAGCTAGTCCTACTTGCGATCCTTGCCACTAGGATCATAACAGTGGTCCCCCTGGCAGGAACAGTGAACTCTTGACGGTTGGGAGTCTGGCACACATAGAAGACTTTGTGTCATGCTGCCTTTCCCGTGACTCTCATGTTACACATTTTGGGCACCACCTACACTGTGTTCCAAATTATTATGCACATAGAGTTTAGGAGTGATAAGGTTAGAATTTTTTTGTTTGTCATTTAAACTCTTTGATGGTGATGTGTGTCAGGGCTCTTTATATCACTGAAACCAATTGCAGATACCTGTGCAAATTAGTTTGGCAGGTGTGTCCAAATAAAGGCAAGACTACTTAAGAAGGCTGTTCCACATTATTAAGCAGCCTACATTTTTTGCCAAAATGGGAAAGAAAAAGGATGTGTCGGCTGCTGAGAAGCAACAAATTGTGGAGTATTTAGGTCAAGGCATGACTACAATCAACATTGCCAAGACACTTCATCGTGATCATCGCACAATCAAGAAGTATGTAGCTGATTCCCAGCACACACGTGTGCGTGCTGATAAGGAAAAATTGAGGACTCTTTCCAACAGGCAATTGCATAAGGTTAAAAGAGCAGCTGCAAAAATGCCTTGTCATAGCAGCAGACAAGTTTGAAGCTGCTGGTGCCTCCAACGTCCCCAGAACAAGAAGATGCAGGGTCCTTCAGAGGTTTGCAGCTGTGCGTAAGCCATCCTGTCGACCACCTCTATCCACTGCAACAAGCAGAAACGGCTCCAGTGGGCCAAACGATACATGAAGACTGACTTCCAAACTGTTTTGTTCACCGATGAGTGCCGTGCAACGCTCGATGGTCCAGATGGATGGAGTGGAGGATGGACACCCCATGAAAACACAGCTAAGGCGCCAACAAGGAGGAGGTGGAGTAATGTTTTGGGCTGGAATCATGGGGAGAGAGATTGTCGGCCCCTTTATGATCCCTGAAGGGGTAAAGATGAACTCCATAATCTATGTGGAGTTTCTAAAACAACACTTCCTGCCATAGTTCAAGAGGAAGAATCGTGCTTTCCGCAGCAAGATCATTTTCATGCATGACAAGGCACCGTCTCATGCTGCAAAAAACACATCTGCATCTCTGGCTGCTATGGGCATTAAAGAGGACAAACTTATGGTGTGGCCACCATCTTCCCCTGACCTCAACCCCATTGAGAACCTCTGGAGCATCATCAAAAGGAGTGTCTATGATGGCGGGAGGCAGTTCACATCTAAGCAACAGCTCTGGGAGGGTATTCTGTCCACATGCAAAACAATTGAAGCAGAAACCATCCAAAAACTGACAAATTCAATGGACGAGAGAGTTCAGAAGCTTCTTTTGAACAAGGGGTCCTACGTGCAAATGTAACATCACCTAGAATAAAGTTTTCACTTGAAAACTGTTTGATTTCATTTTGTAATAAGCTGATAATGCTTATAACTTCACAATTGACTATTTTTTTGTTCAAAATAAAAAAAAAAGGTTGAAAACTCTGCTGTGCATAAAAATTTGGAACATGCATTTTGAGTGTTTATTTTTTTTTTTTAAAAAAGATACTGTTTTCATAGGCAGTTTTTTCCAAAACATTGCAATTATACTAGAATAGTAGATGACTGGAAAATAACAATGACTGCAATTCAGATAGGTAATTTAGAGAAAATATGAGGAAATATTATTTGCATAATAATTTGGAACACAGTGTATTACTGGTTGTTTACCGTTCTAGACCCACGCTACAATGAGAAATTTCCATTTCTCCTTCCTGTAGTGGAGAGGGCTATAAAATCGTACAATACCAGAAGGCCTTTGTTGAAGAATTGGTCACAAAATTCCAATCTGATAACACTGGTGACAGAGGTCAGAGTTCTTTAAACAATCAAGATTTAGAGACGAGGGAGACACAACAGGTCCTACAGAGGTTGAGGAACAATATCAAAGGTCTGGGACAGTTTCAATAGACCATCCGAGTTCCCTGGCCATAATTTGCGGAGTACTCTGACAAGGAGGGCAAAGGTAACTAAGATGGTGAAAGAGTACCTAGCCAACTGTACCAGCATCCTCCATGATTCCTGTGTGTCGTCCAACTATTGGGTGTTCAAGCTGGACATGTGGCATGGCATGGGAAGCCTTGGAGGTGCTGGCCTACCCTGCTGCTAGCTTTTTTTCTGAGCAGGTGTTTAGTGCTGCTGGGGACATACCGGTAATTACTGATAGGCGCATCCGCCTGTAAACTGAAAATGCTGACAGGCTGACTCTCATCAAAATGAACAAGGCCTGGATTGGCCAAGACTTTGCAACCTCACTGAATAAGAGTAGCAGAACATAAAGTCAAATAATATGTTCCTTTTTAAGGGGTATAACTATGCACACTTTCCCTCCAAACAAGAATATGCATTGCTTGTTTTATAATTTTTAGTCTCCTCCTCCTTCTCCTCCATCATATATACAGGGTCATGATCCAACTCTTGCTCCTAATTTTTTAAAGGTGTGTCTGATGCCCTACTGTATAATTTTTAAACATGTCTGTAAAATCATCTTACAAGTACTGTATATGTATACTCCCTAGGAGTAAATGGTTTTCAGCCTCTGCACATAGTGTATTGGCTTTACCAGTGTAGGAGTCTCACTCCTTCCAAATAGTACAAATAATTTTTCAGAGGCACTCCTCTAAGTCTCTTCCAGAGTACATCTCAGTACATCCTTTTAATTTTTTTCAGGCCTTGCACATACTGCATCGGCTTTACCACTCTAGGAGTCCCACTCATTACCAATGATTAAACCACGTTTTCTGAGGTCCTCCTCTACATCTTTTTCAGGGTGTACTGCAAACCCTCCTTTAAATATTTACAAGAACTTACTGTTTTTAAAATTCTCACTCTCAATTTTAGGATGTTGAGCTTAACCACTAGATCAAGGGTAACACAACCATTCTTCTCTGACTAGCATAGGGACAGGATGTGGCTAGAGTGAGGGGCAGTTTTAGGCTCTGTCGGTGTCATTGTAATACAACCTCTGAGTGGCTGTGTGGGGGAACTTTTCAAAAAGCTGTAATGAAAGCAGGAATTATTTTCTGGTACATTAGTTTACAATCTTGCACAGATTTTAAAGAATCTTCTCGGGATTTTTGTAAAATATTTGATAATTTTGGCATTAGAAATCCTAAAGTGTTAGCAGCAACTTTTCTAATTTACATGTGGATCTAGTAAGGGAGGATATTATTTTATTGGCAAGTCCTACCACTTTCTTTGTGTTGTACTATTCCACAGACCAGAGCAAGAGGTCTTATTTTACCATGCGTTCTTTGCCCAATTCTGTCTCTTTATGGTCATGTGTAGACAGAAATTCCCAAAAGAATGCAATCCTATTCAGAATCTTTTTAAAATGGTAAAAAAAAATGTATTCTTCATCCAACCCTTGTCACAATCTTTTTAAAGTTGTCAAAAAAAAATATTATGAGTCCCCCATCTACATGTCTTATTGGCTGTATTGCAATGCCATCTTGTAAGTTTAAGTAGAGCTTGCAGTGACTGCATAGCCTTTCCCAGTTTCAGAGTCAGAGTCTTTTTTAAAATAGTACCAGAATTGAATCAGAGTCCCTCCTCTACGATGAGATGGCCGGGGGTTGACCATGCCCACTGGTCCGCATTTTAGCGCAGTGAGATTCCCACACTAAAGCATGTTGATTACTTATGTGCCAGTTCATGCATGTAGTTGTCAAATTATTGCAATTTTTGCGTCTACTGATTTTTTTTGAAAATTTGGCAGATAATGTGAGTTGGGACACACCATGTGGTCTCAAAAAATGCACAGGCTAGGCAACCTTAGCCGCCCCTGTGAACCGCAAACTTGCAGTGTGAGGCTAAAAATGTAGTTCTTGCCGTGGTTGCATCACTTTATGTCTGTGTGGGAAGCCAAAACACAACCTCCTCATCTTCCTCCTCCTCCATCTCCTCTCAGTGGCATACCTCTGAGTTCACACCAAGTGGGATCTACAACTTCATCATCCTCTCTGTTCTCACACTCCTCACCCTAAAAGCCAACCTTCTCCTCTTCCTGCCCTGACACCACAGTACAGTCCACGTGCGCCTCTGGTATCTGAGTCTCATCACCACCAATGGTGGTTAAAGTCTGGTTACGAGGGTCTGGATTCTGCTCGGACCCAAATTTTTCCAGATCCCACATGAAAAAAATGTGGGCATTGGTGCAGATGCTTTTCTCTTCTGGATTCTGTGAATCTTTGGAGCACACCTCTGATGCCCATGGAATGGAATGTGTGAACAGCTCTGCAGAATGGCCCATCTGTGTTTCCCCACAGTCAGCTACACGTTTATAAATTTGTGACGCAGAGGGAAACAAGGGTGCTTGAGGCGCAACCTCTGAGGATGGTACTGTGTGTGATGTTAAGGTGGAGGAAGACTAGGACAGGCCACTTGATGCAGTGCTTGCCGTCCACTGGACCACATGATTTTTCTGACTCTCATCTACAAGGCATACCATTAAGGGGCTGCCAAAAAAGGGAGTGGAGTAGCTCGTCCAGTATCAGTGGCCTTCTGTGATCTTTGGATAGGACGAGACGGTGTTTGTTCAATTGCGCTTTAATTAACACTAACATTTAACCCACATTCATGTAGAACACCAAACCTATTTCCCCTTCCACCACAACCTCGCTTTTTTCCACTCATGTGGTATGTACCCTTCTCATCTTGTAACCTGCTGTTTCACAACCTTAGGCCCACAGATGTCAGTCACCTGTCACTAAATGAACAATCACTATTTATTTTCTTAGATAGTGTGCCTGAACAACACTGATATGAATAAACGATTTTTTATTGGAAATATAGACTTCAGATTTGCCACTGAAACACAGTTTTAGCACAAACGATTAGGTGTAGCTAACTGGGTCTCGTGGTTGTGTAGGATGCTAGAAGGTACATAGGATGCAGTGACACACAGGAGTCAGAGCAAGGGTTAACAGGTTCTTTATATATAGGAACAGTAATTTTACAAGCAGGGGGATAAAGGATGTGATTGGGAAGATGGGGAAGTCAAATGCAATAGAATATACCACGTTAACTTATCAGTCTCTGTGCACTGGAGGAAGGTGGCTGGAAGATCCCTCGGCAGCATCTCAGGCGGCGCGAAATGTCTCCGATCCGGCCCCGCAGATGAGTAATGCACTTTCTCCTTGCGACGACGAATCCTCCAGGTTCTTCGGCACGTGATCTCCTGATCCGTGCACATGGTGGAGTAGAGGTGATGGTCGGTGGCACAGAAGAAGAAGCAGAAAGTTCAGTAGGTAAGGCCGCAATAAAAGCACACAGTCCAGCGGACACAGCCACAGGCACGTGCTGGTCCTTAGCAGGCACCGCAAGGATGGGACTAAGCGGAGCCTCCGCGGTGGTGAGTGGAGTCAGGGTACATACTCTATCCTGGTCACCACCTGGTGTTAAAATCTCTCTGGGCTGAGGGTAGGATGTGTCAGCAGTATTGCTAGCTGGGGGTATAGGCTCAGCTAGCGGGCATGGGTCCGTGGAGAGGGAGTTAACCATCTCACTACTCACAAGCTCATTCCCTGTCAAGTGTCCCATCTTCCCGCTCAAACTGCTATTTATGTAGGACCGGCCCCCATCAGTCAGGTGACCTAAACTGCTTTGGTCAGCAATCTCTTCCCCCTGAAACACTGGTGACAGCCCAGACATGCAGGAGAGACCATTAGCTTGGCTCTCCTCCCTACACTTGCAAAACTACAATAGGCCTAATGATTTTTCCATGGATATCTGGCCTTCTGATTTGCCATTGAAACACAGTTTTAGTACAATTTGGAGGAGTCAATTGGACCTTGTGGATACAACACTATAGTAGGCCTAATAATTTTTCTGTGGAAATCTGGCATTATGATTTGTCACTGAAACACAGTTTTAGTACAAACGATTTGGAGTACCTGATTGTGCCTAGTGGCTGCAACACTGTATTAGATCTAACAATTTTTAAGTGGAAATCTGACTTTTTGATTTGCCACTGAAATACAGTTTTTAACACAAACGATTTGGAGTAGCTAATTGGGCCTCATGGCTGCACTACTATAGTAGGCCTAATGATTTTTCCCTGGAAATCTGGCCTTCTGATTTGCCACTGAAACAAAGTTTTAGCACAAACGATTTGGAGTAGTTAATGGTGCTTCTGGAGACTGCCACACAGTATTTGCATAATACACTTTGATACTGGAAGATCAATTTCACACAGGACAAGTTCACTTTCAGCTGTACCAGCACTAGCGCAGAAGAGACCTCTCCGCACTGTGACACTGAGCAAATGGTGCCAGCAAAACAAGATCTCTGCTTTTTATATGGGCAGGAACATGTGATTTCAGCAACCAATCTCAGAAGATGAAAAGCTATTCTAGGCCCATAAGGTATCGGCACTTCCAATTCGACAATAAAACCTCTACTAGGATGGAAGCTGACGCCACTAAGAGTAAACACTGACATTTTCTTAACAAATACAGCTCTGGCAAAAATTAAGAGACCACCACATCAAAACCCTGTTATGGGCAGCCCAATCTCCAGACCTGAACCCCATCGAAAACCTCTGAAATGTAATCAAGAGGATGATGGATAGTCACAAGCCATCAAACAAAGAAGAACTGCTTACATTTTTGCACCAGAAGCAGTGTGAAACACTGTCGGAAAGCATGTTAAGAAGCATGAAAGCTGTTATTAAAAATCATGGTTATTCCACAAAATATTGATTTCTGAACTCTTCTTGAGTTAAACCATAAGTATTGTTGTTTCTAAATGATTATGAACTTGATTTCTTTGCATTATTTGAGGTCTGAAAGCACTGTTTTCTGTTTTTTTTTTACCATTTTTCTTTGTCAGAAAAAAAATGCAAACAATGCAGGTGCAGTGAATCATTCGGCTAATCCCAGCGGAAGTTGCGCTACGTGTCTACAGGCAGAGGAAGCCATCATATTAAAGGGGTTTTCCCATGAACTAAAGTTCATTATAAAAATTGTCTGTGTCTGACCGTGTACGGAACATACCACAGCTCCTGGGCAGGGGAGGAAGCAAAAGACAATACTAACATTACAGCAGGCGATCATAGAGGATTCATTTTGTCAGGTAAAATATTTCACTGACTGTTTTTAAACAATATTTTACCTCACAAAATATATCCTCTGCCATCTCCTGCTGTAATGTCAGTATTGTCTTTTGCTTCCTCCTCTGCCCAGGAGCTTTGGTATGTACATGGTCAGACACAGACAATTTTTAAAATGAACTTTCGGTCATGGGAAAACCCCTTTAAAAAGCAAATATCAATGCCAACATGGCTCCTCCTAAAAAGTACGCCAATGAAAATGAAAGGAAAGCAGCAAAGGCACAATGTTGTTTCCCAAAGCAAGCTACTTCAGGAACAATGTCCATTGGCCACAGCAAGAAGACTCTCACACGATGCAGAAGCACACCATCTACAGCAACAAGCTGAAACAAGAGGACACACAGGAGAAATACAGCTCAAACGAGAGAACACATGAGGGAAGAAGACAGCAGAGTGGTGGAGAGAGAGAGAGCACACAAGGGGGAGAGCACATGTGGTACACAGGTCAAAGAAGAGTGACATTAAAGGAGAAGACAGCAGATGGGGGAGAGAGAAAGCGCACAGCGGGAGACAGCTCAAACAGGACAGCACATGAGGGGAGAACACAGCACAGGAAGGAGAAAGACAGCAGACAAGGGGAATAGCATATGGGGTAGACAGGTCAAAGAAGAGAGCACAGACGGGAGAAGTCAGCACATGGGGAAAGGGAGAGTGGATAGGTGGGTGAGCAAATAGGGGGAGAGATTCTAAATGCTGCAAAGCCTGACTCCTTCGTGACATTATCACCCTCCTGATGCGACAGCATCGGGTCTCCATCTAGTAATAAATAAATAATAAACTGATGGCAAAGTCTTTACACAGCAAGTCAGTGGCCTAGCACTGAAACTCAGTGCTGTTAGGTGTTGAGTTCCCGCCTCTGCACAGGGGGAATCTTGAACCATCTCCGCTGAGGTCCCATTCTTCTCCAGCTGCAGTGGAGCCTGCTCAGCGGAGACGTCGGTCCCAGCATCTGGCTCAAGCTGATACTGTGTGACTGGTTACAGCTGTCCTTCCTGGGTCTGCCTTTGTAGCCAGCACTGATCAGCAGCGAGCAGGTCTTTCTGGGACTAAGTCCTGCTTTTCTCATACTGAACATGCCCACGGGACGACCTCCCATTGGAGGTTGGGGGTCACATGCTCGGGTCCTGTTGCTCCTAGTGGACCATCTGGAAGGTCCCGAAGCACTACTGCTATAAAAGGTCTGCATGGCCGCTCGGTCATGCGTTAGTGTATACTTGATAACGTGTGTGTAGATGTGTGACTGTCGCTCCTTAATCATCCCCCTTCCTAGTGTTGTTGACTGCTCGCGAATGGTGGATGCTATCTAGCGCCCGACAGTGCTACCAACACACCTAACACACGATGCAGCATCTGATTGCAGTGACCGCCAGTGTGGCACCGTGCGCTAATAGAGCGCTTTCCTGGCCCAAAGACCCTAAGGGGGACTAACAAAGAAAACACCATCACCAACACCAGTATATTAAAGTGCTAATGTGCTTTAAAAGTGCTTGAATAACACCTGCATAGGTATATACCAATATTTTCATATACCAATTTTTCTTGGTTTCAGGATTCTTGTTCATATGAGTCCTGATACCTTATAACTAAGGTGCAGCTGTGAGCAAGTATATAAAATAATCTTATAATAATAAGTTTACTAATTGTGCCGTCTGAACAATTTGTTATCACCTCATAAAGAAGATGCTCATATACCTTATCTCATTAGTTATAATATTTAAGTATTAGCAGTGTACCGCAAAAAGGGGGACAACCAATGAAAGGTAGTAACACTATTTCTAGTTAATTCAATAGTCAGGTTGCCAAGTAACATCAATCACAGTATATCCACAAATGTGAAGGCAAAGTCACGCTCACAAGTGCTTATTAAGTAATAAATCCCAGTTATATACCACAATTAACAATATCCCACAAGAAAGAAATAACCAATGGGAGGTAGTAACACTGTTTCTAGTTAGTTCAATAATCAAGTTGCCAGATATCATCAGTCACAGTATACTCACAAATGTAAAGGCACAATCATGCTCACAGATGCTTAATCAATATTAAATTCCTAGTTATATACCACACTATGAAAAAATGCAGGGATATAGGTGATCCATAGTCAGATCATGGCCATAGAAAAAATAGTACAGGTAGTACTTATCAATTTGTTGCCCATACCGATGCGTTTCCCCCAGGAAGATAGACCGGGGTTCATCAGGGGACCAAAAAGGGGCTTGTTTCCCGGACAGGGGGCTGCTACAGTACGCTGCACCTCGTCCTGACCGCTCACTATGAAGGGTTACCTCATCGTCGCTGTCCTGTTTAAATAGGGTTCGCCGCCATAATCAGCGTGCCCACATACCGGATGTGACGTATCGCAAGTACGGACTTCAGGCCAGACTTACGGTAGGAGGCGCATAACCGTACCTGCCGAGAGGAAAGCATTCCTGGTGACACAAGGCGGTGGAACGCATTGCGCTCCACATTGCGCAGTCGTAGTAAAAAGAAGTAGTATCCACAACTCTGCTTCCAGATAGGCAGAGGCGCTACTCCACTACAAAATATACACCGTTCAGATTCCTCATATTAAAGCATTTTAGAAGGTACGGTCTCATAATTATGGCACCTTGTCTTGGAACATTTAAGGGTGTCATTAAATATGTTAATATGGGCAAAAAGTAAAAAACGCATGTATATAACATTTGAATAGCAGGACTTAACGAAAGGAATTGGCAACCCCTCTATGAAGGTCTCTTATTAGAACAAACATTTCTATCACCACCACTGTATCAGTGGGGTTAACTTTGAAAGACCAATTTGATATTGTTCCACTGATTAAGTAGGAACTACTTTTGTGGTCCACGAAAGACCTATACACTATCAGTTCGCTGTCACTAGGTACCTTGTGAACACAACAAGAAGTACTTTAAATAAAACTTGTAAAGTTGAGTTGCTCATTCAGACCTGAAGGAGACATGGATCCCAAAAGATATATCCACCTTGTCTCTCGCTGGAGTATTCTTCTATCCCAATCTCCCATCCTGGCAGATATAGGGACGGTCTCTATAGCCTGGAACGAGAACGAGTCGAGATCCCCCCCATGTTTTTCCACCATATGTCGTGCTAGCGGGGTCTCGCGTTTATGCTTAATATCCCCTACGTGTCCACCTATCCTAGTCCTCAGTTGTCTTTTTGTTTTCCCAACATAGGTTAACGGACAGCTGCATGTGCAGAGGTAAACTACGCCCATTGTCCTGCAACTGGCAAAGTCCCTATTCTTAAAAGTACAACCTGTAGCTTCACTGCGAAATGTATCTGATTGATTAATCAGTTTACAAGTTTTACATCCTCTACACTTAAATGTACCCACATTTCTATGCTCCAACCATGTACCTCCCATCGTATGGGGATTTAGGTGACTGTGGACCACATGTTCACATTTAGATTTCCCTCTTCCCTATGTCACTGAGGGAAACCTAGGATGGATACATCCGACCAGATCTGGGTCGGCTCTCAAAATACCCCAATAACGCCTCAGGATCCCCATCACCTTCTGATTTTGATCGTCATAGGTACCAATCAATCTAGTTAGATTGTCATTTTGTTTTTTTGATTTTACAGTTAATAGTTGATTCCGATTTGATCCTCGTGCCGTCTCATATCCGGCATCGATCACCTGGTCTGGGTATCCTCTTTCGCTAAAGCGTTGTTTTAGTTTACCTGCTTGATGTTCAAAATCTGATAGAGAGGGGCAGTTCCTTCGAAGTCTAAAGAACTGCCCTTTCGGTATGCCCCTCTTTAAATTAGTGGGATGATAGCTCTCCCATCTCAGGAGACTATTGGTAGCCATCTTCTTTGAATAAATAGAGCTATTCAATGTCCCCTCACTGTTTGTGATGATTGTGCCTTTACATTTGTGAGTATACTGTGACTGATGATATCTGGCAACTTGATTATTGAACTAACTAGAAACAGTGTTAGTACCTCCCATTGGTTATTTCTTTCTTGTGGAATATTGTTAATTGTGGTATATAACTGGGATTTATTACTTAATAAGCACTTGTGAGCGTGACTTTGCCTTCACATTTGTGGATATACTGCGATTGATGTTACTTGGCAACCTGACTATTGAATCAACTAGAAATAGTGTTACTACCTTTCATTGGTTGTCCCCCTTTTTGTGGTACACTGCTAATATTTAAATATTATAACTAGGGTTGAGCGAAACGGATCGAACATTTTCAAAAGTCGCCGACTTTTGGCAAAGTCGGGTTTCGTGAAACCCGACCCGATTCCAGCATGGGATCGGCCACGTGGTCGGCGATCTTCGCGCCAAAGTTGCGTTTCGTATGACGCTTTCAGCGCCTTTTCTCAGCCAATGAAGGTGGACGCAGAGTGTGGGCAGCGTGATGACATAGGTCTCGGTCCCCACCATCTTAGAGAAGATCATGGCAGTGATTGGCTTGCTTTCTGCGGTGTCACAGGGGCTATAAAGGGGCGTGCACGCCGACCGCCATCTTACTGCTGCCGATCTGAGCATAGGGAGAGGTTGCTGCCGCTTCATCAGAAGCAGGGATAGCGTTAGGCAGGGTACATTAACCCCCAAACCGCTTGTGCTGTAGCGATTTCCACTGTCCAACACCACCTTTTCTTTGCAGGGACAGTAGAGGCTAGATTTCTCTTCATCAGCTCTGTAGCTTATTGGGCTGCCCTCGAAGGCTCCCTGATAGCTGCATTGGTGTTTGTACGCCGCTGTGCAAACCAACTGCTTTTTTAAAGGCACAAATCCTGTTGCTCCTTCCTTTCTGCACAGCTATCTTGTTTGTTTGTCCACACTTTTTGTGTGCAGCAGTCCTTTTTATTGCTGCCTGCCATACTTTTCAGAGATTATTGTAGGGAGATAGTAATTGTAGTACAGTCCCTTTTATTTTATTTTTTTATATATCTTCCAGCCACTTTCAGCCCCTGAAACTGTGTAGTGTAAAACAGTGGGCCTGTATTTTTCTGCACTGTCCCACACCTGAAAAGGGAGATTAATATTGCCAATTAGTGCATCTGCGCCAGTCCTTTCTGTGGTATCTCTGTCAGTCATTTTGTGCCACAGAAACTATACTGTAATATAGTGGGCCTGATTTAATCACTAGTCTCCCATAGAAAAAAAAATAAATAAAGGGAGAATAATATTGCCAAATCTGTGCATCTGTGCCAGTCGTGTCTGTGGCATCTCTGTCAGTCATTTTGCGCCACAGAAACTATACTGTCATACATTGGGCCTGATTTATTCACTAGTCTCCCATATAAAAAAAATAAAAATAAAGGGAGAATAATATTGCCAAATCTGTGCATCTGTGCCAGTCCTGTCTGTGGTATCTCTGTCAGTCATTTTGTGCCACAGAAACTATACTGTCATACATTGGGCCTGATTTAATCACTAGTCTCCTATATAAAAAAAAAATAAAGGGAGAATAATATTGCCAAATCTGTGCATCTGTGCCAATCCTGTCTGTGGTATCTCTGTCAGTCATTTTGTGCCACAGAAACTATATTGTCATACATTGGGCCTGATTTCTTCACTAGTCTCCCATATAAAAAAAATAAAAATAAAGGGAGAATAATATTGCCAAATCTGTGCATCTGTGCCAGTCGTGTCTGTGGTATCTCTGTCAGTCATTTTGTTCCACAGAAACTATACTGTCATACATTGGGCCTGATTTATTCACTAGTCTCCCATATAAAAAAAATAAATAGAGGGAGAATAATATTGCCAAATCTGTGCATCTGTGCCAGTCGTGTCTGTGGTATCTCTGTCAGTCATTTTCAGCCACAGAAACTATACTGTCATACATTGGGCCTGATTTAATCACTAGTCTCCCATATAAAAAAATAAAAATAAAGGGAGAATAATATTGCCAAATCTGTGCATCTGTGCCAGTTGTGTCTGTGGTATCTCTGTCAGTCATTTTGTGCCACAGAAACTATACTGTCATACATTGGGCCTGATTTAATCACTAGTCTCCCATATAAAAAAAATAAAATAAAGGGAGAATAATATTGCCAAATCTGTGCATCTGTGCCAGTCGTGTCTGTGGTATCTCTGTCAGTCATTTTCAGCCACAGAAACTATACTGTCATACATTGGGCCTGATTTAATCACTAGTCTCCCATATAAAAAAAAATAAATAAAGGGAGAATAATATTGCCAAATCTGTGCATCTGTGCCAGTCCTGTCTGTGGTATCTCTGTCAGTCATTTTGTGCCACAGAAACTATACTGTCATACATTGGGCCTGATTTAATCACTAGTCTCCCATATAAAAAAAATAAAAAAAAGGAGAATAATATTGCCAAATCTGTGCATCTGTGCCAGTCGTGTCTGTGGTATCTCTGTCAGTCATTTTGTGCCACAGAAACTATACTGTCATACATTGGGCCTGATTTAATCACTAGTCTCCCATATAAAAATAAATAAATAAAGGGAGAATAATATTGCCAAATCTGTGCATCTGTGCCAGTCGTGTCTGTGGTATCTCTGTCAGTCATTTTGCGCCACAGAAACTATACTGTCATACATTGGGCCTGATTTATTCACTAGTCTCCCATATAAAAAAAATAAAAATAAAGGGAGAATAATATTGCCAAATCTGTGCATCTGTGCCAGTCCTGTCTGTGGTATCTCTGTCAGTCATTTTGTGCCACAGAAACTATACTGTCATACATTGGGCCTGATTTAATCACTAGTCTCCTATGTAAAAAAATAAAATAAAGGGAGAATAATATTGCCAAATCTGTGCATCTGTGCCAGTCGTGTCTGTGGTATCTCTGTCAGTCATTTTGTGCCACAGAAACTATACTATCATACATTGGGCCTGATTTAATCACTAGTCTCCCATATAAAAAAATAAAAATAAAGGGAGAATAATATTGCCAAATCTGTGCATCTGTGCCAAGTCGTGTCTGTGGTATCTCTGTCAGTCATTTTCAGCCACAGAAACTATACTGTCATACATTGGGCCTAATTTATTCACTAGTCTCCCATATAAAAAAATAAATAAAGGGAGAATAATATTGCCAAATCTGTGCATCTGTGCCAGTCGTGTCTGTGGTATCTCTGTCAGTCATTTTGTGCCACAGAAACTATACTGTCATACATTGGGCCTGATTTAATCACTAGTCTCCTATATAAAAAAATAAATAAATAAAGGGAGCATAATATTGCCAAATCTGTGCATCTGTGCCAGTCGTGTCTGTGGTATCTCTGTCAGTCATTTTGTGCCACAGAAACTATACTGTCATACATTGGGCCTGATTTAATCACTAGTCTCCCATAAATAAAAAATAAAAATAAAGGGAGAATAATATTGCCAAATCTGTGCATCTGTGCCAGTCGTGTCTGTGGTATCTCTGTCAGTCATTTTCAGCCACAGAAACTATACTGTCATACATTGGGCCTGATTTATTCACTAGTCTCCCATATAAAAAAAATAAATAAAGGGAGAATAATATTGCCAAATCTGTGCATCTGTGCCAGTCCTGTCTGTGGTATCTCTCTCAGTCATTTTGTGCCACAGAAACTATACTGTCATACATTGGGCCTGATTTAATCACTAGTCTCCCATATAAAAAAATAAAAATAAAGGGAGAATAATATTGCCAAATCTGTGCATCTGTGCCAGTCGTGTCTGTGGTATCTCTGTCAGTCATTTTGTGCCACAGAAACTATACTGTCGTACATTGGGCCTGATTTAATCACTAGTCTCCCATATAAAAAAAAATAAAATAAAGGGAGAATAATATTGCCAAATCTGTGCATCTGTGCCAGTCGTGTCTGTGGTATCTCTGTCAGTCATTTTCAGCCACAGAAACTATACTGTCATACATTGGGCCTGATTTATTCACTAGTCTCCCATATAAAAAAATAAACAAAGGGAGAATAATATTGCCAAATCTGTGCATCTGTGCCAGTCGTGTCTGTGGTATCTCTGTCAGTCATTTTGTGCCACAGAAACTATACTGTCATACATTGGGCCTGATTTAATCACTAGTCTCCCATATAAAAAAAATAAAAATAAAGGGAGAATAATATTGCCAAATCTGTGCATCTGTGCCAGTCCTGTCTGTGGTATCTCTGTCAGTCATATTGTGCCACAGAAACTATACTGTCATACATTGGGCCTGATTTAATCACTAGTCCCCCATATAAAAAAAAATAAAATAAAGGGAGAATAATATTGCCAAATCTGTGCATCTGTGCCAGTCGTGTCTGTGGTATCTCTGTCAGTCATTTTCAGCCACAGAAACTATACTGTCATACATTGGGCCTGATTTAATCACTAGTCTCCCATATAAAAAAATAAAAATAAAGGGAGAATAATATTGCCAAATCTGTGCATCTGTGCCAGTCGTGTCTGTGGTATCTCTGTCAGTCATTTTCAGCCACAGAAACTATACTGTCATACATTGGGCCTGATTTATTCACTAGTCTCCCATATAAAAAAAATAAATAAAGGGAGAATAATATTGCCAAATCTGTGCATCTGTGCCAGTCCTGTCTGTGGTATCTCTCTCAGTCATTTTGTGCCACAGAAACTATACTGTCATACATTGGGCCTGATTTAATCACTAGTCTCCCATATAAAAAAAATAAAAATAAAGGGAGAATAATATTGCCAAATCTGTGCATCTGTGCCAGTCCTGTCTGTGGTATCTCTGTCAGTCATTTTGTGCCACAGAAACTATACTGTCATACATTGGGCCTGATTTATTCACTAGTCTCCCATATAAAAAAAATAAAATAAAGGGAGAATAATATTGCCAAATCTGTGCATCTGTGCCAGTCCTGCCTGTGGTATCTCTGTCAGTCATTTTGTGCCACAGAAACTATATTGTCATACAGTGGGCCTGATTTATTCAGCAGTCACCCACATAAAAAGGGAGATATATATTCACAACAAGTTAACATACACCTTCTACCTTGTTTTTCAGTATCATATAACGGTTGTAAGTTTGGCTACATTTTCCCAAGAATGAGGAAGGCTGGTGGAAGAGTGTTATGATCCTAGTGGCAAGGATCGCAGGTCGGACTAGCTATGTAACTGAACAGACAACTAGCTCTGGGGAAGTGGTAACTAGATTGACCGCAACCTGATCCTATCCGCAAACAACTATAGGTAGCCGTGGAACGTTACCTGAAAATCCTAGATGTCTCTTCACGGCCTGAGAAACTGACTATTCCTGGAGGGAAAGAAAGTCCTCTCTTGCCTCAGTGGAATGACCCCAAAGATATAGAATAGCCCCCCACAAATATTAACAGTGAGTTAAGGGGAAAGCACAAACACAGAGATGAAATTAGATTTAGCAAATGAGGCCCGCTAATACTAGATAGCAGAAAATAGGAAGGGAATTGTGCGGTCAATAAAAAAACCCTATTCAAAATATCCACGCAGAGACTGCTCGAGCCCCCGCACCAACTAACGGTGCGGGGGAAGCAACTCCGTACCCCAGAGCTTACCAGCAACAAGAAATCACATATTAGCAAGCTAGACTAGACTCATCATACACAGAAATCATATTGCAGGCAGATGAGCAAAAAATATTCAAACAGAACTTAGCTTATCCTGAAGAGGCAGAAAACGAGATAATCAGGAGTAATCAGAATAGCACTGAATACATTGACAGCCGGCAACAAGTGGAAGTGAAGCAGAGCTAAATAGGAGCCTCCCTGGTGAATAACGAGGCAGCTGATCCAGCCAGACCCGCAGGATAATAAACCAAACCACCAGGGGGAGCCAAAAAACCAAAGTCACACAATACCATCTGTGACCACAAGAGGGAGCCTGAAAACGGAGTTCACAACAGTACCCCTCCCTTGAGGAGGGGTCACCGAACCCTCATCAAAACCCCCAGGGCGATCAGGGTGAGCCACATGGAAGGCACGAACCAAATCGGCCGCATGAACATCAGAGGCGACAACCCAGGAATTATCCTCCTGACCATAGCCCTTCCACTTAACCAAATACTGAAGCCTCCGTCTAGAAATACGAGAATCCAAGATCTTCTCCACCACGTATTCCAATTCTCCCTCAACCAGCACAGGGGCAGGAGGCTCAACCGAAGGAACCACAGGCACCACATACCTCCGCAACAACGACCGATGGAACACATTATGAATAGCAAACGATGCCGGGAGGTCCAAACGAAAAGACACAGGGTTAAGGACTTCCAAAATCTTATAAGGACCGATAAACCGAGGCTTAAACTTAGGAGAGGAGACCTTCATAGGAACAAAGCGAGAAAACAACCACACCAAGTCCCCAACGCGAAGTCGGGGACCCACACAGCGACGGCGGTTGGCAAAGCGCTGAGCCTTTTCTTGTGACAGCTTCAAATTGTCCACCACATGATTCCAAATCTGATGCAACCTATCCACCACAACATCCACTCCAGGACAGTCAGAAGGCTCCACCTGACCCGAGGAAAAACGAGGATGAAACCCTGAATTACAAAAAAAAGGCGAAACCAAAGTAGCAGAACTAGCCCGATTATTAAGGGCAAACTCGGCCAATGGCAAAAAAGTCACCCAGTCGTCCTGATCAGCAGAAACAAAACATCTTAAATAGGTTTCCAAAGTCTGATTAGTGCGCTCGGTTTGGCCATTCGTCTGAGGATGGAAGGCCGACGAAAAAGACAAATTAATGCCCATCTTAGCACAAAAGGTCCGCCAAAATCTAGACACAAACTGGGATCCTCTGTCGGAAACAATATTTTCAGGGATCCCGTGCAAACGAACCACATTTTGAAAAAACAGAGGAACCAACTCGGAGGAGGAAGGCAACTTAGGCAAGGGCACCAAATGGACCATCTTAGAAAAACGATCACACACCACCCAAATGACAGACATTCTCTGAGAGACAGGGAGATCTGAAATAAAATCCATGGAAATGTGCGTCCAAGGCCTCTTCGGGACAGGTAAAGGTAACAACAAGCCACTGGCACGAGAACAGCAAGGCTTAGCACGAGCACAAATTCCACAAGACTGCACAAAGGAACGCACATCCCGCGACAAGGAAGGCCACCAGAAGGACCTAGCCACCAAATCTCTGGTACCAAAAATCCCAGGATGGCCTGCCAACACCGAAGAATGAACCTCGGAAATAACTCTGCTGGTCCATCTATCCGGGATAAACAGTCTCTCCGATGGACAACGGTCAGGTCTATCCGCCTGAAACTCCTGCAGCACTCGTCGCAAATCTGGGGAGATGGCAGACAAATTCACCCCTTCTCTGAGGATACCAGCTGGCTCAGAATCATCAGGAGAGTCAGGCACAAAACTCCTAGAAAGAGCATCAGCCTTCACATTCTTCGAACCAGGCAGGTATGAGACCACGAAATCAAAACGAGAGAAAAACAACGACCAACGAGCCTGTCTAGGATTCAGCCGCTTGGCCGACTCGAGATAAATCAAATTCTTGTGATCAGTCAAGACCACCACACGATGCTTAGCTCCCTCGAGCCAATGTCGCCACTCCTCAAATGCCCACTTCATAGCCAACAACTCCCGATTACCAACATCATAATTCCGCTCGGCAGGCGAAAACTTTCTTGAAAAGAAAGCACATGGCTTCATCACAGAGCCATCAGAGCTTCTCTGCGACAAAACAGCCCCTGCTCCAATCTCAGAAGCATCAACCTCGACCTGGAAAGGAAGGGAGACGTCTGGCTGACATAAGACCGGAGCCGAAGAAAACCGGCGCTTCAGCTCCCAAAAGGCCTCCACAGCCGCAGGAGACCAATTAGTAACATCAGAACCCTTCTTGGTCAAATCCGTCAATGGCTTAAGAACACCAGAAAAATTAGCGATGAAGCGACGGGAAAAATTAGCAAAACCCAAGAACTTGTGAAGACTCTTAACAGATGTAGGCTGAGTCCAGTCATGAATAGCCTGAACCTTGACTGGGTCCATCTCAATAGCAGAAGGAGAAAAAATGAAACCCAAAAAAGAAACCTTCTGGACTCCAAAAAGACATTTTGAGCCCTTCACAAATAAAGCATTGGCACGCAGGACCTGAAACACCATCCTGACCTGCTTAACATGGGACTCCCAATCATCCGAAAAAAACAGAATATCATCCAGATACACAATCATATATTTATCCAGATATTCACGGAAGATGTCGTGCATAAAGGACTGAAAGACAGAAGGAGCGTTAGAAAGTCCAAAAGGCATCACCAAGTACTCAAAATGGCCTTCGGGCGTATTAAATGCAGTTTTCCATTCATCACCCTGCTTAATACGCACAAGGTTATACGCACCACGAAGATCTATCTTGGTGAACCAACTAGACCCCCTAATGCGAGCAAACAGATCAGATAACAATGGCAAAGGATACTGAAATTTGACCGTGATTTTGTTTAGAAGGCGATAATCAATACAATATCTCAGGGAACCATCCTTCTTAGCCACAAAAAAGAACCCCGCACCAAGAGGGGAGGAGGAGGGGCGAATAAGTCCTTTCTCCAAAGACTCCTTTATATAACTCCGCATAGCAGCATGCTCCGGCACTGACAAATTGAAAAGTCGTCCCTTAGGAAACTTACTACCAGGAATCAAATTTATAGCACAATCACAATCCCTATGAGGAGGTAGAGAACTGAGTTTGGGCTCATCAAATACATCCTGGTAATCCGACAAAAACGCAGGGACCTCAGAAGGAGTGGATGAAGCAATTGACACCACAGTAGCGTCGCCATGAATTCCCTGACAACCCCAACTTGACACAGACATTGCTTTCCAATCCAGGACTGGATTATGAGTCTGCAACCATGGCAGGCCCAACACGACAACATCATGCAAATTATGCAATACAAGAAAGCGAATCACCTCCTGATGAACAGGAGTCATGCACATGGTCACTTGTGTCCAGTACTGAGGTTTATTCGTAGCCAATGGTGTAGCATCAATTCCCCTTAGTGGAATAGGGAATTTTAAAGGCTCCAAAACAAAACCACAGCGCCTGGCAAATGACAAATCCATCAGACTCAGGGCAGCACCTGAATCCACAAAAGCCATAACCGGGTAAGATGACAGGGAACAAATCAGGGTAACAGACAAAATAAACTTAGGCTGTAAAGTACCGATGGTGACAGATTTATCAATCTTTTTTGTGCGCTTAGAGCATGCTGAGATAACATGAGCTGAGTCACCACAGTAAAAGCACAACCCATTTTGCCGTCTATAATTTTGCCGTTCACTTCTGGTCAGAATTCTATCACATTGCATAGACTCAGGTGTCTGTTCAGAAGACACCGCCAAATGGTGCGCAGGTTTGCGCTCCCGCAAACGCTGATCAATCTGAATGGCCAGAGTCATTGACTCATTCAGACCTGCAGGCGTAGGGAACCCCACCATGACATTCTTAATGGCTTCAGAAAGACCTTTTCTGAAATTTGCAGCCAGGGCACACTCATTCCATTGAGTAAGCACCGACCATTTCCGAAATTTCTGGCAGTACACATCTGCATCATCTTGCCCCTGAGAGAGGGCCAACAACGCTTTTTCAGCCTGGTTCTCAAGATTAGGTTCCTCATAGAGCAATCCAAGGGCCAGAAAAAACGCATCCACACTGAGCAATGCAGGATCCCCTGGAGCCAATGCGAAAGCCCAATCTTGAGGATCGCCACGCAAGAAAGAAATAATAATCTTAACTTGCTGAACAGAATCCCCAGAGGAACGAGGTTTCAAAGAAAGAAACAATTTGCAATTGTTCTTAAAATTCAGGAACCTAGATCTATCTCCAGAAAACAACTCCGGAATAGGTATTCTAGGCTCTGACATAGGACTGTGCACAACAAAATCCTGAATACTTTGTACCCTTGCAGCAAGATGATCTACACTGGAGGCTAAACTCTGGATATCCATATCAGCAGCTGAACTCAGAGCCACACCAAGATTAAGAGGAGGAGAGAAGCCAGACACACAGCAGCTAGACACACGGCAGCAAAAAAAAAAAAAATTCTCAAGGCTTCTTTTCTCCTGCTTCTGCCATGCAATTAACACTTTACTGGCCGGCTGTACTGTTATGATCCTAGTGGCAAGGATCGCAGGTCGGACTAGCTAAGTAACTGAACAGACGACTAGCTCTGGGGAAGTGGTAACTAGATTGACCGCAACCTGATCCTATCCGCAAACAACTATAGGTAGCCGTGGAACGTTACCTGAAAATCCTAGATGTCTCTTCACGGCCTGAGAAACTGACTATTCCTGGAGGGAAAGAAAGTCCTCTCTTGCCTCAGTGGAATGACCCCAAAGATATAGAATAGCCCCCCACAAATATTAACGGTGAGTTAAGGGGAAAGCACAAACGCAGAGATGAAATTAGATTTAGCAAATGAGGCCCGCTAATACTAGATAGCCGAAAATAGGACGGGAACTGTGCGGTCAATAAAAAAACCCTATTCAAAATATCCACGCAGAGACTGCTCAAGCCCCCGCACCAACTAACGGTGCGGGGGAAGCAACTCCGTACCCCAGAGCTTACCAGCAACAAGAAATCACATATTAGCAAGCTGGACTAGACTCATCATACACAGAAATCATATTGCAGGCAGATGAGCAAAAAATATTCAAACAGAACTTAGCTTATCCTGAAGAGGCAGAAAACGAGATAATCAGGAGTAATCAGAATAGCACTGAATACATTGACAGCCGGCAACAAGTGGAAGTGAAGCAGAGCTAAATAGGAGCCTCCCTGGTGAATAACGAGGCAGCTGATCCAGCCAGACCCGCAGGATAATAAACCAAACCACCAGGGGGAGCCAAAAAACCAAAGTCACACAATACCATCTGTGACCACAAGAGGGAGCCTGAAAACGGAGTTCACAACAGAAGAGGTCGTGGCCGTGGGCGGTCATTGCCATCTGGTAATGCTGATGGTGGTGGTGCTGGTGGAGCATCAGGTGGTAGAGGGAAAATCAAAATAGCACCTAAGTCTCGAGTTGTTGAGCCAGCGTCATTGTCCGGCTATACAAGGCCTCGAACGCTACCTTTTCTGGGAGTAGGAAAACCGCTGTTAAAGCCGGAGCAGCAGGAAAAGTTTTGGCTTTCCTTGCTGACTCTGCCTCTAGCTCTTTCGCCTCCTCTTCGGATAGTTCAAAATTGAAAAGTAGCCAGTCGTCGGTGGATGCTGCCGGTCAGGAACAAGTTGATTACTTGTGTCCTTCCCCCAAAACAACAGTGAAGGATGCGTCAGGCGACACAACAGTTTACTCCATGGAGCTCTTTACACATACCGTGCCTGGGTTAGAAAGGGAAATAGTTAACAGCCCACTAGAAGATGATTCGGACATGGAGTGCACTGATGCACAGCCACAGCTAGATTGTCATGCTGTTCCATCGACTCACATCACTACATTGCCCTCGCAGTGTACTGAGCCAGAAACTGACCCTGATGAGACGATGGTGCCCATTCCCGAACGTTATAGCACCTTACACGGTGACACAGAGATAGCTGAACATGAGATTGAAGAGGAGGTGATAGATGACCCAGGTGTTGACCCAGATTGGCAACCATTGGGGGAAGAGGGTGCCGCTGGCAGTAGCTCAGAAGCAGAGGAGGAGGATTGGCAGCAGCCATCAACATCACATTTGCATTCATCTAGCAGGCCCGTCTCTGGCCAAAAAAGTTTGGCAAAACCAAACCATTTTTCGGACAGCGTGGCCATCCGGTTAAAGTAGCACAGTGTGCAATGCCTGAAAAGGTATTCAATAGTAGGAAGAGTGCAGTCTGGCAATTTTTTAACCAAGATCCGAATGATCAGTGCAAAGTGATCTGTAAGAAATGCTCAAGGACATTTAGCAGAGGTCAGAATGTCAAAAGTTTAATTACAACTTGCATGCGTTGACATTTAACCACCATGCACTTGCAAGCCTGGACAAGCTACCAAACGTCCCGTAATGTTCCACCCGCTCACAATGAAGCTAGTCAGCAACGCTACATTCTTTCCCTCACTGTAAGCCCACCATTTACGACACCACCTGCAGCAAATGTGGAGGTATCATCACAAGGCCAAAGCAGTCGGAATCACCAGGTTCTTACTGTAAGCCCACCGGTTAGAACAACAATAGCAGCAAATGTGGAGGTGTCGTCACTATGGCAAAGCAGTCAGGGAACCAGAAGTTTATTGGTAGGAAACACAGCATGTAGACCTACATCGAGAATACCATCACCAACCCTCTCTCAATCCGCCATGTCCACCACCACCACCACCGCAAGTCCCATCATATGCACCTCACCAGTCCAGCTCACCCTCCAAGAGACTCTCATTAGGAAAAGAAAGCACTCACCCTCTCATCTGCGTACACAGGGTTTGAATGCCCACATTGCTAGACTTATATCGTTAGAGATGATGCCCTACCGCTTGGTTGAAAGCGAAGCTTTCAAAGGCTTGATGGCCTACGCAGTACCACGCTATGAGCTACCCAGTCGACACTTCTTTTCGAGAAAAGCCATCCCAGCCCTCCACCAGCATGTCAAAGACCGCATTCTCCGTGCACTGAGGGAATCAGTCAGTAGAAAGGTGCACCTCACAACTGATGCATGGACCAGTAGGCATGGTCAGGGACGTTACGTGTCCATCACGGCACACTGGGTTAATGTGGTGGATAGGGTTGAGCGAAACGGATCGTTCATTTTCATAAGTCGCCGACTTTTGGCAAAGTCGGCGTCTCATGAAACCGAGCCGATCCCTGTGTGGGGTCGGCCATGCGGTACGCGACTTTCGCGCCAAAGTCGCGTTTCAATGACGCTAAAAGCGCCATTTCTCAGCCAATGAAGGTGGACGCAGAGTGTGGGCAGCGTGATGACATAGATCTCAGTCCCCACCATCTTAGAGAAGGGCATTGCAGTGATTGGCTTGCTTTCTGCGGCATCACAGGGGCTATAAAGGGGCGTTCCCGCCGACCGCCATCTTACTGCTGCTGATGTGAGCGTAGGGAGAGGTTGCTGCCGCTTCTTCAGAAGCAGGGATAGTGATAGGCAGGGTACATAAAGCTGCAAACCGCTTGTGCTGTAGCGATTTCCACTGTCCAACACCACCTTTTGTTTGCAGGGACAGTGGAAGCTACTTTTTTTTTCCTCAGCGCTGTCGCTCATTGGGCTGCCCTAGAAGGCTCCCTGACCCTGATATCTGCGTTGCTGTGCCTGTGTGTGTACGACGCTGTGCAAACCAACTGCTTTTTTCAAAGCACAAATCCTGTATTTCCTTCCTTTCTGCACAGCTATCTTGTGTGTTTGTCCACACTTTTGTGTGCAGCAGTCCTTTTTCTAGCTGCCTGCCATACTTTTCTGAGATAACTGCAGGGAGATAAATCTTGGCAAGTCTGCCTCCGTGCCATTGCTGTGGGTGGCATCTCACTCTCATTGTGTGGCACCGAAAAAACCACTGTGTGATACTTGGCCATTTTTTTTTTTTTTTGGGTAAATTCTCACTTTTCAAAAAAAAAATAGTTAGTGGGAGATAAATATTGGCAAGTCTGCCTCCGTGCCAGTCCTGTGTGTGGCATCTGTCTCTCATTGTGTCCCACCGAAAAGCAGTGTGTAATACTGGTCCTTTTTGTTTTTTTGGGGTAAATTCTCCCTTTTCAAAAAAAAAAAATAGTTAGTGGGAGATAAATCTTGGCAAGTCTGCCTCCGTGCCATTGCTGTGGGTGGCATCTCACTCTCATTGTGTGGCACCGAAAAAACCACTGTGTGATACTTGGCCATTTTTTTTTTTTTGGGTAAATTCTCACTTTTCAAAAAAAAAAAATAGTTAGTGGGAGATAAATATTGGCAAGTCTGCCTCCATGCCAGTCCTGTGTGTGGCATCTGTCTCTCATTGTGTCCCACCGAAAAGCAGTGTGTAATACTGGTCCTTTTTGTTTTTTGGGGGTAAATTCTCCCTTTTCAAAAAAAAAAATAGTTAGTGGGAGATAAATCTTGGCAAGTCTGCCTCCGTGCCATTGCTGTGGGTGGCATCTCACTCTCATTGTGTGGCACCGAAAAAACCACTGTGTGATACTTGGCCATTTTTTTTTTTGGGGGGGGGTAAATTCTCACTTTTCAAAAAAAAAAAAGTTAGTGGGAGATAAATATTGGCAAGTCTGCCTCCGTGCCATTGCTGTGGGTGGCATCTCACTCTCATTGTGTGGCACCGAAAAAACTGCTGTGTGATACTTGGCCATTTTTTTTGGGGGGGGGGTAAATTCTCACCTTTCAAAAAAAAAATAGTTAGTGGGAGATAAATATTGGCAAGTCTGCCTCCGTGCCAGTCCTGTGTGTGGCATCTGTCTCTCATTGTGTCCCACCGAAAAGCAGTGTGTAATACTGGTCCTTTTTGTTTTTTGGGGGTAAATTCTCCCTTTTCAAAAAAAAAATAGTTAGTGGGAGATAAATCTTGGCAAGTCTGCCTCCGTGCCAGTCCTGTGTGTGGCTTCTGTCTCTCATTGTGTCCCACCGAAAAGCAGTGTGTGTGTAATACTGGGCCTTTTTGTTTTTTTGGGGTAAATTCTCCCTTTTCAAAAAAAAAAAAAAATTAGTGGGAGATAAATATTGGCAAGTCTGCTTGAGTGCTGCTCCTGTGTGTGCCATCTGTCTCAAATTATTGGGGCACAGAAAACCGAGTGTGTAACATTGGGGCTGATTTTCCTTTCAGTGTCAGGCACCTATAAAGGTATATATAAATTCTACAGAAGTTTGAGTTCACCTTATAAGTTACAAAGTAACAAATAGCGTTACTTTGGTTACGTTTTGCAAACAATGAGGAAGTCTAGTGGAAGAGGTCGTGGCCGTGGGCGGTCATTGTCAGCTGGTAATGATGGTAGTGGTGGTGGAGCATCAGGTGGTCGTGGTAAAAGCAGTACAGCACCTAAGTCTCGAGTTGTTGAGCCAAAAACGTCGTCTGCCTACACAAGGCCTCGAACGCTCTCTTTTCTGGGAGTAGGAAAACCACTTTTGAAGCCAGAGCAGGAGGAACAAGTATTGGCTTTCATTGCTCACTCTGCCTCTAGCTCTTTCGCCTCCTCCTCGGAAAGTGCCAAATGTCAGAGCAGTGCATCATCAGTGGATGCTCCCGGTCAGGAACAAGTCGCTTCCTTGTGTCCTTCACCCAGAACAACAGTGAAGGATGCGTCAGTCGACACAACAGGTTACTCCATGGAGCTCTTTACACATACCGTTCCTGGGTTAGACAGTGAAACAGTTAACAGGCCATGCCCATTAGAAGTTGAATCGGACATGGAGTGCACAGATGCACAGCCACAGCCAGATTACTATGCTGTTCCTTTGACTCAGACAAGAACATTGCCCTCGCAGTGTACTAAGGCAGAATCAAACCCAGCGGAGACTATGGTGCCCCGTCACGAATGCTATACCACCGGCTTACACGGTGACACAGACGAAGTTGCACACGACATAGAAGAGGAGGTCATAGATGACCCAGTTGTTGACCCCGATTGGCAGCCATTGGGGGAACAGGGTGCAGGCGGCAGTAGTTCAGAAGCGGAGGAGGAGGAGCCGCAGCAGGCATCAACATCACAACAGGTTCCATCTACCGGGCCCGTATCTGGCCAAAAACGCGTGGCAAAACCAAAACCTGTTGGAGGACAGCGTGGCCATCCGGTTAAAGAAGCTCAGTCTGCAATGCCTGAAAAGTTATCCGATAGTAGAAAGAGTGCAGTCTGGCATTTTTTTAAACAACATCCAAATGATCAGCGCAAAGTCATCTGTCAAAAATGTTCAACTACCTTAAGCAGAGGTCAGAATCTTAAAAGTCTAAATACAAGTTGCATGCATAGACATTTATCCACCATGCATTTGCAAGCCTGGAATAACTACCAAATGTCCCTAAAGGTTGCAGCACCCTCGGCCAATGAAGCTAGTCAGCAACGCTACATCCCTTCCCTCACTGTAAACCCACCATTTCCCGCACCACCGGCAGTATCTGTGCAGCTTTCGTCGCCAGGCCAAAGCAGTCAGGGAATCACCAGGTTTGCAGTAGGAAACACTGCATGTAGGGCACCGGCAAGAATACCATCTCCAACCCTCTCTCAGTCTGCCATGTCCATTGGCACCACCGCTAGTTCCACGATCTCCAGCTCTCCAGTCCAGCTCACCCTACATGAGACTCTTGTTAGGAAAAGGAAGTACTCATCCTCGCATCCGCGTACACAGGGTTTGAACGCCCACATTGCTAGACTAATCTCATTAGAGATGATGCCCTACCGGTTAGTTGAAAGCGAAGCTGTACCACGCTACGAGCTACCCAGTCGACACTTCTTTTATAGAAAAGCCATCCCAGCCCTCCAACAGCATGTTAAAGACCGCATCGTCCATGCACTCAGGCAGTCTGTGACTACAAAGGTGCACCTGACAACAGATGCATGGACCAGTAGGCATGGCCAGGGACGTTATGTGTCCATCACGGCACACTGGGTGAATGTGGTGGATGCAGGGTCCACAGGGGACAGCAATATTGGGACAGTTTTGCCTAGTCCACGGTCAAGGAAAGAGTTGGCTGTAGGCGTTAGCCCCCCTCCTCCTCTTCCTCCTCCTCATGCAGAAGCGAGAGCTCGTCCACACACCACAGTCGCACATCCACTCCATCCGCAGCTGCCACTGTTGCACACCAGGTGTGCCATTATGGGACAGCTAGTGGCAAGCGTCAGCAGGCTGTATTGGCAATGAAGTGTTTGGGCGACAACAGACACACCGCGGAAGTTCTGTCCGAGTTCTTGCTGAATGAAACTCAGTCATGGCTGGGCACTGTACATCTTGAGGCAGGCAAGGTTGTGAGTGATAACGGAAGGAATTTCATGGCTGCCATAGCCCTTTCCCAACTGAAAACATTCCTTGCCTGGCTCACACCTTAAACCTGGTGGTGCAGTGCTTCCTGAAAAGTTACCCGGGGTTACCAGACCTGCTCCTCAAAGTGCGCAGACTTTGCTTGCATATCCGCCGTTCGCCCGTACACTCCAGCCGTATGCAGAACTATCATCGGTCTTTGAACCTTCCCCAGCATCGCCTAATCATCGACATTTCAACAAGGTGGAACTCCACACTGCACATGCTTCAGAGACTGTGCGAACAGAGGCGTGCTGTTATGTTTTTGTGGGAGGATACACATACACGGGCAGGCAGTTGGATGGCAGACATGGAGTTGTCAGGTGTGCAGTGGTCGAAGCTACAAGACCTGTGTCAAGTCCTTCAGTGTTTTGAGGAATGCACACGGCTGGTTAGTGCAGACAACGCCATAATAAGCATGAGCATCCCCCTAATGCGTCTGCTGATGCAAAGTTTGACGCACATAAAGGAGCAGGCGTCTGCAGCCGAGGAAGAGGAAAGCCTTGATGACAGCCAGCCATTGTCTGGTCAGGGCCGTGTAGAGGACGCGGTAGCGGGCGAAGAGGAGGAGGAGGACGAGGAGGATGATGGGGATGAGTACTTTTTGAATGAGGAAGCTTCTCCTGGGCCAACAGAAATTAGTGGCGTTGCAAGGCCGGGTTCTGTTTTTTTAAGGGAGACAAGTGACGTAGATTTGCCTGTAACAGCCCCTCCAACCAGCACAACCGCAGATTTGACAACTGGAACTTTGGCACACATGGCGGATTATGCCTTATGTACCCTCAAAAGGGACACACGCATTATTAAAATGATGAGCGATGACGATTACTGGTTGGCCTGCATCCTTGACCCTCGCTATAAAGGCAAATTGCAAAATATTATGCCACATGAGAACCTCGAACAAATATTAGCAACCAAACAAGCTACTCTTGTAGACCGTTTGATTCAGGCATTCCCAGCACACACCGCCGGTGATGGTTCTCACACGAGCTGCAGGGGGCTACAGGGCAGAGGTGTTAGAGGTGCACAGATCAGAAGTGGCGTTGGACAGAGGGGTTTTCTGACCAGGTTGTGGAGTGATTTCGCAATGACCGCAGACAGGACAGGTACTGCAGCATCTATTCAAAGTGACAGGAGACAACATTTGTCCAGTATGGTTACTAACTATTTTTCTTCCCTTATCGATGTTCTCCCTCAACCGTCATTCCCATTTGATTACTGGGCATCAAAATTAGACACCTGGCCTGAATTGGCAGAATATGCGTTGCAGGAGCTTGCTTGCCCAGCAGCTAGTGTGCTATCAGAAAGAGTATTCAGTGCTGCTGGTTCAATATTAACCGAAAAAAGGACTCGTCTGGCTACCCAAAATGTGGATGATCTCACCTTCATTAAAATGAACCACTCCTGGATTTCAAATTATTTTGCCCCACCTTTCCCGGCTGACACCTAGCTTTCCTATAAAAAGGTCTTGCTTGTGGACTGGTCTTACTGAGTGTTCTAATCTGTTAATTTGCAGCAGCTGTTTGTCCAGCATACGACATGTTTACACCTCCCCCAATGGGAAAAATCCCCCCACGGGGCCGTTGTCTCGCCACTTGGCGCAAGCACCCGTTACAGTGCTGATTGTCTGAAGAGGTGGGTGTGCCCGCTTTTGGTCGACGGCACTGCCACTGGGTCCCTCATAGTACAATGTAGTGTCTCTGGCGGTGGTGGTGCGCACCCAACGTCAGACACACCGTTGTAACATGAGGGGCCCTGGGGCGGTACCGCCTGCCACAAGAGAGTCCCCCCCCCAGCTCAAACTGTGCTCTACCACGTGCAAAATTATCTCGCACAGCTCCACCAATGTTTAGTCTATGCACTGACATCATTCAATGCCTGGCACTGACAAACAATACCAATTTGCTAGTTAAAGTAGTCTGGGTCAGTGTCCTATATTGACACCAGTAAATACTAATTTACTGCCAAATTACTTTGTCATAAACTCTGCAGATGAGCCCACCCCTGTACCTAAGCATGCCACCCTTTTTTTACTTATAGTTGTTTTGCGAGACATTCACATCTATTTATTTTTTTGGAGTACTAACTGTGTCAGACACTCCTTGCAATACTCCTCCACTGACCACAATGCTGCCTGCCTGTGTATCCATGTAACCGATGTAAAACTGCCATGACTGCCTACTGTTTGTTATTTTAGGCCTTTGTGAGCCTGTCTGCGGCCCCTACTTGCAATACTACTCCACTGACCACAATGCTGCCTGGAGTGCCTGCCTGTGTATCCATGTAACCGATGTAAAACTGCCATGACTGCCTACTGTTTGTTATTTTAGGCCTTTGTGAGCCTGTCTGCGGCCCCTACTTGCAATACTCCTCCACTGACCACAATGCTGCCTGGAGTGCCTGCCTGTGTATCCATGTAACCGATGTAAAACTGCCATGACTGCCTACTGTTTGTTATTTTAGGCCTTTGTGAGCCTGTCTGCGGCCCCTACTTGCAATACTCCTCCACTGACCACAATGCTGCCTGGAGTGCCTGCCTGTGTATCCATGTAACCGATGTAAAACTGCCATGACTGCCTACTGTTTGTTATTTTAGGCCTTTGTGAGCCTGTCTGCGGCCCCTACTTGCAATACTCCTCCACTGACCACACCAATGCTGCCCGTGTACCCCTGGAACCTATTTAAAAGTTCATAGAGCCTAGTTATATATTTTATTTACTATTAATAAGGCCATGATGGACTACGCTGTACCACGCTACAAGCTAACCAGTCGACACATTTCTTTTGCGAGAAAAGCCATCCCAACCCTCCACCAGCATGTAGAAGACCGCATTGTCCATGCACTCTGGCAATCTGTGAGTACAAAGGTGCACCTGACAACAGACGCATGGACCTGTAGGCATGGCCACGGAAGATTACGTGTCCATTACGGCGCAATGGGTTAATGTGTTGGATGCATGGTCCACAGGGGACAGCCTACTAAGTCTGTCTGCAGTCCCTAATTCTAATTGTCCTCCACTGTCTAAATATGAGCTTCCACCTTCTGGCTTTCGGCCTATAGTATCAGAAATTAAACTGCATTTGGCCTTCAACTTTGGTTACGGCCTACTAACGGTGTCTGCCCCTGCTTGGTGTTTGTCCTCAACTGAATACAGCTGAGCTTCAACCTTCTGGCTCTCATTAAGTGCTGTTTTTAAATAAAAAAATGGTGTTTAGGGCCTACTAACGGTGTCTGCCCCTGCCTGGTGTTTGTCCTCAACTGAATACAGCTGTGCTTCAACCTTCTGGCTCTCATTAAGTGCTGTTTTTAAATAAAAAAATGGTGTTTAGGGCCTACTAACGGTGTCTGCCCCTGCCTGGTGTTTGTCCTCAACTGAATACAGCTGAGCCTCAACCTTCTGGCTCTCATTAAGTGCTGTTTTTAAATAAAAAAATGGTGTTTAGGGCCTACTAACGGTGTCTGCCCCTGCCTGGTGTTTGTCCTCAACTGAATACAGCTGTGCTTCAACCTTCTGGCTCTCATTAAGTGCTGTTTTTAAATAAAAAAAATGGTGTTTAGGGCCTACTAACGGTGTCTGCCCCTCCCTGGTGTTTTTCCTCAACTGAATACAGCTGAGCCTCAACCTTCTGGCTCTCATTAAGTGCTGTTTTTAAATAAAAAAATGGTGGTTAGGGCCTACTAACGGTGTCTGCCCCTCCCTGGTGTTGCCCTCAACTGAATACAGCTGAGCTTCTACCTTCTGGCTTTCGGCCTATAGTATCAGATATTAAACTGCATTTGGCCTACTAGTGTGCTTGGGCCCTTAAAACAGTGTCTGCTGCTCTTGGGTTTGCTACTCCACTGAACAAAGCAGTGCCGCCTGTTTAGTCTTGTTACCAATTTTGAACTGCAGTTAGCCTACTTTATTCTTTGGCCCTATATCTGTTTCCTCCTCATCCTGCCCATTGCCCAGCCACTGCTAGATGAGTCTGCTGGTACATTGACCCAGAACACTACATTCCCCTTGCACTTTACACAGCCAGAATCTGACCCTGCTGGAAGTAAGGTCCCCCTTACCGCATGTTAAACCACCTTACACAGGGACAAAGAGGAAGGTGCAGATGAAAGTGCAGGTTCCTTCATCAGGTGGGGGGGGGCATACTCGTTGGCGACGTCACTGGCACAGGGCCCCTCAGAGTACGCAAAAGTGTCACTGCTGGTGGGAGGCGCCCCCGCCGTGCAAACACACCGCTGTACTTTGAGGGGCCCTGTGCCAGTGCCAATGCGAATGAGTGGGCCCCCCCTGCTTGCTCAGGATCACAGCACTTGCAACGTTGAAATACTTACCTCTCCCTGCTCCACCGCCGTGACGTAGTCCACATTTCCTGGGCCCACTAAAGCCTTGAACCAGCCCTACCCCCCACAACTTTTGCCAAATGACCCCCAATTTCCTATGCCCAACTATTATTATAAAGTTAATTTAGATTGACAAGCTTCAGAAACAAGAATGGATGTTTTTGGCATTAAAATGGGCACTGTAGGTGTTTTCCTGGCCTCCACTCACTGCCGACTATGGTTCCCCATTGACTTGCATTGGGTTTCGTGTTTCGGTCGATCCCCGACTTTTAGCGATAGTCGGCCGACTGCACTCGACTCGACTCTGGACAAAGTCGGGTTTCACAAAACCCGACTCGACCTTAAAAAAATGAAAGTCGCTCAACCCTAGTGGTGGATGCAGGGTCCACAGGGGACAGCCACAGTGGGACAGTTCTGCCTAACCCACAGTCTAGGAAACAGTTGGCTGTAGGCATTCGCCACCCCTCCTCCTCCTCCTCCTCTTCCAGCCGAAGCGAAAGCTCATCCACAGAGCGCAGTCGCACGACCACTCCATCCGCAGCTGCCAGTGTTGCACACGACGTGTCCCATTATGGAACAGCTAGTGGTAAGCGTCAGCAGGCTGTGTTGGAAATGAAGTGCTTGGGTGACAACAGACACACTGCGGAAGTTCTGGCCGAGTTCTTGCAGCAAGAATCTCAGTCATGGCTGGGCAGTGTACATCTTGAGGCAGGCAAGGTAGTCAGTGATAACGGGAGGAATTTTATGGCTGCCATAGCCCTTTCAGAACTGAAACACATACCTTGCCTGGCTCACACCTTGAACCTGGTGGTGCAGTGCTTCCTGAAAAGTTATCCGGGGTTACCAGCCCTGCTCCTCAAGGTGCGACGACTTTGCTCTCACATCCGCCGTTCGCCCATACACTCCAGCCGTATGCAGAACCATCAGCGATCGTTGAAGCTTCCCCAGCAACGCCTAATAATCGACGTTGCTACAAGGTGGAACTCTACACTGCACATGCTTCAGAGGCTGTGCGAACAGAGGTGTGCTGTCATGTATTTGTGGGAGGATACATATACACGGGCAGGCAGTTGGATGGCAGACATGGAGTTGTCTGCTGTGCAGTGGTCGAAGCTCCAAGACCTCTGTCAAGTCCTTCAGTGTTTTGAGGAATGCACACGGCTGGTCAGTGCGGACGACGCCATCATAAGCATAAGCATTCCACTAATGCGTCTGCTGATGCAAAGTTTGGCACACATTAAGGAGCAGGCGTCTGCAGCCGAGGAGGAGGGAAGCCTTGATGACAGTCAGCCATTGTCTGCTCAGGGAAGTCTCGGGGACGAGGTTGCGGACGAAGAGGAGGAGGAGGAGGAGGAAGATGGGGATGATTATTTATGGGAGGAGGAAGTTGGAGCGCCCCCAGACGCAGGGCCGCTGGGTACTCGGTACCGGGCCTCTCTGTCTCGGTCCTGGGGTTGTCACGGTGGCTAGACCCGGTCCGTGACCCTGCTAAGGGGCATCCAATGAAAGTTGTGATGATGGTGCGTGGTGCGAGGTGCGATGAATAACGAGGACACAGGGTTGCAGTCTCTTTACCTCTTTACTGAAGGCTTCGGGATCCGCAATCCAGAGCACTGTTAACAGGGCTGGCTGAGACCGGCCGGTCCGAAGGCACATCCAGAGTACTTTTTGCAGGTGGAAATCAGTGCCTACCTTCTAGCGCCTGTGTGTTGTAGTGCCTCCCTGCTGAGCACCACGGGATAGTCCTCACAACTGTTGTGTCTGTTTCTGATGTTCTTTCTCTCCCCGTCCCCCAGATGATTTGGCTAGGGGTAGGCCTGGAGTTATTTTATAGGGACCCTAGAGACGCCCCTCTCCCACAATTGCCTCCGTTGTCTGCTTAGGTGATTTAGGTGAGACAACCAATCTAAAGTCAACTGCCCTGCCGCTGTTTGAAGTAATGCGTGGAGCCCAATACTTCCTCGGCGTTCCGGCCACCGGCTACATGCCTCAGTAGAATGTTGCCGATCTCGGGGCACGACTCCTACTGGTTCTATTCTCCTTTGTGCTGTGATCTTGTTTCTCACTTCTCCACAATAAACCTCACTTCTTATCCTTTCTTAAGAAACCGCCGCAATGAAGTGCAGGTGCGTGTTGTGAATTCCGTTCTCGGGCTCTCTCCTGTGGTCATGAGTGGTACTGTGTGAGTTTGTTCTTGGGCTCCCTCTTGTGGCCTTTAGCGATATGGCTGGGCTCAGCTGCTTCATTTCCTTCTATGCTGGGCCTATTTAACTCACCTGGACCTTCATTTGTTGCCTGCTGTCGGTGTATTCAGTCCTGATTCTGAGCTCTCCTGAAGATTCCTTGTGACCAGTCTCCTGCTGGAGAAGCTAAGTTTGCTTGTTCATTTTGCTCATTATTTCCTTGAAAACGTTTCTCAGTATATGATGAGTTCAGTCCAGCTTGTTTTTATGTGATTTTTTGCTTGCTGGTTAGTTCTGGGGTGCAGAGTGCGCCCCTCACATCGTGAGTCGGTGTGGGGGTTCTTGTATTCTCTGCGTGGTTTATTTTTGATAGTTTTTGTACTGACCGCACAGATTCCTATCTATTTTCTGTCTATCTAGTGTTAGCGGGCCTCATTTGCTAAACCTGCTTCATTTCTACGTTTGTATTTTCCCCTTAACTCACCGTTATTATTTGTGGGGGGCTGTCTATAACTTTGGGGTTATTTCTCTGAGGCAAGTGAGGTCTTTGCTTTCTCTCTAGGGGCAGTCAGTTTCTCAGGCTGTGAAGAGGCGTCTAGGTTTTTAGGTAACGCTCCACGGCTGCCTTTAGTGTGTTGGATAGGATCAGGATTGCGGTCAGTATAGCTTCCACATCCCCAGAACTTGTCCTAACATTCTGGTTATATGTATCAGGTCAGTTTTGAGATCCTACCACCGGATCATAACAGTACAGCAGGCCACAAAGTGTTAATGCAGCAGAAGAGGGAGAAGAGAAATCCTGAAGTCATTTTTTTTTTTTTTTCCTCTGCACTGTGTTTTGCCTCTCTCCTCCCCTTAATCTCTGGGTGGTTCTGAACTCAGCTGCAGATATGGACATTCAGAGTCTGTCTTCTAGTGTGGATCATCTCACTGCAAGGGTACAGGGCATTCAGGATTATGTAGTCTGCAGTGTCAGTGTCAGAGCCTAAAATACCTATTCCTGAGCTGTTCTCCGGAGATAGATCTAGGTTTTTGAACTTTAAGAATAATTGTAAGTTATTCCTTTTTCTGAGACCTCGCTCCTCTGGTGATTCTGTTCAGCAAGTTAAAATTGTTATTTCTTTGTTACGTGGTGACCCTCAAGATTGGGCATTCTCTCTGGCGCCAGGAGATCCTGCATTGCTAAATGTGGATGAGTTTTTTCTGGCGCTTGGAGTGCTTTATGAGGAACCTAATCTGGTAGACCAAGCAGAGAAGGTTTTGCTGGCTCTCTCTCAGGGTCAAGATGAAGCAGAGGTTTACTGTCAGAAGTTTAGGAAGTGGTCTGTGCTCACTCAATGGAATGAGTTCGCCCTGGCGGCGATTTTCAGAAAGGGTCTTTCTGAAGCCCTTAAAGATGTTATGGTGGGGTTCCCCACGCCTGCGGGTCTGAATGAGTCAATGTCTTTGGCCATTCAGATTGATCGGCGTTTGCGGGAGCGCAAACCTGTGCCCCATCTGGCGGTATTTTCTGAGCAGAAACCTGAGCCTATGCAATGCGACAGGATTCTGACCAGAGTTGAACGGCAAAACCACAGACGTCAGAATGGGTTGTGCTTTTACTGTGGTGATTCTACTCATGTTATTTCAGAGTGTTCTAAGCACACAAAAAGGTTCGCCAAGTCTGTCACCATTGGTAATGTACAACCTAAATTCATTTTGTCTGTTACTTTGATTTGCTCTCTGTCATCCTACTCAGTTATGGCTTTTGTGGATTCAGGTGCTGCCCTGAATTTGATGGATTTGTCATTTGCCAGGCGCTGTGGTTTTATCTTGCAGCCTTTACAATTCCCTATACCACTAAAGGGAATTGATGCTACGCCATTGGCCAAGAATAAACCTCAGTACTGGACCCAAGTGACCATGTGCATGGCTCCTGCACATCAGGAGGTGATTCGCTTTCTTGTGCTACATAATTTGCATGATGTTGTCGTGTTGGGTCTGCCATGGCTGCAGGCTCATAATCCAGTCCTGGATTGGAAAGCAATGTCTGTGTCAAGTTGGGGTTGCCAGGGATTTCATGGCGATGCTCCTTTGGTGTCAATTGCTTCTTCTACTCCTTCTGAAGTCCCTGAATTTTTGTCGGACTACCAGGATGTATTTGATGAGCCCAAATCCAGTGCCCTACCTCCTCATAGGGATTGTGATTGTGCTATAAATCTGATTCCTGGTAGTAAGTTCCCTAAGGGACGACTTTTTAATTTATCTGTACCAGAACATGCTGCTATGCGGAGTTATATAAAGGAGTCCTTGGAGAAGGGGCATATTTGCCCGTTCTCGTCCCCTTTGGGTGCGGGGTTCTTTTTTGTGGCCAAGAAGGATGGTTCTCTGAGACCCTGTATAGATTATCGCCTTCTAAATAACATCACGGTCAAATTTCAGTACCCCTTGCCACTGTTGTCCGATCTGTTTGCCCGGATTAGGGGGGCCAGTTGGTTCACCAAGATAGATCTTCGAGGAGCGTATAATCTTGTGCGCATAAAGCAGGGCGATGAATGGAAAACAGCATTTAATACGCCCGAAGGCCATTTTGAGTACTTGGTGATGCCTTTTGGGCTTTCTAATGCCCCCTCTGTGTTTCAGTCCTTCATGCATGACATCTTCCGAGAGTATCTGGATAGATTTATGATTGTGTACCTGGATGATATTTTGGTCTTTTCTGATGATTGGGAGTCTCATGTGAAGCAGGTCAGGATGGTATTTCAAGTCCTGCGTACCAATGCCTTGTTTGTGAAGGGCTCTAAATGTCTCTTCGGAGTCCAGAAGGTTTCCTTTTTGGGCTTTATTTTTTCTCCTTCTACTATTGAGATGGAACCAGTCAAGGTCCAGGCTATTCATGACTAGACTCAACCTACATCAGTGAAGAGTCTTCAGAAGTTCTTGGGTTTTGCTAATTTTTACCGTCACTTCATCACTAATTTTTCTAGTGTGGTTAAGCCTTTGACGGATTTGACCAAGAAGGGTTCTGATGTGACGAATTGGTCTCCTGCGGCCATGGAGGCCTTTCAGGAGCTGAAACGTTGATTTTCTTCGGCTCCTGTCTTGCGCCAGCCCGATGTCTCTCTTCCCTTTCAGGTCGAGGTTGATGCTTCTGAGATTGGAGCAGGGGCTGTCTTGTCGCAGAGAAGCTCTGATGGCTCTGTGATGAGACCATGTGCTTTCTTTTCAAGAAAGTTTTCGCCTGCCGAGTGGAATTATGATGTTGGTAATTGTGAGTTGTTGGCAATGAAGTGGGCATTTGAGGAGTGGCGACATTGGCTTGAGGGAGCCAAGCATCGTGTGGTGGTCTTGACGGATCACAAGAATTTGACTTATCTCGAGTCTGCCAAATGGTTGAATCCGCGACAGGCTCGATGGTCGCTGTTTTTCTCTCGTTTCAATTTCGTGGTTTCATACCTTCCGGGTTCGAAAAACGTAAAGGCTGATGCCCTTTCTAGGAGTTTTGTACCTGACTCCCCGGAAGTTTCTGAACCGACTGGTGTCCTCAAAGAGGGGGTGATTTTGTCTGCCATCTCTCCTGATCTGCGACGGGTGTTGCAGGAGTTTCAGGCCAATAAACCTGACCATTGTCCACCGGAGAGACTGTTTGTCCCGGACAGATGGACCAGTAGAGTTATTTCCGAGGTTCATTCTTCGGTGTTGGCGGGTCATCCTGGGATTTTTGGTACCAGGGATTTGGTGGCGAGGTCCTTTTGGTAACCTTCCTTGTCGCGGGATGTGCGTTCCTTTGTGCAGTCTTGTGGGATTTGTGCTCGGGCCAAGCCTTGCTGTTCTCGTGCCAGTGGATTGCTTTTGCCTTTGCCTGTCCCGGAGAGGACTTGGACGCATATTTCCATGGATTTTATTTCGGATCTTCCTGTCTCTCAGAGGATGTCTGTCATCTGGGTGGTTTGTGATCGTTTTTCTAAAATGGTCCATTTGGTACCTTTGCCTAGCTGCCTTCCTCCTCCGATTTGGTGCCACTGTTTTTTCAGAATGTGGTTCGTTTACATGGTATTCCGGAGAACATTGTGTCTGACAGAGGATCCCAGTTTGTGTCCAGATTTTGGCGGTCCTTTTGTGCTAAGCTGGGCATTGAATTGTCTTTTTCGTCGGCCTTCCATCCTCAGACGAATGGCCAAACCGAACGAACTAATCAGACCTTGGAAACTTATTTGAGATTTTTTGTTTCTGCTGATCAGGATGATTGGGTGACTTTTTTGCCATTGGCTGAGTTCGCCCTCAATAATCGGGCTAGTTCTGCTACTTTGGTTTCACCTTTCTTTTGCAATTCTGGTTTTCATCCTCGTTTTTCCACGGGTCAGGTTGAGCCCTCTGACTGTCCTGGGGTGGATTCTGTGGTGGATAGGTTGCAGCAGATTTGGAACCATGTGGTGGACAATTTGACGTTGTCCCAAGAGAAGGCTCAGCGCTTTGCTAACCTCCGTCGCTGTGTGGGTCCCCGACTTCTTGTGGGGGATTTGGTGTGGTTGTCTTCTCGTTATGTCCCGATGAAGGTTTCCTCTCCTAAGTTCAAGCCTCGTTTCATCGGTCCTTATAAGATTTTGGAAATCCTCAATCCTGTGTCATTTCGTTTGGACCTCCCGACATCGTTTGCCATTCATAATGTGTTCCATAGGTCATTGTTGCGGAGATATGTGGTGCCTGTGGTCCCTTCTGTGGATCCTCCTGCTCCTGTCTTGGTCGAGGGGGAGTTGGAGTATGTGGTGGAGAAGATCTTGGATTCTCGTATTTTGAGACGGAAGCTTCAGTACTTAGTTAAATGGAAGGGCTATGGTCAGGAGGATAATTCCTGGGTTGTCGCCTCCGATGTCCATGCGGCCGATTTGGTTCGTGCCTTTCATTCGGCTCGTCCTGATCGGCCTGGGAGCTCTGGTGAGGGTTCGGTGACCCCTCCTCAAGGGGGGGGTACTGTTGTGAATTCTGTTCTCGGGCTCCCTCCTGTGGTCATGAGTGGTACTGTGTGAGTTTGTTCTTGGGCTCCCTCTTGTGGCCTTTAGCGATATGGCTTGGCTCAGCTGCTTCATTTCCTTCTATGCTGGGCCTATTTAACTCACCTGGACCTTCATTTGTTGCCTGCTGTCAGTGTATTCAGTCCTGATTCTGAGCTCTCCTGAAGATTCCTTGTGACCAGTCTCCTGCTGGAGAAGCTAAGTTTGCTTGTTCATTTTGCTCATTATTTCCTTGAAAACATTTCTCACTATATGAAGAGTTCAGTCCAGCTTGCTTTTATGTGATTTTTTGCATGCTGGTTAGTTCTGGGGTGCAGAGTGCGCCCCTCACATCGTGAGTCAGTGTGGGGGTTCTTGTATTCTCTGCGTGGTTTATTTTTGATAGATTTTGTACTGACCGCACAGATTCCTATCTATTTTCTGTCTATCTAGTGTTAGCGGGCCTCATTTGCTAAACCTGTTTCATTTCTACGTTTGTATTTTCCCCTTAACTCACCGTTATTATTTGTGGGAGGCTGTCTATAACTTTGGGGTTATTTCTCTGAGGCAAGTGAGGTCTTTGCTTTCTCTCTAGGGGCAGTCAGTTTCTCAGGCTGTGAAGAGGCGTCTAGGTTTTTAGGTAACGCTCCACGGCTGCCTTTGGTGTGTTGGATAGGATCAGGATTGCGGTCAGTATAGCTTCCACATCCCCAGAACTTGTCCTAACATTCTGGTAATATGTATCAGGTCAGTTTTGAGATCCTACCACCAGATCATAACAGGTGCGGTTCCGTAACGATCTGTCCTTTTCACTAGGCCTCTGTCAGGATCCCATCCCTGACAGGGACCCCCTTGATCTTCCCAAGCAACCTCTTCTCTTACTAGGTGATGCCTGGGCAAAACCCAGTCAGCTTTCTTCCTAACTTCCTATCCAGCCCCCAGTTTTACCAGATTGTGAGGAGTGGCCTAATACATAGAACCCTTTGCTCCCCCTGGTGGCCAGAGTGTGAAGTGTAATGTGTGACTGTGATACCTGGTCAGGTGAACGAACTTTTTAAGTGCCATCAGACGTACCATCACCCCCCTTAGTGGCGGAGCGTCAGTACTGCAACGACCAGGACTCTGGGGCGCTGCAGAAGCATCTCAGGGGGGAATAGAAAGTGTTGGTGGTGCAAGGTCAGGTACAGGTTTTTTGCGGGAGACAAGTGATGTGGATTTGCCAGAAAGTGCTCCTCAACCCAGCACAAGCATTGATTTGACACCTGGAACATTGGCCCACATGGCTGATTATGCATTGCGTATCCTAAAAAGGGACCCCCGCATTATCAAAATGATGACAGATGACGATTACTGGTTGGCCTGCCTCCTGGATCCACGCTATAAAGGGAAATTGCAAAATATCATGCCACATGAGAATCTTGAGCAAATATTGGCTACCAAACATGCAACTCTTGTAGACCGTTTGGTTCAGGCTTTCCCAGCAAACAGCGGCGGTGATGGTTCTCACACGAGCTGCAGGGGCAACATGCAAGAGGTGTTAGAGGGGCACAAATCAGAAGTGGCGTTGGACAGAGGGGTTTTATGACCAGGTTGTGAAGTGATTTCGCAATGACCGCAGACACGACAGGTACTGCAGCATCAATTCAAAGTGACAGGAGACAACATTTGTCCAGTATGGTTACTAACTATTTTTCCTCCCTTATCGATGTTCTCTGTTATGATTTGGTGGTAGGATCACCAAACTGACCTGATAGGTAAACCAGAATATTAGGACGAGCTCTGGGGATGTGGAAACTATACTGACCGCAACACTGAACCTATCCAATACACACTAAAGGCAGCCGTGGAGCGTTACCTAAAAACCTAGATGCCTCGTCACAGCCTGAGGAACTAAGTACCCCTAGAGAGAAGCCAAGCCTCACTTGACTCAGAGAAATGACCCCAAAGTTTAGACAGCCCCCATAAATAATAGCAGTGAGTTAAGGGGAAAATTCAAACGTAGTAATGAAAAACAGGTTTAAGCAAATGAGGCCCGCTAACGCTTAATAGACTGAAGATAGCAAGGGATCTGTGCGGTCAGTACAAAAACTATCAAAAACTATCCACACAGAAAATACAAGAACCCCCACACCGACTCACGATGTGAGGGGCGCACTCTGCACCCCAGAACTTCCAGCAAGCAAAAAATCACATATAAGCAAGCTGGACTGAACTCATCATATAATGAAACATATTTTCAAGAGAAAAATGAGCAAACATGAACTAGCAAGACTTAGCTTCTCTGGATGGAGACAGGTCACAAGGAAGTCCAGAGAGATCAGAACCAGTACTGAATACAACGACAGCAGGCAACAAACAAAGGTGCAGGTGGAGTTAAATAGGAACCAGCATAGCAGGAAATGAGGCAGCTGAGACCATCTCCAGACCCGCAGTATCGCTAAAGGCCACCAGAGGGAGCCCAGACGGAATTCACAACAGTACCCCCCCTTGAGGAGGGGTCACCAAACCCTCATCAGAGCCCCCAGGCCGATCAGGACGAGCCGAATGAAAGGCACGAACCAAATCGGCCGCATGGACATCAGAGGCGACAACCCAGGAATTATCCTCCTGACCATAGCCCTTCCATTTAACTAAGTACTGAAGCCTTGGTCTCGAAACACGAGAATCCAAGATCTTCTCCACCACATACTCCAATTCTCCCTCGACCAAGACCGGAGCAGGAGGATCAACAGAAGGAACCACAGGCACCACATATCTCCGCAACAATGACCTATGGAACACATTGTGAATGGCAAATGATGCTGGGAGGTCCAAACGAAATGACACAGGGTTGAGGATTTCCAAAATCTTATAAGGACCGATGAAACGAGGCTTGAACTTAGGAGAGGAAACTTTCATCGGATCATAACGAGAAGACAACCACACCAAATCCCCCACACGAAGTCGGAGACCCACACAGCGACGGCGGTTAGCAAAGCGCTGAGCCTTCTCTTGTGACAACGTCAAATTGTCCAACACGTGGTTCCAAATCTGCTGCAACCTATCCACCACAGAATCCACCCCAGGACAGTCAGAAGGCTCAACCTGACCTGAGGAAAAACGAGGATGAAAACCAGAATTGCAAAAAAAAGGCAAAACCAAAGTAGCAGAACTAGCCCGATTATTGAGGGCGAACTCAGCCAATGGCAAAAAAGTCACCCAGTCATCCTGATCAGCAGAAACAAAACATCTCAGATAAGTCTCCAAGGTCTGATTAGTACGTTCGGTTTGGCCATTTGTCTGAGGATGGAAGGCCGATGAAAAAGATAATTCAATGCCCATCTTATCACAAAAGGACCGCCAAAATCTGGACACAAACTGGGATCCTCTATCAGACACAATATTCTCAGGAATACCATGCAAATGAACCACATTCTGAAAGAACAGTGGAACCAAATCAGAGGAGGAAGGCAGCTTAGGCAAGGGCACCAAATGGACCATTTTAGAAAAATGATCACAAACCACCCAGATAACAGACATCTTCTTTGAGACTGGAAGATCCGAAATAAAATCCATGGAAATATGCGTCCAGGGCCTCTTCGGGACAGGCAAAGGCAGAAGCAAACCACTGGCACGAGAACAGCAAGGCTTGGCCCGAGCACAAATCCCACAGGACTGCACAAAGGAATGCACATCCCGCGACAAGGAAGGCCACCAAAAGGACCTAGCCACCAAATCCCTGGTACCAAAAATCCCAGAGTGGCCTGCCAACACCTAAGAATGAACCTCAGAAATAACTCTACTGGTCCATCTATCCGGGACAAACATTCTCTCCGGTGGACAACGATCAGGTCTATTGGCCTGAAATTCCTGCAGTACCCGTCGCAAATCAGGGGAGATGGCAGACAAAATCACCCCTTCTCTGAGGACACCAGCCAGTTCAGAAACTCCCGGAGAGTCAGGCACAAAGCTTCTAGAAAGAGCATCAGCCTTCACGTTCTTCGAACCCGGAAGGTATGAAACCACGAAATTGAAACGGGAGAAAAACAGCGACCATCGAGCCTGTCTAGGATTTAGCCACTTAGCAGACTCGAGATAAGTCAAATTCTTGTGATCAGTCAAGACCACCACACGATGTTTGGCTCCCTCAAGCCAATGTCTCCACTCCTCAAATGCCCACTTCATTGCCAACAACTCCCGATTACCAACATCATAATTCCGCTCGGCAGGCGAAAACTTTCTTGAAAAGAAAGCACATGGCCTCATCACAGAGCCATCAGAGTTTCTCTGTGACAAGACAGCCCCTGCTCCAATTTCAGAAGCATCAACCTCGACCTGGAATGGTAGAGAGACATCCGGCTGACGCAAGACAGGAGCCGAAGAGAACCGACGTTTGAGCTCCTGAAAGGCCTCCACGGCCGCAGGAGACCAATTCGTCACATCAGAACCCTTCTTAGTCAAATCCGTCAAAGGCTTAACCACACTGGAAAAATCTGCGATGAAGCGACAGTAAAAATTAGCAAAACCCAAGAACTTCTGAAGACTTTTTACCGATGTAGGTTGAGTCCAGTCATGAATAGCCTGGACCTTGACTGGATCCATCTCAATGGTAGAAGGAGAAAAAATAAAGCCCAAAAAGGAAACCTTCTGGACTCCAAAGAGACATTTAGAGCCCTTCACAAACAAGGCATTGGCTCGCAGGACCCGAAATACCATCCGGACCTGCTTCACATGAGATTCCCAATCATCAGAAAAGACCAAAATATCATCCAGGTACACAATCATAAACCTATCCAGATACTCTCGGAAGATGTCGTGCATGAAGGACTGGAACACAGAAGGGGCATTAGAAAGCCCAAAAGGCATCACCAAGTACTCAAAATGGCCTTCGGGCGTATTAAATGCTGTTTTCCATTCATCGCCCTGCTTTATACGCACAAGATTATACGCTCCACAAAGATCTATCTTGGTGAACCAACTGGCCCCCCTAATCCGAGCAAACAGATCGGACAACAGTGGCAAAGGATACTAAAATTTGACCGTGATGTTATTTAGAAGGCGATAATCTATACAGGGTCTTAGAGAACCATCCTTCTTGGCCACAAAAAAGAACCCCGCACCCAAAGGGGATGAGGATGGGCGAATATGCCCCTTCTCCAAAGACTCCTTGATATAACTCTGCATAGCGGCATGTTCTGGTACAGACAAATTAAAAAGTCGTCCCTTAGGGAACTTACTACCAGGAATCAAATTTATGGCGCAATCACAATCCCTATGAGGAGGTAGGGCACTGGACTTGGGCTCATCAAATACATCCTGGTAGTCCGACAAAAATTCAGGGACTTCAGAAGGAGTAGAAGAAGCAATTGACACCAAAGGAGCATCGCCATGAATCCCTTGGCAACCCCAACTTGACACAGACATTGCTTTCCAATCCAGGACTGGATTATGAGCCTGCAGCCATGGCAGACCCAACACGACAACATCATGCAAATTATGTAACACAAGAAAGCGAATCACCTCCTGATGTGCAGGAGTCATGCACATAGTCATTTGAGCCCAGTACTGAGGTTTATTCTTGGCCAATGGCGTGGCATCAATTCCCTTTAGTGGAATAGGGAATTGCAAAGGCTCCAAGACAAAACCACAGCGCCTGGCAAAAGACAAATCCATCAAATTCAGGGCGGCACCTGAATCCACAAAAGCCATAACTGAGTAGGATGACAGAGAGCAAATTAAAGTAACAGACAAAATGAATTTAGGTTGTACAGTACCAATGATGACAGACCTAGCGAAGTTTTTTGTGCGCTTAGAACAATCTGAGATAACATGAGCAGAATCACCACAGTAAAAGCACAACCCATTCTGACGTCTGTGATTTTGCCGTTCAATTCTGGTCAGAATCCTGTCACATTGCATAGACTCAGGCTTCTGCTCAGAAAATACCGCCAGATGGTGCACTGGTTTGCGCTCCTGCAAATGCCGATCAATCTGAATGGCCAAAGACATTGACTCACTCAGACCCGCAGGCGTGGGGAACCCCACCATAACATCCTTAATGGCTTCAGAAAGACCCTTTCTGAAAATCGCTGCCAGGGCACACTCATTCCATTGAGTGAGCACAGACCATTATCTAAACTTCTGACAGTAAACCTCTGCTTCATCCTGACCCTGACACAAAGCCAGCAAGATTTTCTCTGCCTGATCCACAGAATAAGGTTCATCATAAAGCAAACCCAGCGCCAGAAAAAACGCATCTACATTAAGCAATGCAGGATCTCCTGGCGCCAGGGCGAATGCCCAGTCTTGAGGGTCGCCACGCAACAAAGAAATAACAATTTTAACTTGCTGAACCGGATCACCAGAGGAACGAGGTCTCAGAGAAAGAAATAATTTGCAATTATTTTTAAAGTTCAAAAACCTAGATCTGTCTCCGGAGAACAACTCAGGAATAGGTATCTTAGGCTCTGACATAGGACTGCGAACTACATAATCCTGAATGCCTTGTACTCTAGCAGTGAGATTATCCACACTAGAAGACAGACTCTGAAGGTCCATAGCTGCAGCTGAATTCTGAACCACCCAGAGATTAAGGGGAGGAGGGAGGCAAGACACACTGCAGAGAAAAAAAAAAAAAAAATGAACTCAGGATTTCTCTTATCCCTCTTTTGCGATGCATTAACTCTTTACTGGCCTGGTGTACTGTTATGATCCGGTGGTAGGATCACCAAACTGACCTGATAGGTAAACCAGAATATTAGGACGAGCTCTGGGGATGTGGAAACTATACTGACCGCAACACTGAACCTATCCAATACACACTAAAGGCAGCCGTGGAGCGTTACCTAAAAACCTAGACGCCTCGTCACAGCCTGAGGAACTAACTACCCCTAGAGAGAAGCCAAGCCTCACTTGCCTCAGAGAAATGACCCCAAAGTTTAGACAGCCCACACAAATAATAACGGTGAGTTAAGGGGAAAATACAAACGTAGTAATGAAAAACAGGTTTAAGCAAATGAGGCCCGCTAAAGCTAAATAGACTGAAGATAGTAAGGGATCTGTGCGGTCAGTACAAAAACTATCAAAAACTATCCACGCAGAAAATACAGGAACCCCCACACCGACTCACGATGTGAGGGGCGCACTCTGCACCCCAGAACTTCCAGCAAGCAAAAAATCACATATAAGCAAGCTGTACTGAACTCATCATATAATGAAACATATTTTCAAGAGAAAAATGAGCAAACATGAACTAGCAAGACTTAGCTTCTCCGGATGGAGACAGGTCACAAGGAAGTCCAGAGAGATCAGAACCAGTACTGAATACAACGACAGCAGGCAACAAACAAAGGTGCAGGTGGAGTTAAATAGGAACCAGCATAGCAGGAAATGAGGCAGCTGAGACCATCTCCAGACCCACAGTATCGCTAAAGGCCACCAGAGGGAGCCCAGACGGAATTCACAACAGTTCTCCCTCACACGTCATTCCCCTTTGATTACTGGGCATCTAAAATAGACACCTGGCCTGAATTGGCAGAATATGCATTACAGGAGCTCGCTTGCCCAGCTGCCAGTGTGCTATCAGAAAGAGTATTCAGTGCTGCTGGTTCAATACTGACCGAAAAAAGGACTCGTCTGGCTACCCAAAATGTTGATGACCTAACCTTCATTAAAATGAACCAATCATGGATTTCAAATTATTTTGCTCCACCTTTCCCTGCTGACACCTAGCTTTCCTGTAAAAAGGTCTTGCTTTTGGACTCATCTTACTGACTGCTCCAATTTCTCCATTTGCAGCTGCTGTATGTCCACCATAGGCCTTTTTTACACCTCCCTAAATGGGCTGACTCCCCCCCACGGGGCCGTGGTCACCACTTGGCGCAAGCACCCGTGTGAGTGCCGTTTGGTTGAACAGGTGGGTGTGCCCACTTTTGGGTGACGGCACTGGCACAGGGTCCCTCATAGTACAATGAAGTGTCTCTGGCGGTGGTGGTGCACACCCAACGTCAGACACACCGTCGTAACATGAGGGGCCCTGGGCCAGTACCGCCGCCCACGAGAGAGTGTTCCCCCCCCAGCTCAAACAGTGCTCTACCACTTGCAAAATTACCTCTCACTAGTGTTGAGCATTCCGATACCGCAAGTATCGGGTATCGGCCGATACTTGCGGGTATCGGAATTCCGATACCGAGATCCGATACTTTTGTGGTATCGGGTATCGGTATCGAAACAACATTAATGTGTAAAACAAAGAATTAAAATAAAAAATATTGCTATACTCACCTCTCCGACGCAGCCTGGACCTTACCGAGGGAACCGGGAGCCTTCTTTGCTTAAAATGCGCGCTTTTACTTCCTTCCGCGACGTCACGGCTTCTGATTGGTCGCGTGCCGCCCATGTGGCCGCGACGCGACCAATCACAGCAAGCCGTGACGTAATTTTCAGGTCCTCAATGCCTAATTCTAGGCATTCAGGATTTTAAAATTACGATCCGGCTTGTGATTGGTCGCGTCGCGGTCACATGGGCGACGCGACCAATCACAAGCCGTGACGTCACGGGAGGCAGGAAACGCGCGCATTTTTAAAATTACGTCACGGCTTGTGATTGGTTGCGTGCCGCCCATGTGACCGCGACGCGACCAATCACAGCAAGCCGTGACGTAATTTCAGGTCCTGATGCCTATTTCTGCATTCAGGACCTGAAATTACGTCACGGCTTGCTGTGATTGGTCGCGTCGCGGTCACATGGGCAGCACGCAACCAATCACAAGCCGTGACGTAATTTTAAAAATGCGCGCGTTTCCTGCCTCCCGTGACGTCACGGCTTGTGATTGGTCGCGTCGCCCATGTGACCGCGACGCGACCAATCACAAGCCGGATCGTAATTTTAAAATCCTGAATGCCTAGAATTAGGCATTGAGGACCTGAAAATTACGTCAGGGCTTGCTGTGATTGGTCACGTCGCGGCCACATGGGCGGCACGCGACCAATCAGAAGCCGTGACGTCGCGGAAGGAAGTAAAAGCGCGCATTTTAAGCAAAGAAGGCTCCCGGTTCCCTCAGTAAGGTCCAGGCTGCGTCGGAGAGGTGAGTATAGCAATATTTTTTATTTAAATTCTTTATTTTACACATTAATATGGATCCCAGGGCCTGAAGGAGAGTTTCCTCTGCTTCAGACCCTGGGAACCATCAGTGATACCGTCCGATACTTGAGTCCCATTGACTTGTATTGGTATCGGGTATCGGTATCGGATTAGATCCGATACTTTGCCGGTATCGGCCGATACTTTCCGATACCGATACTTTCAAGTATCGGACGGTATCGCTCAACACTACCTCTCACTGCTCCACCACTGTTTAGTCTGTGCTGTTAAATCCTTCAATGGCACTGCCAATAACAATTTGTTGACATGATTGTTGATAGTAAAAATATTCAGGGGCCCTGCCCTACATTTACACCAGTTAATACTTTGCGCCAACTACCACTGTCTGCAAGTCAGCAGAGGAGCCCACCCCTGTACCTAGGTATGCCACTTGTTTATTTGTGAATTATTTTTTTTTGCCAGACATTAACCTCACTTTATTATTTTGGCCTACTAACTGTGTCAGACACTCCTTACAGTTGTCCTCCACTGAACAAAGCTAGGCCGCCTGCGTACTCCTGTAACCTATTTTTAACTGCATTTTGCCTATTACTTTTTTGGGCCTACTAACTGTGTCTGCCTCTCGGTGCAATCGTCCTCCGCTGACCACACCAATGCTGCCTGTGTACCCCTGTAACCAATTTAAACCTGCATAGAGCCTGCTTTTTCATTTTAGGCCTAGGAAGTCTGTCTGCGGTCCCTCCTTTCAATCGTCCTCCGCTGACCACACCAATGCTGCCTGTGTACCCCTGTAGCCTAATTTAAACTGCATAGAGGCTGCTTTTTCATTTTAGGCCTAGGAAGTCTGTCTGCGGTCCCTTCTTGCAATCGTCCTCCGCTGACCACACCATTGCTGCCTGTGTACCCCAGTAACCAATTTAAACCTGCATAGAGCCTACTTTTTTTATTTTAGGCCTAGTAAGTCTGTCTGCGGTCCCCCCTTGCAATCGTCCTCCGCTGACCACACCAATGCTGCCTGTGTACCCCTGTAGCCTAATTTAAACTGCATAGAGGCTGCTTTTTCATTTTAACCCTAGGAAGTCTGTCTGCGGTCCCTCCTTGCAATCGTCCTCCGTTGACCACACCAATGCTGCTTGTGTACCCCTGTAGCCTAATTTAAACTGCATAGAGGCTGCTTTTTTATTTTAGGCCTAGTAAGTCTGTCTGCGGTCCCCCCTTGCAATCGTCCTCCGCTGACCACACAAATGCTGCCTGTGTACCCCTGTAAGCAATTTAAACCGGCATAGAGCCTACTTTTTTATTTTAGGCCTAGTAAGTCTGTCTGCGGTCCCCCCTTGCAATCGTCCTCCGCTGACCACACCAATGCTGCCTGTGTACCCCTGTAGCCTAATTTAAACTGCATAGAGCCTGCTTTTTCATTTTAGGCCTAGGAAATCTGTCTGCGGTCCCTCCTTGCAATAGTCCTCCGCTGACCACACCAATGCTGCCTGTGTACCCCTGTAGCCTATATAAAACTGCATAGAGCCTGCTTTTTTATTTTAGGCCTAGGAAGTCTGTCTGCGGTCCTTCCTTGCAATCGTCCTCCGCTGACCACACCAATGCTGCCTGTGTACCCCTGTAACCAATTTAAAACTGCATAGAGCCAACTTTTTTATTTAACACATACTACCTTTGTCTGTCTGCGCCACTCAATACCGCTGTCCTCCACTGAAAGAGCTGAGCTTCAATCTGCAGGCTTTCGGCCAGTATTTAGAATTTTAAACTGCATTTGGCCTACTAGTTTGGGTGGGCCGAGTAACGGTGTCTGCCGCTCCTGGGTTTTCTCCTGTTTGGTTATCCTGAGCTTCAATCTTCAGGCTTTCGGCTTACATTTTAAATATTTAACTGCACTTGGCCTACTACTTTGGTTGGGCCTAGTAACGGTGTCTGCCGCTCCTGGGTTTTCTCCTGTTTGGTTTTCCTGAGCTTCAATCTTCAGGCTTTCGGCCTACATTTTAAATATTTAACTGCATTTGGCCTACTACTTTGGTTGGGCCTAGTAACGGTGTCTGCCGCTCCTGGGTTTTCTCCTGTTTGGTTTTCCTGAGCTTCAATCTTCAGGCTTTCGGCCTACATTTTAAATATTAAACTGCATTTGGGCTACTAGTTTGGGTAGGCCTAGTAACGGTGTCTGCCGCACCTTGGTGTTGTCCTGTCTTGGTTTTCCTAAGCTTCAATCTTCAGGCTTTCAGCCTACATTTTAAATATTAAACTGCATTTGGCCTACTACTTTGGTTGGGCCTAGTAACGGTGTCTGCTGCTCCTGGGTTTTCTCCTGTTTGGTTTTCCTGAGCTTCAATCTTCAGGCTTTCGGCCTACATTTTAAATATTAAACTGCATTTGGCCTACTACTTTGGTAGGGCCTAGTAACGGTGTCTGCCGCTCCTGGGTTTTCTCCTGTTTGGTTATCCTGAGCTTCAATCTTCAGGCTTTCGGCCTACATTTTAAATATTAAACTGCATTTGGCCTACTACTTTGGTTGGGCCTAGTAACGGTGTCTGCCGCTCCTGGGTTTTCTCCTGTTTGGTTTTCCTGAGCTTCAATCTTCAGGCTTTCGGCCTACATTTTAAATATTAAACTGCATTTGGGCTACTAGTTTGGGTGGGCCTAGTAAAGGTGTCTGCCGCACCTTGGTGTTGTCCTGTCTTGGTTTTCCTGAGCTTCAATCTTCAGGCTTTTGGCCTACATTTTAAATATTAAACTGCATTTGGCCTATTATTTTGGTTGGGCCTAGTAACGGTGTCTGCTGCTCCTGGGTTTTCTCCTGTTTGGTTTTCCTGAGTTTCAATCTTCAGGCTTTCGACCTACATTTTAAATATTAAACTGCATTTGGCCTACTACTTTGGTTGGGCCTAGTAACGGTGTCTGCCGCTCCTGGGTTTTCTCCTGTTTTGTTTTCCTGAGCTTCAATCTTCAGGCTTTCGGCCTACATTTTAAATATTAAACTGCGTTTGGGCTACTAGCTTGGGTGGGCCTACTAACGGTGTCTGCCGCTCCAAGGTGTTCTCCAGGTTTACTTGCCTGAGCTTCAATCTTCAGGCTCTCATTAAGTAGTTGGTAATATAACACTGCAGTTGGCCTACTAGTTTGGTTGGGGCCTACTAACGATGTCTGCCGCTCCTTGGTGTTCTCCTCCACTGAACAGAGCTGAGCTTCAATCTTCAGGCTCTCATTAAGTAGTTGGTAATATAACACTGCAGTGGGCCTACTACTTTGGTTGGGCCCTAGTAACGGTGTCTGCCACTCCTTGCTTGTCTCCTCCACTGAATAAAGCTTAGCTTCAATCTTCAGGCTTTCGGCCTATAGGGATTTTTAAACTGCATTTGGCCTACTACTTTGGTTGGGCCCTAGTAACGGTGTCTGCCAGTCCTTGCTTGTTTGCTCCACTGAATAAAGCTTAGCTTCAATCTTCAGGCTTTCGGCCTATAGGGAATTTTAAACTGCATTTGGGCTAATTGTTTGGTTGGGCCCTAGTAACGGTGTCTGCCACTCCTTGCTTGTCTCCTCCACTGAATAAAGCTTAGCTTCAATCGAAAAGGCTTTCGGCCTATAGGGAATTTTAAACTGCATTTGGCCTACTACGTTGGTTGGGCCTAGTAATGGTGTCTGCCGCACCTTGGTGTTGTCCTGTGTTATTTTCCTGAGCTTCAATCTTCAGGCTTTCGGCCTACATTTTTAATATTAAACTGCATTGGGCCTACTAGTGTGGTTGGGCCCTTAAAATGGTGTCTGCCGCTCCTGGGTTTTCTCCTGTGTTGTTTTCCTGAGCTTCAATCTTCAGGCTTTCGGCCTATATTTTTAAAATTAAACTGCATTGGGCCTACTAGTCTGGTTGGGCCCTTAAAACGGTGTCTGCCGCTCCTGGTTTTTCTCCTGTGTTGTTTTCCTGAGCTTCAATCTTCAGGCTTTCGGCCTATATTTTTAATATTAAACTGCATTGGGCCTACTAGTGTGGTTGGGCCCTTAAAACGGTGTCTGCTGCTCCTGGGTTTTCTCCTGTTTTGTTTTCCTGAGCTTCAATCTTCAGGCTTTTGGCCTACATTTTAAATATTAAACTGCATTTGGCCTACTACTTTGGTTGGGCCTAGTAACGGTGTCTGCCGCACCTTGGTGTTGTCCTGTGTTATTTTCCTGAGCTTCAATCTTCAGGCTTTCGGCCTACATGTTTAATATTAAACTGCATTGGGCCTACTAGTCTGGTTGGGACCTTAAAATGGTGTCTGCCGCTCCTGGGTTTTCTACTCCACTGAACAAAGCAATGCCGCCTGGTTAGTCCTGTTACCAATTTTGAACTGCATTTAGCCCACTTTATTATTTGGGCCTATATCTGTGTTTCCTCCTCATCCTGCCCATTGCCCAGCCAGTGCTAGATGAGTCTTGTGGTACATTGACCCAGACCACTACATTCCCCTTGCACGCTACACAGCCACAATCTGACCCTGCTGAAAGTCAGGTTCCCCTTCCCGCATACTATACCACCTTACACGGTGACAAAGAGGAAAGTGCAGATGAAAGTGCCGGTTCCTTCATCAGGTGGGGGGCATACTCTTTGGCGACGTCACTGGCACAGGGTCCCGTAGAGTACGCAAAAGTGTCGCTGCCGGTGGGAGGCGCCCCCGCCGTGCAAACACACCGCCATACTTTGAGGGGCCCTGTGCCAGTGCCAATGCGAACGAGTGGGCCCCCCTGCTTTCTCAGGATCACAGCACTTGCAAAGTTGAAATACTTACCTCTCACTGCTCCACCGCCGTGACGTAGTCCATGTTTCCTGGGTCCACTAAAAACTTGAACCAACCCTACCCCCCACAACTTTAGCCAAATGACCCCCAATTTCCAATGCCTAACTATTATTATAAAGTAAATTAAGATTGACAAGCTTCAGTAACAAGAATGGATGTTTTTGCCATTAAAATGGGCACTGTAGGTGTTTTCCTGGCCTCCACTCACTGCTGACTATGCTTCCCCATTGACTTGCATTGGGTTTCGTGTTTCGGTCGATCCCTGACTTTTGGTGATAATCAGATGATTTCACTCGACTCGACTTTTGACAAAGTCGGGTTTCGCGAAACCCGACTCGATCCTAAAAAAGTGAAAGTCGCTCAACCCTAATTATAACTAATGAGATAAGGTATATGAGCTTGCATCTTCTTTATGAGGTGATAACAAATTGTTCAGGATACGGCACAATTAGTAAACTTATTATTATAAGATTATTTTATATCCTTGCTCACAGCTGCACCTTAGTTATAAGGTATCAGGACTCATATGAACAAGAATCCTGAAACCAAGAAAAATTGGTATATGAAAATATTGGTATATACCTATGCAGGTGTTATTCAAGCACTTTTAAAGCACATTAGCACTTTAATATACTGGTGTTGGTGATGGTGTTTTCTTTGTTAGTCCCCCTTAGGATCTTAAGGGAGAGCCGTCATCGAGTGGGGGCGCCATGTCGAACTTAGGGTGCCAACCTCCGTGGTAAGATAGGGTGAGTTAGGGAGAGAGCACCCCCTCACTTGTTATACCTCTATCCTTTTTTAGTGTTAAGTTTATATTGTTAAATTAACTATTGTCTCCTGACCCTTAATAGGTCATTTTACCTAATACAATAAAAGTTATATTTTAGGGGCATTTTTGGTTCTTTATGGTCGATAACTGAAATCGCTCTGCAAGATACTGCACTAACTATGCCTTGTCTAGCATCTGATATAGGCGAGGGTCACACTTGCAAGGCGCCGCCGCCGGCACTTTGGACTGGAGTGTGCAGCTTCATAGAAGTACATGCTTCTCGCATCACACTCGCAAGTGTGACACCGGCCATACTGGCAGACTGGATGGCACTACAGGTCCCAGTCACCCCAGTCTCAGTGGCTTGGCAGGAGCTGTACAACCTAGAGTTTCCAGTCCCAAAGTTTCCATTACCAGTGACACCCGTAGAATGACTATGGCGGCACCTGTTGACAGAATCAGATGTTTCAGGGGCAGGTCCTGATGGAAATGTGACACCTGATAATGCAGGTGCATTGTGGGCAAAACATTTTTTTAGATTTGATGGGCTTTTAATATTTTATCATTTTTTTAAGTTTTTCTTTTTTTTCGTACTTTGACTTTGTTTAACTTTATTTCAACAATTGTAAATTAGCAGTGGTCTGCATACAGAAAAATACTGGTAGGACACAGACTACGTTGTCCTAATTGGCTACTTTCCAATGTCTGGTGGAATGAAGCTAGTAAAATTAAGCTATACTTGTATTACATGAATGACAATTCATTTGAATGCCTGGCATATCATGTTACATTTCAACTTAAGCAGCGGCTGCTGCAAAAGAAATACATTATTGGCCAGGGTTGGCATAAAATGATCAGAGGCTGTCTATGGTGAAGCAATCCTTGTAACTGATATATTAAAGGGAACCTGTCACCCCCAAAATCGAAGATGAGCTAAGCCCACCGGCATCAGGGGCTTATCTACAGCATTCTGTAATGCTGTAGATAAGCCCCTGCTGTAACCTGAAAGATGAGAAAAAGAGGTTAGATTATACTCACCCAGGGGCGGTCCCACTGCGGTCCGGTCCGATTGGCATCACGGTCCGGTCCGGGGCCTCCCATCTTCTTACAATGATGTCCTCTTCTTGACTTCATGCTGCGGCTCAGGCGCAGGTGTACTTTGTCTGCCCTGTTGAGGGCAGAGCAAAGTACTGCAGTGTGCAGGTGCCGGGAAAGGTCAGAGACAAAGTACGCCTGTGCCGGAGCCACAGCGTGAAGACAAGAAGAGGACGTCATCCTATGAAGATGGGAGGCTCCGGACCGGACCACGACGCCCATCGGATCGGACCGCCCCCCCAGGTGAGTATAATCTAACCTCTTTTTCTCATCTTTCAGGATACATTGGGGGCTTATCTACAGCATTCCAGAATGCTGTAGATAAGCCTCTGATGCCGGTGGGCTTAGCTCACCTTCGATTTTGGGGGTGACAGGTTCCCTTTAATGTTTGCAAATGCACCAAGGAGCAAATACCTTAATTTTTTGAGATCATGTCCTGTGATCTGATGAAATTGAAGTTTTTGGGCATAATGACCATCGTTACATTTGTAGGAAGCTTGGAAGCCTAAGAACACCATCCCAACTGTGAAACACGGGGTTGGCAGCATCATGTTGTGGGGTTATTTTGCTGCATGAGGGACTTATGCACTTCACAAAATAGATGGCATCATGAGAAAAGAAGATTATGTGGCAATACTGAAGCAATATCTCAAGACATCAGCAAGGAAGTTAAAGCTTGGGTACAAATGGGTCTTCCAAATGGACAATGTCCCTAAGCATGCTGCCAAAACGGTAACAAAGTGACTTAAGGATAACAAAGTCAATGTTTTGGAGTGGCCATCACAAAGCGTTGATCTCAATCCTATTGGAAATTTATGGGCAAAGTTGAAGGCAGGTGCGAACAAGGCGACCTACAAACCTGGATCAGTTATACCAGTCTTGTCAAGAGGAATAGGCCAGTCAACTACTGTGGGAAGCTTGTGGAAGGATATCCCAAACGTTTGACCCAAGTCATTCAGTTTAAGAGCAATGGTTCCAAATACTAATGAAATGTATGTAAACTTTTGACTTTGCAGTGAGTAATAAAAATGCCTTAAACATTCTCTCATTATTCTGGCATTTGGCAAATATTAATAATTATGGCAATCCTAATTGACCTAAAACGGGAAAGGTTTATTTTGATTTCATGTCAGATATTGAGAAAAACATGTATATGTGTCTTTTTATATATTGTATGTAAATTTCAGGTTTCAACTGTATAGGTAGAGATAATGTAATGTGGAATAGTTTTATAGCAGACATTCTGTAGCTTCTAAAAAAATAACCAAAATTATATATTTTTGTGTACTTTTTTCTCATTTGTATAATTCCTTCCATCTTAATATGTAGCTAATACTTTTTTCTAACTCCAAACCAAAACTAGATTTATATTTAAACATATGCCCTCAGACTAGAATTTCTTGTAAAAACTGTGACTGCATATTCTGTTCCATTTTATAACTGTTAAGGGAAAAGGGAACTGTAATTACATTAAATTGTAGTTTTACCTCCATATAAAACAATACTAGGACAACTGAAAATGACTCTTGGCTGACACAGGTAAACTTTGTACCTTGGCAGGTGTGCAGCTTGGCAGGGCAATAGCTTCATTTAAGTGATAACTAACACGGCGAGGTAAACACTTGCTTTTCCAAGCTAACATTACTATATAAATATATATTGGTCCCTCTTGTGTATGTTTCTTTTTTTACACTTTTAAAACCCAACCTGGGTATGAAGGTTGTTGCTTTTGAAAACAGCCGTTATGATTGAATTAGGGAAATGTATCAGAATGATGTTTATAGCTCTTGTTTTGATGACAAGCTTCCAAACCAGAAATTAATTTGTTATTAAAACCCCATGTACATGTATAATAGGGATTAATAAATAGTAGAGGTTATTAATTCTGAAAGGTCGGCTAGAATTATGTGTTTATTGCTTTAGGTTCGTTTTTGTTACATTGCTTCAATATTTAGATTGGCCTAATTTTTTTTACTTAAAACTGAGTCTATAAAGTATCACTTGATGCTTAGCCGAGATAAAAAAAAGAGCATGCCCTCTCTGTGCTTCCTGTTTATTAAAGAGGTCAAGACCATTCCAGGAAGGCTCAGAAGTGCAGACGAAGTTAGCTGCGAAGTTAGCTGAGTTCTAAGGAAGGAAGAAATTTGAACGGCTCTTTGACTCACAGAGTTTTTTTTTAGCAGAGTGATCCCTGTGTTTTAATATGTGCAAGCCAAATTTTTTTTTAAACAACATCTCCATAATCCTGAAGATTAACACAAATGTTAACTGCAGTGCCCAGGGCGGAAGTAGATGATGCCAGGGCCGGCAAATAATAAAGGAATTAGGAATGTCACAGATGGCGTTGTGGCGTCTTAGCCCTGTGTCCCTCACACTGAGCCCTTACAGCTTCTTAGTGTGTGTGTGCAGTTTCAAGGATGAATGCTGACAAGGATATTCAAAAGGGAGTCTTTACTGTATTTACTTCAAAATACATAGTCCATAGCGATCGTATCACAGTCTCTCATACAAGCTTGAAATTTTAGGTAGCAAGAGAGATGGTCACTGTGATGTTTAAGATGGAATCTTCCCAGTTAATGGCTTAAATAAAGTGATTGGCTGACTGCTGGTTATATACCGTGTTACTGTCTTAATTCACGCAGTCCTTCAGTTATATTACTACCAAGGATGGGCCTACACAGTTTGGCTCACTAGGGAAATAGTGTTCGCTGCTTACTCATGATTAAGTCCTAATAGGGTTCCCTGTAGCAGGGCGTACAGTAGAAGATGCAGTAGAACATGAAGCACTCACGCTGGCAGAGACATTAAAGACGTGGAGTGTAGCAGAAGAGCCCTTGTACAGCTCTATCTCTTCTGTCTCTATGAATATTGAAATTTAAGATGCCCTCCTGGCATAGGCTGTGGCAGTTTCCTGGCTGATTGAAGCTTATGGGAAGTGGGACCTAGGCTAAAGGCAGAGCAGCCTAGGAAGTCGACCTCGCTTCACATCACTCCTCACAGGAAGGAGAAGAACTCCTGCCCATCTCCTCCCTCAGCAGCTTCTAGAGGCTTCCGCAGGAAACCAGGCTGAGAGAGTGTGGTGCCCCAGGGTCCTGGTCGTCACAGTTGCATTGCTTTCCTCATGGGGAGAGTGATGTTACGTTTGGAAGCAATGAAGGATATCTTTTATCATGTAATCACCATACACACAACATGTTCACACTCCAGGCCACAAGGGGGAGCTTTTGATCCTATTTCTAGGTGACTCCCCTGCATATGCAGATATATTGTGGTTTGGAGGGAAGTTAGTCAGATTGTGTCAGAGGACAGAGGAGGAAGCAGTCAGACATGGAGTGTCAGAAGGACTGAAGGAGCCATGTAGCCAGAGTCGCTACAGCTCCTAAAAAAAGAGAATTAAGAAGGAAAGGACAGCTTGTGGAAAGTGTGCAGGAGAGCGAAGAACAGGAGAGTGATATCAGGGGAGACCAGCTGCGAACGAGCTGCCTCCCTCTGAAGCACAGATTACCGGTAGCCGGAACACCGAGGTTGTAAGGGACTCTACGACCTACAGCAGAGACCGGCAGGACAGCTGAACTGCAAGTTACCTGTCCGCCACACACACCTGAAGACACAGAAACACATAGAGCCCGGGGCATGATAGAGTCCCTATAAAAAGGCTCGAGTTACCTGTCATACAAGTATTGTTCTATCCTATATGGGGGACAGAGAAGAACTGTAAGGACATTATCTGAAGCCATAGGCAGTAAGGGACTACAACACCAGAGGAAGGCTTTTAACTCCACCTGATAAAGGGAAACTCTGGATTCGCTTCCAAGCCAGCCGGACTCTGCCTGCCCTGTGATCTGGTACCCTGGACTGTGACTGCCTGAAGTCTTCAGTAAACAAGGTAAAGAGACTGCAAACCTGTGTCCTCGTTCCTTACTGCACCATTCACCATCATATTCAATCTACACACCGGGAGCCCAGGGGATATACTTCACCTGTGGGAAGTTATACCATCTAGCTGCCATAACATCAGAGGACCCCTTAAAGCAGCGTCGGTCCCCACTGACCGAATACCACTGGTGGCGTCACGAACATAAACTTTATTCACTTTCCCTTTTACATGGGCGCCCAGGGCCACGGACCGGTTTGCCGCCGTGACATCCCCCTGTGAACACCGGACCCGGTACTAGGTACCCCACAGCCCTGGCGGGCGACTCAAGAGTGTCCTGTGACCAAAACTCTTGCACCTTTACACTTTGGACAGAAGATGGCAGTAAAGCACAATTTATCAAATAAACCATATATCAGGACTAGTGTTGAGCGATACCGTCCGATACTTGAAAGTATCGGTATTGGATAGTATCGGCCGATACCCGAAAAGTATCGGATATCGCCGATACCGATACCTGATACCAATACAAGTCAATGGGACACCAAGTATCGGAAGGTATCCTGATGGTTCCCAGGGTCTGAAGGAGAGGAAACTCTCCTTCAGGCCCTGGGATCCATATTAATGTGTAAAATAAAGAATTAAAATAAAAAATATTGATATACTCACCCGTCCGGAGGCCCCTGCACCTTACCGCTGTTAACCAGCAGCCTGCTTTGCTTAAAATGAGCGCACATGATGTCACGGCTTCTGATTGGTCGCGTGCCGCTCATGTGACCCCCACGCGACCAATCACAAGCCGCGACGTCATTCTCAGGTCCTAAATTCCTAGAATGAGGAGTTTAGGGCCTGAGAATGACGTCGCGGCTTGTGATTGGTCGCGTGGCGGTCACATGAGCGGCACGCGACCAATCAGAAGCCGTGACGTCATGGAAGGTGCTGAACGCTCTCATTTTAAGCAAAGCAGGCTGCCGGTTACTACCAGGGCGCGTCATAGGGTGAGTATATCCCTATTTTTTATTTTAATTCTTTATTTTTTACATGGATATGGATCCCAGGGCCTGAAGGAGAGTTTCCTCTCCTTCAGACCCTGGGAACCATACACTGGGAACTTCCGATTCCGATTCCCGATACCACAAAAGTATCGGATCTCGGTATCAGAATTCCGATACCGCAAGTATCGGCCGATACCCGATACTTGCGGTATCGGAATGCTCAACACTAGTCAGGACATAGGTTTTTGGTAACAGATAGGAGGAGGTACTGGGACACTACATTAACCTACCAAATTGAACACGTTAGTTCAAATGATTTTTTGAGGCCATTTGACTGCTCTAAGTGTATGTGTGTATGTTGAGTATTTCATTGCAGAAATTTCTGAAACGTTTTTGCATCTCTAGGAATTTGCAGCAAAAATGCAATGGAAAAAATGCCATTTTGGTGCAGTTTTGCTTGTGTTTTTTGCATGTGTTTTTGTACTGCATAGTTGCATCATGGTAATGGGATTAGGGGTTGGTGACAGCAGATGTCGCTGACACCAAGCCCTAGGTTTAGTAATGAAGAGGGTAATCCAGACACCCTCATTACTAAACCTGCAACTAATGAGTTAAATAAACACACATAGGAGAATAAAACACTTTATTTGAATTAAAACAAGCACATTCTTTTATCATTTAAATTAACTCAATATACTCACTCCAGGTCCGACTGTAATACAATCCTAGTTGCAGGTGATATCTCTTCCAACCACGGCACTTCATGTTATAGTCATTCAAACCCCTCACCTACTACACTCAGAAACCCCTCAAATCTTATTAATATTCCCTGCATGCCTTCTGTCTCTTTTAAATGTGCCCTTTCGAATTCTCAGTGTATAATAAACTCTCCTTCATCCATGACTTCTTTCTTTCTGATTCTCTTAACCTTCTGGCTCTTACTGACACCTGGATCCCGCTGTTGGACACCACCGCTACTGTTGCTTTAATATACAATAAACACAAAAACCTCAGTGACATATTAATGTCATCAAATAGGGCTATAAGTAGCCCAACCAAGAAAAGGCAAAAAAGATACCCACTCCAAAATATATATATGAAGGGAGAAACAGGAGCATTTAGGTATAATAGGTAAAAAGTATATTTTATTGAAGGTTCAAATAAAACATATACAAACACAAATCACCACCAAAAAAAATTTATATAATGACACCATTTACAGGAAGAAGACAGACAGACCCAGGGACCAACAATTGCAACTGCCCGATTGTGCATAGAAAAATATATTATGTAAAGTGCCAGTGCAACAGGATATATAGATGGCAAGCGAGTCCCTCTTGAAAGAGATATCAGATTACTTAGTCCAAATTGGAACACAAAGAGGGAAAAAAAACTTACCAAGGGCAGAATTTGGAGGACCCTGGGCCAGGTGTAAGGTGACCCCGATGCACGTTTCGCATGTCCAATGCACCGCTCTCTCAAGGGGAGTGTACAAATGTGGCATGTGGTAGAGCACATGGTGTATAGGGGACCATGTGGTAGAGCACATGGTGTATAGGGGACCAATAGTAGTCGCTAAAGTGGCGTATGCGCACCGCTTATCTCAGGTCCTGACAAGTACACCGGAACGTCATGCATTACTGCGCATGAGCGGGGAGGGGAAATGCCCCACGCGGGAGCAAGGCAGAAAGACGCGCCGCTGTCCGCCAGAGATCAGGAGTGGCGGCACGCATGCGCACAGCCTATATATTGCCAACGAGGTATTTTAGTAACACAATTTGACACCATTTGAGTGACATACAGATAACATTTATAGGGAAATACATAATCCAAAGATTAATATGGAACTAAAATGGTGTCACAATTATAAATAGATAGACACAAGAACAACTATACAGTTTAAAGTTGCAGCACATCAATATTGCAATATGTGTCAATCCCATACATCGTTGCACAAGTGTTCATAACAATGACATAATCCACAAACAAAGTGGATGATCGGACGAAGGATGAGTCTGTCATTCAAATTCCCATTGCGGATGGACAAGGACCACAATACATGTCCCGCTGCAAAAAGTTAGAAAAAGGTAAAAGATAAAAAATTAAAAATGAATAAAAACATAAACATAAGCTAACACCCAGGCAAAGGGTGTAGGGAGGTGACAAAAACACTATAATAAACACAGAAACGCATTATATATACAAGCAGAGGTTCAATATTCAAAGTGGATCATAGGAAGGATGAAAATGACAATGACTCATTTAAACCCCTAGGGGTCATAGTGTCCAACACCACAATCCATTTCGCTTCCACTTGGGCCAGAATTTTTTTTTTTAATCACCCCCTCTAATCCCTGAAAGAATAACATCAATCTCTCTCACTTTAAAAGAGGAAGGTTCACTGTCATGATATTATTTAAAATGGCATGGGATTGTTTTAAGAAGGGAGATATCAGTCACCGTCTTAGCTGCACAAATGTCCTGCACATGCTCCCGCACGCGTACTCTCAATTCTCTCGACATTAGGCCTATGTAGATTTTAGAGCAGCCGCATGGGGCGTAATAGATAACATTCGTGCTACTACACAATATTCGATGTCTAATGTCAAATTGTTTTTTGCCATCGGAGAAGCAGAACGTGGTGCAGCGCAGGAGATTTGTGGAGGCAAGACAACGACCACATGGTATAGAACCAGATGTTGGGCCTCTAGAGCCAAAAGGGTGATTGAGGGTGGGAATATAGTGACTACTCACCAGGAGATCTTTAAGATTTTGAGACCTCCTTGCAGTCATGGAAGGATAGTCACCAAGGGTTATTCCCAGGGAGGGCTCAGCATTCAAAATAAACCAATGTTTTTTAAGGATCTGCCTCATCTCCTCCCATTCATGGTTGAATGTGGAAATAAATCTTTTAGGTCCATCTTTGGCAATACGTGGTCGAGCTCTAGATTGTTTGAGGACATCACCGCGTGGAGTAGCCCTAGCTCTCTGATATCCCTGCCTAATGCACCACTTGGAATAACCGCGTGCAGCAAAGCGGGATTTTAAATCAGAGGCCTGTGTTTCAAATTTAGCATATGATGAAAAAATCCGCCTCATCCTTAGGAACTGTCCGACCGGGACGGCCCTAATTGTGGATGGGTGGTGAGCAGAGGACGCATGAATCAGTGCATTAACAGACGTCGGTTTACGATATACGTCCATCTGAATGTGACCAACATGGTCAACCTCAAAACTAACATCCAAAAAGTTAACTTTCTTGAGGTTATATGTAAGATGAATATTTAAAGAATTCTGATTCAGCTCCCACATAAAATCCTCGAGCTGCCGCACTGTCCCATCCCACAAGAAAAGAATATCATCTATATATCTATGCCAGCACAGCACATGGGACCCCGTCGCCATAGAGGGATCTCTCCCAGGACCCCAGGAAGAGATTGGCATACGAGGGCGCACAGGCCACGCCCATGGTTGTGCCACACTTCTGTAGATAACAGTGATCTTTGTAGACAAAAAAATTGTGGGTAAGGACGTAGTGCAGCAGCTCGAGGATAAGCTCACACAGGGGGCGGTCACGGTCGGAGGCCCCCAGGAAGAGGCGGACCGCATCAACACCAAGACAGTGATCGATGCAAGTGTAGAGGCTCTCCACGTCAGCTGTCACTGTCAAGGTGTCATGATCCACAAGAATGCCATCGACCCTAGCCACGGCGTCCATAGTGTCATGTACATATATGATGGTAGAGTTTCTACTATGGGTTTTAAATAGAAATCAATAAATTGGCAAATTGGGTCACAGAGGTCCCCAATGCCAGACACAATAAGGCGCCCGGGAGTGTCAAGAGCATTCTTGTGGATCTTAGGCAGTAGGTAAAAAGTCGGAATCCTAGGAGATTTTGCAGTAAGCCCATCCAGTACCTGTTTCATAATCACACCCCTATCCAGTGACCTGACCAGTATGCCTTGGAGATTGAGAGAGAAGGAAATCAAAGGATTGAAGGATAATCTAGAATACGTGTCAGGATCCCTCAGTTGACGGAAGGCCTCCCGTTCATATTTATCCTGAGGCCAGATAACAATATTTCCCCCTTGTCTGCTGGTTTAAACACAATGTCAGGGAGAGATTGAAGCTGTGAAATTGCTACACGATCTTCATGAGTCAGATTATCATACCGCCACCTGGTAGAGAGTCTCTTAAAATCCTCACTGACACATTTGGTAAAGATCTCAATTGCAGGACTCAGAGACAAGGGGGGGAATCTAGTAGATCTGGGAGAGGAAAAAGGTGGAAACCTACTTGTATAGGGACCGACCTGTTCGTCAAGGAGGTCCTCCAGATTCTGACGAGTTTCTCTCTCGATCTCACTCATGGGCTCACAAGTAGCTCTCTTATGGTGCAATTTTCTCAAAAGTAGTTTTCGAGAGAATAGGTGCAGATCCTTTATAGCTGTAAAAAAGTGGAAAGAGTTAGTCGGTGAAAACGAAAGTCCCTTAGATAAAAGCCTTAATTAAGTATCAGTAAACACATGAGATGATAGATTAACTACCTGTAGCCCCCCTGGGAATCAGACAGTGTGCTTGCATTAGATTTAGGGTACTGTCACACTCTGCAACTTTCCAACGATCACGACCAGCGATACGACCTGGCCGTGATCGTTGGAAAGTCGTTGTGTGGTCGCTGGAGAGCTGTCACACAGACCGCTCTCCAGCTACCAACGATGCCGAGGTCCCGGGTAACCAGGGTAAACATCGGGTTACTAAGCGCAGGGCCGCGCTTAGTAACCCGATGTTTACCCTGGTTACCAGCGTAAAAGTAAAAAAAAAAAAACCGTACATACTCACATTCCGGTGTCCTTCAGGTCCCTTGCCGTCTGCTTCCCGCACTGACTGAGTGCCGCCGTAAAGTGAAAGCAGATCACAGCGACGAAAGAAAGTTCCAAACGATCTGCTACGACGTACGATTCTCAGCAGGGTCCCTGATCGCAGTATCGTGTCAGACACTGCGATATCGTATGGATATCGCTGGAACGTCACGGATCGTACCGTCGTAGCGACCAAAGTGCCACTGTGTGACAGTACCCTTAGTCTTGGATGTTTGCCTAGTTGTACGCTTAAATGCTGATGTCTTCCCTGAGGGGCCACCTTGAGTCGAAGTTTTGGATGCAGACTCATAGTCTCCTGAAACATTCGATCTCATTGATTTTGATCGTAACCTAGAGTATGATGAATTTCTAAACTGTGGTCTTGACCGATCGTGTATATTCAGCCATCTATAAACACGAGAGGACTTTTTAGCCTCAACATCTCTCTGAAATTTCTTAGCTTTAGTGGATTGTATTTCTTGTGCCCATTTCTGGGAAAGGACATCCATTTCCTCACTAAACTTTTTAAGAGCATCACTAGTCATATCTCTATGAAGAATAATTTGTAATTCTTCCATCTCAGATTCAAGAGATGTCAAGGAATCATAGTTCATACCTTTGCGGAGTTCTAGGAATCCCTTAGAGCATGTATTAGTAAGGGTTTCCCATTTATTTTTAAAGGCCTCGTCCTGAATGGGAAAAGATAGAAAAACCTGTATTCGCAACCCTCTAGGTATAAGATCTCTCTGTATGTATTTTTCGAGGAACGCATGGTTCCTAAGTAAATTCTTAAATTTATTAATAACATCTTGTGTATTCTTGTCAGATCCCACAGAACACCCATCTGAGTCATTCTGTATGGTATCGTTAATAAGTGCACGCCACGTATGGTCTTGTGCTGCTTTAATATGCTGGACAAAATTTCTCTCGTACTCCAAGATTGAACAACAGACCAGGTGGAGGCATTGGTCTGCTCCTATCACCCAAATGTACCTTTCAGGTTGTCCCCCAAGTACCCTCACTTATCTTCCCTTCTTTCAAGGTACACACTGTCCCCTTCTCCAATGCGAGTGGCAGTTGTGTATCGTCCTCTGGGTCCCTCCCATCAGTCCCTCTATCCCTTTGCCACCTGCTTCCACATTTTCTCTCCTGTGACATCCCCACCCTCATCATAGGAGACTTTAACATCCCCATTGCTTTTCACCTCTGTCCATCTGCCGCTCACCTTTTATCTCTAACCTCGTCCTTTGGCCTTTTACAGCTTACTAACTCTCCTATGCATGAAGATGGAAACTCCATTGACTTGTTTTTCTCTCGGCTTTGCTCTGTGTATGATTCTACCAACTCATCTCTCCCGCTAATTATAGTGCTTTGGAACAAAGCACTATACTGTAATCCGATCGTGGTAAACTTCTTATTATTATTATAGTGCTTTGGAACAAAGCACTATATTGTAATCCGATCGTGGTAAACTTCTTCTTATTATTATTATTAGGCTTTTTTCCGCAATTAATGCGGCCCATACCGCTGCACTCACAGACTCCAGTGAGGCGTCATTTCGAAGCCAGCGTCCATGAGAGGTGTGCTAAGTATTTTTCGTGTCGATCGGATTTGTAGTTTTGGCGCAATTTGCATTTGAAAATTGTTTTCCCCTCATTGGAAAGCATTGTCTCAATGCGTTTCAATAGGGAAATTTCCTCATAGGGTATAATGGCCTGGTTTCTGAGGCAATTTCTAAAAATAACTGCCAACTGCCACCTGGCTGATTAGCTCATTGATATGTGCAGTCAGATCCAGTTACTATGCCAACGCCTACGAGCCCACTAGGAAACAGGTTTTGTCAGATAATATCAGCTCCTCTCTGTTATCAGCCATTCCCCTGTCCTGCTGTCAGTCTATTTCTCTCTGTTATCAGCCATTCCCCTGTCCTGCTGTCAGTCTATTCTCTCTGTTATCAGCCATTCCCCGTCCTGCTGTCAGTCTATTCTCTCTGTTATCAGCCATTCCCCCATCCTGCTGTCAGTCTATTTCTCTGTTATCAGCCATTCCCCTGTCCTGCTGTCAGTCTATTTCTCTCTGTTATCAGCCATTCCCCGTCCTGCTGTCAGTCTATTTCTCTCTGTTATCAGCCATTCCCCCGTCCTGCTGTCAGTCTATTCTCTCTGTTATCAGCCATTCCCTTGTCCTGCTGTCAGTCTATTCTCTGTTATCAGCCATTCCCTTATCCTGCTGTCAGTCTATTTCTCTCTGTTATCAGCCATTCCCCCGTCCTGCTGTCAGTCTATTCTCTCTGTTATCAGCCATTCCCCCATCCTGCTGTCAGTCTATTTCTCTCTGTTATCAGCCATTCCCCTGTCCTGCTGTCAGTCTATTTCTCTCTGTTATCAGCCATTCCCCTGTCCTGCTATCAGTCTATTCTCTCTGTTATCAGCCATTCCCCCGTCCTGCTGTCAGTCTATTCTCTTTGCTATCAGCCATTCCCCCGTCCTGCTGTCAGTCTATTTCTCTCTGTTATCAGCCATTCCCCGTCCTGCTGTCAGTCTATTATCTCTGTTATCAACCATTCCACATCCTGCCATCAGTCTATTTCTCTCTTTTATCAGCCATTCCCCCGTCCTGCTGTCAGTCTATTTCTCTCTGATATCAGCCATTCCCCCGTCCTGCTGTCAGTCTATTTCTCTCTGTTATCAGCCATTCCCCCGTCCTGCTGTCAGTCTATTTCTCTCTGTTATCAGCCATTCCCCGTCCTGCTGTCAGTCTATTCTCTCTGTTATCAGCCATTCCCCTGTCCTGCTTTCAGTCTATTCTCTCTGTTATCAGCCATTCCCCCGTCCTGCTGTCAGTCTATTCTCTCTGTTATCAGCCATTCCCCCGTCCTGCTGTCAGTCTATTTCTCTCTGTTATCAGCCATTCCCCTGTCCTGCTGTCAGTCTATACTCTGTTATCAGCCATTCCGCCGTCCTGCTGTCAGTCTATTTCTCTTTGTTATCAGCCATTCCCCGTCCTGCTGTCAGTCTATTCTCTCTGTTATCAGCCATTCCCTTGTCCTGCTGTTAGTCTATTTCTCTCTGTTATCAGCCATTCCCCTGTCCTGCTGTCAGTCTATTCTCTCTGTTATCAGCCATTCCCCCATCCTGCTGTCAGTCTATTTCTCTCTGTTATCAGCCATTCCCCGTCCTGCTGTCAGTCTATTTCTCTCTGTTATCAGCCATCCCCCCGTCCGGCTGTCAGTCTATTTCTCTCTTTTTTCAGCCATTCCCCCGTCCTGCTGTCAGTCTATTTCTCTCTGTTATCAGCCTTTCCCCTGTCCTGCCGTCAGTCTATTTCTCTCTGTTATCAGCCATTCCCCCGTCCTGCTGTCTGTCTATTTCTCTCTGTTATCAGCCATTCCCCCGTCCTGCTGTCAGTCTATTCTCTCTGTTATCAGCCATTTCCGGTCCATTTTAGGACATGATCATTTATCAAAGTCAAACATCAGAATAAAGTGACTATGACACCCTCTTGTCCCGTGTGTGAAAAGTATGTGCAATCCTGATCCCCTGTGTGAAATGTAAGTGCACCGAGTGGCCCCGCCCCCAAATCGGACCCCGAGTGGCCCCGCCCCCCAAATCGTACCCTGAGTGGCCCCGCCCCCCAAATCGGACCCAGAGTGACCCCGCCCACCAATTCGGTCCCTGAGGTGCCCCGCCCACCAAATCGGACCCAGAGTGGCTCCACCCACCAAATCGGACCCAGGGTGACCCCGCCCACCAAATCGGACCCAGAGTGACCCCGCCCACCAAATCGGACCCAGAGTGACCCCGCCCACCAAATCGGACCCAGAGTGACCCCGCCCACCAAATCAGACCCAGAGTGACCCCGCCCACCAAATCGGACCCAGAGTGACCCCGCCCACTAAATCGGACCCAGAGTGACCCCGCCCACCAAATCGGACCCACAGTGACCCCGCCCACCAAATCGGACCCTGACGTGCCCAGCCCACCAAATCAGACCCTGAGTGACCCCACCCACCAAATCGGTCTCTGAGGTGCCCCGCCCACCAAATCAGACCCAGAGTGGCTCCGCCCACCGAATCGGACCCAGAGTGACCCCGCCAACCAAATCAGACCCAGAGTGACCCCGAACACCAAATCGGACCCAAAGTGACCCCGCCCACCGAATCAGACCCAGAGTGACCCCGCCCACCAAATCGGACCCAGAGTGACCCCGCCCACCAAATCGGACCCAGAATGACCCCGCCCACCAAATCGGACCCACAGTGACCCCGCCCACCAAATCGGACCCTGAGGTGCCCAGCCCACCAAATCAGACCCTGAGTGACCCCACCCACCAAATCGGTCTCTGAGGTGCCCCGCCCACCAAATCAGACCCAGAGTGGCTCCGCCCACCGAATCGGACCCAGAGTGACCCCGCCCACCAAATCAGACCCAGAGTGACCCCGAACACCAAATCGGACCCAAAGTGACCCCGCCCACCGAATCGGACCTAGATTTACCCCACCCACAAAATCAGACCCAGATTGACCCAACCCACCAAATCAGACCCAGAGTGACTCCGCCTACCAAATCGGACCACCTGAGGGGCACCCAAGTGTGAAAGTCTTGCAGGGGCAGCCCAGGCACCATTCCAAAGCACTATCTGTAGTTCCTTCAGGAAATACCCATCTAGTTCTTCTTATTATTATTCAGTCTGCAATTAATGCGGCCCGAACCGCAGCACTCACAGACTCCAGTGAGGCGTCATTTCGAAGCCAGCGTCCCCAAGAGGTGTGCTAAGTATTTTTTGTGTCGATCGGATTTGTAGTTTTGGCGCAATTTGAGTTTGAAAAAAGTGTCTCAATGCATTTCAATAGGGACATTTTCCCATAAGGTTATAATGGGCCTGATTTCTGAGGCAATTTCAAAATAACTGCAACCTGGCTGATTAGCTCATTGATATGCGCAGTCAGACCCAGTTACTATGCCAACGCCTATGAACTCTACATGACCCCACCAGGACACAGATTTGCCAGATAATATCAGCTCTTAAAGTGACCCGCCCACCAAATCGGACCCTGAGGTGCCCAGCCCACCAAATCGAACCCTGAGGTGCCCAGCCCACCAAATCGGACCCCGAGTGGCCCCGCCCACCAAATCGGACCCCGAGTGGCCCCGCCCACCAAATCGGACCTCGAGTGACCCCACCCACCAAATCGGACCCAGAGTGACCCCTCCCACCAAATCGGACCCAGAGTAGCCCCGCCCACCAAATCGGACCCACCGTGACCCCGCCCACCAAATCGGACCCTGAGGTGCCCAGCCCACCAAATCAGACCCTGAGTGACCCCACCCACCAAATCGGTCTCTGAGGTGCCCCGCCCACCAAATCAGACCCAGAGTGACCCCGCCCACCAAATCAGACCCAGAGTGACCCCGAACACCAAATCGGACCCAAAGTGACCTCGCCCACCGAATCGGACCTAGATTTACCCCACCCACAAAATCAGACCCAGATTGACCCAACCCACCAAATCAGACCCAGAGTGACTCCGCCTACCAAATCAGACCACCTGAGGGGCACCCAAGTGTGAAAGTCTTGCAGGGGCAGCCCGGGCACCATTCCAAAGCACTATCTGTAGTTCCTTCAGGAAATAGTCATCTAGTTCTTCTTATTATTATTATTCAGTCTGCAATTAATGCGGCCCGAACCGCAGCACTCACAGACTCCAGCGAGGCGTCATTTCGAAGCCAGCGTCCCCAAGAGGTGTGCTAAGTATTTTTTGTGTCGATCGGATTTGTAGTTTTGGCGCAATTTGCGTTTGAAAAAAGTGTCTCAATGCATTTCAATAGGGACATTTTCCCATAAGGTTATAATGGGCCTGATTTCTGAGGCAATTTCAAAATAACTGCCAACTGCCACCTGGCTGATTAGCTCATTGATATGCGCAGTCAGACCCAGTTACTATGCCAACGCCTACGAACTCTACATGACCCCACCAGGACACAGATTTGCCAGATAATATCAGCTCTTAAAGTGACCCGCCCACCAAATCGGACCCTGAGGTGCCCAGCCCACCAAATCGAACCCTGAGGTGCCCAGCCCACCAAATCGGACCCCGAGTGGCCCCGCCCACCAAATCGGACCCCGAGTGGCCCCGCCCACCAAATCGGACCTCGAGTGACCCCACCCACCAAATCGGACCCAGAGTGACCCCGCCCACCAAATCGGACCCAGAGTAGCCCCGCCCACCAAATCGGACCCACAGTGACCCCGCCCACCAAATCGGACCCTGAGGTGCCCTGCCCACCAAATCGGACCCTGAGGTGCCCCGCCCACCAAATCGGACCGAGAGTGACCCCGCCCACCAAATTGGACCCAGAGTGACCCCGCCCACCAAATCGGACCCAGAGTGACCCCGCCCACCACATCAGACCCTGAGTAGCCCCGCCCACCAAATCGGACCCCGAGGGGCCCTGCCCACCAAATCGGACCCCGAGGGGCCCCGCCCACTAAATCGGACGCCAAGGGGCCTCGCCCACCAAATCAGACCCTCAGGGGCCCCGCCCGCCAAATCGGACCTTCAGGGGCCCCGCCCATTAAATCGGACCCCCAGGGGCCCCGCCCCCAAATCGGACCTTCAGGGGCCCCGCCCATTAAATCGGACCCCCAGGGGCCCCGCCCACCAAATCGGACCCCGAGGGGCCCTTCCCACCAAATCGGACCCCAAGGGGCCCCGCTTACCAAATCGTACCCCCAGGGGCCCCGCCCGCCAAATCGGACCCCGAGGGGCCCCGCCCGACAAATTGGACCCCCAGGGGCCCCGCCCGACAAATCGGACCCCGAGCTGCTCCGCCCACCAAATCTGACCCCGAGGGGCCCCGCCCACCAAATCGGACCCCGAGGGGCCCCACCCACCAAATCGGACCCGAGGGGCCCCGCCCACCAAATCGGACCCCGAGGGGCCCCACCCACCAAATCCTCAACCCTGAGGGGCACCCAAGTGTGAAAGTCTTGCAGGGGCAGCCTGGGCACCATTCCAAAGCACTATCTGTAGTTCCTTCAGGAAATACCCATCTAGTTTACTGACTGCAATTACTATGACCTGTTATCATTGCATTTCCATCAATGACTGAATAACTGTGTGTATATATATATACACACAAACGAACTTACCAACTCAATTAATTCTTCCATATTGACCACCATGCGACAATACCAGGTCATAGTGATTGATATCTTACTAGACAAGATGTGCTCTTCCTTCCACTCTTCAAAAAATGATGGAGAGTTCTCCTTTTTCTTGTGACATCACTTCCTTTTACCACCAATACGTTTTTGGGAGCAAAAATGCAGCAAATCTGCAAACATTTTAAACCTGCATTTTTGCTGCAAATTTGATTGACTCAATTAAAGTCAATGGGTGAAAAATGTCACAAATACACACCTTGTCCACACAGCCTAATAGTCAAATATAAGACGCATACTGTACATATGCCAATTAACTAGAGCAACCAGTTGCAGATACTTGCTTTTTGGACATGATTATACTTAGATTTATTGGTCCAATTCTATTTTGTAAAGGTACATTTCTGTGGTTATTTTTTTCACCTTTAATATTCAAGGTCTCTTTTTGTTATTTTCTGTTTTAATTTTCTCCTTTAGGTACTGCCCGCTATTACCGCATGTTCGTTTTATGTGTAGCAACTTCACAACCTTGCATTTTCAGCTGCCTTAAATAATGTTTCAGCTTGGCTGAAGGGAGAGGATCGTCAATGTATCTTCATAACAACATCTTATTTGGGGTTAAGCATTTTTTGTCAGAAATGGAAGAATATTAAGCTAAAACTCCCCCTCCTCCCCCAACAAAAAAGTTAAAATATGTAAACTCAGACATATTTTATTTTTTCCTACTTATTCCAGATTTCTATTTTGGCAATGGTACACCACTTAACTATACTGTGGTCAGTTGAAGTATAGTTAGGTGGTGTTTCTACCTCCTATTATTAGTTTTTACGTGGTCCCTTTTGGCCAGAAATAATTCATGTGCTTTACTCAAAATTTGTAAATAAATTATTACAGTAAATCCAGACATTTAATACCTGTTTAAATTGTAAAATTGGAGACATACATACCACAGGGATATTACGGGCAGGCTGTTGAATTACCCTTTTTGTCCACAACTTGCTACCTGCCTAGCATTTCCGGCTGGTGTCATATTTTTCCAGTGTTGTTTATCAGCAAAGTTTATAAACAAAATATATATATTGTCCTTCCAAAATATTTGCTAAACCCAAATGAAGCAAAGGCAGTAGATGGTGGTAAGGCAATAGAAAAAAAACACTAATATCAAAAAACCCGTAATATCATGGATAAGAATGTGTTAGCCATTAGCAGCAGCACCACTAGCACTGCTGGCTGCATACGTCCAGCAGTAGTAGTACCAAATGCAGATTAAGTGTGGCCTCATTTGCATCTGGGAAACAGATTAGTGAGGAGACAGTGGAGGATGCAATGGAATATATGTTCCATCACTCACCTCAACTCCAGCAGGATGATGTAGCCTCTGACAGCGACATCATGAACTGAAGCAAGTGTTTGCTCAGTCTACCTACTCCACCACCATGAGCTCTTAATGTTATAATTAGCAGAATTTCAAATATGTCAGAGACACTTGTTTCTATTTTGCACCATATTCCCTTGAACCACAACACCTAAATAAGGAACATGGCACACTAAAAGAACTGCTTCCAGTTGATCTCTTGGAAGAGATCAAATGTCATACTTTGTTCTCGGAAGATATGGAGTCAGAGGAGAAAGAGAACATCATTTAAAGACCAAGTTATGTTTCAGCAAACCATGGTAGAAGGGGCACTGTGAGTGGTATTAGCACACTGACATAGGGCAAATATTCAGGTGGGAATAAAGCAGCGGGGGTAAGGAATGCTGGCCATTTCACATACAGAGGCATATGTCAGCAAAATCAGGGGTAGGTGCATGATGATGATTTTGGTGAGGCCAAAACCTGGGAAACAGACAGGGGTCTTGAGAAGGTTTGGTTATCAGAGGAGGAGGTTGCAGGCATCGACAATACTTACTGCAGATGACGATCATCAAATTAGCTTTTTCTGCTGTCAGCTCTGTAGTAGGAGGTCGCACTTGCCGTTAGTGGAAAAAGCTCTACAGTGCCTGTATGGTCTTTTTTGCGGTGGCAGTGAGTCATACATGTAGTCTTTTCGCATGTGCAAATTCTTTTGCATGTTGCTGTCACAAAATTCTATAGTATTCTGCAGGCTCTGCAAGAGGAAAATAAGCTGTGAACATCCTGGCTTGTTTAGACTAGGAACTACTGCTCTCTACCAGCAAAGGAAGTGACATCAACTGTTCATTTGGCATAGTCAAGCTGGACAGCAAGCAGAGCAGACCTTAAGTTGCCTACATTACCCTTTTCATCATGCTCGTCTTTCTAAATAATTCCAGGTCAGTGGCACCATAAGCACCACTATCATTGTTATCCTCCTCCACTGCGTCTTTTATTTTGAATATTCCTATTCCTTCTTTTCCATCATAACAGGAAGTATCCATCCTAGATTGTGTTGAGGAAACAAATGTATAATCCCAGACTTCCCAGCTAAAATTGCAGCTTATGAAATCACTGATGGAACAGTCACTGCCTTACCAGCTTGTGGAGTCAGCTCTCTTTAAAAAAATGATTGTCTATAGTCAGCCTTGATGGAAGATACCAAGCCACTATTATTTCTTGCAGAAAGGGATGCCTGCCTTTTGAAGCTGTTAGAAGAGGGGACAAAATTTGTCAGCATGGACATGTGTGGAATTAATGATGTAATCCCACTAATAATTATCCTGGAAAAAATACCAGGATGCCAGAGGTAATGGAAAAATAACCCGCGTTTGCACCTGCTCAGCCCCACCCTGCAGGTGTTGGGAACCCTCAAGGTCAATGTCACATGCAGCAAGATTTGAAAGAAGAGGAACTTGGAGGACGATGAGGACGCACATCAGCAGGTAGAAATAGAGAAGGGCACAGATTTGGCACAGGCAGGGGTTGAAGCAGAGAGTCACTTCAGCCACTCATATCATGGCTGCCTATTGTGTTTTATAATGCTTAGCATTACTACTGATGTTGGGAAATGTAGTCTCTTGAGGGAACACAAATATGAAACAGCACCCAAAATAGATCTATTTTTTTAAAAGACTTAGAAGCCAAAGATTCTTCACTTTGAGTACAGTACTCCTGTTTTGTCCTTCTACATATGGGGATACTTTTTGGACAGCTTAATAAAAAACCTTTGTATTGCCTAATTATTTTGTGATGAACAAACAGTTAAAAAACCCACAAATGGGATAATTTTTCACTCCTAATTGAGAAAATATGACAGTAGACCTATTTTGTCTCCAGAGAAAGGATATTATTTGATGTACCGGTAATAGATGAAAATAGTAAATATTGTATTCTCACTTCACATACAACTGTGGCATGTAAATTTGAATTACAAACATTGCCCAATGAAGGTTTAGGTATGCTTGTTATTTTTACCAAACAATTAAGTTTTTTTTAAACAACCAAACATCCTTTCACAGCCAATTTTTATTACCTAAATCACACAAAGATATTTCCCCACTTTTTAAGGCCCATAATCTCTGTAATTGGCACATTATGTGAGTGCCTCAGTGCTTGGGTAGATAACCTATTACAGAAATTAATTTGTAAAATACCTTTTTTTTTTTTATAAAGACAGGTCTGAGCTCCTTAAGGCCTTTAATGATTCTTCATGGACATAAATTTCATCATTTCTGTTTAGCCATGTTGTTAATTAAAATTCTTGCATTCCACATGAACTTGCCCTTATGGCAGTTGAATACCACCTTACTACCTGCAGCACCTACCGCTTCTAATTAAAAACGTTTATTTTAAGTGTGATTTTCCCCATTGCTGGTGCTGCTATACGTGGCATTGTGGGAAAAATATTCATATTTACCGCCAGTACCACATTTTCTAACTGCACAGCCTGGTATGCTCTCTTCATAGAAAATATGCTTCTGACGTGGATTGGTGGTGAAGCGACCGTTACGAGTTTTTTGTGATTATGTAAATGAGAATGATCTAAACTTGAAATTCTATAATCCAGGGGCAGTATTTCTTTTTTAGACTTAAATACTGCAACATGGTATTGAAGACAGCCTGTCTCGTAGCTACTTCTCATGTTGTCAAATCCAATAACACCTGGTTGACAGTACATGTTTGTTTTTTTAGTGGCATTAAAAGGCAATCCTTCATAAATTGTGACATATGCAGTTTATATTTTGTAATGCACCTGCTGCGGACAAAAATATATCAGTTGTAGAATATGAAAATTAAATGAAGATTTGCTGAACATATACCTGATGTAAATAATAAACATAAAGAACAAAAACCGAACTGATGTCCATATAATAATTGATTTTATTAAAGAAAAAAATTAATAACAAGAAATAACACTACATAAATTGGTAGGGGGCGAGAAAGAAACCAAAAAGGTATGGCACAAAAGGGATACAGCAGCATGAAATACACAGTCTAAAATATAGCAGTACTATGTGAATAAATAAATAAATAAATAAATACATATGTATCATATAGTAAAAGACTGGAAAATATTAATGTTAGTTTGTTTATACCCCAGCATAAAATACCCCAAAATTAATAATAAATAAATAAATATGTATATATGTGAGCAAAGTGCTAACACTAGTGCAAAAATAATAAAGTGCACAGGTGCAAAAAATTGATGAGGTGAACTGCTCGGGTAACAACTAACTGCAGGTAACTGCCATATAGTGTCTAGGCACTGATCCAGGACTAGCTCCAATTACTCCCCATGAATGGTTTAGATGTTTACAGGTGTAACAATCATAATAAAGGGAACAAAGAGTGAAGCCAAGAAAAAGCGCCCAGGGCAAGTTAATACCTGCAATGCTGCTGTCTCCAGGATGTGCCAGGACTGGCACATCCTGGAGACAGCAGCATTGCAGGTATTAACTTGCCCTGGGCGCTTTTTCTTGGCTTCACTCTTTGTTCCCTTTATTATGATTGTTACACCTGTAAACATCTAAACCATTCATGGGGAGTAATTGGAGCTAGTCCTGGATCAGTGCCTAGACACTATATGGCAGTTACCTGCAGTTAGTTGTTACCCGAGCAGTTCACCTCATCAATTTTTTGCACCTGTGCACTTTATTATTTTTGCACTAGTGTTAGCACTTTGCTCACATATATACATATTTATTTATTTATTATTAATTTTGGGGTATTTTATGCTGGGGTATAAACAAACTAACATTAATATTTTCCAGTCTTTTACTATATGATACATATGTATTTATTTATTTATTTATTTATTCACATAGTACTGCTATATTTTAGACTGTGTATTTCATGCTGCTGTATCCCTTTTGTGCCATACCTTTTTGGTTTCTTTCTCGCCCCCTACCAATTTATGTAGTGTTATTTCTTGTTATTAATTTTTTTCTTTAATAAAATCAATTATTATATGGACATCAGTTCGGTTTTTGTTCTTTATGTTTATATATGAATTTCCGAGTTGTCTGGTATTACGTCCATTGTTTTGGGTATATGTACACATATAAATATTGACCATCTATGCACACGTGTAGTTTTGCATATCCCTTGCCTTGAGTTATTTATTTAATCTGATGTAAATAAGAAGAAAACTATAAATATATCGGGCGCTGTCAAGCATTTTTTAGTTAAACATAATGGCAGCTTACAATTTTTTAGCTTTTTGGAATTGAAAAGGTTAATAAACTCAAACAGAGTGGTGACTGGAATAAAGCTCTGTATAATAGGGAGACATTTCAATTCCTTTCCTTCTATCTTAAGTTTGGTTGCTTCTTCATTAGGCAAAGTGCTAAGGTCTTAATACTACCCAAAAATATAATTTTTGCAGCCAACTGTGTGAAAATGCCACAGCTTTGTCCGTCTTCACCACCTGTGTATAAACATCAGCAAGGGATGCATTTTCTTCCAAAAGGGTCTAAATTGGGGACTGTTTATCTAATATATAGTTATGGCTGAAAGTGTTCATAACCTTGAAATTGTTCCAGAAAATGAAGTATTTCTCCCAGAAAATTATTGCAATTACACATGTATTGTTATACACATGTTTATTTCCTTCGTCTGTATTGGAACAACACAAAAAAAAGACAAAAAAGCAAATTGGACTTCATTTCACACAAAACCCCTAAAATGGGCAGTACAAAATTGTTGGCACCATTCCAAAATTGTGGGTCAAAAACTATGTTTCAAGCATGTTCAATCTCACCTGTGGCAAAATAACAAGTGTGGGTAATATGAAAGTCACACTTGAAACTAGATAAAAAGGTGAGAAGTTGACTCAATCTTTCAATTGTATATCTGTGTGTGCCACACTAAGCTTAGAGAACAGAAAGAGTACAAGAGAACTGTCAGGGGACTTGAAAACTAAAATTGTTGAAGAATATCAACAATCTCAGGATTACAAGTCCATATCCAGAGATCTCGATGTTCCTTTGTCCACGGAGCACAACACAATCAAGAAGTTTACAACCGATGGTACTTTAGCTAATGTCCCTAGGCGTGGACGGCAGAGAAAAATTGATAAAAGGTTGCAATGCTGCATAGTCCAGATGGTGGATAAGAAGCCCCAATCAAATACCAAAGAATTAAAGCTGTCCTGCAAGCACAGGGTGTGTTAGTGTCAACATGAACTATCTGTTGACATTTGAATGAAATGAAACTCTATAGCAGGAGCACCCCATTGCTGATACAGAGACAAAACAAAGCTATACTGCAGTTTGACAAAATGTACCTCAGTAAACCATTATCCTTCTGGGAAAGTGTCTTGTGGATTGAGATTTTTGGTAAAGCACATCATTCTACTGTTTATCGAAAATGGATTGAGGCCTATAATGAAAAGAACATAGTACCTACAGTAAACAAATATGGTAGAAGTTCAAAGATGTTTTGGGCTTGTTTTGGTGGCACTGGGTGCCATGACTGTGTGCAGGGCATCATGAAATCATAAGAGACCTGGAGCAGTTTGCAAAGAAGATTGGTCCACAATTCCAGATGAGAGGTGTAAGAAGCTTTTTGATAGTTACAGGAAGTGATTGATTGCAGTTATTTATTCCAAAGGGTGTGCAAACAAATATTAAGTTCAGGGTGCCAATTTTGTCTGGACCATTTTTAGGGTTTTGTGTGAAATGATTTGCCTTTTTTCTCTATATTTTTGTGTTGTTCCAATGCACATAAAAGAAATAAACATGTGTATAACAAAACATGTGTAATTGCAATCATTTTCTGGGAGAAATACTAAATACTTTCATACTTTCTTGAATTTCAAGGGTGCCAACACTTTCAGCCATGACTGTAAGTAGCCTATGAAGCAAAAAAAACTGTATGTGGTTAAATAAACAGTTAAAAGTTTTCAAAATACAGCAAAGCCAGCTAACTTGAATTTCAAAAGTTCCATTGATATCTTTACATCTTTGTCTATACATTCTGTTGAACAGTATGTTCTTGCTGTTCAGGTTTGCAGAAGAGTGCAGTGAACAGTAGTGATGAGCGAGCACTTAAATGCTTGAATGCTCATTACTCCAACCAAGCAATTCCTAATTTTCAAATGCTCGTTTTGAGTAACAAGTGTAATGGAAGTCAATGGAAAATCTGAGCATTTTTACAGCAAACCCTACAAGGAGGTTTGGGGGACAGTAAAAATGTTGAAATAGATGTTAAAAGTGTTGAATATAAGGAAAACAGTATGGGGAAGAGCCCTGGAAGCAACGTAGACTCCCAAATTGCTGCTGAAAACATTGGTGTCACACTTTTTCTCCAGTTTAGAGGAAAAAAAATGTTAAGAAACATTCTTTCCTGTATAATGATTTGTATAGAAGGCAAAATTTAAAAAGGATTTAAAAAAAAAATAATTTAAGTAAACCAAAGCTTACATTTTTATTAAGAAACTGGAAATTTTAGTGAAATTTATGAAGGCAGCAAGAACTGCGGTAGTCCTAGACTGATAAAGGCTATGCACTAAGTGTAAACAATTACAAGTAGGGTCATCCATACCCCCTTGAAGGCACTAACTTAAGGGCCTCATTCAAATATTGAAGATTGAAAACACTTTATGTGCTGCTGTCATCTGGTGGTGTGGAAAAGTGGGGCCTAATAAAGGGTTTGTTCATTTTTATCAGAGTATGCCTATCAACATTTTCTGCACCTGTCTGTTATGATATCGCCGGCCACACTAAAAACCTGCTCAGACAAGATGTTAGTGGCAGGGCAGCACAACAACTCCAAGGCATATAGGGTCAGCTCATGCCAGGTGTCAAACTTTGAGACCCAGTTGAAGGTCACAGAGAAATTAAGGGGTACACTGGTTTGGTTGGCCAGGTATTGCTTGACCATCTTTAAAAACTTTTCCATGCTTCTCAAAAACACTTGGCCATCAGGACCTGGACTCTGGGAGGGTGTTATGAAATGGACAGGGCCTTTGACAGTGTACTCCTGCCCCTGCTGTACCTGGTGTGTGTCTCCCTCACCTTTCCTCCTTGGTTGGGCAAGGAAGCTTGCCCCCTTCTTCTAGCGTTGGTTGATGGGAATTTCTTCAACATATTTTCCACAATGGACTCCTGGTATAGTGGTATAGCACCATTTTAGTAGATCTCCCTGCCTCAGGAGAAAAGATACAAGGCTCTCCTTGTAGCGTGGGTCCAACACGGTGACCAAGCAGTACTTTTCTTGGCCAAGATGAATATAACACGAGGGTCACGGAAAAGACAGTGGTACATAAAATCAACTGTATGTACCAAGCTTCTTACAAAAAACACTTCCCTGATTTCACCATGATGATGCCTCTCCAGCTAATGCTCCTCCCTTTCTTCCTCCTCTTTCCCCTCTTCAGAAAAGCCACGGAGGAATGATGAAAAATTGCCCAATGAAAAATGTATTTCCAAAATTGTGCTGATGAAAAGTAGACATGTGGGAAATGTTACTTTTTAGTATTTTGTGTGATATATCTCTCTGATTTAAGGGCATGAAAATTCAAAGTTGGAAAATTGTGAAATGTTCCAAATTTTTGCCAAATTTCCATTTTTTTCACAAATAAATGCAAGTCATACCAAAGAAATTTTAACACCACCATCAAGTACAATATGTCATAGAAAAAATATTCTTAGAATCACTGGGATCTGTTCAAGCATTCCCGAGTTATTACCTCATAAAGTGACATTGGTCAAAATTGTAAAAATTGGCCTGGTCATTAACGTGCAAACCACCTTCGGGGGTAAAGGGGTTAAACACAACTATCTACCTAGCAAAGTGAAACAACAGGGCCCTGGACTCTGCTGAAAGCCTCGGCAGCAGCACTAGAGTTTAGCATTATGAAACACAGTGGGCAGCCAGGAGAAGTGTGGCTGGCATTTCTGTAGCTGCAGTAGGAGTTAATTAATGAGCATGGAGCAGGCAACGACAATGTGTGGCAGTTTAGAGTCAACCACGACAGCCCTGTCATCAGCAGTGCAATCTTGTACTATAAAACATGGTGGGCAGGGAGATTTGTGGCTGGCATAGCGGTGCAGTGGCAGTAGGACCAGCACAGTAAAGTTAGAACAGGGCAGTCAAGGAGATGTATAGCAGTTTAGGTCAATAATGGCAGCGCCAACAGCAGCAGCACTAATGCATGCTGAATTTTGTAATTAGAGATGAACAGATTGCTTGAAATTCTAATTCGACACAGTAGAAAGTTAGGACGGGGCAGATGAGAACATGTATGGCAGTTTAGGGCTAACAACTACAGCCACAGCAGCAACAGTTCAGTTTAGCACAGTGAAAACACAGTGAGCAGGCAGGAGATATGTGGATGGCATGGTTCTGCAGTGGCTGTGGCAGGAGCAGCCCAGTAGAGAGTTAGGATTGGGCCAGCGACTGCAGCTTCAGCAGCAGCAGCAGCAGTACGGTATAGATGAGATGATGGACGGTGTAAATCCCCGACCCGAGTGTGGTCATTAAAAAATAAGAATGGGCTGATGTAGATTTGTACTATGACTTAAACCAATGTATGGCTTAAAGGGCCACTGTCACCCCCCTCCAGCCGTTATAAACTAAAAGAGCCACCTTGTGCAGCAGTAATGCTGCATTCTAACAAGGTGGCTCTTTTAGTTTTAGGTTCAAGTATACCCCCAAAAAAGCGATTTGATACTTAGCCACAATTCCTGTCTCTAGCCAGGGAGGCGGCTCCTCACTCCCCAGCTCGAAACGCTCCTCTGCCGTCACTCACATCTTCTTGGTCTTTCTGCGCCACCCCCTCAGCGCTGTTTATGTTTTCAAACCGGCACCTGCGCTGTGTAGTAATGTTCTGCGCAGGCGCAGTAAGCTCTGGCCGTCTGCCGTCCAAGCCAGGCTTGCACACTGCGCCTGCGCGGCAGTGCGGCCACCCACCTTTGGAATCCCAGCCCCGCACTGTGTTATGCATTATGCACAGTGCGGGGCTGGGATTCCAAAGGTGGGTGGCCGCACTACCGCGCAGGCACAGTGTGCAAGCCTGGCTTGGACGGCAGACGGCCAGAGCTTACTGCGCCTGCGCAGAACATTACTACACAGCGCAGGCGCCGGTTTGAAAACATAAACAGCGCTGAGGGGGTGGCGCAGAAAGAACAAGAAGATGTGAGTGACAGCAGAGGAGCGTTTCGAGCTGGGGAGTGAGGAGCCACCTCCCTGGCTAGAGACAGGAATTGTGGCTAAGCATCAAATCGCTTTTTTGGGGGTATACTTGAACCTAAAACTAAAAGAGCCACCTTGTTAGAATGCAGCATTACTGCTGCACATGGTGGCTCTTTTAGTTTATAACGGCTGGAGGGGGGTGACAGTGGCCCTTTAAATTATTGTAATTTTGTCAAGCCACATGTGGCTCACCCTCTCTCCGTAACTGCACTTTTTAGAATAATGCAATGAGTGGCAGAGAAGAAAAAAGACTCAAATGTTTTGAGCATCATACGCAAAGATGATTTTATCATGTAGTATTTGATGCTAATAAGATAAGGCATTTTTAAGACCTTTTGCAGCTGAATATGTACGAAATATGTGACATCATAGCTGGTCACAATCGTTAAGCTTAATTTAGAGACCTAAATAAATAGACCTTCTATTTTAAGCTACCAAGCTATTCTGCAGCCTCATGAGTACACACTATTGATTCCTTCTAGCCAAAGATGTGACAACACTAAGGAAAAAAACATTTTTATAGAAATGGTCACAATCCTTTACATGCATGTTTAGATACCAATACTGACTCCAGCACAATGCAAGAAAATAACAAGAAGAGAACATCGGAGCTGATGCAAGTATATAGCTAATGCATAATAGAAAAATAAAGACACATAAGCAGAATATATAGCCAATTTTACATAAAAAAAAAGTTCATGTTGATAAAAAAAAATGAGCCTAATTAAGACTTTTGCATGAAAGTGTAATAAGGCAAACTCTAAAGGGCAAGGCAGCTGCAATAGGTTTCCCATGGACTATTACCAGGAATATAGCTTGTTTTCTCCTCTTTCTTCTCTCTTGGTTGGGAATCGACAGGTTTTCTCATGAATGCACAGTTTTTCTACGGAATAAATAAATATCTCACAAGTAATGTTAAAGCCACTGACAAGTGATACTTTAGTAAGTTTCCTGTCCTTGGCTTCTCCCAGCTTGGTGCTGGTTGGTCACGAAGATAGGGTCCTGCAGAGCTCATTGCATGACAACATTTGTTTACATTTTGTCACAAACAAGAGATGTGTACGACCAGTGTCAATGGACTTCTGTTTATGAAAAAAGTAATTGACAAACTTCCTATCCGCTGAGAGATGTTTGATATTATTATTTGGTAGAATTTTCTCAGATGTGCCACACATGTCAAAAATATAAATACAAATACCATATCTCAGATTGGTTAGTTGCTGCTTCCATATAAAATTGAAATACAGCATACACTAGACTACTGCCTATTTTTGGAGGATTTTTCTTGGTACAAATAATGTGTTTTTTCATGCCATTAGCACACAAATTGTCCAGGCAAGAAATCCTTTATAACACCCATCCTCTCTTGCTCTCACCATAGACTATTTTAGAAGTAGTGTGAATCCTTTTCGGCAGGTTTTGGAACACAAGAAGTAATACTGTCAAAGGTATATGTAAAAAGGAACTACTGTACTAGGGTCACTACTGAATCCTACAGTATAACAACAACTGAAACTTAGCTCACCCGGGTGATAACTATTTCTGCCACCATCCACTTATTATAACCCCGGTGAGAGCCCTCCCAAGAAGGCATTTCTGGTCCCTCCATATGTCTGTGATTCTATACAGAAGAATTCAGAGCTCCAAATTAAACGTACATTAAACAACTACTAAAAATCCTAACACGCAAGTGGAAATAGAATATACAACTGGCCAAATGTAAAATTATTCTTTAAGGAAGATTGAGAAGGAATTCATAGCCAGTGATATGAAAGATATCCAATTATAGAAAGTAGTTGCACTGTTAATGGTAGTGCACCCAGTTATTAGAGGAGATGTTACTCATTTGTAGCTGAAGCTGTCCTGGACATCAGCTAATTGCTCCTGAAATCCCAGCATATCAGTTGTTAGGCTACGTTCCCACAATGAGTTTTCGGTGAATTTTTCACACTGCGTATTTTTGAAAAAATTTAGTAACCTATTGTCATGACACAGGATGGGTTTTCCTCCCATCCTGGCCTGGTAGGGGTTAACCTTGTTTAGCCTCTCTTTGGTTCAGGGAGGGCTATTGAGGTCTGCTGCTGGCCTGGTTCTGTGTCAGTGACACTTTTGCTTACCAGACTTGAGTTGTTGACCCAGGTTATCGTTCAGATATCGTTGTGCCTCTGTGTGCTTGTGTATCCAGTGTATGACTGGGCCTAGACTCTGTTTCCGTTTCTGCCTCTTGATTCGGTACCGCTCTGTACTCTCTAGTTCTGACCCCGGGCTCTTTCTTGTTCTTTTGTCCTGCGCTCCAATCTGGATACCGACCTCGGTTTGTCCACCACCATCCTTCTGTCTCGTTCCTGGCTTCTGCTCGTCTTCCCGGCTTCTGACCTTGGCTTGCCTGACTACATACCCAGTGTTCACCTAGCTGTCGGTTCTCGTCCGTTCTCAGAGCTTGGCTCTGCCTCCGGTGCCTTTCCGGCCGTCACGTGATCTTCCAGGTCCTGCTCCGCTTTTTCTCAAGCATTGCGGTGTCCATGCATTCCCTGGCTGTCCTACGGTTCACATGCGGCGATCCATTGAAAGACACACAGTGTGTGTTATGGGTCGAGTTCCCGCCTCTGCACAGGGAGAATCTCGGGCCATCTCCGCTGCGGTCTCCCATTCTTCTCCTGCCGCAGTGGAGCCTGCTCAGCGGAGACGTCGGTCCCAGCGTCTTGCTCAGTCCCACTCTGTACAAAGAGTTACTGCTGCTTTTCCTGCTTCTGCCATTGAAGTCAGTGCTGGGCAGCGGCGAGCAGACGCTTCTGGGACTAAGTCCTGCTCTTCTCGTTCTGAGCATGCCCTAAGTAAGATCTCTCAGTGGAGATCGAGGGTCACATGGTCAGATACTGCAGCTAAGTCCATTGGTCCTTTCAGGAAGGTCCTGTAGGTGCTAGGACTAAGTCCTGCTTGGCACACACTGAGCATGCCCTGGGCAAGATCTCTCAGTGGAGATTTAGGGTCACATGCTCAGGTATGGCAGCCTCTCATTGGTCCTTCTGGGAAGGTCTTTTACTTGCTGCAGCTATATAAGGCTCGCATGGCCGCACGGCCATGCGCTAGTATTGCTTTCATTTATGTACTTTGCGCCAGTGTGGTCTTGTATGTGTGTGTTCAGGGACCCGGCTGAAATAAGCCCCTAGAATGCTGGCACCTCCGGCGAGGAGTTCGTATGCTTGTGTGTTCAGGGACCTGGCCGAAATAAGCCCCTAGAATGCTGGCACCTCTGGCAAGGAGTTTCGTGTGTGTGCAAGACCACTGACTGCTCTTGTTTAGACAGTTAACCTGTGCCTCTGTGGAGTCTAACAGGGTGCAGCGCTTTGTGTTCACGGCTGCTCTGTGAAGTAACAGAATTAGCTAACACTGCTATTAGTTCTGCTATTTACTAGCAGCAGGTTCTCCTGCATGGTGGACCCCGGGCTGCGAATGCATCTATCCTAATAAAATAAATACTTTCATTAGGTGCGTTCCGCTAGCTCTATCATAACATAATACTAGCGCCAGGGTCTGGCTAGTAAATGGCGGACATACAGCAATCTTTGTGGTATATCCAGCAGCTGGAGGGTAGGTTGGTGGCTCTCGAGAGCTCAACCTCAGCTGTAGATATTTCCGCAGTTGCTGTACAGTCTGCTAGCATGGCTGCAGCAACTTTGTCCACTGTCACCCCTGTTCCGACATTTTCCCGCTCCCAGAAAAATTTTCTGGAGAAAGCAGATCTTGTAGGGGATTCGTGAGTCAGTGCTCTATTCACCTTGAGCTTCTGGCTGCACGTTTTCCCACAGAGCGGGCTAAGGTGGGATTTATTGTGTCCCTCTTGTCGGACAGGGCATTGGAATGGGCTACGCCGCTGTGGGAGCGTGGCGATCATGTGGTGCAGAGAGCTCCGTTGTTTCTGAGCACTCTGAAACAGGTCTTCCTTGGACCTCAAGTCACACATGATACGGCGCTCCAACTGTTGGCATTAACTCAGGGTGAGTCCTTGGTCTGCCAATTCGCCATCTGTTTCCGAACTTTAGCTTCAGAGCTGGAGTGGTTGGATAAAGCCCTTATCCCCATATTTTGGAGGGGGCTGGCTGATCACGTTAAGGACGCTCTGGCCACTAGGGAGATTCCAGCCACACTGGAGGAGTTAATAACTGTCTCTACCCGCATTGACCTCCGTTTTAACGAGCGGAGGTTTGAGCGAGCCCAGTGTAGGCAGAGGTTTCGGCTGGCTCCCACCTTCGCCAGACCTCTGGAATCTCCGGTCCTGGTTCCTGAGTCACATGAGGCCAGGGAGGTGTCACAAGCGGGTTCTAAGTCCCGGACCGCTTGGGCATCCAAGGGTCGTCATGTTTGCCAGCAGTCTGGACATCTTGCCACCAGATGTTCTCAGCGGTTGAGGAGACGTCAGCCTCTAGTGGTAGTCGGGGGAGGTACACTAGATACGGCAACGTTTGCCTCAAAATTGTGCTTTAAGGGGACAATTAACATTGGCTCATCTTCCCACTCAGTAGAGCTCTGCGTGGATTCTGGGGCAGAGGGCAATTTCATGTCTTCCGCCTTTGCCCAACGTCACGCAATACCCCTGGTTATGCTAGCACAACCAGTTACGGTACGAGTGGTGAATGGGTCGACACTACCTTCACAGATAACTCACCAGACCATTCCTTTTACTCTGTCCATGTCACCAACCCATCAGGAGACAATATCTCTGCTCGTCATACCTGAGGGTATTGATGAGGTCCTGTTGGGGATACCTTGGTTACAGTACCACTCTCCACATATCGAGTGGTCTTCTGGCAGAATTTTGGGATGGGGTGAGTCTTGTGAGGGTAGGTGTCAAAGGGAGTGCGTTCAGGTTGCTACTACTGAGGTACCCGCAGATCTTTCCTCTCTTCCCAAGCAATACTGGTCTCATGCGGATGTGTTCTCCAAAAAGGCGGCGGAGACCCTTCCGCCTCACCGCCCCTATGACTGTCCTATTAACCTCTTGCCTGGTGCTGAGCCTCCCCGGGGTCGAGTTTATCCATTATCTTTCCCGGAGATGGAGGCTATGTCTCAGTACATCCAAGAAAATCTGGCAAGAGGGTTCATCAGGAAGTCAGTGTCGCCTGCTGGGGCTGGGTTCTTCTTTTTTCAGAAGAAGAATGGGGAACTGCGTCCATGTATTGACTACAGGGGTCTTAACGCCATCACCGTTAAGAACAAATACCCATTACCCCTGATATCTGAGCTTGTTGATAGGCTACAGGGAGCAAGGGTATTTACTAAATTAGATCTGCGGGGTGCTTACAATCTGATTCGCATCCGTGAGGGGGACGAATGGAAGACGGCTTTTAACACCAGGGATGGGCACTATGAGTATCTGGTGATGCCCTTTGGGCTCTGTAATGCCCCAGCCGTTTTCCAAGACTTTGTGAACGACATCTTCCGGGATATGCTCACCACCTCGGTCGTAGTCTATCTGGATGATATTCTCATCTACTCTCCAGATATCGACTCCCATCGGAGAGATGTTCACAAAGTCTTTGACCTCTTACGGGCAAACTCCCTCTACGCCAAATTGGAAAAGTGTGTGTTTGAGCAGGAGTCCTTGCCATTTCTTGGTTATATCATCTCTGCCCAGGGTTTGGCTATGGATCCTGCCAAGCTACAGGCTGTGATGGACTGGCAGGAACCCCATTCTCTTAAAGCGGTGCAGCGCTTCATGGGGTTCATTAACTACTATCAACAGTTCATTCCACACTTCTCAACGTTGGTAGCTCCCTTGGTTGCCCTTACCAAGAAGGGAGCAAATCCCAAATTGTGGTCTGTGGAGGTCCTGCTTGGCACACACTGAGCATGCCCTGGGCAAGATCTCTCAGTGGAGATTTAGGGTCACATGCTCAGGTATGGCAGCCTCTCATTGGTCCTTCTGCTAAGGTCTTTTACTTGCTGCAGCTATATAAGGCTCGCATGGCCGCACGGCCATGCACTAGTACTGCTTACATTTATGTACTTTGCGCCAGTGTGGTCTTGTATGTGTGTGTTCAGGGACCCGGCTGAAATAAGCCCCTAGAATGCTGGCACCTCCGGCGAGGAGTTCGTATGCTTGTGTGTTCAGGGACCTGGCCAAAATAAGCCCTTAGAATGCTGGCACCTCCGGCGAGGAGTTTCGTGTGTGTGCAAGACCACTGACTGCTCTTGTTTAGACAGTTAACCTGTGCCTCTGTGGAGTCTAACAGGGCGCAATGCTTTGTGTTCACGGCTGCTCTGTGAAGTAACAGAGTTAGCTAACACTGCTATTAGGTCCGCTATTTACTAGCAGCAGGTTCTCCTGCACGGTGGACCCCTGGCTACGAACGCATCTATCCTAATAAAATAAATACTTTCATTAGGTGCGTTCCGCTAGCCCTATCATAACAGTGTGTGTGTGTGTACTTACACCTGTTTTACTTAACGGGTGCAAAAATGGTACAGAAAATTTGCAAAATCAGAAACTCACCAAAAGCTCATCATGGGAATGCAGGCTTACTGCTGGCATGCGGCTGGCTGCAAAACAAAAGCAGTAATACATGCCGACGATTTAATTTAATGGACAATTGTAATACATGGATATTGTGAATCTAGCAAAGAGAGTGCTGTTCTTTGGTATTGATTTTCTGTTGTAATTCAGAGAGGGGGCTCAGATCATAGGACCCCTTTTATGATATCCATGTGACCTAATTGGGCATAAGAAAATAGGATGTTTTAGAAAAAGAACACTGTAGGAGCAATTATAATTTCCCATGGGTGTTGAATAACTTAAAGTGGGACTTTACTTTCTGGTGACTTTTTAAAATTAGATGTCATGTATTTGTACATAACTGCTTTTTTGGTAGTTTTCCCATATAGCACTAGATGCTGCAGCAGTTTCTTTTTGAATAGTCTGCATCTTTTCCCCTTTGTATTCTTTCACCTCCGCTCTTCATAGATTTTTACAGGCAGAAGGTGTAATTATATCCCTCATTAAAGACAGATTTGTAGACAGATTTGTGCAGTATTTGAGAGAGAATGATCGAGCAAGGAGAGAAGAATTTCTGTTTTGCTGTTGATTTATGAAGAAAAAAATTAAAGTGTAGTTACTTAGATAAATATATTCCGTAATTAAACTGTGGTATATGTTTAGGTCACTTTTGTCCAATGACCAGGCACTACTACTATGTAATTACCAGCGGACATCTGGAGCATAGAGAGTATGTGATCGCTCTGCTTGAAAGGACAGCATTAAATCATCTTTAATTAGCAAAATTCTTTGGTTTTACCAAGTGTCACCTCTGTCATATATGGTGTAAGATTCAGTCACATCTTGGCATATTTTACCTAGCAATTGCACAGTGCTGATTAGCTGAGAGTGTGATCTGTCGCCATCTAATATTTATGTCCTTCTCAAGCTTAGTCACGCAAAGCTGATGATATTCATTAGGCACAATTTAGAACAGCTAAATAAACAGACTTATTTTTATAGGATGTAGTAAAACCCCCAATTCCTTCTAGCCAATGACATCACTACTGAAAATGTGACATCACTTAAATCAGGTGCTGATTGTGTGCAGTCAGTTTAATATCTGCATCACTGACGTTTGTTGATGCTTTTAGCTTTCAGTTACTAGTTTTGAGTCCATTTACATAATTGTTCGTAAATTGGATGAATTGGTGAATAATACTTACATTTAGCAGGACGTGAGATGTCAAGAAAGGGGACCCCAAATACGCTAACCTGAGCAGGTAATCACTCTTGCCAAGGGTCCAGTGCTTGCTCCCTGCTGCTGATCAGGTGTTTTAGCAGCAGTAGCGATGTCATGTTGACTGCGTGCATCACCGCTGCAGCCAATCACTGAGCTGGCAGGAAAAAAGCGGATATAATCTACAGGTACTCTTTACTGATGGGTTTTGCTTTCTACGGCATGTGAAAAATACAGACAGCACTCGTACACGAAAATTGGGCGTCTGCGTGAGGCCTTACTTGCTAAGCGGCCTTTTAAAGTCATGTTGATATCAGAAACATTTTACTTCTGATATATAAAGTATATATACCTTTCTATCTGTACCTCCATAATCTTTTTTGTTACCTATTTTCTCCAGCATCTTCATTTGCAGATTATCATTTGAACATGATATCTTCAGATGTTAGGACTTTGTTCTTAGGATGTAACAGACTTGTGGAGGTCAACAGTTCTTTTTCTGAAGTCTAGGCTGGTTTGCTTTGATTTTCCCATAATGTCAAACAAAGCGGCAAGTAGGCTTTGAAGATATGCATTAAAAGACTGTCGCATGTACACCTCCAATTAACTAAAAACATATCAATTAGCCTATTAGAAGCTTCTAACACCATGCCATTGTTTTCTACAGCTTACCATGCTATTTAAAGGGAATCTGATAGCAAGTTTTTGTTACCTCATATGAGAGCAGCCTTTGTTGTAAGAAAAGACATGAATCTAATGATGTATCATTAAGATTACTCATTAATCAGAGTTTTTAGATTAAGTAATGAAATGAGGAAGCTAACCCCGCCCACATCAGGCTCTGTATATACAATGTCTATAGACAGTGAGCTGCCTATCACAGGAGGTGGAGTGTCGAACTATCATGCAAACGCTACGGTGTCCCAGCAATGAAAAGCTCCTCATCCTAAAACAATCATTACATGCAAACAAAATAACAGAGCTTGATAAAGAGAGGCATTGCTGAATTCTGTGTTTTAACCCCTACCTCATGCTGTCTTCAGATTACATAGCAAAAACCTGCTAACAGATTCCCTTCAAAGGCAAAGTCATCTTATTGTATGTAAGCTTCTGAGTCACTAGTATTTTGATATAATACATTATAAATGAAATAATCTGGACACATTTGAAGGAAAAATTGCTTTTAGTAGTAGATATCGTTGATGTTCTGAACAATTTGCTTAAAAACATAGATTACATGGAACCTGTGTAAGTGTTAAATGCCCAAGCGAGGTAGTCGTGGGCGAGCTTTGATCCCCACTCGCTCTGGCATCCTACAGACAAGGGGTGTCTCAGTCCTGGTATGCTGCTGAGTATGTGGTGCTTCCCACTTACTCTTGGCCAGCAGGCCTTTTCCAAGTCCAGGAATCACTCTTTTGGAACCAGGGCAGCAAACAGTCCAGGACACACGTAGTTAACAAAAACCAAACTTTTACTTAGGGAATGGCAGTCTGTGCAGTATTTACAAACAGGTTTAAAGGATAAAGCCCAATTGATAGTTATCTTTCCCACAGGCACCGGATACAACTTTAGCCCTGGTTCTCGGGATTGGTGGCATATCCCCCTTTCTGGCTTTCCTAGCCCTTGTGGATGTTCATCACCTCTAGCAGCATTTCTGGATTGCAATACCTTCAACCCTATGCAGTCTGAGTCCATTTTTTCATCTAGCTTCACAAGCTGAGTGTACCCATGACTCCCCGATGTCCATCTCGAGGTTGCCTTTGGCCATTAGGCGGAATCACACTGAAGATATTTACAGCAATCTGCTGTCCCGAAATATTGAGCTCACGCCGTCCCTAGCAGCCCACACTTCGCGATGCATATGCACTCCTGCCCTCCCATTAACTGACTTGTGATGTCCTGCCTCTACCTCTAACACTCAGTGCCCCCTCCCATCTGGGATGGCCACTTCAGTTAACCCTATCCCAGCTAACTGCAGCTCCATGGGGTATTCTACCTGTACCACATAGAAGTACATAAAGCACATTTAACCCTTCCGGGATCTGGGAGCAATCCATGGGCTCCCACCACCGTTACATAAAAGATAAATATTAGTTTTCATGATTTCAACCTAAGGGTATGTAAACGTAGGGCTATGATATTATGATATACAGTTTTGCTCAAAAGTTTACATACCCCAGCAGAATTTTTGCTTTCTTGGCCTTTTTTCAGAGAATATGAATGATAACACCAAAACTTTTTCTCCACTCATGGTTAGTGGTTGGTTGAAGCCATTCATTGTCAAACTACTGTGTTTTCTCTTTTTAAATCATAATGACAACCCAAAACATCCAAATGACCCTGATCAAAAGTTTACTTACACCATTTCTTAATACTATGTATTGCCCCCTCTAATATCAAAGACAGCTTGAAGTCTTTTGTGGTAGTTGTTGATGAGGTTATTTTCTCAGATGGTAAATGTTACGGATCTGCAACACAGGACTAAGGTAGAAGGGGGAAAACTGACCCTGCACTATGACTAGGCTAAAACCCTACTATGGAGTGGGCGACCCATTCCTTGTGAATAGACCCACTGACGATCCTAGGTTAATCTCAAGCGAAGACCTATAGATAAAGGGAAGGGGCCTAAAAGAACTAAGGACTGGGTACAAAAACAGGTCACCTCCTAGTAGAAAACACAGAGAAGGCTGCAGAAACCAATAGAAAACAGAAACTAAGAAACTAAGGCCGGTTTCACATTTGCGGTTGTGTTCGCAGCGTTTGTTACGCAATAATCCGCATGCGTTGAATATTCCTATATTTAACATTAGGGACGCAAGAGTCTGCGTTTGATTGCGTTTTGCCGCGTTTGACGACGCATGCGTCGTTTCGTCGTCTGCGGTTTAGCTCGGTAAACGCTACATGTAGTAATTTTGGAGGCGTCAATTTGCCGACTAGAAACGTATGCGGTTGTTAGCGGAAGAAATGCGCCAAAAACACATTGCTGTCTATGTGAACGCACGCGGCCACAAGCACATGCGTTTGCTTGCGTTCGTGAATGCATGCGTTGCACCAGAGAAAAACATGTCTAGACACTGATTAGCCACCCCCACATACAAGGTGATAAAGGGAGGGAGTGGACAGTTGCAGGTCACGCAGCAGACAGAGAAGCTTTCCAGACGCAGCAGAGCAGACACAGGAAGGAATCTACACTCAGAACAATGTGAGCATATCCTAGCCAATGCCTTTATTTTCTATTTTCTGTCTCTACATGTCTTAATTTCTTCCATTTCTTTCTTTCTTTCTGCATCAGAATGTCTTCTTCTTCTGATGAGGAGCAACGTCCTGGGCCTTCTGAAGTAGAACATGTCAGTGAAGTGAGTACTCACCTCCTCTGATTGGTAAGTATTCACTGTCACATCTAAACATATGACAATTTTTTTTTTCCTTTTTTTAGAGCACTTCTTCTACTGCGGCAGAGGCTGGGCAGGAGCAGCGGGGTCACGGTCGAGTGTCAAGGAGGCAGCATGTAAGTATACAAGGCTGAGTGTTTACTGTATCCTCACTTTAGTATTCTTGAATCTTCCTTTCTTTACATTCCTATTTCTTTACATATTTCTTCTGGAATCCTTTTTTATCTTGACTTTCCTTATTCATGCCATTTCTCAGCCTCTGTTTTTGTTCTTTTCCTTATGTTAATGTATACAACATTTAATGTCTTCATTTATGTTTTAGGTTCCAGAACGGGATGAGGACCTCATTGACAACGATATCCTCATCTCCCTGGTCCATGAGCGAGTCCCGTTGTGGGACACCCGGGTTCCACAGCACTCGGACAACATGACAATCCTGCGCCTATGGAATGAGGTGGCCAAAGCGATGTGGGATGGCTGGGACAATGCCCTAACTCGGGTCCGAACTGCATTTGGTAAGTATTGCAATGCAGTGAGAAGCAGCAGAGACCTTGGCCATGCTCACACAACTGTGTGTGATGAGAGAAACTCTCAGGAGTTTCTCTCATCACACACAGTTGTGTGAGCACGGCCAAAAGTCCATTGTCTAACCATTATGTTTTGTTTTTTCAACAGTAGGCAGAGTCAAAACACGTTGGCGTTTGATGAATGACCGCTTCAACAAGGACCTGCATCAAGAGAGCCATGTTCCCAGTGGTTCTGGAGCAAGGATCCGAAAGTACAAATACCATCGCATTCTGGCATTTTTAAGACCGGTCCTTGCACAGAGAACGTAAGTTTTTTTCTTTTTGCACATAGCATGTACTTGTCTCTTTTTTTGGACCAGCACTCCTCCCATTTGGCTCAGGTGATTTTAATTAGCAGGAGACTGCAAAGTAAGGGGTCTAGCCCATTTTGGCTCTCACTGAAGAGCTGGAGGAAGGTGAGTTGAAATGCTCCCTTCATTTTGGTGCTGGTGCTGTGTGGCGGCCATTGTTGCTGTGGCTTTGTGCTGGTGGGGCGGCGCGGTCTGGAGTCTTGGGGACTCAGTCTCGCAGCATGGGTGCTGTGGGGCAACAGGCCGTCCGCCCTGCTGGTGCATGGCCGCTGCGGCGGTGGTCGCCGCACGGCTCCGCTCCGTTAGGGCGTTAGGACCCACTACGAGGTTTGCCGTGAAGGGGCAGTGGGCTTCATACAGTCTGATCAGAATGTTAAACTGAAAACCTCATGTTTAGTATTTAAATTTTTGCCTAGCGGCTTTAGATCAACGTATGATTTTGGGATGTGCGGTTCATGCTCTTTTTTTTCTTTTTGCACAGAGCATGTACTTGTCTCTTTTTTTGGACCAGCACTCCTCCCATTTGGCTCAGGTGATTTTAATTAGCAGGAGACTGCAAAGTAAGGGGTCTAGCCCATTTTGGCTCTCACTGAAGAGCTGGAGGAAGGTGAGTTGAAATGCTCCCTTCATTTTGGTGCTGGTGCTGTGTGGCGGCCATTGTTGCTGTGGCTTTGTGCTGGTGGGGCGGCGCGGTCTGGAGTCTTGGGGGCTCAGTCTCGCAGCATGGGTGCTGTGGGGCAACAGGCCATCCGCCCTGCTGGTGCATGGCCGCTGCGGCGGTGGTCGCCGCACGGCTCCGCTCCGTTAGGGCGTTAGGACCCACTACGAGGTTTGCCGTGAAGGGGCAGTGGGCTTCATACAGTCTGATCAGAATGTTAAACTGAAAACCTCATGTTCAGTATTTAAATTTTTGCCTAGCGGCTTTAGATCAACGTATGATTTTGGGATGTGCGGTTCATGCTCTTTTTTTTCTTTTTGCACATAGCATCTCCTGTGCATTAGGTTGTGTTGTATTGCCATAATCAGTATGTTTCTATTCAACAGGAGTTGGCGTTTGGTAAATTTTTGGTATTAATTTTTTTTTCCTTTTTTCACAGCACATGGAGCAGCACTGTTGGCCCAGGTTCTGGAGCAGTCCTTCATCAGACATACACGGATCCATCCCAGCCATCCAGCAGCGCAGCAGCAAGTGGGCCTGCCACACTAACTGGAGACCAGGAAGCTGGTCCATCAGGTGTTCCCCTTTCCCAGTCCTCTGCCTCTGCCCCATTTTTGGGGGGGCTCCTCCCGGCAGCGGCAGAGGGCATCGGACAGGTCCCTCATGCCCGAGTTTTTGCACTTGAGCTTGGTTTTTCACGATGGACTCAAGGCTTTGGGTGACCGAATGGATATTGCCATTAGCCACATGAATACACGTATCCAGGAGGTCACCAAAAGCCTTGACCAAGTAAAAGCCGACCTCCAGAGGCCAGCACATCATTTTTTTAACCAAATTGAACAGAGCATGTCGGAACACCTTACTTCTGATCTCCAGCTTAGTGTCATGCAGGCCTGCAATGCTGCTTACGTGCAGGCTTTGCAGCAGAGTCAGTATTTTCAGCAGACAGTGGCGGCATATCCACCTGTCCTTCACTGTCACGATTAACCTCAATGCTGACCTCTGCTGCATACCACTGCACGGCCACCTCTATTCCTAGCACTGCCGGACACCAGTACAGCACCACCACCATGCCGAGTGCTGTAGGACAGCCCACCGCCACCACCATGTCAACCGCTGCTCCTGCCTGGACCTCTTCCACTGACACCACGATGCAGCAGCAGGACCCTGGCATGGCCTTCCGCTCCACCACCACCACGATGCAGCAGGACCCTGGCATGGCCTTCCGCTCCACCCCCACCATGATGCAGCCGAACCCAGACATGGCCTTCCGCTCTACGAGCACAATGGACCCTGGCATGGCCTTCCGCTCCACCACCACCACAATGCACTATGGACTCTGGCATGGCTGCATGCTCTACGAGCACTATGGACTCTGGCATGGCCTTCCTCTCTACGAGCACTATGGACTCTGGCATGGCTGCACGCTTTATGAGCACTATGGACTCTGGCATGGCTGCATGCTCTACAAGCACTGTGTAGCCGGACCCTGACAGGTCACCCACCACGACCATGCCACGACATATGAGCCCACCGAGGCTTACCAGAACCTGGCCATCCCAGAAAGGGAAAAAAATAAAAAAACTCGTACTATCAGTATTCCTCACCCCTCACCTCCCAGTGTGTCTGTAATGTCAGGTTTGTCTCACCCTTCCAGTGCGTCTCAGGCCTCTCTTGTGTCAAGCCCCATCCCCAAACTACCAGACCCCACTAGTTTAATTGCACCTTCTCCTGCCACCCCTGCGTCGTCCACACTTAGCCAGGCCTCACTGCTTCACACCCCCCATTTGCGTCACTCTACCCCAAGCAGGCGCAGTTAATTAAAAAAGTTTGGTTTGTAAGAAAATAAATAATATTGATTTTTGCCCCCAATTATGTGTGGTTTAATTGTGTCTTTCGCCGCCGGCAATACACACCGTTCGCCGCACACTTAATTTTTTGGTAACATCATAGCTCCAGTAGTTAGCAAGTAAAAAACTGCAGCTTTCTGTGTCTTTAGTATAGATATATGAGGTTGGCCAAAAAATTAATACTTGTATTTTCTCCATATCTCTTCGTTCTGCTTAGTCTGTGACTAGTGTTTCAGACTGAAGAGAAAATGGTGGCTATACAATGCAGATGTATACTCAAAAGGTCAGGTGTCCAAAAACTCATTAGTTAGGACACCTGACCTTGTGAGTAGAGAACTGCCTTGTATAACCTCCATTTTCTCTTTTGTGTACGTAATCTATTTCACACAAAGTGAAGGGACGATGGCGGTCATACAAGGCATATCTATGCTCACCTGGACATGTGTCAGAAATAGTGAATTCATGAGGCTGTTATATGTGCATCATGAATTCATTATTTCTGAATACCTAGAATACCAAACTTACACTTTACAGTTCTTCAGGCCCTGGTCAGTCTGTAGTTAAAGACCCTTTTAATGTGGTTCAAGTCCCGACTGGAATATGGCTTCAGTAGGTTTTCACACATCTGAAAGGCCTCATCCCCAACCATAACAAATAGCATCGGTGGACCTTGAGTGTTGGGGAGAGGTCGTGGCCATGGAAAATTAAATTTTTTGCCATACAAACGGCGGCCCATATCCGAATTTTTAAAAGTCTGGGAATCGTTGCCACGACCAAAAGCTCCAGTGTCCACGGCGATGAAGCGACAGTCCACATCGGCTATTGCCATGAGGACAACAGAAAAATATTTTTTGTAATTGAAGTTCTCCAATCCTGTTCTGGCTGGTTTGATAATGCGTATGTGCTTTCCATCCACCGCTCCCAAACAGTTGGGGAAATCACACACACTCCAGAATTTTTCAGCAATTACCATCCACATGTCCGTGCTGGGTAGGGGTATAAACTCATCCCGGAGAACATTCCACAAAGCCCGGCAGGTGTCTGCAACTATTCCAGACAGGGTGGAAATTCCAAGCCGGTATTGGAAGTGGAGGGATGATAAACTCTCTCCGGTTGCCAGAAATCTGGAAGAAAATAAAAAAAAGAAAAAGAATAAAATCAATTCTATGTATGGTGTTCTTATGCTAAACACAAAGGAAAATACCAAAAAAATACATGTCAGAACACCCAAAATTAGCATTCGCATTTGTTTACATTTGTTACGTACGTTAAAGTAACCAGCAGACGTTCCTCTGGTGGAATCGCTCTACGGAGCTGGGTGTTCTGTCTCCGTATGGCTCCTTGGACACGAGCAATCAAATCCCGGAATGAGTCTTGCGACATCCTTGTATAATCCGGGAATTTGTCCGGGTTGGCATTAAGCTCGCCATACAGCGTGTGATAGGCTCCACGGCTCTCACGTAGTTCAATAATGGGGTGTCTCCAAAAACACCTACGCCGTCTCCTTCTCCATCTTTCGCGATTTCTGTCTTGCTCCCAAGCAAACGCACAGGCAAGAAACAGCTTGATGCTTAAATCCAGGTTGAAATAAAAGCTCTCCATGCGAAGATCCATCATGACACAGGATACAGTAGCAAACTGTTAAGATTTTAGCAGTCCTAGGGTCTATATATAGATATCCCATAATACACGCCCTCTGTAGTCCCATTGGCGGTGTCTGGTTATCTAGATTTTTCTCCTGTAAAATTTGTCACCATGCGCACCAAAATCGCAAATGCAGAAAAAAACGCATGGAAAAGCGTGCAAACGCTGTGTTTTTTTAACTGCATGTGTTCCCGTATGCGTCTAAAAAACGCAGTGTTTGTACGTGTTTCTATGCGTTTTTTCCTGCACTTGCGGATGCGGATTAAACGCTGCAGATTCTAACGCAAATGTGAAACTAGCCTAAGGCTAGCAGAACCAGAGGTACCAGTACTGCACAAATAAAAAACACAGATCACTAAGCAAAGCACCAAGCTAGAGCTCAAGCAGATTAACACTGTTGTCCAGCGAGGACTGGGAGGCAGGTGCTGGTTAATGAAGAGTGAAACAAACACCTGATCCAAGACAAACCCAGCACCAGAGGAAAAAGACCAGCAGCCAGAACTCCACAAGAAAATGGCGGATAGTAGCAAACTAAACAGATTCTAACAGTAAAGCTGCCCCCTCTTCTAGTAAAAAGCCTCCAGTTCCTGTAAATTCCTGGGCCATCTAGCATTAACTGCACGCTTGACATCTCCACAGAGTGTCTCAATGATATTGAGGTCAGAAGACTGAGATGGCCACTCCAGAACCTTTACTTTGCTCTGTTATAGACAATGACAGTTCGACTTGACCTTGTGTTTTGGATCGTTGTCATGTTGGAACGTTCAATTACATCCCATGCGCAGCTTCTGGGCTGAGGATTGCAAATTTGCCTCCAGTGTTTGCTGATAATGTGCTGCATTTATCTTTCCTTCAACTTTGACCAAGTTTCCTGTGCCTTTGTAGCTCACAAATCCCCAAAATATCAGCATCCACCTTGGTGCTTTACAGTAGGAAAGGTGTTCCTTTCATCATAGGCCTTGTTGACCTCTCTCCATATGTAACGTTTATGGTTATGGCCAAAAAGTTCAATACTGGTCTCATCACTCCTTGTTCCAGAAGTTTTGAGGCTTGTCTCTGTGCTGTTTTGCGTGTTGTAGGTGAGATACTTTGTGGCATTTGCAATCATCAACAGCTGCACATGGGACTTACTTGGACTTTCCAACATGACAACAATCCAAAACACAAAGCCAAGTTGACCTGTCATTGGCTACAGCAGAACAAAGTTAAGGTTCTGGAGTGGCCATCTCAGTCTCCTGACCTCAATATCATTTAGCCACTCTGGGGAGATCTCAAGCACGCAGCTCATGCTAGACAGCCCAGGAATTTACAGGAACTGGGGGCTTTTTGCCAAGAAGAGTAGGCAGCTTTACCATATGAGAAAAAAAAGAACCTCATCCACAACAGCCACAAAAGACTTCAAGCTGACATTGATGTTAGAGGAGACAATACACGGTATTAAGAAATGGGGGTATATAAACTTTTGACCAAAAAACCAAAACACAAGGATCCCTAAAATGTAACCTTTATTGTTTATAAAAGCTAAAATCAGTTTGCTCCAATATAAGAGACAATAATGTTAGGAGAAAAAAATTCCAAAAGATTAAAAACTAACTTACCCTATCAGGTGTCCTAATTACTGCACCCTACCTGACAGCGGAGGTTGGCACCCTAAGTTTCTGCGGTAGGCGCCCCCACTCCTCGACGGCTGGCCCTAATAGCCCTATTTACACCCTATATTCCCTAGTAGAGACCTAATCGTTCTCAGAAAAAATGAAATAAATATAAAAAAACAAGAAAATGCACAAATGAACTAGAAAAAAGCAAAAAATTGAACTCAGCAAAAAAACAAAATTATTTTTATCATATTAGACAAAAAAGGTCCCTAGTAGGGCATAGCAAAACAAAATTATTGGATAACAATGCCAATATTTTGTAAAAAAAAAAAAATATCAATGTCTCGTTTATCCAACAAATATATCAGCGGGCCACTTCATCTCACACTGTTCCATATAGTCATATATATCCCGGGTTTTCAAACAATCAAATAGTACCCAAAGAAGATATAATGTCCCTAATAGGACTACAGCCCACAAAAACAAAAACATCCCCGCAGGGGACCACCAGAGCAGATTGAGCAGTCAAAAAATAATAATAATAATGTCACTCCACAGTATATTACTGTAGCATATGTTTCTACTCATCTGCATCCCAGAAGCGTTGTAGGTCCTGTGGTCATCCAGCTCCGCTGGTCTCCTGCCGGGATATTCACCCTAGATTGCCCGACGCGTTTCCCCCCCGTGGAAATCCTGGGGGTTCATCAGGGGACATGGAACAATGCCACAAAAAAAGATAGAGCTGCATCTCTATCTTTTTTTGTGGCATTGTTCCATGTCCCCTGATGAACCCCCAGGATTTCCACGGGGGGGAAACGCGTCGGGCAATCTAGGGTGAATATCCCGGCAGGAGACCAGCGGAGCTGGATGACCACAGGACCTACAACGCTTCTGGGATGCAGATGAGTAGAAACATATGCTACAGTAATATACTGTGGAGTGACATTATTATTATTATTTTTTGACTGCTCAATCTGCTCTGGTGGTCCCCTGCGGGGATGTTTTTGTTTTTGTGGGCTGTAGTCCTATTAGGGACATTATATCTTCTTTGGGTACTATTTGATTGTTTGAAAACCCGGGATATATATGACTATATGGAACAGTGTGAGATGAAGTGGCCCGCTGATATATTTGTTGGATAAACGAGACATTGATATTTTTTTTTTTTACAAAATATTGGCATTGTTATCCAATAATTTTGTTTTGCTATGCCCTACTAGGGACCTTTTTTGTCTAATATGATAAAAATAATTTTGTTTTTTTGCTGAGTTCAATTTTTTGCTTTTTTCTAGTTCATTTGTGCATTTTCTTGTTTTTTTATATTTATTTCATTTTTTCTGAGAACGATTAGGTCTCTACTAGGGAATATAGGGTGTAAATAGGGCTATTAGGGCCAGCCGTCGAGGAGTGGGGGCGCCTACCGCAGAAACTTAGGGTGCCAACCTCCGCTGTCAGGTAGGGTGCAGTAATTAGGACACCTGATAGGGTAAGTTAGTTTTTAATCTTTTGGAATTTTTTTCTCCTAACATTATTGTCTCTTATATTGGAGCAAACTGATTTTAGCTTTTATAAACAATAAAGGTTACATTTTAGGGATCCTTGTGTTTTGGTTTTTTGGTTGTTTCTAGGATTCCACTAATAATAATTTTTTGAGTGGTCTTTTTTTTATATAAACTTTTGATCAGGGTCATTTGGATGTTTTCGGCTGTCATTATGATTTAAAAAGAGAAAACACCGTAGTTTGACAATAAATGGCTTCAGCCAACCACTAACCATGAGTGGAGAAAAAGTTTTGGTGCTATCATTCATATTCTCTGAAAAAAAGGCCAAGAAAGCAAAAATTCTGCCGGGGTACAGTGGGGAAAAAAGTATTTAGTCAGCCACCAATCGTGCAAGTTCTCCCACTTAAAAAGATGAGAGAAGCCTGTAATTGACATCATAGGTAGACCACAACTATGAGAGTCAAAATGAGAAAACCACCTTGTCTGATCTGGCAAGGTTTATTTAGCAAATTATTGTGAAAAATAAGTATTTGGTCATTAACAAGAGTTCATCTCAATATTTTGCTATATATACTTTGTTGGCAATCACAGAGGTCAAACATTTTCTGTAAGTCACAAGGTTGGCACACACTGTTGGTCAACTCCCTCCAAAGGTTTTCTATAGGGATGAGATCTGGAGACTGACTAGGCCACTCCAGGACCTTCATATGCTTCTTACGAAGCCACTCCTTTGTTGCCCTGGTGGGGTGCTTGGGATCATTATCATGCTGAAAGACCTGTTATGACCCCAATGGCAGAGGGTCTCAGGAATAAATACCAAGTCTGCAAACACAAAAAAAAACCAGCTCATAGGGCAGTGGTAACTGGGCTGACCATATATCTAATCCTAGCACCACAAATAGCAGTAGCCGGGGAACGTGCCTACGTTGGTTCTAGACGTCTCGCGCCAGCCGGAGAACTAACTAACCCTAGAAGGGAAAAGAAAGACCTTTCTTGCCTCCAGAGAAAAGACCCCAAAAGTTGGATACAAGCCCCCAACAAATAATAACGGTGAGGTAAGAGGAAAAGACAAACATAAGAAAGAGCTAGGTATTTAGCAAAGAGAGGCCCACTAGCTAATAGCAGAATATAGTAAGATGACTTATATGGTCAGCAAAAACCCTATCAAAATATCCACGCTGGATATTCAAGAACCCCCGAACCGTCTAACGGCCGGGGGGAGAACACCAGCCCCCTAGAGCTTCCAGCAAGGTCAGAACTCACATTTAGTACAAGCTGGACAAAAATAGAATCAAAGCAAATAACCCAAAAAACAAAGAAGCAAGACTTAGCTTAATTTTGCAAGAACCAGGACCAGCAGACAGGAGCAACAGAAGGATCTGATTACAACGATGCCAGGCACTGGACTAAGGATCCAGGAAGTTTATATAGCGACACCCCTGGACTAACGACCCAGGTGAGTGCCAAACTGAAGAAAGACAATCCCAGAGTCATATCACTAGTGACCACAAGAGGGAGCCAAAAAGTCTAATTCACAACAGTACCCCCCCCATAAGGAGGGGTCACCGAACCCTCACCAAGACCACCAGGACGATCAGGATGAGCAGCGTGAAAGGCACGAACTAAATCGGCCGCATGCACATCAGAGGCAACCACCCATGAATTATCCTCCTGACCATAGCCCTTCCACTTGACCAGATACTGAAGCCTCCGCCTGGAGAGATGAGAATCCAAGATCTTCTCCACCACGTACTCCAACTCGCCCTCAACCAACACCGGAGCAGGAGGCTCAACAGAAGGAACCACAGGTACAACGTACCGCCGCAACAAAGACCTATGGAACACGTTGTGAATGGCAAACGACACCGGAAGATCCAAGCGAAAGGACACAGGATTAAGGATTTCCAATATCTTGTAAGGACCGATGAAGCGAGGCTTAAATTTAGGAGAGGAGACCTTCATAGGAACAAATCGAGAAGACAGCCATACCAAATCCCCAACACGAAGTTGGGGACCCACACCGCGGCGGCGGTTGGCAAAACGCTGAGCCTTCTCTTGTGACAACTTTAAGTTGTCCACCACATGATTCCAGATCTGCTGCAACCTATCCATCACAGAATCTACCCCAGGACAGTCAGAAGGCTCCACATGTCCCGAGGAAAAACGAGGATGGAAACCAGAGTTGCAGAAAAATGGCGAAACCAATGTAGCGGAACTAGCCAGATTATTAAGGGCAAACTCAGCCAACGGCAAGAAGGTCACCCAATCATCCTGATCCGCAGAAACAAAACACCTCAAATAAGCCTCCAGAGTCTGATTAGTTCGCTCTGTTTGTCCATTAGTCTGAGGATGAAAGGCAGACGAAAACGACAACTCAATGCCCATCCTAGCACAAAAGGATCGCCAGAACCTGGAAACAAACTGGGATCCTCTGTCAGACACAATATTCTCAGGAATGCCGTGTAAACGAACCACATTCTGAAAGAACACAGGAACCAGATCGGAAGAGGAAGGCAGCTTAGGCAAAGGCACCAAATGGACCATCTTAGAAAAGCGATCACATACCACCCAGATGACAGACATGCCCTGAGACACCGGGAGATCTGAAATGAAATCCATGGAAATGTGTGTCCAAGGCCTCTTCGGGACAGGCAAGGGCAAGAGCAACCCGCTGGCACGAGAACAGCAAGGCTTAGCTCGAGCACAAGTCCCACAGGACTGCACAAACGACCGCACATCCCGTGACAAGGAAGGCCACCAAAAGGACCTAGCCACCAGATCTCTGGTGCCAAAAATTCCCGGATGCCCTGCCAACACCGAGGAATGAACCTCGGAAATGACTCTGCTGGTCCACTTATCAGGAACAAACAGTCTGTCAGGTGGACAAGAGTCAGGTCTACCAGCCTGAAATCTCTGCAACACACGTCGCAAATCCGGAGAAATGGCTGACAAGATAACTCCCTCTTTAAGAATACCAACCGGTTCTGCGACTCCCGGAGAGTCAGGCACAAAGCTCCTTGAAAGAGCATCAGCCTTCACATTCTTTGAACCTGGTAAATACGAGACCACAAAGTCAAAACGGGAGAAAAACAATGACCAGCGGGCCTGTCTAGGATTCAGGCGTTTAGCAGACTCGAGATACATCAAATTTTTGTGATCAGTCAAGACCACGAACACGATGCTTAGCACCCTCGAGCCAATGACGCCACTCCTCAAATGCCCACTTCATGGCCAACAACTCCCGATTGCCAACATCATAATTCCGCTCAGCAGGCGAAAACTTCCTCGAGAAAAAGGCACAAGGTCTCATCACAGAGCAACCAGGGCCTCTCTGCGACAAAATGGCCCCTGCCCCAATCTCAGAAGCATCCACTTCAACCTGAAAGGGAAGTGAGACATCAGGCTGGCACAAAACAGGCGCCGAAGTAAACCGGCGCTTCAACTCCTGGAAAGCCTCCACGGCTGCAGGAGCCCAGTTAGCAACATCAGAACCTTTCTTGGTCATATCCGTCAAAGGTTTAACAATGCTAGAAAAATTAGCAATAAAACGACGGTAGAAGTTAGCAAAACCCAAGAACTTCTGAAGACTCTTAACTGACGTGGGTTGAGTCCAATCATGAATAGCTCGGACCTTGACTGGGTCCATCTCCTCGCTTAATGCGCACAAGGTTGTATGCACCACGAAGATCTATCTTGGTGAACCACTTGGCACCTTTAATTCGGGCAAACAAGTCTGACAACAGAGGCAAAGGATACTGAAATTTAACAGTGATTTTATTCAAAAGCCGATAGTCAATACAAGGTTTCAAAGATCCGTCCTTCTTGGCCACAAAAAAGAATCCCGCACCAAGAGGGGAAGAGGAAGGACGGATATGCCCCTTCTCCAGAGATTCCTTGATATACGAACGCATTGCGGTATGCTCAGGTACAGACAGATTAAATAGTCTTCCCTTAGGAAATTTACTACCTGGAATCAAATCTATGGCACAGTCACAGTCCCTATGAGGAGGCAGAGCACTGGACCTGGACTCGCTGAACACATCCTGATAATCAGACAAATACTCAGGAACTTCCGAAGGAGTAGAGGAAGCAATAGACACCGGCGGGGAATCACCATGAATACCCTGACAGCCCCAACTTGACACAGACATTGCCTTCCAATCCAAGACTGGATTATGAGTCTGTAACCATGGCAAACCCAAAACGACCAAATCATGCATTTTATGCAGAACAAGAAAACGAATCACCTCCCGATGTTCAGGAGTCATGCACATGGTTACCTGTGTCCAAAACTGCGGTTTATTTTCCGCCAATGGCGTAGCATCAATACCCCTCAGAGGGATAGGATTAACCAACGGCTCAAGAACAAAACCACAGCGCTTGGCAAATGACAGATCCATAAGACTCAGGGCAGCACCTGAATCCACAAACGCCATAACAGGGTAAGAGGACAATGAGCAAATTAAAGTCACAGACAAAATACATTTAGGTTGCAAATTACCAATGGCGACAGGACTAACAACCCTTGTTAGGCGTTTAGAGCATGCTGATATAACATGTGTAGAATCTCCACAGTAAAAACACAACCCATTCTGACGTCTATGATTTTTCCGCTCATTTCTGGTCTGAATTCTATCACATTGCATCAAATCAGGTGCTTGTTTAGACAACACTACCAGAGGATTAGCGGTTTTGCGCTCCCGCAAACGCCGGTCAATTTGAATAGCCAGCGCCATGGACTCATTCAGACTTGTAGGAATGGAGAAACCCACCATCACATTCTTAATGGCTTCAGAAAGGCCATTTCTGAAATTTGCGGCCAGAGCACACTCATTCCACTGAGTAAGCACGGACCATTTCCGAAATTTTTGGCAATACACTTCAGCTTCATCCTGGCCCTGAGAAATAGCCAGCAAGGCTTTTTCTGCCTGAACCTCAAGATTGGGTTCCTCGTAAAGCAATCCGAGCGCCAGAAAAACCGCATCAATATTTGCCAATGCCGGATCTCCTGGCGCTAGCGAGAAAGCCCAATCCTGAGGGTCGCCCCGTAAAAAAGAGATAACAATTTTAACTTGCTGAGCTGAGTCTCCAGATGAACGGGGTCTCAGAGATAGAAACAATTTACAATTATCCCTGAAATTCCTAAACTTAAATCGGTCTCCAGAAAACAGTTCAGGAATAGGTATTTTAGGTTCAGACATAGAACTACTGGTAACAAAATCTTGTATGCTTTGCACACGAGCAGCAAGCTGGTCCACACTTGTAATCAAGGTCTGGACATTCATGTCTGCAGCAAGCTCAAGCCACTCAGAGGTAAAGGGGAGGAAGAGAGGAAAGGAAAAAAAAAAAAAAAAACTCAGAATTTCCTTTCTTATTATCCCACTTCTGCAATGCAGTAAACATTCAATGTCGGCCTGGCATACTGTTATGACCCCAATGGCAGAGGGTCTCAGGAATAAATACCAAGTCTGCAAACACAAAAAAAAACCAGCTCATAGGGCAGTGGTAACTGGGCTGACCATATATCTAATCCTAGCACCACAAATAGCAGTAGCCGGGGAACGTGCCTACGTTGGTTCTAGACGTCTCGCGCCAGCCGGAGAACTAACTAACCCTAGAAGGGAAAAGAAAGACCTTTTTTGCCTCCAGAGAAAAGACCCCAAAAGTTGGATACAAGCCCCCAACAAATAATAACGGTGAGGTAAGAGGAAAAGACAAACATAAGAAAGAGCTAGGTATTTAGCAAAGAGAGGCCCACTAGCTAATAGCAGAATATAGTAAGATGACTTATATGGTCAGCAAAAACCCTATCAAAATATCCACGCTGGATATTCAAGAACCCCCGAACCGTCTAACGGCCGGGGGGAGAACACCAGCCCCCTAGAGCTTCCAGCAAGGTCAGAACTCACATTTAGTACAAGCTGGACAAAAATAGAAGCAAAGCAAATAACCCAAAAAACAAAGAAGCAAGACTTAGCTTAATTTTGCAAGAACCAGGACCAGCAGACAGGAGCAACAGAAGGATCTGATTACAACGATGCCAGGCACTGGACTAAGGATCCAGGAAGTTTATATAGCGACACCCCTGGACTAACGACCCAGGTGAGTGCCAAACTGAAGAAAGACAATCCCAGAGTCATATCACTAGTGACCACAAGAGGGAGCCAAAAAGTCTAATTCACAACAAAGACCCATCCACATTCTTCAAATCTTCAATGCCCTTGCTGATGGAAGGAAGTTTGCACTCAAAATCTCATGATACATGGCCCCTTTCATTCTTTCATGTAAACGGATCAGTCGTCCTGGTCCCTTTGCAGAGAAAGAGCCCCAAAGCATGATGTTGCCACCCTCATGCTTCACAGTGTGTATGGTGTTCTTTCAATGCAACTCAGCATTCTGTCTCCTCCATACACAACGAGTTTTGTTTCTACCAAATAGTTACTTTGGTTTCATTAGACCATATGACATTCTCCCAATACTCTTCTGGATAATCCAAATGCTCTCCAGCAAACTTCAGATGGGCCCGGACATGTACTGGCTTAAGCAGGGGGACATGTCTGGCACTGCATAATCTGAGTCCCTGGCGGCGTAGTGTGTTACTGATGGTAACCTTTGTTACAGTGGTCCCAGCTCTAAGCAGGTCATTCACTAGGTCCCCCATGTGGTTCTGGGATTTTTGCTCACCGTCCATGTAATCATTTTGACCCCACGGGTGAGATCATGCGTGGAGCTCCAGATCGAGGGAGATTATCAGTGGTCTTGTATATCTTCCATTTTCTTATTATTGCTCCCACAGTTGATTTTATCACACCAAGCTGCTTGCCTATTGCAGATTCAGTCTTCCCAGCCTGGTGCAGGGCTACAAGTTTGTATCTGGTGTCCTTCAACAGCTCTTTGGTCTTCACCATAGTGGAGTTTGGAGCATGACTCTTTGTTGTTTTGGACAAGTGTCTTTTCTACTGATAACAAGTTCAAACAGGTGCCATTACTACAGGTAATGAGTGGAGGACAGAGGAGCTTCTTAAAGGAGAAGTTACAACTCTGTGAGAGCCAGAAATCTTGCATGTTTTTAGGTGACCAAATACTTATATTCCACTGTAATTTGCAAAATAAATCTTGCCAAATCAGACAAGTTGATTTTCTGGATTTGTTTTCTCATTTTGACTCTCATAGTTGTGATCTACCTATGATGTCAATTACAGGCCACTCTCATCTTTTTAAGTGGGAGAACTTGCACAATTGGTGGCTGACTAAATACTTTTTTCCCCTACTGTATGTAAACTTTTGAGCACAACTGTAGGGTTTTTCTTGGACGTGCACTCTTTAGAAGCTGCAGAGTTCCTCTAATAAGATGCAGGACTGGAATAAATATAATTTACAGCAGCCTTATAATCTGAGGGGACATATTTTGCTGGATATGAAGCATTAAATTCTTGAATCATAGGTAAATCCACTTAAGTAGCAGTACTGCTTGCAATCATTTATTAAACCAAATATATAAATACATGATATATATTAGAAAAATTAGACTATAATAAATCGTCCATATGTCACACAAGGCCCTTATTACTGCCAGTGTGAGAAGAGACTTCTTGATTTCATTTTTCAGCAGGACAAGATACCTCAGTTTCTTCCTAATCCCACCAGCGTCTCATCTTTTCAACTCCCATGGGTGACAATAGTGCCGTACCACACCCAGGGCTGCCACCTCCCAGCCAGGGGTGTCTTTCACAGAGGGAGGGAGATGATAGAGCAGTCAGTGACAGTGCACCATGTGTTACAGAATAAGGAATCATTGCTTTCCTTCTGTCAGACTGTGCCCTGAGGGAAGAGTGATGACACTGAGAGACTTCATCTGATGTCCACACAGGGCTTACAGGGAAGCACCAGCGTTCTGTACAGAGGAGGTGAGTGTGTGGCAGGACGACTGTGGGATCCTATAATAAGCCAGGTGGACTATAATGGCAATCTGCAAGTACGGGCCAGCATGACTTACTAACTTGTCAGAGAAAGTGATGTTCACTAACTAGGGTGAAGGGTCGGAAATTGAATATATATATATATATATATATATATATATATATATATATATATATATATATATTGTGTGTATAAAGGATATTTGATTTTGTTTTTTTGTTTTTTTGCTAAATCAATTGATTTAACACACTAACCATGTGTTTGTTTGTTCTATGTATTGGAAAATATTTTTACACCATTTTTCTTATTCACAATGTGCTAGTAAAGAATGCATATAAACTCTATGGAACTGTATTTAGTTCTCTGCAATAGCCATTAGATAAATTGAATGTAGAAGATATGACAGCAGTCCTGCGTAAAAGTAGGGATCAATGTATGGATCAATGGATAGATAAATGTAATAGAGCTAAAAATGATAAAAGCAGGGACAATATTCTATTTATACCACTGTGAAGCCCGACAAGGAAGACAGGTACCTGCTACTCCAGTGTTATATTGGTTGTTGGAAATGACAATGGTTCTGTGTCTCTGGATAAACTACTGAGATATAATAGCAGTATTTCATGTAGATGTAATTCTGTAGAGGATAGTTGCCAATCACATCACTAGCAGGTTTGTGCAGCACACACCGCTCAAAGCCACTGAGCTGAGTGACTCAATGACTGCAGCGATGCAACGACAGAGACTCAGCACTGGACCTGGGAAGGATGATTAAAGCACAGTCTGTTTTTATACAAACTACGCCTCAGGACAGAGGTTTTCTGAAAACAGAAATCTCCTTTAAGGTGCTCCCATCACAACTAGTAAGGGGCTATGCTCATTGTCATCCATACCTCACAATGACTGCATAGTCTGCTGCTGGAGATCAATAAGGCATCGTACAATTCTTGTTCATGGGCCCGTTGAGTAATCACCAGCCTTGGAGGATGTTCATTCAGTTGTTTAATTTTGTAGAAAAAAAGCAGATCACAGATATGTCACAAAACTAAAGTCATTTCAAATGGCAACTTTCTGGCTTTAAGAAACACTAAAAGAAATCAAGAACAAAAAATGTGGTAGTCAGTAATGGTTACTTTTTTTTTAACCAAGCATAGGGGAAAAATTATGGAATCACTCAATTCTGAGAAAACAATTATGGAATCATGAAAAATAAACAAACAAAAAAACACTCCAACACATCACTAGTATTTTGTTGCACCACCTCTGGCTTTTATAACAGCTTGCAGTCTCTGAGGCATGGACTTAATGAGTGTCACACAGGACTCTTCATCAATCTGGCCCCAACTTTCTCTGATTGCTGTTGTCAGATCAGCTTTGCAGGTTGGAGCCTTGTCATGGACCATTTTCTTCAACTTCCACCAAAGATTTTCAGTTGGATTGAGATCCGGACTATTTGCAGGCCATGACATTGACCTTATGTGTCTTTTTTCAAGGAATGTTTTCACAGTTTTTGCTCTATGGCACGATGCATTATCATCTTGAAAAATTATTTCATCATCCCCAAACATCCTTTCAATTGATGGGATGAGAAAAGTGTCCAAAATATCAACATAAACTTGTGTATTTATTGAAGATATAATGACAGCCATCTCCCTAGTGCCTTTACCCGACATGCAGCCCCATATCATCAATGACTGTGGAAATTTGCATGTTCTCTTCAGGCAGTCATCTTTATAAATCTCATTGGAACTGCACCAAACAAAAGTTCCAGCATCATCACCTTGCCCAATGCAGATTCGTGATTCATCACTGAATATGACGTTCATCCAGTCATGCACAGTCCACTATTGCTTTTCCTTAGCCCATTGTAACTATGTTTTTATCTGTTTAGGTGTTAATGATGGCTTTCGTTTAGCTTTTCTGTATGTAAATCCCATTTTATTTAGGCCGTTTCTTACAGTTCGGTCACAGACGTTGACTCCAGTTTCCACCCATTCGGTCCTCATTTGTTTTGTTGTGCATTTCCTGTTTTGGAGACATATTGCTTTTAGTTTCCAGTTTTGACACTTTGATGTCTTCCTTGGTCTACCAGTATGTTTGCCTTTAACAACCTTTCCATGTTGTTTGTATTTAGTCCTGATTTTAGACACAGCTGACTGTGAACAACCAACATCTTTTGCAACATTGCGTGATGATTTACCCTCTTTTAAGAGTTTGATAATCCTCTCCTTTGTTTCAATTGACATCTCTCGTGTTGGAGCCATGATTCATGTCAGTCCACTTGGGGCAACAGCTCTCCAAAGTGTGATCACTCCTTTTTAGATGCAGACTAACAAGCAGATCTAATTTGATGCAGGTGTTAGTTTTGGGAATGAAAATTTACAGGGTGATTTCATAATTTTTCTCTCATATTTGAGTGACTCCATAATTTTTACCCTATGCTTGGTTAAAAAAAGTAACCATTACCAACTACCACGTTTTTTGTTCTTGATTTCTTTTAGTGTTTCTGAAAGCCAGAAAGTTGCCATTTGAAATTACTTTAGTTTTGTGCCATGTCTGTGATCTGCTTTTTTTCTACAAAATTAAACAACTGAGTGAACATCATCCAAGGCCGGTGATTCCATAATTTTTGCCAGGGGTTGTACTAATGTTTCACAAAAAGAAAATAGAAAGTAGGAGGAAAGTTAGATGGCAATTCTTATACCCATAGCAATTGCTCATAAAAGAGGAACTAAGACTGAAAAATACAATATGCCTGAGCCAGTACCATTAATATTAATAACTAACTTAATGTTTTAACCATTTAAAGAAAATCTGCCCCTACATCATGCTGTTTTCATATAACAGAAACCCTGATTCCAGCAATGTATCACTTGCTGGGCTGATTGTTGTATTTTTGAAAAAAACACTGCTTTATCAGCAGGACATTCTCATTAGATGACTAGTGAACTTTCTGCTATGTAGTCCTCCATATTCATGAGCTCTGTATTACCCCAGATCCACCACTCTTTGATAGCTTTCTGCCCATGCACAGTGTACACAAAAAGCTGCCAATCAGTGGTGTGGATGGGGTAATACTGAAAATGGAGGACTACATGGCTGCAGGTTTACTCTCCTGTAGTGATAATCTGCTCCTGATAAAACAATCATTTTATCAAAACTACAGTAAGTAGCCCCATTTGTGGAGAAAATACAGTAGTTTGACAATAAATGGCTTCACCCAACCACTAACCATGAGTGGAGAAAAAGTTTTGGTGTTATTATCATCATATTCTCTGAAAAAAGGCCAAGAAAGAAAAAATTCTGCTGGGGTATGCAAACTTTTGAGCACAACTGTAGGCATGCGCACGGATAAGAACATGCGTCAACAGTACACAGTATTGTTGTGGGGTGTACATGGATGCTAGTAAACAGGTATGCAAATATGAACTATTTTAAAGATTATAAAAAGAAAAAATAACACCCCCTTTTCCAAAAAGCATGAGACAGGAAAAACTAGGTAGGTATATGTTCAAAAAACTGGTACGTGTGACAGGTTATTGTATTTGTCGGCCATGTGTGGGTGTAATATTAGACTTTTAAAATAACTGTGAAAACATAATAAAAAAAAACATGCACATTTTGTGAGGAAGACTGTTGCATTTAAATTACTGGAATGTTTGGAATCTTCTTTAGTTTTTTTTAACAATAGATACAGTTGAAACCAGAAGTTTACATACACTGTATAAAAAGAGACAGATGCATATTTTTTTCTCAATATGTGAAATTAAATCAGAATAAACCTTTCCTGTTTTAGGTCAACTAAGATTACAAAAATTATTAATACAGTATTTTTCAGACTATGAGATGCACCGGACCAAAAGGCGCAACTAGGTTTTAAAAGAGGAAATTAGAAAAAAAAATTGAAGCAAAAAATGTGGTCAATTCTATACTTAATATCCCCATCCAGGTATGCATGGCTCCCTTATCTCTATCCTGGTATGCAGGGCCCCCATCTCTGTCCTGGTATGCATGGCCCCATATTTATCCTGGTATGATTGGCCCCCATCCTGGTATGATTGGTCCCCATCCTGGTATGCAGAGACCCATCCTTATCCTGGTATGCAGGGCCCCACCCTTATCCTGGTATGCATGGCCCCGTCCTTATCCTGGTATGCTTGGCCCCATCCTTATCCTCGTATGCTTGGCCCCATCTCGTTCCTGGTATTCATGGCCCTATCCTTATCCTGGTATGATTGACCCTCTTCCCCATCCTGGTATGCATGGTCCCCAGCATAAAAAAACATTCTTACCTTCCCTGCATGCCCTCGCAGCATCCTGCTCCGGTGCCAGCAGCTGCTTTATGCTTGTAAGCAGCGCATGGCAGTGACATCATGCGCTACTTACAAGCCACCAAGGACAGCTCCTGGAATTCTCACTGTTCTCCACGCCGGGACTGTGTGCGTTGAGCACAGTGAGTATTCATTACTCTTTGGCGAGCACATCGTCAGCCGCAGCCGCCGGATACCGGCAGCTGCCGGGCTTTCACGTGTGCCGCTACTAAATGGAAGAAATATTCATTGCATTCCATGCCTATGGGTGTGGGATGCAGTGAATATTCATTGCCTTAAGTAGCCGGCACACTTTATCACCTGGCAGCTGCAAGACGCTGGCTGGCTGTTGCGGCTAACACTGTGCTTGCAATTTCAGAGAAATGAATATTCACTCCTTTCCAAGCCCATGAGAGTTGAATGGAGTGAATATTCATATCTCTTTGGCAACGGGCACAGGAATTAGCCGCAGCAGCCGGCTCCAGCCTCCTGTGACCTGCTACTCTGCCACCCCCCCACCTCCCCACCAGAGCTGGATTATGGAAGTCCAGACTTTAAGACACCCTCCCATTTGCCTCCACATTTTTGGAGGAAAAAAGTGTGTCTTATACTCCGAAAAATAAGGTATTTACCAAATGTCAGAACAATGAGAGAGAGAATGTTTTAAGGAATTAAAATTATTTACTGCAAAGTCACAAGTTTACATACACTAAGACTACCATGCCTTTAAACACTTCTGGACTGCCCATATGATGATGTCATGTGTTTGGAAGCTTCGGATATGCTTTTGGAAACATCTGAGTTAATTAGAGACACACCTTACAATTTATTTTAATGCACACCTGAAATGCACTGCTTCTTTGTGCAGCATCATGGGAAAGTTTCAAGAAATCAGCCAAGATATCAGGAAGAGAATTGGCTCATCCTTGGGTACAATTTCAAGATACCTGAAGGTGCCTCGTTCATCTGTACAGACAATTACAAACAAGTACAAACAAGATGGGGATGTCCAAAGATCACTCCGCTCAGGAAGGAAACGGATTCTGTGTCCCAGAGATGAACGTGCTTTGGTCTGACATGTGTATATCAACTCAAGGACAAAAGCAAAAGACCTTGTGAAGATGATGGTGGAAGTTGGTAAGATTGTGTCAATATCTACAGTGAAATGAATACTGTATCAACATGGGCTGAAAGGCCACTCTGCCAGGAAGAAGCCATTACTCCAAAAGAAACATGAAAAAGCCAGATTAATGTTTGTAGATGGATACAGGAATAAAGATCTTAATTTTTAGAGACATGTTCTGTGGTCTGATGAAGCTAAAATTGAACTTTTTGGGCAGAATGACCATCGTTAGATTTGGAGAAAAAAGGGAGACGCTTGGAAGCCTAAGAACACCATCCCAAATGTGAAACACGAGGGTGGCAGCATCATGTTGTGGGGTTATTTTGCTGCAGGAGGGACTGCTGCACTTCACAAAATAGATGGCATCATGAGAAAAGAAGATTATGTGGCAATACTGAAGCAACATCTCAAGACATCAGCCAGGAAGTTAAAGCTTGGGCAGATACTGGTCTTTCAAATGGACAATAACCCTAAGTATACTGCTAAATTGGTAACAAGGTGGCTTAAGGATAACAAACTCAATGTTTTGGAGTGACCATCACAAAACCCTGATCTGAATCCTATTGAAAATTTATGGGCAAAACTGAAAAGATGCGAGCAAGGTGACCTACAAACCTGGATCAGTTACACCAGTTTTATCAGGAGGAATGGGCCCAAGTTATGACCAACTATTGTGAGAAGGTTGTGAAGGATATCTCAAACGTTTGACCCAAGTCATAGAGTGTAAGGGCAGTGGTACCAAATACTAATGAAATATATGTAAACTTTTGACTTTTCAGTAAGTACCGTATATACTCGAGTATAAGCTGAGATTTTCAGCCCACTTTTTTGGGCTGAAAGTCCCCCTCTCGGCTTATACTCGAGTCATACCCAGGGGTCGGCAGGAGGGGGAGCGGGGGCTGTCTAATTATACTCACCTGCTCCTGGCGCGGTCCCTGCAGGTCCCTGGCACCCCAGCTTGTTCTTGTAGTGAGCGGTCACACGGTACCGCTCATTACAGTAGTGAATATGCGGCTCCACCTCCCATAGGGGTGGAGCCACATATTCATTACTGTAATGAGCGGTTACGGTGACCGCTCAGTACAGGAACAAGCTGCAGCGCCGGGGAAGCAGGGACTGCACAGCGCCAGGAGCAGGTGAGTATGGGGAGCGCTGCACGATATTCACCTGCTCCTCTTTCCGGGCGCCGCGGGTGTCTTCAGCATCTTCTGCAGTGACACCAGGTCAGAGGGTGCGGTGACGTGGTTAGTGGGCGCCCTCTGCCTGAACGTCAGTGCAGAAGACGCTGAAGATGGAGCGGCGTCAGAACGAGGAGCAGGTGAATATTGAATGTGCCGGGGGCCTGAGCGATGGAGAGGTAAGTATGTAATTTTTTTTTTTTTTGCAGCAACAGCAAATGGGGCAAGTGTCTGTATGGAACATCTTATGGGGCCATAATGTTTGTGCAGCTCTGTATGTGGCCATAACGTTTGCGCAGCTCTGTATGGGGCCATAACATTTGTGCAGCATTATATGGGGCAAGTGTCTGTATGGAGCATCTTATGGGTCCATAATCAAGGTTTGTGCAGCACTATATGGGGCAAATATCTTTATGGAGCATCTTATGGGGCCACAATCAACATTTGTGCAGCATTATATTGGGCAAATGTGTCTATGGAGCATCTTATGGGGCCATTATTAACCTTTATGCAGGATTATATGGGGCATATTTTAATATGGAGCATCATATGGGGCCATCATAAACTTTATGGAGCATTATATGGGGCTCCTGATTCAATATGGATATTCAAAAACACTTAACCTACTGATGTCTCAATTAATTTTACTTTTATTTGTATCTATTTTTACTTTTGACATTTACCAGTAGCTGTTGCTTTTCCCACCCTAGGCTTATACTCGAGTCATTAAGTTTTCCCAGTTTTTTGTGGCAAATTTAGGGGGTCGGCTTATACTCGAGTATATACGGTAATTTAAATACCTTAAAACATTCTCTCTCTCATTATTATTTTCAGAATTTGGCAAATACTAATAATTATGGTAATCCTAATTGACCTAAAATGGGAAAGGTTTAATCTGAGAAAAACATGCATATGTGTCTTTTTATATATTACACAGGTCAACAAAAAAACATTTTTTTTCTGGTGTCCAAAATATTTTAATGAATTTGGGGTATTTTTGGGGTGCTGATTCTGAATATGCTATCAGTTTTGCCAGATTGGCTCAAGTTTTTGACATTTTTGGTATCTTATTTATAGCACTTGTTGGTAAATGCGACGCATCATCTCATTAATTTCTTTGGATTAGTACTTGAACTGAGCAGTTCTCAATGTAGTTTTGTGTTAATTAGTGTTCTAAAAGTTTGTTCATAGCTTGATTTTTGCACTAACTTTATGTTGTTGTCTGTTTTCCAGTGAAAAGCATGAACTCATCAAGAAGAAGTTGTCTTAACGATCCAGACTCATTCTGTTACATTTGTGGTGAATACACACTGCCAAAACATAGAAGAAACATAACAGACTTCGTAAAAAAGTGTATTTTGCCTATTTTGGGGTTATGCTTGGGGACCAAGACAAGTTTTGGGCACCACACATAGTGTGCAAAGCATGTATCGAATTATTACGAAAATGGAGCAAAGGACAAAGAAAAAGCTTCAAATTTGGTGTTCCAATGGTGTGGAGAGAGCCAAAAAATCATCATGATGACTGTTATTTCTGTGCAGTGCAAGTGCAAGGATTCAATAAGCATAAGAAACGAAAATGGGAGTAACATGGAATCTGCAAGAAGGCCTGTCCCTCATTGTGAAGATGTGCCTGTACCTGTGTTTACCATAAATAACAGTCATCATGATGATTTTTTGGCTCTCTCCACACCATTGGAACACCAAATTTGAAGCTTTTTCTTTGTCCTTTGCTCCATTTTCGTAATAATTCGATACATGCTTTGCACACTATGTGTGGTGCCCAAAACTTGTCTTGGTCCCCAAGCATAACCCCAAAATAGGCAAAATACACTTTTTTTACGAAGTCTGTTATGTTTCTTCTATGTTTTGGCAGTGTGTATTCACCACAAATGTAACAGAATGAGTCTGGATCGTTAAGACAACTTCTTCTTGATGAGTTCATGCTTTTCACTGGAAAACAGACAACAACATAAAGTTAGTGCAAAAATCAAGCTATGAACAAACTTTTAGAACACTAATTAACACAAAACTATATTGAGAACTGCTCAGTTCAAGTACTAATCCAAAGAAATTAATGAGATGATGCGTCGCATTTACCAACAAGTGCTATAAATAAGATACCAAAAATGTCAAAAACTTGAGCCAATCTGGCAAAACTGATGACATATTCAGAATCAGCACCCCAAAAATACCCTAAATTCGATGAAATATCTTTGGCACCAAAAATGCTGTTGACCAGTGTTATATGTAAACGTCTGGTTTCAACTGTATATAAATAAAAACCTTTACAAAAAGAAATGCAAAAAGATGTTGCTTATGCCTTGTCCATCTCACAAGCCAGGAATCATACTTTCTCAGACAGAACAGCTTTGGTTAGGCAAATTAGGACTGAGAGACCTAAATTTTCCTTCTTGTTTGAGCGTCAAGAATGAAAAATATTGGTGTCATTAAGGTGATGTATTTTACCACCTTATCACTTGAATCTCCATATATTATTATTTACAGACTGAGACTACCACTACCATTTTCTAAGTTCTGCAGTAGTACACTACACTCTGCTTTAGACTGTTCTGCCCCTATCTGTAAGATCTCCTTCAGATAACCATTTTTGTCTCTCACTAGAGATGAGCGAGCCCAAAGTTAAAAGCTCGGGTTTTGTACTGGTCAGTTACTGTCTGGAGCTAAACAATGAACACAAAATTCTCCCAGATGTTCAGAGTTTCGGGGGAAGCCCATTGCAGACAGAGAGAATTTTCCACATCAAAAAGTTTGGGTCCCCATTGTTTTCAATGGGGTTCAGGTTCTGGTTTAATTTGGGTTCGGTTCTGGTACACGAACGGAACTTTGGAATAAAGTTCAGGTCAGGTACCAGAACCTAAACTTCCACTCATTATTATATATGACATGCAAAAAAACTTGAACATATAAACCATAGACTATAATGAGCAACTATAAAGAGCATGTGTTTGATCTGTGAAAACCATGGACAGAACACGTATGTGAAATATGAATGTCTGTATGAAAACTAATGGTGAACTATGTGCTCTGACCGTCTATTCCTAGGTCTATTCCGTCTATTCCTAGGCTTTAAAACCCTAAATTGGCAGCTGTATTCCCTGCCTCATCTTTTATAGTTTCTGTGATAGTTCCTCTTGATTGGCTTTGCTCAATCATGTGATCTAATAGTGGAAAGACCTTATGAGGAATCTGATGTGGCCAACATGCTTGATTACATATGAAGCTGCTTTCTGGCTGAATCAATCATTGGCAATGTGTGAAAAGGCACAAGTCACATTTTTTTTAACTATCTGTTTTAATAGAATTTCAAATTGTTCTACTGCTACAGGGCCTTCAAGTTTCATCAAATTCAAATCAAAGTCAATTCACAGTGGATAAATTCAATCATCTCAACTTTCCATGCTTTTAACGGATTGATTTCCACAGCATGTGCATTAATTTCTTTTAGCATCTTTCAGATCAAATATACGGTACCTGTCGTAGCAATCTCTTCAGAAAAAGTTGCATTTTTGTGATTATTCCCATAAAGTGATAGAAAAATTGCTTTAAAATTGTTCAGACACTGATTAATTACTGTATGGAAAAAATACATATGCAATATTTAATTCATTATTTTGTGAAAACCGTTGTGAATAAGATGATGACTTCAAATTGCCTGAAGAAGAAAGTATGGGAAGATATACACAAGTGGAATATTTTCCCACTTTAAAAGCATGTATGAGCTAAGCCGGGTGGACAAAGATTGATTATATTGCTGCTCTAATCTCTCACCAGGTGTGTTATATACTCATACATTAAAGCATTATAACCCAAAAATGAGACTGTGAAGGGAAGGAAGAGGATCATTTATTACAATGAAATAGAAGTGCCGTCATCACACAAAAGCCACAAATCATTAACAGCCAAAACATTTCCCATTATAGAAGTCAAATCTGTTCAGCAGCTGTAAAATATGTTCTGAATATTTCGGATACGTTGCTGGCAAAAAGGCTGTTGAAAGAATATTTAGGAATTAACTTAAACTTCAAAATGTTAGTTTTAGTGAATTGCAAGTGGTTCCATTACTGACAGTCAGTTGGCTAAAACTAGAGATTACGGTATAATGACCAAATCATGATCTATTGTACTACTGGAAACTAGATTTACATTTATATTTGCTTATCTGCCCGCCCGATCAGTGGCGTCGATCCGAGCTCCGGAGAGTTACGGACTACTTTGGTGTGCTGGCTACTTCTTCTGTTTTACATATATTGTCATCCCTTAGTGTTACTAGTGGTGCTCATAATCTTAATTCCCAGTAATAGAGTACCCAGAGGAAAACCCACACAATCACTTTTTTTTTAGCTTGGCTAAGCAACAGTTGCTAATAACTTTAACCCGTTAAAAAGAGCAATGGTAGGAAGACACTAAAGTCGATAAAGTGTAAAACCATACTCCATAAAAATAACTAACAATTTAGGTGTGACTGCAGCTAAACCAACTCCAAGTATTCCTTATAATTGTACTCATAAAAGACCAGAATCAGACATTTGTGGAGTTGTTTTGTATTGCCAAAATACTTGAACGTTGTCCGTATACCTTCCCTTTATGTGGAAGAAACTTTGAATTGGTGATAATTTTGGCTTTCACAGAGTGGTGGTGTGCTAACATAGTAATACGAATAGTTGTAGTAATAATAAAATACAATAAATAAATTATGTTCATTTAAATGTGAAGTTGTGATTGCTGTATCTACGTAAAATTAATACATTATAAGTATTGAGAAAATGACTATGTTCAAGTATCATGTTTACCTCTTAAGGAATTAGGAGAAAATCAATATGCCTTAATTTTAACTGGAAGAAAAATGCTTAAAGCACAGTTTGCTGTCATACCACTGGCTTGGGAAAATTGATTAATACATTTTGTGGTCTTTGTTTAGGGTATCAAGGGAAATGGGAAATGGCTCCATGAAATCCAAGCCACTGAGGCAGCCAGATGGACAACTGGTGAACCTTTCTGTTAGCTCCTGCAGCAAACTCTGTAATATCGACCCTACGAAAGGAAAAGTATGGGAACTGGAAAGACAACTAAAAATGAAAGATGAGGAGCTGGTAAAGAAAGAACACATGGTTTACGAATTGCAGGAAAAGTTTACCAAACAGACTCAAGTCATTGCAGAAATCACAGAGGAGCTTCAAAGCAAGTGTGTCCAACTAAACAAGCTGCAGGACGTGATCAGCTCTCATAGTGGCAACTCCATAACACCAGCTATTAAAATGTTGACAGCTTCGCCAACTACAAAGCGCCATATATCACCTTCAAGGGCTTTACAGACATCGCCATTTAAGACACTATCAGGGTTTTTCAATAATAGCAAACGAAAAGGTGCCAAAGAAGGAGTCTCTGCTGAACCCACCACAAGAACATATGACCAAAGTAATGCACCAGAATTTTCAATTGAAAAGGCTCGTGTTAGAAAAGATGCAAGGTAAGCTTTATCTATGTAGTCATCTGTCATGATGATTATGTCCACTTAACTCTGATAGTGACAGCCATGACACTACCAGTTGTGTGTTTGACATAATGACATGCTCCTCTGAATTCTCCCTGAACGGATTGGCTTCATTGACAGGTTTTTACATATAAACAAATAGTTAGAAATCTTTTAATAAAAACATGTAGAGCAGGGAGAAGATAAGAGAGCCACCCAACTGACACTGTTTATTGAGCCCACCTTTTTTTAAAACAATGCATTTCGGATTAAAGTAAGAACTTTGTGGCAAGCACCCAAGTCACTATTTCATTCATTAGACCAATGTGAGTCTACTGACAGGTTCCTTTTCATTTCTATTCATCAAGATAAGGTACCGTTACACTAAACGACTTACCAACGATCACGACCAGCAATACAACCTGGCCGTGATCGTTGGTAAGTCGTTGTGTGGTCGCTGGGGAGCTGTCACACAGACAGCTCTCTCCAGCGACCAACGATCAGGGGAACGACTTCGGCATCGTTGAAACTGTCTTCAACGATGCCGAAGTCCCCCTGCAGCACCCGGGTAACCAGGGTAAACATCGGGTTACTAAGTGCAGGGCCGCGCTTAGTAACCCGATATTTACCCTGGTTACCATTGTAAAAGTTAAAAAAAAAACAGTACATACTCACATTCTGATGTCTGTCACGTCCCCCGGCGTCCACAGGGTTAAAACTGCTTTCGGCAGGAGCGCTGGTAATGCACGCGCTGCTGCCGAGAGCTTCCCTGCACTGAATGTGTCAGCGCCGGCAGTAACAGCGGTGATGTCACCGCTGTGCTCTGCTTTACAGCCGGTGCTGACACAGTCAACCCTGTGGACGCCGGGGGACGTGATAGACTTCAGAATGTGCGTATGTAGTGTTTTTTTTTTAACTTTTACAATGGTAACCAGGGTAAATATCGGGTTACTAAGCGCGGCCCTGCACTTAGTAACCCGATATTTACTCTGGTTACAAGTGAACACATCGCTGGATCGGCGTCACACACGCTGATCCAGCGATGACAGCGGGTGATCAGCGACCAAAAAAAGGTCCTGATCATTCCCATCGACCAACGATCTCCCAGCAGGGGCCTGATCGTTGGTCGCTGTCACACATAACGAGATCGTTAGCGGGATCGTTGCTTACGTCACCAAAAGCATGACGTTGCAACGATATCGTTAACGATATCGTTATGTGTGACTCAGCCTTTAAACCTGTATTGTAAAAATGACTCAAAAGATGCTTTGTGCCACACTTCTACAACAAGTCACCAATGATGACTTTTGAATTTTTTCCCTTTTCCTCAAACATAAGCCTATAGTTTTTCAAACTTGTTCTATATTATGTCAGTGCAGTTTTTCTGGATATAGTCTTGTGACTACCACTTTTCATATTTTCCAATTAGACTTAGTTGTATGGCATTGACAATATCATTGGAATCACAGAATCAGAATCCAACATATATATCTTGATCATAACAGTAAAAAAAGCATAAAGAAGTTGAAGTGCCTGCTGTTCACATATAAAGGAGTAAATTGGTTCAATACTAGTTATGGGTAGTGGGGGCAAGTAAGAGCCTTTCAGTCAATTTGCAAAATTGTATTTGCATGGAAGGTGCACCTTTGTGTACAGACACCCTTCATCTCTTCTGCTTTAGTTGCCGCCAGCATTGTAGCTGTCATCATAAGTATCCTTCCCTTCGTAAAAGTGGCCACCTTTCTACCTGTGTTTGGACTTCACTCATCTTGGGTGGTTGTTTTCTTTTTGATCCATTCCAGCTTAATAAGGATGGAGTGATGGCCACTAGGGTTGAGCGAAACGGGTCGTGCATTTTCATAAGTCGCCGACTTTTGGCAAAGTCGGCGTCTCATGAAACCCGACCCGATCCCTGTGCGGGGTCGGCCATGCGGTACGCGATCTTGGCGCTAAAGTCGCGTTTCGTATGACGCGTTTAGCGCCATTTTTTCAGCCAATGAATGAGCGTGGGCAGAGTGATGACATAGGTCTTAGGGGAGTGAACGCCTATCGTCATGTTATCGTTTGTGCGCAGTAGGGATTTTGAATGGCCACAAATGAATCTGATGCCCAACACTGATTTTTCTGGAGAGAGTCAGGTGCATACATGAATTCTACTCTATATTTATGTGTAGTAGGGGAGCAGGTAGGGTGTGGGATTTAGAGGAGGGATCCAGTCTGGCTAAAGCATAAGGCAAAACTACTTCTGTATACTCTATATGGCAGCACTCAGACTCCTTACCACTGTAATATGGCAAGCAACTGAACATGCTGCACAAATGTAACATTTTCTTACATTCACAGATGCAGTCAATGCAAAAGAATACTTCTTCATGGCAGATTTTAGTTACAAATGCTGGAACGGTATGTCACTAGTAACTAGACTCCATGCAGGAACTTGATGAATATTATCCATCAATTTATAGAAAATATAACAAGTCCAGGATCCCAGAGAACTGTACGTAGGAAGCACGTAGTAGGTTCATATGTTCAAGCATAGCCTCAAATTAATATGAGCTGAATGTCTTGCTTATGTATGTCCTATAAATATAGGGACTGAAATCTTTCAGACAATATATAGATGGATGGATATGAAGTTGGAAACATATACTTAACAAGAGGCATATACAACAAATTGTATGCATACCAAAAAGGAGATCTTTCTTAAAAAATAAAGAAAAGCAAACATTTATTAAAAAACAAAGCTAAAGAATGGGAGTTTAAAAACAAGTAAAAGCAGACATAGTATGAAACAACAGTCACATGAATAATGTGATAGACCAGTACCACTCAATACCAAATCATACAAGGACCTTGAAGGCATGCGCAATATCAATTCTGAGTAGAAATAAATTATACCTCCCTAAATTGCAGAAGATAATACACACAAAATTGTGACAAATTTTTTTCTATTCTTTATATTTAACAAATAGTTCCTTTTTGACATTTTGGTGTGCATACATTTTGTTATACAGTATATACCTGTTGTTGGGAATCCGTTTTCCTATAATCTAGTGTAAATGAATTGAATGCACAGATGAATTCTTAATACATGGCTTTATTATACACACAACAATATGTTTGCATGTGCATGACGTGCTCTAGTCTAAGTGCTCCCCATATGGATTGCTGTGTGACCTACAGCCTCATTAGCAGCTAGTGCTGCTCAGGGAATAAAGTGGCAGGTTGCACAAATCACAAGGCAATTAGTAATGAATATACCTTTCGCTGTATGGGTTAAAAGGATTATTATTTCTGCCTTTATCGATATTTTTACCTCCAGCCATACAGCTTTAATTGGTCTATAGTCAAGGTTTTGTGGAATACGCACGCCACAAAGTTGTCCAACAGGGTGTGGTATGTTCATTTATTTCAGTCATGGCAATTACTCAGAGATTTGAGCATCACTGCTTTTCTTCAGTCCCTGTAGTATAATAATCCTTGTGTGATATCATATGACTTAGTCAAAATGCCCATTATACAAGACGAGGAAACCATTCATGGTATAAAAGTAATCCAGAAATTCTACATCTATTTTTATTTTATTTTAATTGCAACCCAGACTCATAAATAACATGCAGATGTAGTAGTACAGCAAAGCCATATGGGCAAAAGTTTTGAGACTGACCCAAACTTTGATTTTTACAAAGTTTGCTGTTTCAGTGTCTTTTAATCGTTTAGTTGGATATTTCAATGGCTACTGAAGTACAATTATAAGCATTTCATAAGTTTCAAACCATTTGTTGACAAATAAATCAAGTTCAGGCAAAGATTTATTATTTACAGTGTTGACCCTTATTTTTCAAGACTTCTGCAATTCGCCTTGATATTCTGAATATAAGCTTCTGAGTCACATCCTGACTAGGGTTGAGCGACTTTCATTTTTTTAAGATCGAGTAGGGTTTTGGGAAACCCGATTTTGTCCAGAGTCGAGTCGAGTGCAGTCGGCCGATTATCGCTAAAAGTCGGGGATCGACCGAAACACGAAACCCAATGCAAGTCAATGGGGAAGCATAGTCGGCAGTGAGTGGAGGCCAGGAAAACACCTACAGTGCCCATTTTAATGCCAAAAACATCCATTCTTGTTTCTGAAGCTTGCCAATCTTAATTAACTGTATAATAATAGTTGGGCATAGGGAATTGGGGGAAAGTTGTGGGGGGAGTAGGGCTGGCTCAAGTTTTTCGTGGGCCCAGGAAATGCGGACTACGTCACGGCGGTGTTGCAGGGAAAGGTAAGTATTTAAAAGTTGCAAGTGCTGTGATCCTGAGCAAGCAGGGGGGGCCCACTCGTTCGCATTGCCACTGGCACAGGGCCCCTCAAAGTACGGCGGTGTGTTTGCATGGCGGGGGCGCCTCCCACCAGCAGCGACACTTTTGCGTACTCTGAGGGGCCCTGTGCCAGTGACGTCGCCAACGAGTATGCCCCCCCACCTGATGAAGGAACCTGCACTTTCATCTGCACCTTCCTCTTTGTCCCTGTGTAAGGTGGTATAACATGCGGGAAGGGGAACCTTACTTTCAGCAGGGACAGATTCTGGCTGTGTAGAGTACAAGGGGAATGTAGTGGTCTAGGTCAATGTACCAGCAGACTCATTTAGCAGTGGCTGGGCAATGGGCAGGATGAGGAGGAAACAGATATAGGGCCAAAGAATAAAGTAGGCTACATGCAGTTCAAAATTGGTAACAGGACTAAACAGGCGGCATTGCTTTGTTCAGTGGAGTAGCAAACCCAAGAGCAGCAGACACTGTTTCAAGGGCCTAACCACACTAGTAGGCCAAATGCAGTTTAATATCTGATAGTATAGGGCGAAAGCCAGAATGTGGAAGCTCAGCTTTGTTCAGTTGAGGACAACACCAGGGAGGGGCAGACACCTTTAGTAGGCCGGAAAAGCCTATTGCATTTTTTAAAATGGTAATTTGGAGCAGAAGGTTGAAGCTCAGCTTTATTTAGTTGAGGGCAACACCAGGGAGGGGCAGAAGCCGTTAGTAGGCCCTAACCACCATTTTTTTTTTTTTTAAAACCACTTAATGAGAGCCGGAAGGTTGAAGCTCAGCTTTATTTAGTTGAGGACAACACCAGGGAGGGGCAGAAGCCGTTAGTAGGCCCTAACCACCATTTTTTTTTTAAAACCACTTAATGAGAGCCGGAAGGTTGAAGCTCAGCTTTATTTAGTTGAGGACAACACCAGGGAGGGGCAGAAGCCGTTAGTAGGCCCTAACCACCATTTTTTTTTTTTTTAAAACCACTTAATGAGAGCCGGAAGGTTGAAGCTCAGCTTTATTTAGTTGAGGACAACACCAGGGAGGGGCAGAAGCCGTTAGTAGGCCCTAACCACCATTTTTTTTTTAAAACCACTTAATGAGAGCCGGAAGGTTGAAGCTCAGCTTTATTTAGTTGAGGACAACACCAGGGAGGGGCAGAAGCCGTTAGTAGGCCCTAACCACCATTTTTTTTTTTTAAACCACATAATGAGAGCCGGAAGGTTGAAGCTCAGCTTTATTTAGTTGAGGACAACACCAGGGAGGGGCAGAAGCCGTTAGTAGGCCCTAACCACCATTTTTTTTTTTTTTAAAACCACTTAATGAGAGCCGGAAGGTTGAAGCTCAGCTTTATTTAGTTGAGGACAACACCAGGGAGGGGCAGAAGCCGTTAGTAGGCCCTAACCACCATTTTTTTTTAAAAACCACTTAATGAGAGCCGGAAGGTTGAAGCTCAGCTTTATTTAGTTGAGGACAACACCAGGGAGGGGCAGAAGCCGTTAGTAGGCCCTAACCACCATTTTTTTTTTTTTTAAAACCACTTAATGAGAGCCGGAAGGTTGAAGCTCAGCTTTATTTAGTTGAGGACAACACCAGGGAGGGGCAGAAGCCGTTAGTAGGCCCTAACCACCATTTTTTTTTTAAAACCACTTAATGAGAGCCGGAAGGTTGAAGCTCAGCTTTATTTAGTTGAGGACAACACCAGGGAGGGGCAGAAGCCGTTAGTAGGCCCTAACCACCATTTTTTTTTTTTTTAAAACCACTTAATGAGAGCCGGAAGGTTGAAGCTCAGCTTTATTTAGTTGAGGACAACACCAGGGAGGGGCAGAAGCCGTTAGTAGGCCCTAACCACCATTTTTTTTTTAAAACCACTTAATGAGAGCCGGAAGGTTGAAGCTCAGCTTTATTTAGTTGAGGACAACACCAGGGAGGGGCAGAAGCCGTTAGTAGGCCCTAACCACCATTTTTTTTTTTTAAACCACATAATGAGAGCCGGAAGGTTGAAGCTCAGCTTTATTTAGTTGAGGACAACACCAGGGAGGGGCAGAAGCCGTTAGTAGGCCCTAACCACCATTTTTTTTTTTTTTAAAACCACTTAATGAGAGCCGGAAGGTTGAAGCTCAGCTTTATTTAGTTGAGGACAACACCAGGGAGGGGCAGAAGCCGTTAGTAGGCCCTAACCACCATTTTTTTTTAAAAACCACTTAATGAGAGCCGGAAGGTTGAAGCTCAGCTTTATTTAGTTGAGGACAACACCAGGGAGGGGCAGAAGCCGTTAGTAGGCCCTAACCACCATTTTTTTTTTTAAAACCACATAATGAGAGCCGGAAGGTTGAAGCTCAGCTTTATTTAGTTGAGGACAACACCAGGGAGGGGCAGAAGCCGTTAGTAGGCCCTAACCACCATTTTTTTTTTTTTTAAAACCACTTAATGAGAGCCGGAAGGTTGAAGCTCAGCTTTATTTAGTTGAGGACAACACCAGGGAGGGGCAGAAGCCGTTAGTAGGCCCTAACCACCATTTTTTTTTTAAAACCACTTAATGAGAGCCGGAAGGTTGAAGCTCAGCTTTATTTAGTTGAGGACAACACCAGGGAGGGGCAGAAGCCGTTAGTAGGCCCTAACCACCATTTTTTTTTTTTAAACCACATAATGAGAGCCGGAAGGTTGAAGCTCAGCTTTATTTAGTTGAGGACAACACCAGGGAGGGGCAGAAGCCGTTAGTAGGCCCTAACCACCATTTTTTTTTAAAAACCACTTAATGAGAGCCGGAAGGTTGAAGCTCAGCTTTATTTAGTTGAGGGCAACACCAGGGAGGGGCAGAAGCCGTTAGTAGGCCCTAACCAAAGTTGAAGGCCAAATGCAGTTTAATTTCTGATACTATAGGCCGAAAGCCAGAAGGTGGAAGTTCCGATTTAGACAGTGGAGGACAATTTGAATTAGGGACTGCAGACAGACTTAGTAGGCTGTCCCCTGTGGACCATGCATCCACCACATTAACCCATTGCGCCGTAATGGACACGTAATCTTCCGTGGCCATGCCTACAGGTCCATGCGTCTGTTGTCAGGTGCACCTTTGTACTCACAGATTGCCAGAGTGCATGGACAATGCGGTCTTCTACATGCTGGTGGAGGGTTGGGATGGCTTTTCTCGCAAAAGAAGTGTCGACTGGTTAGCTTGTAGCGTGGTACAGCGTAGTCCATCATGGCCTTATTAATAGTAAATAAAATATATAACTAGGCTCTATGAACTTTTAAATAGGTTCCAGGGGTACACGGGCAGCATTGGTGTGGTCAGTGGAGGAGTATTGCAAGTAGGGGCTGCAGACAGGCTATCAAAGGCCTAAAATAACAAACAGTAGGCAGTCATGGCAGTTTTACATCGGTTACATGGATACACAGGCAGGCACTCCAGGCAGCATTGTGCTCAGTGGAGGAGTATTGCAAGTAGGGGCCGCAGACAGGCTATCAAAGGCCTAAAATAACAAACAGTAGGCAGTCATGGCAGTTTTACATCGGTTACATGGATACACAGGCAGGCACTCCAGGCAGCATTGTGGTCAGTGGAGGAGTATTGCAAGTAGGGGCCGCAGACAGGCTATCAAAGGCCTAAAATAACAAACAGTAGGCAGTCATGGCAGTTTTACATCGGTTACATGGATACACAGGCAGCTAGGTGGTGAGTGGAGGAGTATTTAAAGTAAGGACCGCAGACAGGCTATCAAAGGCCTAACATAACAAACAATAGGCTCATGGCAGTTTTACAGCGGTTACATGGATACACGGGCAGGCAGCTTGGTGGTGGTGAGTGGAGGAGTATTTAAAGTAGGGACCGCAGACAGGCTATCAAAGGCCTAACATAACAAACAATAGGCTCATGGCAGTTTTACAGCGGTTACATGGATACACGGGCAGGCAGCTTGGTGGTGAGTGGAGGAGTATTTAAAGTATGGACCGCAGACAGGCTTCGAAGGCCTAACACAATAAAATGGGCTGGCTGTAGGCACTTTAAAATTGGTTCCAGGGGTACACGGGCAGCAGTGGTCTGGTCAGTGGAGGCCTAGTGGAAGTATGGACCGCAGACAGGCTTCGAAGGCCTAACACAATAAAATGGGCTGGCTGTAGGCACTTTAAAATTGGTTCCAGGGGTACACGGGCAGCAGTGGTCTGGTCAGTGGAGGACTAGTGGAAGGAGGGAGCGCAGAAAGGCTTCAAAGGCCTAAAATAACAAACAATAGGCTCATGGCAGTTTTACAGCGGTTACATGGATACACGGGCAGGCAGCTTGGTGGTGGTGAGTGGAGGAGTATTTAAAGTAGGGACCGCAGACAGGCTATCAAAGGCCTAACATAAAAAAACAATAGGCTCATGGCAGTTTCACAGCGGTTACATGGATACACGGGCAGGCAGCTTGGTGGTGGTGAGTGGAGGAGTATTTAAAGTAGGGACCGCAGACAGGCTATCAAAGGCCTAACATAACAAACAATAGGCTCATGGCAGTTTTACAGCGGTTACATGGATACACGGGCAGGCAGCTTGGTGGTGAGTGGAGGAGTATTTAAAGTATGGACCGCAGACAGGCTTCGAAGGCCTAACACAATAAAATGGGCTGGCTGTAGGCACTTTAAAATTGGTTCCAGGGGTACACGGGCAGCAGTGGTCTGGTCAGTGGAGGCCTAGTGGAAGTATGGACCGCAGACAGGCTTCGAAGGCCTAACACAATAAAATGGGCTGGCTGTAGGCACTTTAAAATTGGTTCCAGGGGTACACGGGCAGCAGTGGTCTGGTCAGTGGAGGACTAGTGGAAGGAGGGAGCGCAGAAAGGCTTCAAAGGCCTAAAATAACAAACAATAGGCTCATGGCAGTTTTACAGCGGTTACATGGATACACGGGCAGGCAGCTTGGTGGTGGTGAGTGGAGGAGTATTTAAAGTAGGGACCGCAGACAGGCTATCAAAGGCCTAACATAAAAAAACAATAGGCTCATGGCAGTTTCACAGCGGTTACATGGATACACGGGCAGGCAGCTTGGTGGTGGTGAGTGGAGGAGTATTTAAAGTAGGGACCGCAGACAGGCTATCAAAGGCCTAACATAACAAACAATAGGCTCATGGCAGTTTTACAGCGGTTACATGGATACACGGGCAGGCAGCTTGGTGGTGAGTGGAGGAGTATTTAAAGTATGGACCGCAGACAGGCTTCGAAGGCCTAACACAATAAAATGGGCTGGCTGTAGGCACTTTAAAATTGGTTCCAGGGGTACACGGGCAGCAGTGGTCTGGTCAGTGGAGGCCTAGTGGAAGTATGGACCGCAGACAGGCTTCGAAGGCCTAACACAATAAAATGGGCTGGCTGTAGGCACTTTAAAATTGGTTCCAGGGGTACACGGGCAGCAGTGGTCTGGTCAGTGGAGGACTAGTGGAAGGAGGGAGCGCAGAAAGGCTTCAAAGGCCTAAAATAACAAACAATAGGCTCATGGCAGTTTTACAGCGGTTACATGGATACACGGGCAGGCAGCTTGGTGGTGGTGAGTGGAGGAGTATTTAAAGTAGGGACCGCAGACAGGCTATCAAAGGCCTAACATAAAAAAACAATAGGCTCATGGCAGTTTCACAGCGGTTACATGGATACACGGGCAGGCAGCTTGGTGGTGGTGAGTGGAGGAGTATTTAAAGTAGGGACCGCAGACAGGCTATCAAAGGCCTAACATAACAAACAATAGGCTCATGGCAGTTTTACAGCGGTTACATGGATACACGGGCAGGCAGCTTGGTGGTGAGTGGAGGAGTATTTAAAGTATGGACCGCAGACAGGCTTCGAAGGCCTAACACAATAAAATGGGCTGGCTGTAGGCACTTTAAAATTGGTTCCAGGGGTACACGGGCAGCAGTGGTCTGGTCAGTGGAGGCCTAGTGGAAGTATGGACCGCAGACAGGCTTCGAAGGCCTAACACAATAAAATGGGCTGGCTGTAGGCACTTTAAAATTGGTTCCAGGGGTACACGGGCAGCAGTGGTCTGGTCAGTGGAGGCCTAGTGGAAGTATGGACCGCAGACAGGCTTCGAAGGCCTAACACAATAAAATGGGCTGGCTGTAGGCACTTTAAAATTGGTTCCAGGGGTACACGGGCAGCAGTGGTCTGGTCAGTGGAGGACTAGTGGAAGTATGGACCGCAGACAGGCTTCGAAGGCCTAACACAATAAAATGGGCTGGCTGTAGGCACTTTAAAATTGGTTCCAGGGGTACACGGGCAGCAGTGGTCTGGTCAGTGGAGGCCTAGTGGAAGTATGGACCGCAGACAGGCTTCGAAGGCCTAACACAATAAAATGGGCTGGCTGTAGGCACTTTAAAATTGGTTCCAGGGGTACACGGGCAGCAGTGGTCTGGTCAGTGGAGGCCTAGTGGAAGTATGGACCGCAGACAGGCTTCGAAGGCCTAACACAATAAAATGGGCTGGCTGTAGGCACTTTAAAATTGGTTCCAGGGGTACACGGGCAGCAGTGGTCTGGTCAGTGGAGGCCTAGTGGAAGTATGGACCGCAGACAGGCTTCGAAGGCCTAACACAATAAAATGGGCTGGCTGTAGGCACTTTAAAATTGGTTCCAGGGGTACACGGGCAGCAGTGGTCTGGTCAGTGGAGGACTAGTGGAAGTATGGACCGCAGACAGGCTTCGAAGGCCTAACACAATAAAATGGGCTGGCTGTAGGCACTTTAAAATTGGTTCCAGGGGTACACGGGCAGCAGTGGTCTGGTCAGTGGAGGACTAGTGGAAGGAGGGAGCGCAGAAAGGCTTCAAAGGCCTAAAATAACAAACAATAGGCTCATGGCAGTTTTACAGCGGTTACATGGATACACGGGCAGGCAGCTTGGTGGTCAGTGGAGGAGTAGGGACCGCAGACAGGCTATCAAAGGCCTAAAATAACAAACAATAGGCTCATGGCAGTTTTACAGCGGTTACATGGATACACGGGCAGGCAGCTTGGTGCTGAGTGGAGGAGTAGTGCAAGGAGTGTCTGTCCCAGTACTCCCAAAATATAAATAGATGTTAATGTCTCGCAAAACAACCAAAACAAAAAAAAAGATGGCATACTTAGGTACAGGGGTGGGCTCATCTGCTGTGTTTCTGACATAGTAATTTGGCAGTAACTATTTAATGGTGCCAATATAGGACACAGACACAGACTACTTTAAGTTGCATCATAGATGTCTACAAATTTGTATTGTCAGTGCCAGACATTGAATGATGTCAGCGAATAGACTAAAGATTGGTGGAGCTGTGCGACATAATTTTGCACGTAGTAGAGCCCAGTTTGAGCTGGGGTAGGGGGGAACTCTCTTGAGGCCGGCGGGACCGCCCCAGGGCCACTCATGTTACAACGGTGTGTCTGACGTTGGGTGCGCACCACCACCGCCAGAGACACTACATTGTACTATGAGGGACCCAGTAGCAATGCCGTCAACCAAAAGCGAGCACACCCACCTCTTCAGACAAACAGCAGTCTCACGGGTGCTTGCGCCAAGTCGCGATACCACGGCCCCGTGTGGGGAGTTTGGCCATTTAGGGAGGTGTAAACATGTCGTATGCTGTACAATCTGCAGCAGCAAATTAGACATTAGAAAAGTAATTCACAGGCAAGAGCTTTTCATAGGAAAGCTAGGTGTCGGCCGGGCAAGGTGGGGCAAAAGATTTTGAAATCCAGTTGTGGTTCATTTTAATGAATGTTAGATCGTCAACATTTTGGGTAGCCAGACGAGTCCTTTTTTCGGTTAATATTGACCCTGCAGCACTGAATACTCTTTCTGATAGGACACTTGCTGCCGGGCAAGCAAGCTCCTGCAATGCATATTCTGCCAATTCTGGCCAGGTGTCTAATTTGGAGGCCCAGTAATCAAATGGGAATGACGGTTGAGGGAGAACATCGATAAGGGATGAAAAATAGTTAGTAACCATACTGGACAAATGTTGTCTCCTGTCACTTTCAATTGATGCAGCAGTACCTGTCCTGTCTGCGGTCATAGCAAAATCACTCCACAACCTGGTCAGAAAACCCCTCTGTCCAACGCCACTTCTGATGTGTGCACCCCTAACACTCCTAGTCTGCTGCCCCCTGGAGCTCGTGTGAGAACGATCACGTGCGCTGTGTGCTGGGAATGCCTGAAGCAAACGGTCAACAAGAGTTGATTGTTTGGTTGCTAATATTAGTTCCAAGTTCTCATGTGGCATAATATTTTGCAATTTGCCTTTATAGCGTGGATCAAGGAGGCAGGCCAACCAGTAATCGTCATCGTTCATCATTTTCGTAATGCGTGTGTCCCTTTTTAGGATACGTAAGGCATAATCCGCCATGTGGGCCAAAGTTCCAGTTGTCAAATCTCCGGTTGTGATTGGTTGAGGGGCAGTTGCAGGCAAATCTACGTCACTTGTGTCCCTCAAAAAACCAGAACCCGGCCGTGACACGCAACCAATTTCCTGTGCCCCCGTGAAAGTTTCCGCATTAAAAATATACTCATCCCCATCATCCTCCTCGTCCTCCACCTCCTCTTCGCCCGCTACCTCGTCCTGTACACTGCCCTGACCAGACAATGGCTGACTGTCATCAAGGCTTCCCTCTTCCTCTGGTGCAGACGCCTGCTCCTTTATGTGCGTCAAACTTTGCATCAGCAGACGCATTAGGGGGATGCTCATGCTTATTACGGCGTTGTCTGCACTAACCAGCCGTGTGCATTCCTCAAAACACTGAAGGACTTGACACATGTCTTGTATCTTCGACCACTGCACACCTGACAACTCCATGTCTGCCATCCTACTGCCTGCCCGTGTATCCTCCCACAAATAAATAACAGCACGCCTCTGTTCGCACAGTCTCTGAAGCATGTGCAGTGTTGAGTTCCACCTTGTTGCAACGTCTATGATTAGGCGATGCTGGGGAAGGTTCAAAGACCGCTGATAGGTTTGCATACGGCTGGCGTGTACAGGCGAACGTCGGATATGTGAGCAAAGTGCACGCACTTTGAGGAGCAGGTCGGAGAACCCAGGATAAGTTTTCAATAAGCACTGCACCACCAGGTTTAAGGTGTGAGCCAGGCAAGGAATGTGTTTCAGTTGGGAAAGGGAGATGGCAGCCATGAAATTCCTTCCGTTATCACTCACTACCTTGCCTGCCTCAAGATCTACTGTGCCCAGCCACGACTGCGTTTCTTGTTGCAAGAACTCGGACAGAACTTCCGCGGTGTGTCTGTTGTCGCCCAAACACTTCATAGCCAATACAGCCTGCTGACGCTTGGCAGTAGCTGGCCCATAATGGGACAACTGGTGTGCAACAGTGTCATCTGCCGATGGAGTGGTTGGCCGACTGCGTTCTGTGGAAGAGCTGTAGCTTCTGCAGGAGGACGAGGAGGAGGAGGAGGGGGTGCGAACGCCTACAGCCAACTGTTTCCTAGACCGTGGGCTAGGCACAACTGTCCCTAAATTGATGTCGCCTGTGGACCCTGCATCCACCACATTCACCCAGTGTGCCGTGATGGACACATAACGTCCCTGGCCATGCCTACTGGTCCATGCATCTGTAGTCAGGTGCACCTTTGTACTCACAGATTGCCTGAGTGCATGGACGATGCGCTGTTTAACATGCTGGTGCAGGGCTGGGATGGCTTTTCTGGAAAAAAAGTGTCGACTGGGTAGCTCGTATCGTGGTTCAGCGTACTCCATCAGGGCTTTGAAAGCTTCGCTTTCAACTAACCGGTAGGGCATCATCTCTAACGAGATTAGTCTAGCTATGTGGGCGTTAAAACCCTGTGTACGCGGATGCGAGGATAAGTACTTCCTTTTTCTAACCAGAGTCTCATGTAGGGTGAGCTGGACTGGAGAGCTGTAGATCGTGGAACTTTCGGGTGTGCCGGTGGACATGGCAGACTGAGAGACGGTTGGAGACGGTATTGTTTCCGCCGGTGCCCTACATGCAATATTTCCTCCTACAAAACTGGTGATTCCCTGACCCTGACTGCTTTTGGCTGGCAAAGAAACCTGCACAGATACTGCCGGTGGTGCGGAAAATGGTGGCCTTACAGTGACGGAAGGGATGTTGCGTTGCTGACTAGCTTCATTGGCCGAGGGTGCTACAACCTTGAGGGACGTTTGGTAGTTAGTCCAGGCTTGAGAATGCATGGTGGTTAAGTGTCTATGCATGCAACTAGTATTTAGACTTTTCAGATTCTGACCTCTGCTTAAGCTAGTTGAACATTTTTGACAGATGACTTTGCGCTGATCAGTTGGATGTTGTTTAAAAAAATGCCAGACTGCACTCTTCCTAGACTCTGATCCCTTTTCAGGGATTGCAGACTGAGCTTTAACCGGATGGCAACGCTGTGCTCCAACAGGTTTTGGCTTTGACACGCGTTTTGGTCCAGATACGGGCCCGGCAGATGGAACCTGTTGCGATGTTGATGCCTGCTGCGGCCCCTCCTCCACCTCCGCTTCTGAACTACTGCCGCCTGCACCCTGTTCCCCCAATGGCTGCCAATCGGGGTCAATAACTGGGTCATCTATTACCTCCTCTTCGAGCTCGTGTGCAACTTCGTCTGTGTCACTGTGTCGGTCGGTGGTATAGCGTTCGTGGCGGGGCAACATAGTCTCATCAGGGTCTGATTGTGGATCTGTACCCTGAGAGGGCAATGTGGTGGTCTGAGTCAAAGGAGCAGCATAGTACTCTGGCTGTGGCTGTGCATCAGTGCACTCCATGTCAGAATATACTTGTAATGGGCATGGCCTGTTAAATGTTTCACTTTCTAAGCCAGGGACGGTATGTGTAAAGAGCTCCATGGAGTGACCCGTTGTGTCGCCTGCTGCATCCTTCTCTCTTGTTGTAGTTTTTGCTGAGGAGGACAAGGAAGCGACTTGTCCCTGACCGTGAACATCCACAAGCGACGCGCTGCTTTTACATTTACCAGTTTCGGAAGAGGAGGCAAAAGAGCTAGAGGCTGAGTCTGCAATGTAAGCCAAAACTTGCTGTTGCTGCTCCGCCTTTAAAAGCGGTTTTCCTACTCCCAGAAAAGAGAGCGTTCGAGGCCTTGTGTAGCCTGACGACGAAACTGGCTCCACAGCTCCAGACTTAGGTGGAATATTTTTATCCCCACGACCACCTGATGCTCCACTACCACTACCATCATTACCAGCTGACAATGAACGCCCACGACGACCTCTTGCACCAGACTTCCTCATTGTTTTAAAATCTTAACCAAAGTAACTTTATTTGTTGCTATCAAACAACTTACACGGTGAGCTATAACTTCAGTATGATTTCAATATCCCTTAACAGGTTGGTGAGACCACAAGGAAAATCAGGCACAATGTTACACACTCTGTTTTCTGTGGCACAAAATCACAGAGATGACACACACGCAGGACTGTCACTCAAGCACTAATGTCAATATTAATCTCCCACCTAATTTATTTATTTTTTTTTCTCAGGGAGACTTTAGAAACCAAATAATATTAAAAAAAAAAAAAAAAAAGGCTTTCTATGGCCCACAATTAGAGAGAGAGAGGTGGCACAACCAGGAGTCAAGACTGGCGCACAAGCTGAAAGGGCAATATTACTCTCCCACTGTTTTTTATGTTTTTTTTGTTTTTTTCAGGGAGACTTTAGAAACCAAATAATATTAAAAAAACCAAAAAAAAAAAAGGCTTTCTATGGCCCACTGAATGAGAGGGAGAGAGGTGGCACACCCAGGAGTCAAGACTGGCACACAAGCTGAAAGGGCAATATTACTCTCCCACTGTTTTTTTATGTATTTTTTGTTTTTTCAGGGAGACTTTAGAAACCCAATAATATTTAAAAAAAAAAATAAATAGGCTTTCTATGGCCCACTGAATGAGAGGGAGAGAGGTGACACACCCAGGAGTCAAGACTGGCACACAAGCTGAAAGGGCAATATTACTCTCCCACTGTTTTTTTAGGTTTTTTTTTTTTTTTCAGGGAGACTTTAGAAACCCAATAATATTTAAAAAAAAAAATAAATAGGCTTTCTATGGCCCACTGAATGAAAGGGAGAGAGGTGGCACACCCAGGAGTCAAGACTGGCACACAAGCTGAAAGGGCAATATTACTCTCCCACTGTTTTTTTATGTATTTTTTGTTTTTTTCAGGGAGACTTTAGAAACCCAATAATATTTAAAAAAAAAAATAAATAGGCTTTCTATGGCCCACTGAATGAGAGGGAGAGAGGTGGCACACCCAGGAGTCAAGACTGGCACACAAGCTGAAAGGGCAATATTACTCTCCCACTGTTTTTTTAGGTTTTTTTTTTTTTTTCAGGGAGAATTAGAAACCAAATAATATTAAAAAAAAAAAAAATAGGCTTTCTATGGCCCACTGAATGAAAGGGAGAGAGGTGGCACACCCAGGAGTCAAGACTGGCACACAAGCTGAAAGGGCAATATTACTCTCCCACTGTTTTTTTATGTATTTTTTGTTTTTTCAGGGAGACTTTAGAAACCCAATAATATTTAAAAAAAAAAATAAATAGGCTTTCTATGGCCCACTGAATGAGAGGGAGAGAGGTGGCACACCCAGGAGTCAAGACTGGCACACAAGCTGAAAGGGCAATATTACTCTCCCACTGTTTTTTTAGGTTTTTTTTTTTTTTCAGGGAGACTTTAGAAACCAAATAATATTAAAAAAAAAAAAAAAAAAAAAAAAATAGGCTTGCTATAGCCCACTGAATGAGAGATAGCACACACAGCAGTGGCACACAAGCCCTGACTGAGGCCAATATTTTTCTCCCACTGATTGATGTAGTGTTTTTGTGTTGAGGTAGAATTTAGAACACACATCACGGAAAAAATAAATAGGCTTTCTATGGCCCACTGAATGAAAGGGAGAGAGGTGGCACACCCAGGAGTCAAGACTGGCACACAAGCTGAAAGGGCAATATTACTCTCCCACTGTTTTTTTATGTATTTTTTGTTTTTTCAGGGAGACTTTAGAAACCCAATAATATTTTAAAAAAAAAAAAAGGCTTTCTATGGCCCACAATTAGAGAGAGAGAGGTGGCACAACCAGGAGTCAAGACTGGCGCACAAGCTGAAAGGGCAATATTACTCTCCCACTGTTTTTTATGTTTTTTTTGTTTTTTTCAGGGAGACTTTAGAAACCAAATAATATTAAAAAAACCAAAAAAAAAAAAGGCTTTCTATGGCCCACTGAATGAGAGGGAGAGAGGTGGCACACCCAGGAGTCAAGACTGGCACACAAGCTGAAAGGGCAATATTACTCTCCCACTGTTTTTTTATGTATTTTTTGTTTTTTTCAGGGAGACTTTAGAAACCCAATAATATTTAAAAAAAAAAATAAATAGGCTTTCTATGGCCCACTGAATGAGAGGGAGAGAGGTGGCACACCCAGGAGTCAAGACTGGCACACAAGCTGAAAGGGCAATATTACTCTCCCACTGTTTTTTTAGGTTTTTTTTTTTTTTCAGGGAGACTTTTGAAACCAAATAATATTAAAAAAAAAAAAAAAAAAAAAATATAGGCTTGCTATAGCCCACTGAATGAGAGATAGCGCACACACAGCAGTGGCACACAAGCCCTGACTGAGGCCAATATTTTTCTCCCACTGATTGATGTAGTGTTTCTGTGTTGAGGTAGATTTTAGAACACAAATCACGGAAAAAATAAATAGGCTTTCTATGGCCCACTCAGTGAGAGATGGCACACACAGGGATGGCACTGTAGCAGAAATGCCAATCTTAATCTCCCACAAAAAAAAAAAAAAAAAAAAAAAAAAACTGTCCTACAATTACTATCTCCCTGCAGTAATGTAAGCCAGGTATGGCAGGCAGCAATAGGAGTGGACTGATGCACAAATTAAATAAAAAGTGTGGACAAACAAAAAAGATAGCTGTGCAGAAAGGAAGGAACAAGAGGATATGTGCTTTGAAAAAAGCAGTTGGTTTCCACAGTGGCGTACACACAGCAATACAGCTATCACGGAGCCTTCTAGGGCAGCCCAATGAGCTACAGCGCTGAGGGGAAAAAAAAAAAAAAATAGCTTCCACTGTTCCTGCACACCGAAGGTGGTGTTGGACAGTGGAAATCGCTGCAGCACAAGCGGTTTGGTGGTTAGTGGACCCTGCCTAACGCTCTCCCTGCTTCTGATGAAGCGGCAGCAACCTGTCCCTAAGCTCAGATCAGCAGCAGTAAGATGGCGGTCGGCGGGAACGCCCCTTTATAGCCCCTGTGACGCCGCAGACAGCAAGCCAATCACTGCAATGCCCTTCTCTAAGATGGTGGGGACCAGGATCTATGTCATCACGCTGCCCACACTCTGCGTTCACCTTCATTGGCTGAGAAATGGCGCTTTTCGCGTCATTGAAACGCGACTTTGGCGCGAAAGTCGCGTACCGCATGGCCGACAAGCACAGGGGTCGGATCGGGTTTCATGAGACGCCGACTTAGCCAAAAGTCGGCGACTTTTGAAAATGATCGACCCGTTTCGCTCAACCCTAATCCTGACTGATGAGAACCCATTCTTGTTTAATCAGTGGTTCAAGTTTATCCCAATTTCTGTGTTTCTGTTTGTCCTCCCACTTTTTGAGGAGTGACCACTAGTGATGAGCGAGTATACTCGTTACTCGGGTTTCCCCGAGCATGCTTGGGGAAACCCAAGTAACGAGTATACTCGCTCATCACTAGTGACCACAAGTCCTCAATGATATTGACCTCTGACGAGTTTCCTTGCCATGGATCCAAAATTCAAGTATTTTGCTCACCAAATCACTTTGTTAGCACTTTTGCCTTGTGACATGGTGTGCCATAGTGATAGAAAATGCAATGTTCATCACCAAATAGCTCCTGGATCGTTGGGAGAATTTACTCTTGGAGGATGTTTAGATACTGTTGTAGTTGTTTTTGTTCTGACCCAAAGTCAGATTACCGGATCATCAGAAAGGTTGAATTAAGAGATTAGGCCCTACAAAATAACAAAAACTTGAAGAAAAGAATGCACACTTGTGAGCAAAACAATCCTGTTTTTTCTTATGTGTATGTTTCTTCTTATACAATTTACAGACAGGGTTAGTTGGTCTAATACCCATGGTGGCTTCCTATCTGCTTCGTCCATCCACCCTCAGTTTGGACACCCAGTTCCCCATCAGTAGTGGTTATCTGGGGTGTACAATACATTATGGATGGTTCAGCACTTGATCACTTGACACATACACTATTCAATAGCTTGGGTAATACATACTGTATATCAGTGCTTCTACGGCTACATAGAGCATTAAAGAAAACAATGAAATCTGCATGCAAGTCTGTACAATGTAAGAAATACAATCCGCTAGGCCCTTAAACCAGTTGGCTTCATTTAAAAAGGAGAATGTAGTCCCCCACCATGTATTCCCCCAAAACATGTTGAATAAGTTTGTTGTTCCAGTCCAAATTTAAAAGTTTGCTCAGGGTCTTTGTAGCTCTGCTACTACCAGCAAGATGATTAGTAGAACAATCATTCTGCCAGTGAAGTGACCTTTTTTGCAGTGACTGGTGTGAATCCAGGTGGGCTTTCCCTCAAGTTTTACTGAGATGGATGTGGTCAGCTGGATTTGGAATGGGTCATCAAACCGTGGCTCTAGGCTCCTTCTCACTTGCCTGTGTATGACCACCCATTCACCTGGATTCAGCTGATGCACATCTACACTCGCACTTGCATTAGGGTCTTGAATGGATGAAAACATATGTTTATGCACCACATTAAGTATTTTCTGCAAGGCCTGGCCATGGGCTGTCATAGTAACGAATTGCATATGTAGCACCTGTGGGAAGTACAGACCTGTCTTTGGAGCACTACCAAACAGGACTTCAAAAGGAGACAAGCCTGTCTTTCTATTTGGAGAGTGTCTGACTGACAAGAGACAAGCACTCTACCAAGCTCTTTCCTGTGTCCACCAAGGCCTTTTGAATTTTAAGTTTAGGTGTCCGATTTAACTTCTCTTCTTTCCCACTGCTTTGTGGATGATACTGGGTATGGAATGCATAATTTCCTTCTTTTTTCTCCAGTGAAGTGTGTACTGTCACTTTCTATGGTTTCTGGGACACTGAATCTGCAGATTAGTTCTTTCATCAGTTTCTCTGCACTTGTTTTAGCTTTAGAACATTTTACCCGATAGGCGTCCGCCCACCAAAGAAGAGATCTACACATACCAGGACATATTCATACACTCCTATGATGGGTAGCTGTATGTAGTCAAACTGCAGTCTCTAAAACAGGTAGAGAGGCCTTGGTGTTGCTTTCTTAGGGACTTTTACTGTTTTACCTGGATTGTGTTGTGCACAGATGAGGCAGGACTGCACGTGTTTCGCGGCTGCGTAACTGAAACCAGGAGCGATCCAGAAAGCATTTACCATGATACACATGTGACTTTTTAAGGAGTGGGGTCATTTGTTACTTGTGCCTTCACTAGGAACATGGACCTCAATAAACACAACTTATCCTTATTCTCCCATACTCCATTTGAGTTCGGCTCAGCTCCCATTTTTCCCAAGTGTTACTTGTTTGAGAGGGAAGCCTGTTGTTAGAGGGATTTCAGGACATCTAGACTCACTGTGGCTGGAGCTTGCTGACACCCCGCCACTGTCCTCTGCTCCCTCCCTATTTTATTACCATAGTCCTAGATGTTAGGGCTTTTAACACTTCAAAAATCATAAATAAGCATAATCTATTATGGATGGGCAACATAAAGACAAGAAGTGATTTTTAGCTGCGTTTAAAAATGAATATCTTTATTAAATAACATTAATTTATATAAAAAAAAAAACATTAAAAAGACAAAGCAAAATGGCCTACAACGGGGAAGGGAAAGAAGCACCCAATTGGGTAAAATAGGGAAGATTAAGTGAGGAAAAATAGAAGAAATATGGTAAAGGTATTACAAAGACACTGCAGGAAATGTAAGACAGTATTAGGAACCCCAGTGGATAAAAATATTCCAAATTGGGGTAAAAGTACATCTAAATAATAATCTCAAGCAGTGTGGTTGATACCGATAATACAATCACCTTTGAAAAGAAGTTTCCTCCAATGTTGCACAAAAAATTCACATTTGCATAAACACTCCGTGTAGCGGCATAGTTGCACAAGTATTTAGCATGTATATAAAGTAATTATTTGTACCTGAAAGGAGAATGGTGCAAAGTTCAGTGGCAATGTGGGGCTGGTGTCTTCCCTTCATGCCCGACGAGCGTCGTTTCACATAATGCTTCTACCGGGGACTTCTCGTGTTTTCCATGTGCAAATGAGACTAAGGATGATTCCTCCATACTGTAACTTCCCTTCAGATATTTGTAGATAGCTATTAATCTCCTTTTAGCCTTCATTTTTGAAAGCTAAACATTCCCAGATTCTTTAACCGTTCCTCGTATGATATTCTTTTCAGTCTGCTCACATCCTGCTAGCTCTTCTCTGAACTTGCTCCAGTTTTTTAATGTCTTTTTTAAAATGTGGTGCCCAGAACTAGACACAGTATTTCAGATGCAGCCTGGCCAAGGAGGAGTAGAGGGGGATAATAACGTCACATGATCTAGACCCTATGCTTCTCTTAATACATCCTAGAACTGTGTTTGCATTTTCTGCTGCTGCATCCCACTGTTGACTCATCCAGTCTGTGATCTATTAGTATACACAAGTCTTTTTACACATTGCTGTTGCTTAGTTCTATTCATGCCATTCTGTAGACATAATTTAAATTTTTCTTTCGCAGATGTAGAATCTTGTATTTCTCCATGTTAAATATGATTTTATTAGTTGCTTCCCATGGTTCAATCTTATCTAGATCCTTCTGAATCCTTTCTCTGTCTTCTCTGGTGTTAGCAATACCTCCTAGTTTTGCATTGTCTGAAAATTTGATCAGTTTACCTTTCAGTTCCCTTATCTAGCTCATTTATAAAAGTGTTGAATAAAGCTGGGGTGAGGACTAAGCCTTGTGGTACCCCACTTGAATTACTCTTCCAGTTGGATATGTAACCATTTATTACCACACTTTGAGTATGATCATGGAGTGGAGCAAGTTATGAATCCACCAGCCTTGTCAATCCCATACTTGGTCATTTTTTAAATAAGAATTGTATGAGATACTTTATCAAATGTGTTACTGAAGTCGAGATATACTATATCTACCAAATTTCTCTATTCCACCCAGCCAGTGATTCCATCATAGAAGGAAATTAGATTAGTCTGGCATGACTTATTTGCTACAAGCCTATAATGTCTCTGGTTAATTACTGTATTTTTATCCAAGTACTTACATGCATGTTGTCTAATAATTTGTTCAAGGATCTTTCCTTGTATAGAAGTAAGGCTCACTGTCTTAGAATTTCCTGGCTCCATCTTCTTTCCTTTTATGAAGATAGGGACATTTTCTCTTCTCTAATCTTCTGGGACTTCTGTTCTCCATAATTTTTCAAAGATTCTCTCTAGTGGTTCTGCAATTTCCTCTGCTATCTCTTTCAGGACTCTATGATGTACCGTATTTTTCACAAAATGTTGCCAAAGCCCCCCACACCACCGCGCACTACCAAATTTGCTGCACCAGCCACACCAGGCTGGGATAGGAGCGAGATCATTTCCCTTTAGTGTCTGACCACCAGAAGAATCGTCTGACTCTTGCTGCCACCACGCTATCTGTAAGTACATTCCGACTATAAGACACCCCCCCATTTTCCCCAAAAAAAATTTGGGAAAAAAGTGCATCTTAAAGTCTGAAAAATATGGTAATTCATCAAGACCGGCAGATTTCAATTAAAGGGAATCTGTCACCCCAAAATTTGCTTATAAGCTAATGTCACCGGCATCAGGGACTTATCTACAAAATTCTGTAATGCTGTAGATAAGCCCCCAATGTAACCTGAAAGATAAGAAAAACAGGTTATATTATACTCACCCAGGGGTGGTCCCGGTTCAGTCCGGTCCGATGGGCGTCGCGGTCTGGGTCCAGCACCTCCCATCTTCATGCAATGATGTCCTCTTCCTCGCTTCCTGTCATGGCACCTGCACAGGCGCCGGGCCTCTCTGACCTTTCCCAGCACCTGCGCACTCCAGTACTTTGCTCTGCCCTCAACAGGGAAGATAAAGTACACCTGTGCAGGAGCTGCAGCAGGAAGAAAAGAAGAGGACGTCCTCGTATGAAGACAGAAGGCACTGGAACAGACCGCGACGCCATCGGACTTGACCGCACCGGACCACCCTGGTGAGTATAATCTAACTTGTTTTTCTTCTCTTTCAGGTTACATCAAGGGCTTATCTACAGCATTACAGAATTCTGTAGATAAGCCCCTGATGACGGTGGTTTTAGCTTATAGGCAAATTTTGGGGTGACAGATTCCCATTAAATTAGCTAAGTATTCCATCACCATCTCACTGTTTATAGATGGCATGGATTCTATTATTCCTTCAATGACATCGCAAAGATCAGTTGATGTTACAATTGCATTCTTAGAGAACACAGATGCAAAATAGGAATTTAAAAGTTCGACCTTCCCAACATCATTTTTGACCACTTCACCCTTTTCATCTTGTAAAAATCCTATAGCATCTTTGACTTTACTTTTGATTTTAACATACCTCCAAAATCTTTTTTTACTGCTTTTGGTCTCCCTTGCAAGCCTGACTTCAATACTGGCTTAGGTCTTCTAATGCTTTCTCTGCATTCCCTGCAGACAGCAATTTATTCTTCTTTAGATATACCCCCCTCTATCAATTTAATATGCATTTCTTTTTTCCTTTTTGACAAGTTATTAAGTTCTGTGTTCATCCATCCTGGCCTCTTTAAATGCTTCAAATTCTTTCTTCTTTTCGGGATTATTACCGAATGTGCAGAGAGAATTTCATTTAGCAGAATCTCCCATCCTTCTTGGGCATTTCTGTCCTTTAGAACATCCAGCTTTTGGACCTTTCCCTTCCCTCTAACTTTAAACTGAGTCCTCGCTGGTATTCCTCCTCTTGTAATCAAAAATTTGAGGATAGCATGATTGCTGCCTCCTAAATTCCCAGCCACCTTTACTTCCTCAACAATTTTCTCACTGTTGGTAAAAATTAGGTACAAGATTGCAGATCCTCTTGTTCTCTCTTCTACCTTTTGAAGAATAGGATTAAGTTGTCAGCAAGAGAAGGTCAGAATCTTCTAGACCCATTACTTTTCCCTGAGAGATATTCCCAACAAATATCTGAATAGTTATAATCTCTCATTATCACTATGTCATACTTTTTTATGAACAGACATCTGAATAATAATAATAATTCATCCATATCTTCAGTCTGTCCAGGTGGCCCATAGTAAACACCTACAATAATGTCCTATCTGTTCTTCTCTCCTTGTATTCTTACCCAAACAGTTTGCTATGGACTGACCTAGGTTGGAGTAATGTTATTGCAACCACTAGGGGCAGCACCAGCAGGTAGCATAGTCAGGAATAGCCAGTGGTCGGTACATAGGAATAGCAGTATAGTTAAAGGATCAGCATGTTGCGCAGTCAGGAATAGCCAGGGGTCGGTACACATGAGCAGCAGTATAGCTAAAGCATCAGCAGGTTGCATAGTCAGGTATAGCCAATGGTTGGTACACAGGAGCAGCAGTATAGTTAAAGGATCAGTAGGGTGCGTAGTCAGGAATAGCCAGGGGTCTGTACACAGGAGCAGGGTGCTTAATAATGTCATAAAGATGAAGTGAAATGCCAGGTTTAAGTAGGGTGTTCAATCAGGAGATTACATGGTGCTGCTGTAAGAGGGTGGTGCTGTTATGGACAGAAAGGAACACGCTGTCACTTTAAGAGGCTGCACCCCCTTGTCTGGCGTGATGGAATGTTCTGCTTTTCCCCTGCAATAGTCGGTGTGATGAACTAGTCTGGCAGAGTGCAGGTGTGGAGCTGTAGCAGCGTGTGTGAACTGAGGCTGCTGCAGAGAGGACTTTTTGTGCTGAAAGCTGAAAGAGAGAACTGTGTCCTGACATAGCTGCAAGAGAGACACGAAGATATAGAGGAAGGGGTTTACAGTTACCAGGAGCATCCCTAGGATCCAGAAGCAAGGAGAAGACCAAGTTTCACAGAGCTGACAGAAAGCCGTGCGCACCACCATATTAGACTGCTGGGGGCCCCCCTGGGACTGGAGCTGATTCTCCAACATCACCGTGAGTCTGTTCCTGTTTGGTGCACCTGTTAGGGCCTAGTGTAGGCTTCAATAGTCAGTACACGGGAGCCGTGTGGCCTGCTTAGTAAAGGCCAGGGAGGTTATACGTAGAGTAGCATCATCACTTGTTTATTGTTTTACTTTTGCTGGTTAGATATATTTTGAGTCTGTAATAGTTGGAGTACCGTGCTATTTTACGGGAAAGATAACGTTTATAACTCTTGTAAATTGTATTGTTTACCCCTGTTTGCATCTTCTTCATTCACTTCGTTCCTTGCCTTCCAATAAATCTACCCTTTGTTGTTTGCACCTCATCTTGTGTACAGTAGTCTTCCTGCACCGTGGTGGTCCCCCGGCCATCGCTTCACTGCCAATCAGGAACTCAGTGTGGAGACAATCAGGAACTCAGGGTGAAGACAATCAGAAACAACACATATGCTAGTATCTGGGTATGCAAGGAACTGTCCAGCGAGATGAATAGCTCAGAGGGAAGAGCTGCCGACTGATGCACAAGAGCTCCTGGGTTTGAATCCTGACAGTACTCCCCTCCTTCCAGGGTGGCCTGTGGACATCTCAGGTGCTAGCTTCTCTGCATGTCTCTCATGAAAGGCTTTTGTAAGCTTGGGTGCATGGACGTTGTGTTCTGGCTCCCATGAATTATCTTCTGGTCCGTAACCCCTCCATTGCACCAAATACTGTAATCTTCCTCTTAATCTTCTGGAGTCCAGAATTTTATTCACAATGTTCTCTTCTTCACCATGGATTTTTCACTGATTGAGGAGGTGGCTGAGTTCTTCCTGGAAATGGGTTCTGACTGAATGCTTTGAGCACTAAGGGTGAATTTTCAGACTGCTATGACGTTTTAACCGGAAAGCAACTGGGTTAATTTGTGCAGAAATTTAAAAAGGTTCGTTAATTTAATCTATAGTTGACCTAATTTAGAAGACGGTGTGGTCGTCTTCAGATTTTTTGTAGAAAGCCAAACCTTGTCACCGACCTGAAAGATGGAGGGGCTTTGCGATGTTTATCTCCTGTTTCTTTGTAATCTTCTTGGGCCTTTTGTAACATCTCAATTAGTTCTTTATGAGATTTTTGCAACTCGTTAAGTGTGTTTGTAACAGCAGGAACCAAAGTATTGAATGGAAGATTAGGAATAAATACTGGATGGAAGTCATAGTAAGCAAAAAATTTACTTTTGGATGTAGAACTGTGTTTTGAGATATTATAGGCAAAATCTGTTGTTGGTAAATTGTCCACCCAGTCATCATGTAGGTAAGAAAAAAAAGAGCACATATTGATTGAGAATTTGGTTAGTTCTGTCAGTCTGGCCATTGGATTGTGGATGGAAGGCAGTAGACAAATTGACAGTAATTCCAGAACCTTCTAGCAGTTCCAGAATCTTCTAGCAGGAGCACCTGTGCTGTGCTGTGCTGTGCTGTGCTGCTGGGGGGGGGGGGGGCTACAAGTTCCAAACACTCTAAGCGAGGGCTGCTGAGCAGAGAGAGAGCTGTCAGTAAGTTCGAGGCTGCAGATAAGTCCATAGTTAAAAGCAATATCATAGTTTAACACAGTAGCATAATTTGGTGTTGTTTTTTCTTACTAGCTTCCATATTTTTTTTCTGCTTTTATCTGTACA